>NC_140125.1:41301803-41993535 GCF_964035555.1 Netta rufina
TCATCATTGGCCTTTGAAAGGGAGACGGGAAAAACATTAGGAATCAGAGTGGATAAACTTTTGGATGAAAATAATAAACTTTCCATTGAGAATGACAAACTTGTGACTGAAAATGATAAACTTGTGAGTGAGAATAATCATCTTAAACAATTGCTGGAGAGGGTTAGTCATCTGTTAAATAAAGTACAGCCTTGCACTCCGGTCAAGCAGATTCGTGGAGTGCTGCATAGTGTAGAACCTGAAAGCTGGGACAGTGATTTCTGGTCTGACAGTGATGATGGTGTTGAAGAGATTTCTGATTCTGAACCTCAATCGATTTCCTTGAGACCTTTGGTTAAGACTGAGACTACTGTTGATGATAATGATGAAATCCGTACTACTGTGCGAACGATTCCGTTGTCACCAGCAGAGTTGGTTAAAATACAGGAGAAGTTCTCAAGGCGGTCAGAGGAATCAGAAGTTGAGTATGTGTGTCGAGTTTCTCTTAAAGGAGGAGATCGAATGATGTTGAGTGAGGAAGAAGTAGGAGGCTTTTGGAGACCTGGAGTATTTTTAACCACCACACCAGGAGCTGACCTGGCTGTAGCAGTACAGAAACCAGCCTGCATTCAGGCGATATATGAAAGAGATAAATTATGGAATTCCCCAATGTTAGCTCCTATTGACCCGGTTCAATTAACCCCTCTCATCCATGGACTCCCTGATTGTCTTAAGATGTTTGTAGAAAACACCCAAGATCACGTACTAGCTGCTTGTAGGGATGATGATAGTGGTTGTAGGCGAAATCCTAACTCCCCTATTCCCACCTGGAGTGAATTGGTACAAGACATAGATAAGTACGGACACCGAATAGGCTGGATTAATTCATCCAGTGTTAAATCCCAAGACCACTCTCGGCGAGTCCGCCAAATCCACACTAAAAATCCCAGATATCCCAAATTCAAAGAGAGGTTGAAACCTAATAGGGAACGAGGTGAGTTGTGGTGTCGGCAAAAAAACTCGTCCCCGGGGAGGGCAGTGAGCCACCCTGCTGAGCGGGTATTAGCAATTCAATGGCTCTCTAATGAACACTCTGACCCTATAATTGCCATTCCTGTTGAACCCCCAAAAATATTGGTAAATTTTCTTATTGATACCAGGACCCAAATGTCAGTAATTACACATGAGACAGCACAAACCCTGAGCATAACACCTGGTCAACACAGGGTTAAATTCACGGGAATCAATGGTGTGGAAAAACAATGCCCCACTGCAAACATTTCTCTCTGGTTGCCAGAGGAACAAAAATTAACCAGAATAGAAGTATTAGTTGGTGCTACATATACTAATATTTTAGGATTTGACATACTGCATGGTTGCATGTGGAAACTCCCTGATGGAACTGTGTGGAGTTTCGCAACAGTTCAAAGGGATTCAGGCACCATGAGACTGAGCCTGTTACAAACATCCATAACCTTATCCCCTGCTAAAATCATTAATGATCGGCAATATCTGTTGTCAGCAATAGTATTTACGGGGATTGACGGGGTGGTAACAGAATTGGAAAAAAGAGGCATTATTAAAAGGACCCATTCACCTTATAATTCACCAGTGTGGCCAGTAAAGGAACCAACCAGGCAATGGCATTTTACAGTGGATTATCTAACAGTAGTAATAGTGCTAACTACTCCCAAATATTTCTGTGCATGGGAAATCAAAGATTGCTATTTCACCCTCTTTCTAACCCTGCCGGTTGAATACAACCGAGCATATTTTATTTTCTTTTGTGTTCACAGGAACCCTGAGCAAACTGTATATGGACAGCTGGAAGATGACGAATCAACAGTTTGGATTAATAATGCTATGCTTTACCCTGACCTTGATGCAATTACAGACCTTAAAGGAAACTTAGCTACTGTGGCTGTGCATGGAGCTGAGGTGTTTCACCATGGCATTTAACCATGTATTGTCACAGTATAGCACAGTCACTGGAACATCTCAAAACAGAAAGGACCTAAATCTCTCTACTTTAGTTCTACATGGAAACAAAATATTTTCAAAAGATGAATGGAGTTGGAACAATTCTCTAAGAATGGCTGAACTTCAAGCCATGTCTGGACAGACAATCCACTTATAATCGGCCGACTGAAATTAAGACAGTATACACTGATTCTACTAGACCACAAAATTCTGGTACAATTTTACTTTCACCAAACCTATAATTGTGTACTGTCTTTGGGGTTACAGAGGCACAGAAATATATAAGAAGCCTCTGCCTCCGCAGATACTTGAAAATGAACCGACTCAACCCCCCATTGGTCTAACTCCCTCCATCTTCAACACAGGTCCTTATATAATTAAAAATGTGGGACAACAACAAATTCTCTTTAACCCTAGTTGGTCCCTAAAAAGGGCCACGGGATGCAACTGGGTTATTAGGGACAGGATTAGGTATATTAAATAGCATTGATGCTGAGGTCTTAATGAGTAGAATAACTGCTACTACAGATGACCTAAGGAAACTGGAACAACCAATAAAATCAACTTTATTGGCTTTAGGAGCAAATCAATGGCTTCTATCAGATATTTTACCCCATTGGGAACAAATTGAGGAAAATGATCATCAATTAATTGTAAATGCCCTTGGAAAAGCCCAAGGCAATACCTCCCTTGCCTTGAGCTGTATCCAAGCACAGTTATGGATACAGTCTGTAGCAGCAGCTATTATTGGAGAGGGAGAAGGAGGAACTTTGCCCACTGAAATTCGAAAATTGATTTGGGATAATGCTTCAGAATTTGAAAAAGAATTTCAAGCAGGGTGGCAATTAGTCAACTTTACCCATTATGCAGAAAATGATAAAATTGTTGCCTTTATACTTACTATAAGTAATACCACTGTATACAATGTATATCCAATCATTGCATTAGGACTCAATCATAATGGAACTATACTTTATCCTAAAGAGCAAAAAGTATGGGCCCATCAAAAGGGAGGAAAGTGGCAAACAATTGATGTAAATGCATGCATTGTGCATGAACAAAAAGATTTCATCTGTGAAAGTAACATGCTGGAATCTCAAGACATTTGTCTTGACACTGAGCAAAATATTTGCCACTTTGAGATATATCCTAATGAAACCCTTGAAACTGTACTTGTATATATTGGGAAAGGTTGTGTTTGCATGAGAACTCATTGTGATTCTATAGTCGTAGATAATGCAGTGGTAGATATCAATAATCACTCTAATGTTTGTGTTTGCAATTTTACCAAAATTCTAGGATGTGATTTTAAATACTCAGCTCCTGTCACTTCTTATCAACTTATTGCATCTAATTATATTCTGCTTCATGAACTGCTGCCTACTCCTATTGGAATGAACCTTACCTTGGTGAAGAAATTGCTGGTACATGAGGACCTGAAGCAGCTGATGACACAGGTCCGAGAAAATGGACAAAAGACTCTGATTACTGTCCATCATGATGCACAGGAAATACATCGAGTGATGGAAAGAGTGCAGAGAGATGAGAGGCACCGTTGGTGGGACACTTTGTTTGGATGGTCGCCAGCTGCCAAGGGAATCTTCAACAAGATGCTTCACCCTGTTATTGTTCTGCTAATACTCACATTGTAAAATATAAAGCAAGAAAAGGCAGTAAATCCAGATGGAAGATTTCAAGCCATGCAAAGTTTTTATTTATTTATTTATTTTTTTTGTAATTTTAATGTAGAAAAGACAGGTTATACTCTCAAACTACAAGCTACCACTATATGTTTAGTTCTGAGTGCCTAGTATTTACACTTCACAAAACCAGAAGGAGGGTATGGCTTCAAAAGATTATCTGTTAGTACCACACTTTCTGCCATTTCAATTCCATTTCTCTGTCCCAAGTGCAGAATAACTAAATTTAGCTGAACACAAACTTTTGTTAATGACACTTTTCATTTAAGTGTCAGGAGTAGGCCTCTGTTTTTATCTCATGACTAACCTTTAAAAATATTTTAAGGTAAAACTGTTAATGGATCAAATTATGCTTACAATGCCTGCCAAGCCTTGTGCACAAATGTACCCTGAAGCCTAATATAACTGCCTGTGAAAGAAATAAATGCATAAAGATTGAATACATCATTAAAGACAAAACTGAGGTTATCGACCAATGAGGTACATTTACAGACATGCTAACAATATTTTAGATGCTTATTTTAGTAGATATTTTTTTTAGAAAACTGCAGTATTTATAATGTTTCAATAATTATGCATTTTTAACAATATTAACGTTAGTAATGTTTTAAAACATGGACAAAACTGTCATAGTTAATGACATTGGAATCCTTAGCCTGTTAATTAAGAATGGAGTATTTATCAGTGGCCTTTGTGGAATTTGCATGGTAGAAAAGAGGAAAGTAACAAAAAAAGTCTGCAGTGGAAAACCAAAATATCATGAAGAGGTCTGCTTTATATTTTTGATTTAAAAGAGATTCTGTGTCATATCAACCAAACTGTCTAACAGGTGGTTTTATTTTAGGGAGCATAGAGATTAGTATTATTCAAAAAACATCTGTTAACTGGGGAACCATTCATAAAGATATCAGCCTCATTTTATATGTTTTGCCATGCAGCTTTCCATTGTCTGTACTCAGCATGTTCCACAGTACTGGCACATTCAGAAGGATTTGTCCATATTAGGCTTTGATGTACAGCTGAATTGGTGTTCAGGTGTTACATTACACACATACTTAACTAAATCTGTACCTACCATATCTATCTATATCATGTATATTTATAACATCTATATCTATGTCATTTATGTATCTTATCCTTCCTTTAGTCACCTTATTTCAGTTTTACTGATGAGCTTGCTCATTAGAGTGACATCAGAGTGATGTTCTCAAGAGAGACCTTGGGAGTGATGGCACAGGGTAAAAAATGAGGCCCATCCCCAGTGTGTGTATGCAAATGCACGCAGACAGGAAAAAAGTAGAAGGTGCTAGAATTCCACTCATGGTCATAAAATTGCAATATCACTGGGGTAACTGTGATGTGGAGGGACAGGTCACATGGGTGTTGTGACAAACGGATATATGCTATTTGGTACAGGCATACAGGGAAGACAGTGATGGTGGTGGTGATGGTATGGAGATCACCCTTTATGAGAAGTAGGATCTTGGATGTATGGAGCTCCTCTATGGGATGGATGACAATCTTGTTGATAGTATACGGGTTAGAATCAAAGAAAAGGCCAACAAGGGTGATACTGTGTTGGAACTGTGTTAGAGACCAATGCCTATGGGTGAGGAAGTAGATGAAAGACTGGATTTATGGACGGAAGGAGAACAGTTGTTATTCTTGTTTCAAAGTTATTACACTATGGTATTGATAAGTGGATGACTAGATGGATAAAAATGTTGAAGAATCAGCCTTAGAAGGAAGTGAATAATGGATTAACTCTATCTGGAGGCTGATGATGAGTGCAGCAGGATGTCTGTCCAGGAGCTGACCTATTTAGACTCATTATCAAAAACTTGCTAAAGGTAGTGAGTGCGTGTCTCATTGAGTTTGCAAATGACAACAGAGATGTACAGCCAATGAAGTCTAGGGTGGAACTGCCATCCAGAGAGACCTACACAAACTGGATGAATAGGCCCATGGAAACCTGAAACCTTTTGTCCTTGCAAGGACTAATGCCAAGTCCTACATCTAGAAGCAAATATACTCCTGCAGCAGTACAGGCTAGGGATTGACTGGTTGAGGAGCAGCTCTGCAGGAAAGGGCTTGGAGCTCTTGGTAGCAAGGTAGACATGAGCCAGAAGTGTGCCTTGGAAGCAAAGGAGACCAACAGCATCCTGGACTGTATCACCTAAACCATAGCCAACAGATCAAGGGAAGAGAAAGTCTTTTGCTTGGCACTTGGGAGACTACATTTAAATACTGAATCCGGTTTTATCCCTCTCAGAACAGAAAAGATATAAGTTGTAGTACATTCAGCAGAGGGCCACTGCAATCATTGATGGGGACTGTGGGAAAGAGAAGCTGAAGGAATTGAGCCTCTTCAACCTGGAGAAGAGCAGGGGCAACCAACAGCCCCAGTGGTTCTGCTTACCAGATTTACCAAAAGAATGGAGCCAGACTATGTACAGTGGTGCATGACAGCAGAATGAGAACCACTGGGTATAAGTCGGAAACAGAAATATTCAGGCTAGAATGAAGGTAAATCTTTTTTTTTTTTTTTTTTTTTTTTCCAATATTGTCTTGGAACAACAGGTCATGAAGAGGTACTGTGCAGTCTCTGACCTTGAAGATTTCGAGTCTTTGTCTGGATAAAGCCCTGAGCAACCTGCTCAGACCTCACAACTGAGCCTACTTTGAGCAGGAGGTTGGACTAGAGACCTTCTGAGGCCCCTTCCAACATAAATTATCCTCTAGTCGTATGACTAGGAGGAACAAAAAGACAAGGCATGCAAAGGGAAAGGATAGGTTTCATTCAGATCCAGTGTCATTTTATGATGCTGCCTTATAATCTCTGCACTCTACAAGAAAAAATTACAGAAGTGATACAGTACAATCTCCTTGCAAAACAACTACCGACCTGAAAAATCTCAGTTTTCCCCTGGAGCACAGGGATGTTCAGCAACAATCCTCACGTTAGCAAAAGAGCAAAAGAGAAATAGGTAGAAGTAAAATGATTTTAGGCTGTCCCTGGGGCTCTACTGTCACAGTTTTCCCTTAATTTGTGTTTCTCTCTCTCTCTCTTTTTTTTTTTTTTTTTTTTTTTTTTTTTTTTGTAGAATGACTAACATTAACCAAGAGGCATAATTATAATTCTACCCAATATAGCCTACTGATGGGACAGGGGGTGGTGGTAGGGATGGGTGGGAGACATTGAGTATTACTATATCTCAGACTTTCTGGAGACAAGAGTTTCAGGTTTATTTAGGCCTTTAAAATAAACAGTTTGAGGAATGGATAAGTGGAGTCTAATTATTTATTTGTTTGTTTGTTTATTTTACAAAGGTAAATATTGCCTAATCTTGGCAGCTCTGCTGCTACCTCAGTCATATATCAGAGGACATACTACATCCTTGATTGAAAAAAATATTTTCTACAGCCTAGGCTTAATGGCATAAGATAGAACAGATAAAAAAAGAGTAGCAAAAGGTAATGCATCGTCAGCCATGTAATGTTAAGAATAATGTAGTTGTTTGTAAGTCAGCTGGGTATTTACAGCAATTTCCCCAGTGAGAAGGGATATTGGTAAATGTTACTAATAAAACCTTACAATAACTGTCATAATATATTTCATTTTTAATAGTGTATTTGATCCTAAAGGGGCAGCTACTTTACTGCATGTTTTCCAATTAAAAAGGACATTCATACTTTATGGCCTTCATCCTATTCATCCTGCTTACTGGCTTTTTAAGGATAGAAGGAATAAACCTGTAGCTCTGGAAAATCTAAGACTACTCTGCACTTCTATATCCCTCTTTATTGCAGGGTCTCTGCAGGCTCTCTCCATACGGAGTGCTGTAGGATGACTCCGTTTAGCTACAGTCATTGATATGGTTTGACAAGGCATTATGCCTCCTGATGTATGCATTATATTATATCCTTTCATCTTAAGATCTCCAGACAAACAGTCACATTCCATTGTGCTAGATGTTGTATACTGATTTATTAGAAAAGGTAGTTTTGTTCCAGACAGTCTACTGTCCAGGCCAGAGAGGGCAATGGAAAACTTAGACATTTGATCCAGTGAGGTCCACAAACACAGGAATAGACTTTAAACAACTTACCAAATTCATACAGGAAGTCTGTGGAAGAATAAGGAACAAATAATCTCTGGGCTCAGTTCTGCTTTCACACAGGATAAATTTGGAAGAGATCAATTCTGTTCTTGGGTCATGAACCAACAGAAAGTAAAGAGCTGGGTTACACTCCCTGAATTTCAGGCTCATCTGAGATTCATAGATGATTAGGCTTTGACCAGAATATTCTAGACTGTAGCAAATTGTTTACTGAAATAACTTGAGGAATCAAAAGATTTTTGCCTTGAGTCGATTCTTTCCTTCACATAGTTGTTCCTTTTTGGACTGAAGTCCATCTAGTAAATATAGCATTTTTATAAGAACAGACTTTCAAATTAAGCATAATTATTTTTTTTGTTTGTTTGTTTGCTTTGTTTTATTTATTTATTTATTTATTTGATTGTTTGCTGAGATTTTAAACAAGTATGAATAAGGAGTTAAAGGAAAAACAAAAAACAAAGCAAAATCATTGCATTGTATAGACCATGTTGCACTGCAAACTTTACTGCAAACCTCACACTGAGGAGGAGCTGCCTTACAGAAATGTCTCAGCATCCCCTCCTGCAGTGCCAGGGGAGTTTGATAGGTTACAGAGGGAGTGAAACAGTGATACCCCTTGAGACTTCACTTGTAGTGTTGTCCTTTGTCCTGTAGTGGTACTGCTAGATCTTGGTGGTTGATTTCTTGTTTTCAACATCTTGAAAGATTCAAGCACTATTGTCCAGTTCTGTTTGCAAGGAGACCACAGAAAAGGACTGCATTAAAATGGTATAACACTGCCTAGTGGTGATTCTACCGAGCAAGCAACAGCTTGGAGAAGGTCAGGAGGGCATTCTTAAACTAGACTAATTTTTCAAATACGTCAGATGCTTCAAAACAAATGGCTTGACTCTCTGATTAAGTCTTTAGGGTTTCCTTGAGGGACAAGAGATTTCTTGCCTTTGTGTTGATATGACAGTAGAATTAGACTAGTCAGATGTCTTAGTTGGTATGGTCCATATAAGTTTTTAGATCAGTCAGAAGTTGATGGATTAGGCCATCCTAATGAGACTCATTTGTCAGAACCTAACACCACTGCTGCAGAAGGGCACTGGACTGAGCCAACCCCACTATATCTGGGTAATCCCTGTGCAAAGAAAAGCTCCCAAGTTTGCTCTTAAAAAAATCAGTTTTATAACTCTTGCAGCCTGAGGAAATGCAGAAGATATTGCAAGCTAGGATCAGACCCTAATATCTATTTAATTATATATCAAATTAAATTAAAAAAAAACCTACACTGTTGTTTGAATACTTACCCAGACCTTGTCCACAGCACTTCAGCTTCCAGTCTTTAGACATTGTTTATGCAAACCTATACTTTTTCTTGCATTCTGGTGTTGGACTGGAAGAGGGATATGTAGAAGGAAGAGATTTAAACTGAATTGAAAAACTATTGTAATCATTTTCAAATCTGAACAAGCTCCAATACTGTATTTAAACATGGGTATTAATATTAGTCTTTCCAGCAGTGTATGTAAGGGTGTTACACCTCTCACCTGTGTTCAGAAAAATATTTTTTTGTTTTCCAGTTTTTCTACTACCTTGGTCTTTCCAATATCAAGTTACACCTTCTATTCATGAGAAATACATGGACGTATATTTGAATGTATATATAGCCACTGTAATGGACAGTTTTTTAGATCAGGCTTAATACTTGCTATATCCAAATGAAAAAAATGTTCAGTCTTAAGAAGCATTTGAATTCTTCGAAAGTGGAGGGATTTGTAAATCCGCAGCTGGAACAAAATGAATTGCAAACCTTAAAAGTCAGATAATGTTTCCAAAACATGAGGACAAGTATGACCTTACTGTAAAATTATGTGTTTTAGCCTATGGGTAAAAGTGGTACATGAGGGGATTATTTATGTTTAGGTGTGTAAATAAATAGTAAGCCTTTGGACACCCCTCTCATATTTCCAATGGAGTCTGCCAGCAGTCTTTTATTTCTGTTATGGCTTCAGGATATTGAGACCACAGGCACATAGCTAAATTGGATGTTGCAAATGCAAACTTATCTGTGGCACCTCTTGCTTTCACATCTGAGGTCCCTGATTCAGTTAACACTTGCTTTATTTAAATATAGGGATAGTACCACTCTGGTATGCTGCTCCTAGTATAAACCGTTGCTCTAGGTAAAGGTAGCAGAACCAGGTCCTTGGTTTTGTATCTATCCAATACTGACCATGATTGCAGCTTGGAAATAAATCTAGGCAAATATTGGCTGCATTTATACAAATTCTTTATTTTATATGTCTGTGGGAGGAGTAAAACTATGTTAGTCACTGACTGATACACAGTAGATTTTGTAGAGGCAAAATATGTTTAAAATAATTGAAGGTGAGCCATAATCAGTAAGTCGTATCCTTTTAAAATTTAACTTTTCCAAATCCCATCTCTTTCTGAAGTATTGCTCCATTAGAAAATGATATAACAATGACAACAAAAAGCCCTAGTTTGAAATGATCCTGAAATGATTATAACCAATTGCTGGACATTATTGTCTTCTGTGATTTTTTTTTTTTTTTTTTTACACATGGACAAAATTAACACAATCTGATACAGACATCATCTCTGCACTTAACCTGGAAGCTTCTTGGATGATTGAAAGAGCTTGTTCTCAAGTGGCAACACTGTATGATATCCTGCACAGTGCTCTGCTGTAGTCCAGGCATAGGCAGAGAGTCATAAAAATTCCACCTTAATCTCCCACAAAGTTAGATGTGATAACACACAAGCACTTAGATGCCTCAGTAACCATCCTTTTGCATAATACTCTACTAACTCATTGGGAATTAGAAGTTTTGTGCCTTCTTCAAGCTGAGAATGCTTGAACCCCTATCTTTCAAGTATTAGTGAAGTGCTCAGGCTGTGAGGTATTCTGGTTAACTGGTTCTCCACCCTTTCTCTTGAAGTGCAGCCAGAAATGCTAGCATTGTGGGCCAGAAGGAGTACAGCCAAGAAGAAACCTGACTCTAGCCTAAGGTTCAGCCATTTTGTTAGAAAGGGAAAAAAAATAAAATATATGGATTCCAGATACTCCTTCCTAATATAACTGTTAAAACAGTCCTGAGAGAAGAGGTAAGAGCCATAAAGTCAATTATTATTAAGTACCCACCAGAGAAGACGGGTAAATATGTATTTTCTCTTTCTGCTTGTAGTAACCCTGAAAAATACAGTTTCAATGAATCGTAAGCTGTCCTTTCTCAAGTCTAAAGGTAATATCATTTAATATCAAATAAAAGCATTTGTTGCTTTCCTCTTTTTCTTTTAATTAGCACTTGATTGCAGTTAAGGGCTTTTGAATGTGTTCCCATGTGCCCGGTTGCCAAACCTTGTGATGATCACCATTGCACATTTGGAAGACAGTTTATTTGGGCTATTTATTAAGGAAATACAAGAACACTTGTTTTAATCATCTGCTGACACCAAATATGATGCAACACCACAGGCTGAAGTGAGAAGCAGTGGAAACAATTGTGTAAGATTTGTAGAGTATAGTTATCAGTATGTTCACAGATCTTCTCTGGGATGTATGTAAGTGTTACATTCTGCTCAAACAAATAATTAAATATAATCCTTACCCTCAAACAAAGATATACTAAGAAAAAAGGGAAGATTAAAAATGAAATAGGAAAACAAGGTAAAAATCTAGGTGACCTGCAAAAGAACAAAAACAACAGAGACTAAGCCAACAAGACACCCCATGTTTCCAGCACCCAGCTAAATGCTTAGTATGCCATACATACCATATTACCTTACCTGGATATATTTTGTTGTTTGAAACACATAAATTCCATGAAACCTCTGTTTAAATGAAAACTACCCTTTCATGCAATTAGACAAGCTATTAATGTACCTTGAGAACAATGCATCATACTACTTCTGGCCTCATTGACTTGCCTTTTCTAATGAGAAACACAAACATTCTTTGATCTAAAAAAAGGCCTGAGAATTTAACCCTGAAAAGCAATATAAAAAGCCATTTGTGGGAGGATTTTGAGTGCCCTGAATGTAAAGAATATAATTGGTGATTTCAATTTCTAACTGATTCTTTAGAATAGACTTTTACACAGACTTTTATAATATTACTACATACATATACATGCATACATACGTATGTGTGCATATATATATGGGCAATTTCTGCTGTTTATAACTGAACAATATTCAAATACAAAACTGTATATAATTTGACTCTTTGACAATACTATGCTGCATGGAAAAAGTTAAATCTTGTCTGGAGTACAGAATGTCTTCTTGGATCTTCTTTGACTTTACTGCATATGCAATTATTAATTCAAGATTCAGAATATAGAAACAAAGAAGAGGAAGCTCACCAAACAGGGTTTTGTTTGAGAAACACAGAAAAAAACCACCTCCCTAAGGTACTACTAGCATTGAAAGATGATGGGAATTCTTGACCTTTCAGTGGTCAGGAATATGGTTAGACTATACTGTATATGATATGATCTCTTAGTGGGGCATCTTTTTAGGGGTCAGCTGCTCAAAGGAAAGGTTAATGTTTGCTGGCATGTACAAAATGGGCCCTGCAAAACCTCAGTCAACTGGAAACCCTTGTCAGTTGGAAGTCTAATTAGATTAATTCAGCTTAATTATGTATAGTATTTAACAACAGTTAAACAGAGGCTAACTAATATACTTCAAATGTCTTAGTCTCAAAATGATGCTTAGCCTAAAGTAGTCTGTATGTCCTATGTACCAGTTTAAGTATTGCTTGATTTACATAAAATATATTAATATTACTGTATTATGCCAAAACAACCTTGTCTAGTACGTGAAATATGATGTTT
Organism: Netta rufina; assembly: GCF_964035555.1. Taxonomy (NCBI): domain Eukaryota; kingdom Metazoa; phylum Chordata; class Aves; order Anseriformes; family Anatidae; genus Netta; species Netta rufina. The sequence goes on from NC_140125.1 coordinate 41,314,434, forward strand.
CAACTGTTTATTTCAATTTTTTGAACAAAAAAGTGAATAGTTGCTATAGGAATTGTTACTTTGTAACATATGAAGTATTTTCTAACGAAACAGAACAATAATGGCTGAGGTTTTAAGCATTTCTATCACCTGCATAGTAAAAGCAGAGGAGGACATACTCAATAAAACTTGAAAACAACAGTCTTTCTGCTAACACATGCTTTTAAATTGAATTCTAGAGCAGCAGACAGATTTTCTGAACTATTTTCAAATTGAGCTGTGAAAAAAAATACACATAAAGAAAGAACCAAATGCATTTTATATATATATAGATATAATTGATTTTCTATGCTGTTCATTACAGTTGTGTGAAAATTCTGGTCTCAGTTCAACAACTGATCTATGAGCTCTTTCCAGAACATTGCTACCTTATGAATACATGACTCTGAAGTGGCTCGATGCAGACAAAAAAATTGATATGTATCAGCCTTTTGATTTGCTCTGTGCTGTGTCACACACCTACTCACATGCAATTATTCACAAATTAAACTTTCTTACCTATGTAGGGAAGGACTATTCTTGACAGAGCTTTCTGCCAAGCATTTCCAAGGATTTTGGCACAAATTGAGGGTAATGAGCCAGAAGAAGATTTGAGCTGAACTTCTGAGATGTGCTTCAGACCATCACGGGGAGACTGCAGGAAAGAACATGCCTTTGCAGTCATCATGTAAGATAGTTGTGGGGGTGTCTTCAATCTAACTGGACTGTTGAAAGTATGTGTCTTCAACTGTTTTGCTTTCTATATTGTATTCAATTGATTACATTGTATATTTCAAGTGTATCTATGCATGGAGAAACATTTTTCCATTTCCATTATTTCCATTTAAAATTAAATTAAAATTTACTTGTTCTGTGGAAACGTGCATGAAAATATAAATTAAATGCAGCAGAGTGCAAGAAATGAAAAGCATCACATTCTCAAGAAGAGATGAAACTCTTTGTTTTTACCCTTTCCAGTTCTTGCTTAGTTGCTTCATTTCTGTTCCTTAAAATATTCCTTACAACATGGCCATGAATCTGATCAATGTATTCAGGTCACAGGAAATAACAGAGAGAAAAAGATTGAAAGTGATTTACTGACTAAAAGCTGCTTCTTTACTACCCTCCCCAGATATCTTGCCTTCAGCCCATCCTAATTCAATTAGGAGAGGTAGTAGGAATGTCTCAAATTACTGCAATTGCTGCAGCAGAAGGGGAGGAAGATAATAGAAAAGTACATACTCCTCAACTATGTGGGACTTATCCAAAATAACTCAGTTACATGTTATAAAAATAACTCTGTTACCTATACCACTATATAGTGGTGATAGTTATGTGGGAAATGGCATTTGTAAAGCACCTTTGACCACTTCACCTGAACCCAGCTCACTAATCCATGTGGCCTGGGACAATTTCCAACACTCCCCATCTGTCAACAGTTCCAAGCAGCTGCCATTGCAAAAATAAAGCCAGCCTTTCAGACAAATGTCTTCTTCTTTCTGTCAAGATCTGGAATTATTATTTTCTTTGCTCCTCCTCTCATAAATTCCACTGATGTGATGGGGGATCAGTAACTGGTTCTTGACAAGGTGACTGAAGAAGTGGCAGATCCAGTAGCTGATAAACCATCTTAAACCGAGATAAAAGATCAGTCACACTCATGATCTGGGACTCTTGATTCTAAAAAAATATGGGAATCATTTCTGCCCAAAATATACAGTGAAACGTTATACTCAAAACTGCAAAAAGGGTACCTAAAATCTACTTTTTACTTTTTTTTTTTCAGAGAGTTTAAGATATTTTTGCTTACACGTTTATGAAAACTTCTGTGGGAGGGCATTCTATCTTTATCACAATATTAATCAAAATACTTTGATTTGATCAAAGTATTTTTATCTTTATCATAATATTAATCAAAATACTCATTAATCAAAATACTGTAGTATTATGATAAAGATAGAATTTACAGTAAATGCAAGAATGATAAATTCTTACAAATTATAAATATAAGTAAATGCAAAAATTTACAGTAAAATGCAAGATGAAGTGATGACAGGGATCTGTTCAAGTGAGGAAGGCACAAGTCCTCTCTGCTAGTCCTATTTGCTCCAAATTGCCATCTACCAAATTTCCATTATTTTTAACACAGCCAGAATTATATCTTTGGGAGTCACCTGAGAGAAAAACAAGAGCATCCATAGGTATGGACTACAGGGAGGTTGTGTGAACATGAACCTTCTACAGAAAGCAGTAGGATTTATTCGTGTTGAAGTGTTCTTCCCTCTAGGTAAGTTCCTCCAGCACCGCTCCCTAATGAAGTGGGAGGAAGTAGTTGCAGCTTTTAAAAAGGTACAAAATTCTTTCTCAGCATGTTCTGTCAGTTCCACCATCCTTGACCATCTTGTCTCCTTGTATTTGGAAAAGAAAAATTTATGATGAAAATATATTCTGTGGGACCCTTCCTTCCCCTTCTTTAGGACAGTTCCCTTCTGATGCTGTCAAACTATTTATAGGTGTGGAACTAGTTAGAACAAAAATACCTCTCCATTGTACAACACAGAGATGCCCTGTAACACAATATCCAGAACAGAGGTTGTCTTGTGTTTTTAGATCTGCCTGTTGTTACAGAGTGCAAATGTATCCACATTAAGTGGAAGAGGTTAAACTCCTGTAAAGACTCAACAGCAAAATTTTAAGAATTTTCATTAAGCAAATACTTATTTTCTTCCAGTTGGCTGATATTTTCGACTTGAGATAAACTGATTTTCCAGTTGCAGAGAGACAGAGCAGCACTACCAAGAAAACTGTTTAAATATGCGAAAAAGTTATAAGATTATTTTCCTTGTATTCCTGAGAAACACTGTAATAGTAACTAAGAGATGGTTACAAGCACGGTTTTACTTGTATTTGTTTTTCTGTTACTTGGATCTTTGAGACACAAGTAATATGATCATTCCCGATGAATGCCAGCATCATTTTCATGAAACATCAGAAATACAGATAGTTTTAAAAGCAAAAGAAGCTATCCTATATTAACAACCATAATCATACCAGACGATATATTTAAATGGTGGCTTTTTGCATCTGTGCTTCATGTGGCATTGTATATGGAGCTGTTGTTGGAGCCAGTCCTACCTATTTCTTCAGTTAATTCAAATGGAGTTGCAAGTACTCAATACTACTGTGGATCTTTAAAAAGGGCCCATAGACTTTGGAAATGGAAAAATTCCCTTTAAAAAAGGAAAAATTTAGAACTAAGCATTTACTGTATAAATTAATAAAATTTTGGATAAAGATGCTCTAAGAAAATACTCTGTTGAGATTTTGAAATATCCTGCAGAATTTAATAAATAAGACTACAGTTGGTGCATAGGAAGCAGGAACCTTTAAAAAACAAACAAACAAAAACAACAAAAAAACAACACAACCATGCAAAGCATATATTCTATATCAAGTCATCAAATGTTTTATATTAGTTTGTATGGGGCCTTATTAAGTGTTAATAAAAATATGAGTTTCATTAAGTCCGTGTTCTATCATTTTTTTTTTTTTTTATCCTCAGGAGACACTGTTTAGGAATATCAATTTTTCTTCATGAACTTTCCACTAAAGCAAACAAAAGACTTCAAATCTTTCCTGGAAACAATCTTTGCTCTTAAAGAGCAATTGGTGATATCAGTTATTCCAGAACAAGTCCTTTTCTCAATTCTAAGTTGTTGCTGTTGTTGTTTGTTTGTTTGTTTTTTAATAGAGCTGTTTAGAAATCCATTCCATACAATCTGGATATTGTGCAATATGCAATTTGTCTCACTGTATTTATCTAGCTAGCTGTGGATAAGAAAACTTTTTTTCTTTTATCTGAGCACTAGTGAATGGTGTTTTTCCTTTAACAAATCCCATTTCACTGTATTAAAAAGGTGGAATTCATAGTCAGTCACTTAAATGAAATTGTTTTAGTCTTGAGCTGTCCCAGTTTCAGAAAGGTTTGGCTTATGCTTAAAGCTTTGGTAACAGTACAGTCTGTGTCAAGGAGTGCATTAATCCACACGAGACAGTGGAATCAGAAGCGGTGAAAATTTGTCACTGCTTCTTTATGCAGATGCTATGACAAAATAACCACTTTTTTTAAGGAGAAAAAAAAAAATCTTTCAATGTTAAATTTGGTGCTGTATCATCTGCAGTAAAAATAATACCCAAACTTCTACTCTCTGACGTATCCCAGGACTTCATTTTCGCGGTAGTATTTCAGGACTTCAAAAATATGGAAACTCATATTGTTATTTATATGCTGTGGCAAAGTTGTCCAGAGTTTTTTTTTTTTTTTCTTTTTTTTTTTTTTTCATGAGCAGAGTTGGGTGTTCAGAATTTGGAAGTAGTTTTGTATCTAAAAGTGTTTGGTGTAACATCCTAATGTGACTGATATTTGAGAATTCAGCAGCACTCAGAAATCCTAACTCCTAAGATGTTATTCTACTTTTAATTACAGACCTGCGACTATAGGAGTTACTGAGGAACTGGCCACTGGAACATGTTATTACCCTACATTCCCTCCAAAAGGGAAGGGTGTAAAATGTGTAACAGTAAGGGCACACTAATGTTTGCTAGCCACAACAAAGCTCATACTGATGAGTCTGTAAAAACTCCTTGGGGGCTTTATGGAAAATAGATCCCTGTTTTAATTCTGCTCTGTGATTCTGTGATTAGTTACTGTTTCATACTTTTTTTTTTTTTTTCTTTCTTTTTTTTTTACACCCTCAGATGACACCCACTGATTCGGGTCACTGTTCTGTGCAGTTCATAAACCAGAGTTTACTTTCTGTTAGCACAGTAGAACCTCAGTGCCATGTGAGAACTCAAGGCTTTATGTATTAATGGTGCCTACAGAAAGCCTATTGAGGTATTGAGGTCTTACCATGGCTTACATTGTGAAATCCTTTTTTTTTTTTTTTCCTAGCATTAGATCCACTGAAACATCTGTAAGCCTGCCTCATCAAATAAAAGTGCCTGACTTTTAGAAAAGAATGAAAGCAGCTCTTGTAGATTCTGTGTTTATAACATGTCATATGGTAGAGCTTGGTCAGAATATTTTTGAAGTTAAATAGTGTTTAGAGAAGTTCCAAAACAAAAATCAATCCAATAAAAAAACTACAAATAAAAGATTTCAGTTTTCTAAAATGTTGTCAGCCCCGCTTCCTTTGAGTCAGGCCACTCAAATGGCTTTGTCTGTGTAACTTTTACATGGGGGATTGATTTAATTTTCTGTTTCAGCTGTAATAATTACACACATACAATCATGCAAATATTGTGCTGCTTTATTTCAGAACAACCAGTCCCACTGGGGAAGGATGTATATTTGCCCTGCAGCTTGTGTGTACACAAGGACATATGTCCCTGTCCACAGAGGAAATTTCCTATACTAAAATGTCTCCATCCAAGGAGACTGCTTGAGTATGAACAACCTTATTCCCTTGTGCCACGTCAGCACAGGCTGTAGAAGGCCAACCATCTTCAGAGAGGCTACTTTGATCTTTCTGCTCCTCGAGTCCACCACTAAACTAAACTACAAGTGAACATCCTAGTTTAGCAAGTTTTAGTAATCTGTATGGGAATAGGATTCTCCCTGAGAGCAGATGTAGAGCTTTCTCTTTCTATCCTTCTCCCATAAATTTATTTCGTTTTTGTTAGGTTACATGTTTTATTAAGTTGTTCTTAAAGCTACAAATTCCCGAGCAGGCTTCTGATTGCCTAAGTACAGGACGTACATGTATCAGTAGTATCCAAGTTCCCCAGTCAAACCACAGCTCATGCTGACTCCTCTGCCTGTCCTCTATCAGGGCTCCTGGGAATTTCCACTTGTCTCAGGAAGGGTTACTTGTCATCCATGTGATTTTGGTTCTACTTCACCTGAGTCTCATGACAGTGTTTTTAGCAGATAATCCTCAAGATCTCAATTTCTCTTAAAATAGCGAAGGAAATTTCTAGCTTCTGTGATTTCAGAAAAAAAAATAAAATTAAAAAGTTGGAAAAAAAAATTAAAAAAGTGGAGCTCCTGTAAACTGCAGAATACAGAAGGCAGATAAAATACTTTCCACCTCTTTATTTTTGAGATTCTTAAATTTTATAGCCAGTCCGTTCCTTTAGGATATATATATAGTTAAAGAAATTGATTCAAGTGTTTATTTACTTATTTTTTATTCTTTGAGACTGGCAATGGACATTGGCCATCTGTCTGTCTAAAAGTGAAATCAGGGTTATGCTATTTGTGTTATAATTAAAACAAAGGGCAACTAGTCTCAAAGTGGCAGTAGCCACTCCTTCCCAAAAACGAGTAAGGTCAGTGCGCCACGATGTAGCGGAATGAAAAGAGCCAAAATGACTCCTTCCTTTTCATACTCATTACAATTCTAAGGGAAAGGCTAGAGTTAGACTCTAAGAGGAGGTACAGCCTGCCTGATAGTATAAGTAGTGTATGGTGAATCTGGGGAATTTGCAGAGCACATGCCACACCATCTATTTTCCTCTAAGTATTCCAAGAAGGGTGCAAGAAGCTTTGCTTTTACCTCTTATGAACCCTGCAGCCTGAAAGTAAGGTTCTGATATGGGGCAACAAAAGCTGTGCATTTCTTGTTTAATTGTTAGCTCCTTGCCTATGTAATTTTAGATGTATTTTTTTTTCCTCTTTATTTTACTTTTTTTTTTTTTTTCTTTCTTTCTTGCATCAGTGGAAACAAAATATCAGAAGAATGGGAATATCAGAGCAAGTGGAAAGAGTGAAAACAGCTGTTTTCCTGGAATATAATGTTATGCCATGGGGGGTCCGAAGCAGATGAAGCTGAACAATGACAAAAAAGAGTGCCTTTATACATGCATTTCTTCTTGTTCCTTTTTTTAGCCATGAAATATTTGAAGTTACTAATTTTACTGCATAAACAATTATTTTTTCTAGTCTCTGCGCAGCTGGATCAAGATTTAAGCTTCTGTTGAATGATTGCTATTATTAATATATATATACACTTTTATTCCTGTCAGTATATTCAGTGCCTGTCTAAGTACAGCTCATGTTGCTCAAGAAAGATTGCAACAGACTTTATTTGTATTTTGTACACCCAAGGAACTGCTGCTTGTCACTAATAGGAAAGATGTGAAGGACCAAGAAGAGGACTTACTGGCTGCATTTAAATGCATTATTTTGAAAAACACATTTCAAGAAAGAGTCATTTACACAGTTTACTAAGGGAAAAAAATAATCTCAAAATAAAAAAGGCTTCAAATAAAACAAGTCATCCTCTGAGAACCCACATGGAATTTTTTATTTGAGCTCACCCAAGAAAAATTACTTTCAAGTTACTTGCAATGCCAGATTCTTGGACTGCAAGTTTGAGATCTTTCTTTAACAAAACCACCTTTTTCTTCTTTGTTTGTTGTTATTGTTGTTGTTGTTGCTATTATTATTTTTTTAAAATGTTCTGTTTTAAAATCACTTTTTATTTTTTATTATTTTTTATTTTTTTCCCAAAGAAAAGAGTTCCTTATGGGTGTAGCAAAGAAATTAGATCTATTTATGAAGGAAAATAGAATTAATGAGTCTGAAATGTATATTCACTAACAAGTTTAGTTTTGTATGAAGCAGTAGCTTTAAGAATTATTCCTGATTAATTGTAACTCCTAATGAAATCAGTAGGCCTTCTCACATGTTTCAAATTTAATATATGATCAAGTGCTCTGCTGTATTTGACAGACTGTATCCTTCAGTAGATACAAACATTTTTAGGTGATTTTCTTTTTCCTGAGAAAAAATCTGAAGCTGGTGAACTGGAACACACCATGAGATCATTTCTGTTTTACCTTACTGTTAATGTAAAAAAAGTAAATTTTAACCAGATAAAAAAGATAAAAATGTTTTAACGTTTTAAAAATGTTTCAACAAATTTTCATTTCATTTAACAAAAAACCACCACAAAAACAGTATTCGAAGATTTAACATTTTGTATTATAGGAACTTTTTGTCTAACTTTGTTAGACATGAAATGAAATTTTCCAGACTATTTGATTCCTACAATTGTTAAGGCAACCCAAAGTGGCTTTTCTGCTTCAATTTTTATAGAGTAGTCAGGAAATTTGTTGTTTTCCTTTTTCCAACATTCTTCTCTATCTGGTAAGTGTGTTTTTGAATATTAGGAACTTGATGATATTTAACAGTGTTAATAATTTAAACTTCTTAGATCCTTTTCAGCTACCTCAGACCTTGGGAAAAGAAACATTTACACTATTAGAAATAAACTCCAGTTGACTCACCACCTCCAAATTTAGTATCTGCATTGAAATAAACATTACACAAACATATAATTTTTTATTTATGCAATCTTCTAATACCATGAAAGAGGCAGTAGTTATAACTTTAAACTGCAGAGTAGCAACAAAGCTCAGTGTTAGCAACTTTTTGCCTTTGAAAAAAAAAAAAGGCCGTAAGCAACAGTAAAGAATTTACATTATACTTCCTACAGATAATGTTCTTATTTCACAAGCTGTTTGCACCTGGCAAGATGCCGCAGTCACCAGCCCGTTAAATTCACAGACACTCATTCCTGCTACCACTGAGTAACTTAACTATTTTATTTTGGCTGAGAAGAGTGACTTTCCAGCTGGACAACAATCTGTAGCACTTTACATTTACAAGAAGATGCCACATAACAATGTTAAAAAAATAAATTGTAAAGCTACTGAAACTTTGGCTTGGTACCCACCATTTACAGGAGCTTGCTTCACTGGCTATAAGAGAAACAAGAATACATGATGCAACTTGCCTGATATTTTTGAGCTCTGAAAAAAAAATAAATTACCCAGGGTGAAAAAGGCTCATGTAAAAATACTAGACCCTTGCATTGTGACACAGAAGTGTGAGAATGTGCGTAACAACAGAGGGACCACCTGGACACCTAAACTGATACTCAATGATCTTCCCCTTGTTCATTATTCAAATCTTGCCCAGCTACTCTAGAAATCCATTTGCAGACATCTTTTCAACTTTAGCATTAGATACAGATCTTTTATTTGATGTAGGGCTTGGTAGAACTCACTGCAGCCTGCAGGATTGCTTCTCTCTTTTCACGCTCCTGTGAGTTGTGACATGTCTTGGTCACTTGCAGCTTTGTCCAGGCTTCCTTTTTGCCAAGTTACTTTGTGTAATTTACTGATTTTACATTCATTACATTTATAAAGCAGCTGTTTCTCTGTCCATTTTCTCTATTCATAATCCTGGAGCTGCTGCTGCTTTCCAGTCCCAGGAGAACATCATGGTCCCAGAAATTCTTGTTTTCACCAAAAATGAGTGGTTAACTGATTCTTGTGGTACTTCCCTGTCCTCTGTGGCCAGGACATGCATCCCTGCCAGACTAGAGGGAACTCTGTGTACATCTTCTAACCTTCCCCTGCCCTGGTGTGCCGGGGCCTTCTCTGCTGTCAGAGAATAGCTGGTGGTAAGGTTGAACAATGGTTAGCAATGGTGACAATTACCATGACATCAGAGACCATGTGAAAATTACTGATCCATTGCTTTCATTATGCTTCTTCAGCACCCAGTGAAAAAAGTGCCCTACTTCCCCTCAGGTCTCAGTATTTTAATGCATTTCCATTTTGCTGAGAATTTTTCTTTGGCCTCTTCCTCAAAATATACTTTTGTGACACTCCCATCAAACCACAAAAGAACAGTCAAGAGTCAGAAAAGGCCAGAGTGAAGGAACTTGCCCCACCTCTGCAATCAAGCCACAGCAAAAGCCAGGAATTGTAGAGAGAAATCAGAGTAATGATGAACTGGTTGCTAACTCCAAAACTCAGTCCACTTGCTTGTGCCTTGTTGGTGATATGAGGATCTTTTTCCATCTGTAGTATACACAGTTTAACTCAATAGCAAGTTATTTGATGTAGAGACTTCATTTATAGATGTGATTTTGGAAACTAATGGTTCTGTAAAGCCACTGGCCAGTTGAGGGAGACCTGAAAAGAAGTTTCTGATCTTTTATGGAGGCCTGAGCATGTGTCTTCTAGAAATTAGACTCCTCTAAGAGTTTGTATTTTCTAGTTTCTCTGTCACTCTGGCAAGCTCTTGGGCAGGTTGTGAAGGTTCTTTGAGGAGAAGTTTTTAAAATGCAGTTAAGACAAATCCCTGCCAGGGATCTGGTACTGGTCATCTGCAATAACACAAAGTTTTGAGAAGAAAACCAAGTGATGGCTGAGAGTTAAACAACAAAGAGCAACAAGCAAAAATAGTTTGAAAACAGTAAAAACCAAACAGAAAAGGGAAAAAAAAATAGAGCTAAAACAATTTCTATTCAAAATTTTATTCCACAATGAGTCTCAGAGGAGCCTTTGGGACTGTAGTCCCCATATTTCAGTCTGCCATGCATTCCATAAAAAATTTAGAACTGAAGATTCATGGAGTTCTCAACTGTTCTTTGCCTACTGGCTTTTGTTCTTGGTTTCATGCTTTTACCCAACACCTCAGCAGTCATATTATTCCCTTGGGACTTAAAAAACCTGTTTTCTTTTCCTCCCTTTGTCCAACAGAATTCTGGCTTAAAAAATCTTTCTCCAAATATTTCTGGAGGATGCCTTGGGGAATTCTGGGATGAGAGGAGCCTCTGAATATTTCTGTGGAAATTGTTTTATTTTGAATGGAGTAATTAAATTCTTGTTAAACCATTGGCCTTGAGGTTAGGGAATTTGCCTGGAAGGGGAGAGATGAATATTTCAGACTGCTCTGATTAAGTTCTCTACTTATGTTAAGCCAAACAGGGTATAGACCCCTAGCATTCTCCTTCCAAGTAAACCTTACTTTAAAGTCTCATTCACAAACTTATTTGCTTGGTATTCCTCCTTATGTGCCACTCCAAGCCAGGTGAGGGGTATAAATACAATGCAACTCCAGGGAAATCTGGAATTTTGTGCTCAACATTTCCTGTTACCTGGCTTTAGCTTTAGTGACTATCCAGGCACTATGTCAGCCTTTGCAATGCCTATTTTTATATGCCAGACTCTCCCCCTACAGCCTTGGCACCTAACTGAAGTCTGGTGAATCAGTATACCTGTAAATCCCATTGGTGGATATCACCTCTAACTGATTAATTTTCAATCTCTTAACCAAATTCCCATTCAAACAAAGAATACGATAAGAAAACCCTCTACCAACTGTAACCATCTGTGGTTTTTGCCTTTAGCAAGGTATGTGTATCAATGGAAGCTGAGAGATACCGTCCGCAGTGCCATGGATGGTCTAAAGTTGGATACATAATTTGAAGGTCAGCTGTACTTAATCTTTCTCCCTTTCAATGCACGTCAATCACATTATTTGATGCAATTCAAATTTAGCGTGAAGAAGATGCTTTAACATTCTTTGTACATTCTTTCCTGGGGTTTCCCAATTGGTGAAGAACTGTCAAAAGTACCATCTTCTGCAAGATTTTTTCCCAGAGACAAAGAATTCTGATGGACTTTTTCTAGCAATATTACAATTATTTATTTATTTTCTCCAAAGACAGGGCATAAATTGTTCCTTCAATGGGTGTACAATAAGAAACAATTAAAGATTGTTTTAATGTTTTTTTATCCCCACAGTTCTGTAAGTTTGCAAGTTGGTGGATTATCTTTCATCCTTTTTTAAAAATATATTAGGCTACATTGTGGTGGCTGCCACTCCTAGTATTAACATTCTTATTTCAGTGGTAGATATCCTATTGTGATAACAATATGCAAAATTATTCAGTGCTAGATATCCTAACCATATTCCAAAAGATATGTTGGCTACAAGAAATCTAAACAACTCTCATCCTTTAGCAATTGTTGTTATGGATAAGGCAAAAGGAACCTATGCACTTGCAAACTATAAAAATTGTGCCTGTCTGAAACACCCCTGCAGAGCTATTTTGAACTTCCTGGAAAAACAGAGAGGATATGAGATTGAATTAACACCTTGCTTCATTTGGCACCTCATGGGAATCAGATGCCTGGGAAACTTTAGTTATCTATGCTGAAAATAATAAGCCAGTCTCTTTTAACCAGTACTAGCTAATTTACAGTATTGCTTGCATGTTATGATGTTGCATTTACTTACAATACAGTGATAAATTACCTGTCGTATTATAATTTTGATTGTCTTTCCCTGAAGTGTGTCTTCCTTGCAGCTGCACAAACAAGAAAACAGCTTCAACCATTTGAGTTGTCCTTGGATATCTGGGAAGTTTTTGTTTGAGTTTCAGTTCCCCCTTAAAGAAAAGCACTAAATTTCTTGGGTGAAACCAGCAATAATGGTATCACCACTGTGGTCACCATGGGGGATATATCTAGGATGCTGAAAAGCTGAGAAATACAGAACTTTGACTGAGAACAAAAGTGATGACTCAACAGATTCTGTCCCATTGTCTGCATTACCCTGTAAAACATTTATCCACATTGGTAAGAAAGACAACTAAATAATGTTTAACTGGTTATACTGTGAAAACTGTGGAACCTAATTAATTTCTATCTATCTTCAGAATAGAGAAACAAATAAAATTCTAAAAAAAAAGCAGGTCTGAGACCTCTACTAAAAGCCAAAACCTCCGTTTTCTTCTTTACCATTTCTTCAGTGGTTCTCTGTCTGGTAGTGGGTGGTCAGTCTTTGCAGAAGTGGGGTCTTGTGAATTGCTGGCAGCTAAAGGATGATTTCAAGGAAAGGGGATAATCTTCATTTCACCTGGGGAAGCAGGCAGTACTTCTAAGGTGGAGTAACAGCTAGAAATTCAAAAGTTTGTCTGGTTTATTAATAACAGTGTGACTGACATGAGACACAGATATTATTTATCCTTTCTAAATGGGAAAATGTAACTGCAAGAACAAAACAAGAAAAACACAGCAAAAGAATTACTGTCTTTGTTAGCAAGGCTTTAACATTTCCCATTGCTTCTTATTCGGTTAAAGTGTCTTTAGATCTTGACCGCTGCAGCAGAAATGGTGCAGCAAATGGGAGTGAGTTTTGAATGTGTTGAGCAAAACAGTTTCAGAATAAGGCACCATGAAAAAAACACAGCTGAAGCACATGACAGGAATATTTGCCCACACCACTTTGTTTCATGTGATGTTAAAGTGAACATTGAATCTTGGAACAAACTCAGTCAGCCGAGGGCAAAGGGTTTCATGGCAATATTCTAAAAACCAATCTGTTCCATCCTATTTTTTTTTTTTTTAACATTGGTACATTTCTGTCTGCTGACCCTGTTTCTTAAGCATATAGATACGTCACTTAAGGGTTTAATAGTCAGAGACGCTAAGAGACTGTCCAGATCCCTCTTTGACAGTTCAAGAGACAACTCCAAGAGGCTGAAATACTTCTGGGATTTGAAATAGTGTGTGCAAAGAGTCTCAATTTCTTCAGCTAGTTAAAGTGGTTTGTTTCTATAATTTCATATGCATTAAAAATAAATGTATAGCAAGTAATATTTTAACGTAACTTTCTGTTATACTGCTGGCATCATCTCCAAAACAGTCGTGTGTCTTAATGACGTTCCATTTATTTAACTGCTTTTCTCATTAAAAACACAGTCATGGTGGTACTGATTGCTCAATGTTTGACTGTCTAGATTATACGGAGCTGCCTGATCTGAAGAGACAAAAGCCCAGGGCAGAACAGCAACCACAGGGAAGGGAAGTTCCCTGCTAGGAGTTTATCAGGTTGAGGAACAATGTCCGTTGCCTGATGCACTTAATAGCCAGGAAGTTACTCATCACTGTTAGTGATTCTTACTGAAAAAAAATAAAACAATTTCCAGTACTTCATCCAAGTGTCCTTCAGTTGACAGTGGATCCAGCATTATTAAAATGGTCATGCATGATTCTGCACATCAAATTTCTGCAAATAGAATTAAACACAAAAGTTTATGTGGTATCTTTCCTTTCATCTTATTTTATTTAGCCAGAGAACAGATTTTACCAGTGCCCTGAGTGGGTTTGTTACAACACAGTTCAGAGCTGGACTATGCACTTTGAAAGCCTAAGTTCTTGTTTTTTCCTTTCTTTGTAATGCTGATGTGTGTGAGACTTTACTGTGAGGAGAGGCCCCTGAGCTAAAAAAAGAGTAGGAAAAAATATTATATTTTTTTATTCTTCCAGTATGAGAAAGTTGTTTGCATTTAAGCTCTCTCATAGTATCATCCTGGAGCTAAAAGTTGTTTTTTCCCTTGCAATGCAAATCTTGGGTATCAACAAAAATCATTACCACAAATGGTGAAAAGCCATTCAAGACACCCTTCCCCACTTGCACCAAAGGATGGTGACGTTGTGATGGCCCCACAGTCCTCAGGAGTTCTTTGAAGGCTTGCAGTGAGGGCACCAATGAAGAGGTCCCATCTGCACCACCCCCTGAAGGAGGTACCTTAGGAGCACAATGAAGACCTAGCCATGATGCAACAAGAATATATGCTAGGTGGAAATGTTACTCCAGGACATGCATGCGAAGTTTTTGTTTGTTTGTTTCTGAAAGGTACCAGGCGCTCTTAGTTTGCAATGAGTACTTAGTTGCCCTGAGGCTTGAGGTGGGGAAGAGATGCTGTTAGTCCCCAAGAGCACTCTGACCACGTAAAAATGGCACCCCGACTCTCTGGGTCTGTGCAGTATTTTGCAAGATGTGCATCCCAATGATGGTATGCTCAGCAGAGTGTCTCTAACCACAGGGCAGAAGCTGTATGTCCCATTTCTTGTATTCTTGCTTCAGGAGGCTCTATTGTGTTGCACAAGACCAGATATTACATTACACAAAATCAAGATTTCACGTAAATCTCTGAAATCTGTGATGCTTATATAGGGAAATTCTAGGAGCTAATCAAGAAATATAGAGCTACAGGTTAATGCCTTGGTTTTGAGCTTTGTATTGTTCATGGATCACTCTGTGTATAAAGGTCAGAATTAAAACATGGCTCAATAGGTTTCTACTTGGTCTCAATGATATGTGGACCTGGAAGACATGAATAACATGCTGAGATTGGAGCAGTGTAATGCAAACATTTCAGTGATGTACCGGGTGTTGCCTGAAAGCACCAGCTTTCAGATGAGGCCTTCAGCACTTTATCTGAGCTCTACTGCTCTGTAGATAAATGATCACATTGCACTTTTGAAAAGAGCACAGGGACAACTTCAGGTTTGTAACTAACATCGTCTTTCTTAACACATAATATAACAAGCAGGGCTGTTCCTGACTGAAGCTTGGCTGTTAATGTTTGCCTACAGAGTCACTATACTTACCAGCACCTAATTTATCTGAAAGCAGTCTTTAGGATTCTGAGAGAGATGTTAAATAAAACTAAATTACATTTTTCCATTCTGTCTAACATATAAATCACTATAAACACAAACCAATACTGTGTGTGCAGTTTGAACACAAGCTTTGCTACTGAGTAGTTTTAAATGAGTTTTTTACATCCTTATTTAGAGGCAGTATCATTCTGCCCTGAATGTTAATAACATACTGAAATGGACTGGAAGATTTACACAAATATTACAGTCGTGTATCTGAATAGTAATGCAACTCACAGGTGCCCTTCTCTTGTAGCACTTTGCTGAACACATGTCTGTGTGTAAAGCAAAAGTCATTCAGGCAGCAGAACTTTCCATGCTAGCACATCCTCATTTGTTATCAACAGACCCAAATGATTCTTCTTCAAGCAGCAGTTAACATGCAGGGGTTTAATTCCTCTGGAGCCTGTAGGCTGTTCCCTGAAAAATGCAATCTCACGTTAGGACTTAATTATTTTAAGAGTTTGGAGAACAAAAAGATCTTGACAGGAAGATAAGTATGAGCTCAGGGAACCACGGATCCTGGTCCAAGTCATTTTCCTCTGCTGATTATGGATTTAGTGAAAACGATATTTAATTGACAGAGACAGAGACAGATTCTTTGGATGCAAAGTCAAATAAAGAGGTTCATGTGCTGAGTTAATAATTTCCTGGAAAAATTAATATAGATTAATGTGGCCACCAATGCCTGTGCAAACCTGCAGTAATATACAGAAAGGAATATGAGATGGTGTTTTGAGAATGAGATGTATTTTCCATTTACCCACGACTTATGCTACGGACCGCTTTACTTTGTTATGTGATCTTCCCTCATAAGACTCTTCACTCTTCTGAACAAAAATCTAAATCATGTAAATCACATTTATATGCATAATATAGAGAATGGCCATTAACTACACACCTAACACACCCAGAATTTTGTGATTTTATTTTTCTTTTGAAGTTGTACATAATTTTTTCCAGAATTAAAAGAAAAAAACAAACAAGGAAAAAGACCATGAATATAAACATTTAATACTGACACAAAGCATCAGAGAAAAAAAAACAACAACACTTTTTTTTTTTTTTTCAGGTGAGAATACATTAGGCCTGGGAGTTTTATTGTTCTATTATTTATTTATTTATTTATTTTCCCCCAAAAATTGCAAGAGAGGGCTGGGCAGAAGATAATACCAAATGCACCTGCAGTCTGTCTCAGATTTTTGTAGCTATGTCAAGTTTTGAAATTATTTAAAAAACAAACAAGAAGAGAAACTCACAGTATGTTTATTTATTTTCCTGGAAAAATGGGATATATGTGCAGATTACTGAAAAAAAAGCAAGCAACAATTGGATATAATCACATATCTCATAGTATAAACATGTAGAAATACTGAAGAAATTACTTATAAATTTTGTGAACTTTTTAATGCGATGACTTGCTATGTGAGAAATGTTCAAAGTAACAAAATTCTTAAAGAGATCAAAAAAGAACAAAGAGATTCTGTAGAAACAATGGACCAAATATATCTCAAGGATAACCCCACTGAGATCAGTGGAATTGCACTAGGGATATACTTGGCCCAGTGACTCCAGAAATGATGTTAATGAGGAGCCTTAACACCACTGCTAGAGAAATCTCTATTTAAACCATGCTGTGGCAGTTCATGTGAAAAAGTAAATGGGGCCTTCACACGAACTGCACAGCATGTGAGTGTGAATCAACAGGCTATAATAAATTGGTTTGGTTTCCTTCTCCCAGACTTAAGCAAATGTATTATATTGTTGCATTTGAGATGTTACAATGAAGGTTATGTCATTATTCCATTATGTTCAAAAAAGCCTGATTGTGTCCAAAAAAAGCCTGACATTGAAAAATAGTTCTTAGAAAAAAAGAGAATCTCTAGATCAAAATTAATGAGTGATAAATACTTGGTAAAAATCCTCTGTTTGCCTAAAACTTGATCTGGTAGGTGTCTGAATGGCTCTGAATGAGGAAATGTTTGTAATATAAAGGCTACATTTTTATTTTTTTTTCCAGGGAAAGTAAACCTGAGTGGATCTGTGAAAAAATTATGCTTCCTAACAGAAAGAAACAATGATTTCAGTAGTGTGAAGGAATGCAGCATCTGGCATTCTATGACATGATATATCCTTAAACTATTTGAGTTTAAACCAAACTTGAACTACCAGAGAAAGGAGTGACCTTTCCAACTTAAACTGCTAATCATAAAAAGGTAAGACAAGATCATGATTATTTTAAAATTAAGGTAAATTTATTACATGTAACAGGAGCTGAAGCTGCATGGATTGCTCTGGCCTGCTTCAGACTGAGTAAAAATACAATTTAAAGCTCTTCACCAGCAGATCTGATGCCACTTCACAGTTATTGTTCCTTAGGTACAGATGGGGAAACTGAGACGCAGAAAGCTAAGGTGGGCACCATCACTGAGATGGGTAATAGTGGTGACATTAGGACCATGTTGCACCTACTGACATGCCAGGCAGAACCCCTCCTCAGGTCATCTTCATGAAATATGACTGATTCTGTAAGGTCTTTTCTGCTTGAGGGCTCTTAGGCTTCACTTTCCACCAAAAAGAAAAATCTTGTTTCCTAGTCTAGTGTCTGTTTGCAGGGAAGTGTTCAAACCACCAAAAATAAACCCACAAAACCAGTCTGTGAGCATGTGAAAAAGATTATAAGATGTGTGCACTGGGCTGAATTCACTGCACTGGACTCAGTGACCCCAGGGGTCACTTCCAGTCCTCTAGCCCTATAAACAAGGAAATCACGTTTGGCTTCTTTACAGAGATCACAGAAAAAGAAATGCAGCATTTCAGAGATTTCATCTTGGACATTCAGAATGATCATGTCCTGACATTTCGACTGTTGAAAAGAGACAGTATTTACTACCTAGCATGAAAAAGACCAGAAGGCTGAAGTGCATAACAAAGTAGAGCCATGATATGAGACAGATGAACTCATTTAGATAAAATAAGACAAGACTCAACCTTCATCTGAACTTCAAATTGAAACCAACTTACATGTTTCATTGAAGGAAGATAAAAAGTTACCCATTTTATTTATCTTCCAGTTCTCCTTTTACTCAAGAGAATGTTATTGAAGTGCTGGCTGAGATGCTGGGGAAAGCAGTTCCTGCCATCTTCCTAAGCAATATTGGGCCAGGCCCTTAGCCTCTCTTGTCTCACTGTCCAGTCACGTTCTGGTATTCCTCCTTTTTCTCTTTTCTGTCTGATGTATGTACTTTAAACACAAAATTCAGATCAATAACTATCTTTTATTATGTGATTACACAGTGCCTGATATCCTTGTTTCAGCCATTGTGTGCAATGTGTTTGCAGTACAAATGATGTTGAGGAAAATATTTTTCTCTGTGTGTCCCCCAGCGACACATAGATGGGAATTATTGATAGAGATATATTCTTCATGTGCTTTCTCTTTGGTTTAACAACCCAAGTATAAATCACTTTGATTTAAAAAGTGCTAGAAGAAGAGAGAGAATTGTTGCATGCAATTTTGCCTTCACTGTATGAACTCTATCGTATTACCATGACTGCAGCAAAATGTTAGAAGCAAGCAAAGAGATTGACTACATTTTAATCCCTACATCGTGGTAAGCAATTATCATTCTGCTATGTGTTATTTCCCTTTATATTGTTACAATAATGTTCTGGATTTTTGCATGAATCCTTTGGGTTATAAATGTTCCACAAAATATAATGGAAAATATTTTTATAGAAGAAGATGTTATACAACCCAGCGTGATCCCACTCCCTATCATTTGTTCTAGGATAATTCAGAAATGTTAATTTCTCTATCTGGATTTCATAAATATCTCAACAGAGCACAAAAATTGCTTATGTTTGATGGGAAATGACTTTTTGGTCCTTTAACTGCTGTTTCTAAATTAGCTATTTTGGTCTTGATTTTAGTTGTCATGTATGACACGGAACGGTGTTGGAGAAACACCTCTGCTCTTCCTACAAATGTTTGTTTGTGACAGTCTTTAACCAAAAGCAACAGCCTTTATGAGAGTTCAGGATACTGGAAAAAATTAGATCTTGAAGAACTGTTATTGATAGATTTCTTCAAAGGAAGAGCATAATACTCCTTCTCCCTGAACAACAAAAAATATCTAAACACAGAGGTAGAGTAAAACCAAGTACAGAAAATGAGGCTAGATTTTAAAAGAAATAAAGTGATGTTTTTCCCCCATGCAGTATCTTTCAGCCTAACCCAAAACATGCAAGAAAATGAGACTGAAAATCAGCCTGAATATCACTATCACAAAATAAATGCTTGAGGCATTGCTGAAATGGGGAGTTAAGGTTTGGAAGATTAATTCTACCTAGAATTTTGAATGAACAAAAGAGATGATCTAATGCCACTCATTACATGGTCTCATGATATAAATTAATACCAGTGAATCTTATTTTACTCAGTACAACAAAAAACAAGAAACATTAATGAAGGCCAATGGGAACAAGTAGTTTTCAAAGGAATGTTTGTTAGAAAGAAAAAAGCAGAAAGTACAGAAAGAAAATGGTGTGGGGTTCTCCCATAATTAACATGTGCAGTTTGACATAGTATTGAGTCTACTTGCCTGTGAAGTATTATAGACTTTGAAAAGTCTTTTACAATTGTGCTGAACAATTTTTGAATGTTCCCAAAATTCAAGTACGGGTAGCTATTATAATAATGTAACATTGTGAATCAGCCTGTAATTATCTGCTAGCCTACTAATAATCAAAGTATTAATCATTTAAATAGCTTGTTATATTTCCATGATTTTTGAATTTTTATTTAAAAGTGTTTCCATCATCCTGGCAAGGTACACTGCTGAGTTTATGTCATGTCACTCACTATGTGGTTAAATACTTATTTGAAAAACCTATCCAGAGATAGGTCTACTCTGTTTTCAGAGTAGACCAGTCACAACCATTCAGTGAAAGACAGGAAATGTGTCAAGACAATAGAATATACTTTTGCTCTAAGATTTAGGTAGACAAGCATATAAATCACTATGACATAGCGTCTTAGACATTGCAAAATGGTCTCAGCTGTAACGGCACACTGCAGGGCAATATTTACTGCTAATTCTAATGATTATTATTATGGGTATTCAGCTTTGGTATTTTTATTTCCCTAGCACTACTCCCTGAAATTATTTAAATTACAAATTTCTATTCTTATATAATAATTTAACCTTAGTGCTATATGTCAGCTCACATTCATAGTCACTTCTTCAGTTTACATGTAGTTGTGGGCAAATTAGTTCTTGCCTTTTACAAGTCTTCAGCCTGTTCAGTTCAAATAGTACATTGAAATAAATTTGGTTTCTACTGTAGGGAGATTAGGGAGAGTATTTCAATTTCAGTTTTTGCTACATTCCACACTGTGTTTTGTTTAATATATTTTCCCAGTGGGACACTCAGTGATGCTGCTCTGAAGATCCACTTGCTGAAGAAGAAGCAGTTTAGGAGGCCTAGCAGAACATTATATTAACTTATAAAATTAGGCAGCAGCATCCACAAAGGGAAAAGATTGAGTTCTAAAAGAAGAAAACAGCAGAAAACCCAAACTAGAACAGGATAGAGATTGGTCTATCCTACCAATATTGCAAGGAAAGTGAACAAAAAAGAATCTGGAAAAAAATATTGCCTACCTTACCACAGAATTGTTGAGGTTGGAAGACACCTCTGAAAATTGTCTAGTCCAACTTCATGACAAAAACAGTTAACAAAAGCTTGTCACTTTCAGTGGACCATATCCAGTTTTGTTTTGAATATTTGCAGGGGCAGAGATTTCCCAAGTTATTTCAGTGTTTGATTAGCCTCATAGTAAAAATACTTTTTTTTTTTTATTATTATTATTTTCTTTTTAGATGGAAGAATGGAAGTTTCTGTCTGTATTTGTGCCTATTGACTCTTAGTTTTCACTGGTACCACTGAAAAGAGCCTGGCTCTGTCTTCTTTACACCCTCCCTTAGGGTATTTTTACACATTGATGAGATCCCTCCTGCATCTTCTCTTTTTCAGGCTCAACAGTCCCAGCTCTCAGCCTCTCTTCACATGTCAGATGCACTAGTCCCTTAATCATCTTCATAGTCCTTGGTTGAACTCACTCCAATATGTCTATATCTTTGCTGTACTGGGAAAGCCAGAACAAACCCCAGCACTACAGGTATGTCCCACCAGTGTTGAGTAGAAAGGAAGGATCACCTCCCTTGACCTTCTGGCCATGCTCTTCCTAATACAGCCCAGGATGCTGTTTGGCCTTCTTGCTGTACTTGCATATTGGTGGCTTATGGTCAAATTGGTGTCCACCAGAATTCCTGAGGCCTTCTTTGCCATGCTACTTTCCAGCCATACATGCCCCAACACATGGTGGTGCCTGGGGTTACTCTTCCCAGGGAAGTGTGTTTGGCACATTTCTTTGTTGAACTTCCTATTAGCTCATTTCTCTGACCTCTTAAGGTGTCTCTGAATGGCAGCACAGCCATGTTGTCTATCAACAACTCCTCCCAGAAAACTTGCTGAGAGTGAACTCTGTACCATCACCAGGTCATTAATAAAGATGTTAAACAATACTGGCCCTAGTGTTAAACCCTTGGGTATACCACTAGTGACTTGCTAGGCTTCATGCCACTGGTCCCAACTGTTTTCAGCAGAGCAGGTCAGCCAGTTTTCATTCCACCCTACTATCCATTTACCTAGCCTGTACTTTGTCAGTCTGTCTAAAAGTAAGTTATGGGAGACGGTGCCAAAAACTTTGCGAAAGTCACTGATCTCCCCTCATCCATTTTTAAGACATTTGTTCTAGAGTTTACTTGATGCTGGTGATTTGCTTCAGCTGTTAAATAAAACCTTGTGTAATTTGGGTAACTTAGCAGATAAACCCAAACCAAGGTGCTTGGGCTGTGATTTTCCACTTTAGGTATTCCACAATGAATATTCAGAAAATAGATTATAGCAGTTTCTAAGTTCTAGACATTCTGGACTGTATATCAAAAGCATAAGGTCTTTAAGGGGGAACTCCCCCTCCTCCCAACTCCTTTTTTTTTTTTTTTTTTTTTTTTTGCTGTAGCACATGTATACTGGGACTAAAACCAACTTTTCTCCTTCTGTTTTCCCAACCCTATATTTTTACACTGTTTAAATATATCCTCAACTACATGCTTAGCTGAATATCTAAATATGAAGATACCTGTCCAAATGATACCTGGCCTTTTCAAAAGTTAAACAATGGAACCAGCTGCCTCAAACCGTTATGAATATTACCTCAGTTTTCAAGACCCATCTGGTAAAAGCCCCGAAAAAACTTTGTCTGACTTCAGTATTGACCCTGCTTTGAGCAGGAGTTTAACTGTATGACCTACCAGCATCTCTTTCAGCCTGAATTATTCTATGATTTTTATAAAGATTTCTTACTTAAATACACATTGTCTATGCATATTACCTATATTAAAAAAAAAAAAAAAAAAAAAAAAAAAAAAGAGTCAGGGAATGCTAGAATTAGATATGCTTGCACAACACTAATTCAGTCCATGTGGTAGATAGATTCATTCAGTCTACAAATGGGCAACCCATACATGTTTGTTGCCTCTTCAGTCTTCAGGCTCAAGGCCTTATTTTAACGTTCAAACCCTGCTCAGATGAGAGGCTTCATTTTACAGAGCCTTTTCAGTGTAACTTCTCAGTCTGCCATGAACATTCACAGCACCCCTGTGAGGCAAGGCGGCATCTCTGCTCCAATTTTACAGCCAGCCTCTGGACTGAATTTTTAGAGAATTTTGCATTTAATTGCACTTTAAATGCCCCCACTGACTTTAGTTGCAGCTGCCAGTGCTCAGCACATTTGAAAATCCAGGCTTCTAGGACTGCAGACTGGCTTGTCCAGCACAATTAACTTAATCATAAAGCACAATGTTTTTATCTAGTGAGATAACAGTTTGGAACAAGGGAAAATCCCATTCAGTGGAATCTTTATGGTTACAGCTCCCCTGAATCACAGCCCTTTCCACACTCCTTCATTTCTTAACCACTGTACTAGATATATAGCATGTGGTAATGAAATACGAAATGCATGTATTTTACTGAGCAAATATCTCACTTGAAATGTGAGGTCTTCAATTTGAAAATAAACATGAATCAGGGCTCAGCTGTGGAAGTGTATTTGCTACTCCACCAGCCATGTCTCTCTGTCCTTGCTTAGTCAGGTCTTTCATGCAGCATTATCTTGATCTTACACTTTCCATGTCACAAGCTTCCAGAAGTAAGTGTGAAAAGGCAGATCACTTTCCACTACCCACAGGAAACAGAATGACCCATCTGTTGTCTGTTGGATGATACATGAGCTGTGTCCCATGCAGAAGCCAAAGCTAGTATGGACTTGTTCTCATTAAAAAAAAAAAAACAATAACAACAAAACAAAACAAAACAAAACAAACAACTAAATATTGGAAGCACATTTAAACTGTAGGCTTTAAGCTGTTCATCTCTAAGGCTGAGATGACGGGTGATGCCACTACAGACTTTACCTCTCACTTATAAAGGGAACGTGGGTTAGGACCACAGTAGCCATAAACTACACTTGCTTCTTTAAAATCTTGAGGCATCTCAAAGTTTTAATGGCCTAATATAACAGTTCTAGAGTAGTCTAAATTATGGCAGCCTTATCCCACATGCCCACTATTCAGAAAGTCCCCAGTTAATAACATTGCCTCTGCCGCATGCTCTGCACCCTGTGCCTCTGCTGCACCAAGCAAACTACAGCTCTCCTGTTCATACAGGAGAACATTCTGTTCATACATATGAACACCCTGTCTATACAGCCCCAGGTCCTGAAAAGCAAGCTTTTCAGGGCGGAGAGATCCACTCCAAAAAGCTCAGGCCCCATTGCTTGAGAAGCTGCTTCTTTTCTTGCAATCATCTATCACAGCTGAAGTCCAGACCAAAGTAATGCTTTCAACAAACATTTCTAGAAATGGGACAAGAGGAAGAGGATTGCTCCAAGGATGGCCAGCCTCAGACAGAACTTTTCTGACTTTCCAGGCACATGGCAAAGGTAGTCTGCACTGCTTTACTCAAGTTATGCCTGGGGATGGTATATTAATAGGTATTCCTTCTGTTGTATGTTTAATTTCTGAGACTGATGACCCAAAAATGATATGAGCACTGACAGACATTGTAATTGCATAAACTTGGGGGAAAAAATAAAATAATCATAACAAATCCAATTGTCAATAATAATAATATTTTCCTTGTAGTGTAATAATAGTGTCATTAATTATTAAAGAAGAAAAAATAACAATGAATCATCGAGACTAAAAGTAAATGAGCCTGGAGACTGCAATTCCTTCTTATATAGGAGTGCCCTCTGCAGTCTAGTGGTTTGGGAGTGATGCTGTGCCAGCTCACACAATATGTATACCGGGGGAAATTAGGAATAGATTGGTCAAAGCCAGTGCTGTAAATCAGGATGTGGAGTTGTTACTAACACCTGTAGGATGGGATTCACTGTATTAATACAGAATTTCTTAGGATAAATGTTAACACCTTTTTTCTTACAGAAAATCTCTGCTCATTTTAGAAGTTGTTTTTTCAGATGTAAACGTTGAAGCTAAGAAATAACAACTTTCATCTCTGCTGCTTGGACATGGGGTATTTTAGCTTGCATTTTAAAGCCTAGCAAAAACTGTAAAGTGATCTTCAGGAATTTTCTTCAAAGGAGACATTGTCTGTGTCCTTTCAAGATTTTAAGCTCTAAAGCTGGTCACATGCTGCCATAATATTTTAATGTCATTCCTAGCTGGCAGGTAGCAACTTGCTTTTCATCAATGCATTATGTAAGTAACCCAAGCGTTAAGATGTAACCTCATTTTTAAACACACACTTCTCCGTTAACTGCAAATTTTACAGAAAGGTCTCTTCCGCTTTTATGATGCTTCACAAAAATGATTATATTTTTTTTTTTTTAAAAAAAGGGGAGTATGTAAAAGAATATTTATTTTTTGGGGGGGAAAAAACCATAAGCCTCTAAAAGTTTATACCGCCTCCAATTACTTTTCATGCTTGACTATGTAGCAAGGAATACTTCATTATACCAGGTCACCAACTTTGACATCTCTAACCTCACAATAATAGCCCTTTTTGTAATGTACCAAAATTGAAAATCAGTTTAGTTTATGTTCTCACTAGGTTCATGGCTCCAGTGCCTAATATATTGCTGACTTGTATGCCAGCATTACTCCCCAGTGAGGAATATTAAATAGCCACAGCATATATTAGAAGGGGTGAAAAGGTCCAGCTCAAGTCTGCTATGTAGTTCACAATCGTTAGTGCTTTAAAAACTCAATAAGTTGCATAATGTTTCCACTTATCCGTGAAATTGTGGCATGATTCATATCATAGGCATCTTTAAATGATTTGTAGTCCACTATTTAAGTAGGTATTCTACATAAATAAATATTTCCTGGGTTTGTATACACAACTTGTGCTAGTCAGTATCATAAAGAGGCACAATAGTGCCTGACCTTTATTACTGTGGCAAGTAGTTCATACTTCTAATGAAAACCCCCTCAAACGACCAACAGGAATGGCGTAATATAAAACACCTCTGTCTGGAAAAAGCATTTTTGTAGCTTATCGAAATATGAAAGCTATTTCCCTCCATCTAAAAATTTCTTTGCTTTCCACTCCCAAAATTCTCTATGCCTTCTGAAAGGTTCACACGCTGTGTCACTAAAGTTAATGCTAGTATATGAGATACAGCATTTGGCTGCTGCTAGCTGGGTTGCTCTTGATGCTGCTAGTTTCTTAGCTCTAATTTCTGGCACAAATTGGACTAGAGCCCCCTCTCTTTGGGAGACTTACTTCACTAGTAAGAATATCTGCCTTCAGTAGTATATTGTTTTTTCTACGTATGCGTTAGTTTTGCAAAAGAGAAGACACAGAAGCTGAAGGATGATAGCTTCTGTGGAATCCATGTTTTTCTCTCCCACCATGATATGGCTCCAGTGTGTGGTAAATCATTTGCAAAAAGTGGAGGATGCTAAATTGAAGAGAACAAAAGAAAAGCTTCATCAGACTCACCAATAGGAGGGCTCAGTCAGCAGTCTTCTAAAACAAATATGCTGGCCTCTAACTTTCAACTGTTTCTGAGGGGTTCTTTGGGAATCACTTATTCTTCCTGTCAAATTTCTAGGAGTGCTAAATGAAGTTTCCTCAAAGTACCATCAGTCAGAGAATTCAGTAGCTACCATGTAGTCCTATCAGAATTTTAAATGACTTTCTGGAGCATCCTTAACACCTCTTGTTGCATGCTTGTGCAATCATAGCCATTGATGGCAAACCTATGCATGTACCTAGCCTGTACAAACACAATGTGAAATGCAGCGTGAAGCACAATGAAGCATCAACATGATCTCTACGATAAGGAACTTCAACATGAAGAATTGTTCAACACTGGGATCTTGCAAAATAAGACTCGGATTCACTGTCCCAGTGTATGCGTATTAGCAATGGATACTACAGTCATATTATGAAGGTCTGCATATTCCCCCTGTAGGTCCAAGTGATGGCTCTTGTGGCTAAGCCGTATGCCCCATTTCACACCATTCTGTCCAAAAGCCAAAGCCAATCCCCAGAGGGCTATGTACATTCATCCTGAAGGGCTGACACTAGGTAGTTCTGTCTTCTGCAGGGCAAAAGTGGGATAGTTCAAGAAAGGGCTCATGCCTTTTGGTGCTCCTGCCGGTCAGGTACCAGGAGAGATTCTCACCACAAGAGAAGTCCAACCATCTGCAGACTGAGAAGACAGATGCAGAAGGGGATAAAGGAAAGAACTTCACATCCAAGATCATCTCCCCCCAGGCCCAAATCCTTACAGAATATTTATCCAGAATGCAAGACTGTAGTAGTTTCAGTATCAATGCAGTGTGAGCTTCACATGCTATTTTTCATCCCTAATGTGGATGTGATTAGCTCTTTTAAAATCGTTGGAACTATTAGCATAAATGAAAATGCTACCTATCAGATCACAGTCTTTTATTTAGCAGTATGCTATTACAAGCTTGGTGAAGGAATTACTGAGTGAAATTGTACAAGGTAATTTATATGAGTCAGATGAAATATTGATCATGACTGGTTTTTGTTTGGCCTCAATGCCTATGCAGTTGTAGAGTCCTGGCTAAATAAGAAAATATGGTCTTTTTTAGTTCTGATTTCTCTGATATATTTTGAAAATAATAATACCTTAAAGTAATGGTACTTTCCGGAAAAAACAAAAACAAAACACCTTGCATAATATAGAGGGTTTTTGTTTGTTTGTTTGTTTGTTTGTTTTCACAATGAAGTTTCTTCTTTTCTTTTAAATGTCTTGTATCATTCCCACAAGGTGAAAAGCAAGGCAACGTACAATCTCTATACATCAATGTTTTGTTTTATCATAATGATGATGGACATTTTCAGCTTCTCACAGGGGAAAAACATTGAAATATCTGTTCAAGCTTATTATTTATACAAAGGACAGTATTGTTTCACTGAATAAGACAGCCTAACTTGTCATATCGATACTGATATAAACTGCATTATGTTCTTGAGTTTGATGCTAGGGTAAACCTATGGTTTCCCTTTCCTCTGTACTCCATGCCAAATTACCAAAAGCAAGTACAATTAACACGCAAAACATTTAGCATTAACATGCTAAACTGCAAAACAAGTTGCCTGTTGTGTAGACAGACTTTTCAGCTCAAATATCTGAACTGAACCTCCCCTGCAACGTGGTGTAGCAAATCCTGATGTCCTGGAGCATGTTCCTTATGCACAGTGCCATGCAGATGACCTCGTTCATCACATCTGGGCCCAACTGTGTTTCCCTTGCAGACCGATTGCTTCATGTCTTTTGGGCTGGTGACACAGGTATAGTCTCACCTCTTTCCTGGGAAAGTATATTAATTCTCCCCATGGCAAAAACTGCCACTGGGTCTACATATCCTGTCTTCCCTACCCACATGTCAGAGTAATTACACTGAAAACTGTTATTTTCTTGGTCAGCAAGGTGAGAATAGGGTCCTCGTTGTCCCCTTCAACTCCAAAAACTTACATATAATACATGCAAATAGTCCCAGACAGGACAGAAGAAACAATGGACTCTACACCAGCATAGCAGGTATCTGTAAATGATACTATATAGGTTCAGGATATATGATATGGCAAGCAGAAATGTTCAGATAAAGCTATGAACAAACAATAAGAATCATTATTGTAATGTGAGAACCAGCCACAGAGTACTTGGATATAAATCACTTTGTGTGAGCAGAAACGCAAAGGAAACATTGCCAAAATGTTGGCTGGCAGCCATCTTAATGGTCAGATTTTTTTTTTTTTTAAGGTGAACCATACCTAAAGGCATGATACTTCTGTCTAACATCTTCTCCCCTCCTCCCCCCCAAAGATTGCAATATTTTCAGTCAACACTGTGCTTTTTCTCTACATTAGAACATGTATTTACGAGATAGATAACAGATCAATTCCTCATTACTCTTCATAATTTCACCATTATAGCTGCCGTACATGACTTTCCCAGCTGCAGCATTACGCTAATCTGCCAGTGAAGGAGACCCCTTTTATGATGGAGCCACCTGAGTGTTCAGAACATGCAAGGATGTTTTGGGTAGGAAATCTGCCTGGACAAGAGGCAGGACTAATTCCTAGCAGCCTTGCACTCTGGGGTCCGTGAGAAGGACCACTAGAAGGAGAGTTTATCAAAAAGCTACCTATTTAAGCAGGGACCAAAACTCCCGTATGGCTCCAGGTATCTCTCCTGTATTGCACTGAGTGCACTCAGGAGATCTGAGCTGCTGAGGTGACTGCAAAAACATGTTGCTTTGCAGAGATGTGTGAAACTCACAGCTGTACTTTCTTCAGTCAGCCTCAGGATTTTCTAAAGGAGGTCATTCACAGTGGTTGTGACTCAGGGTCACTCGCAGGAAGTGGCAGGAACAGAAAAGGGCAAGCAGGGGCAGGAGAAGGGAGAAGAGGGCAGTGTCTGGGTCACTCACAGCATGGGGGCATCGGACCTAAATGCTGTTCCAGTAGCTGCAAGGGTATGTTTCTGTGATTGGCACTCTTTCTGCTCCCTCAGAGGGCTATCCCCACCATGGCAGGGAGATAGGGGGCAGGCTGCCAGCTGTGTTTGGGAAAGAGATGCATCCCAGTGCCCTTTCTAGTTAAGAAGGGCAAAGCACCCCTTGGCTTTCAGCTCAGCCTAAGATGCACAGCTCAGTTCTGTGACTACATTGCAGAAGGTGGGATTTTTGCCTTCATACATCCTGCAACACACTCACCAAACTACAGGAGAATTATGCAAAATCCAAGAAAGAGCAGTCTTCATGCATTTGTTAAAATTAACGCTAAACTACAAAAATTCCCCTTTCTAAGGATGTGGGTATTGACACTTTAAAGCAAACTGCAATGCACTCTAAACAATGTTCAGAGCCCTGCTGAGGCTTCTGTGGCTAAATTGTACTTTATTCTCTTTCTAACCCAACCATGTACATATTTTACCAATTTAAACTTTTTATAGATCCTCTTAAATTCTTCTCTGCTGTGTGATGCTTTTCTCTTAGTATCACACTTGTTTTGTTTTCTGTTTCAGCCCTTGCCCAAGTACAGAGTGCCTTCCTATGTCTGCAAAATGCCATGCAAGATGGTTCCTATGCCTCATAGTGAAACAGGGCTAAAAGAAAGAGCAAGGAAGGAAACAAATGGATTTTTCATTGTGTCACACCTTTCACTGGCTCTTCTCTACAAAGTAACACTTAGGAGTCTTAGTCTTTGCATAAATTACTGGTTGAAGACATGAAAGGTACTAATGGAATTATACACTAATGAAACCTAAAGCACTTATCACCTGAATAACTCATCACAAAGAAAATGGTGTGGATCTACAGTGCTAACTGTACAATTAGGTGCAGGCATACACACCTGCAGTTGTAAAAAGGGCATAGATTACTTACAGATCAATACCATATAGTCTGCTAGGCAGTGATTAAATATATATGCACAAATATAATTATACATTATGTATATATACACACATTTTAAATAAAACATTTTTCAAACCAGGAACAACCCTTTTGAGTCCTGTTATTTTCAGCTATAAAACAACAGCTCATTCCAATGGTCTGTGCATCACTGTTTTTACAAGACACTGTAAGATCAGAATCATGCTAAGCCAATGCATTAGTCTTTTAGAACTTCTTCCCCAGCTAAAACTTATTTTTGTATTTGTATAGTATAACAAGTCCTTCAACAATTCAAAAATATACTCCCTAGCAAAGCACTATAGTTCAGGACTAACAGCAAATCTGAAATCTGAGAAATAAAAAGAAAATGCTGTACTTTCTCTGCTGATAATTGCTGCCTTCTTATGTAAGATTCCTGTGCTGATATGAGCTGATTATAAAAGAATAGGAATAGGTTTCCTAGAAAAAATATAAATGTTGTTTTAAAGAAAGATACTCCACAGATCTAATATACTAGAGTTGAATTCTCTTTTCAAATTGAAATAATACAGTAATAATATTTATGTAGAAAAGAGCAATGTGCAAAATGTGTGAGGTTTTTCTATTAAGCAAAATTATTTCTGGCAGTTACACCACTTGAGATAAGGGACGATGGAGACATGAGCAAATATCTTGGCATCTCTTGGTGTGAGCTTGGAGCTCTGCCTAGCAACATTTTTAAAATGAATCAAAGCTCATCTGGCATCCTGCTTAATCTTCAGCTAATGCATACACTGGGGCTCAGGCTTTCCCTATGTATTATGATGTTACTAACACCCTAGTGACTGTTTCACTCCAGCATTGTATACAAAGTTGTGGATATTTGGGAAGGTATACCACAACAGGGTAACAAACATACCTTCACTGAAAGTCATAGGGTGACCCTCATTTATGTTGACACTAATCACAAAATAAATCAGAATATGTTAACAGCTTAAGCACAGAAAATAAGGCACACTTCACAGATGTGCCCTAGAGAGTGTACACAGAGCTCCAGAAACAGAGCTGAAGAATGTGGCAGGAGAAGGAAGTTGAGTGGAAGATGGGAATGACCATTTCTGGTTATGTTTAACTCAGTGTTATAATTTCCTGAACCCTCCCCAGGACTGCACTGGGACACACAGAAGTCCAGGGAGTCTGTCAAGCCCCAGAATCAGCTGTGTGACACTGGATGGAATATTTTCTTCACATAGAGGGTAGATAATTTTAGAAAATGGCATTGGTTTATTTTCTGCAAAACAGGAAAGACTTGCTTCAGGCAACTAAAGAAAGCAGCAATTGCCCTTTTTATTCTTTCTTCTCCCTGAAGGGTTATAAGGCAATGAGTCAACTTTGATTCTCCCTTCAACCCCAATCTCAGAGAGGCTTCCAAGTATATACTGGATTCCCAAGGGCAAAGCAGTTATTTGTGATACTTATCCCTGTGGCTAGTGCTGAAAATTAAAGACACATGATGTTCAGACCCAAAACAACATGCATAGCTTTCCAAAGAGAAACAGCTTCTTCACTGTCAGAGCAAACAATTAGGAATTCAGCAAGGCTATCCACACAGCCTGCTTTCTCAGTGGATGGTTTGGTATTCTTTGTCATGAGGGGAGACAACTTTAATGTTTCAGAGAGGTGATAAAAGTGATTATTCAACACCCATTTTGTCCAACTGAGGAGGTAAGCGTGTGTATCTATTCAGATAGAAAAAATAACTGAAGTTACTTTCTAACTGAGAAATTAGGAGGTTAACCATCATGATCAAAACTGAGAGGAATTGACAATGATTTAGATTATTATTTTTTTTTTTTTTTCCAAATGGCTTCCTAAATGGAAATGAGAGAAACAGACATAAATCAAGTTGTCAAATTAATTTTCTTCCAGCTAAGCTTCATGTAGGTCTAGATACCAGTTTGCTGATGTGGTCCAATTCCAACAGAAGCTACAATATAGCATGTGTAACAACTCCACCACTGTAGTTAAATTAACAGAGAGAGAGAGACTAGATTTGTCTCTGCTCAGGAGAATCACTCCGAATTTATCTGAACAGGACTTAGCATTGAACTTTTTCCATACAGTGATCCATACCGTGTGCAAGCATGTGAAGGAACTCCAAATGTTACATTACTAAACTTCCCAGCAGTATAATATTTCTGTGTAGCATCTTTTCAGCTTCAGATGCACTTGTGCACCTGTCAGTGCACTGTGCTTCTGCCAGTGAGTATCACTTCTTGTACTTTGTCTAGGCAATTGATGATTATTGACTAATGCTGACAAAATTGAAATAACTCTACAGTTCAACAAATATTTCAGTATACTGGTGGAAATTGTGGAAAATGCTACAGAACCATGAACAGAATAAGTTGCTGGGCACAGTTTTAAAGTCCTATAAAAACTGTTGCTGGAACATTACAATACAGGCTGAAAAAGAGTAATATTTTTTTTAAAAAGGACATACTTAACAAGGTTAGGAACACATGCACTGTATCAGTTACATATCAGATATTCAAATTAGCATCAGCTTCTTCACCTATAGATGGCAAAAAGTCTGGATGCCAGCCTTGTCTAAACCTTGTCTAACTCTTGACCTAGACGGTGACCAAATCTTGGTTGACTTTCTACACCATTTCTAAATTTCCCTATTCTATCTGGGCAGAACGCTCTCAGAAAAATACTTTGTATAAAGCTGTTACATGCTCCTTGTTATTTCATGTAGTGTTATCTTGACTTGAGAAGTCATGCTGAATATTCCACCTCCAGTTTTACAGTTTAGTCTAGTTCTTGGAAATCAAAATCTTATTTGATATGTTACAATAATACTCTCACAGGAGTCTAAATGCAAATAAACAAGTAGAGTGCACACAGACAGAGGCTTTTACATTTCTAGCTGTCCAAATATTGTTGGTTTGAAAAATCACCTCAGAAGTGAGTATTATAGTATGTGCATTCCCTCAAAAGTGATAAAAATAAAAAATAAAAAAAAAAACACACACAACAAATAAGCCAAGGTAGGGAATTAGAGAGTCAAAATATAAAGGAGTGGAAGATAAGAATAGTAATAATAATAATAATAGTAAATGATTTTATCCCTATCCACCTATAACTAATCTACATATCTATAGAATCTATATATATATCTAATCTAGAATCTACATCTATAGATATAGCTAGATGAAAAAAGATGAAAAGATAGGAAGGAGGAAAACATATTAATGTTCAAGATAAGATATCATTAAAGAACAGACGTTGTTGAGTGGCTGGTCTTCATAGCTTTTTTTTGAAGACCTAGATCCTTTTAAATGATCTTAATGTAATAAAACCAGTAACTTAATACCTGTTCAGAACACATTTGAACCTGCCTTTTACTGAGGCAGTCGTGATTTCTGATCAAGATCACTTTTTTTTTTTTTTTGTTCCTTTCTGCTAATAACATTATGTATATATCTGAATGGTTCTATGGTAAATACAGGTCTTAAATTACTGGGAGAGGGGGAATTGACAATTCAGATGAACCATGTGAATGTTTGAAAACTAAATGCTCTTTATAGAGTTTACTGAGAACTTGGATTTCAAGATGTTATTCATAAACTGAACTTTCTTAAACAGATTATTTGGTAGTTTTAGAAAATCAGCATAGGACCAAACAGGCCATCTTTTCTTTTCCAGAGTAGTACCTTCTGAGCAAAGGTGGAAAAATATGTAGTATTTTTTAGGGGATTTTTTTTTTTCTCTGAATAGTGCAGAAAGAGTTGTAGATACTATATTTGTGAGCAGACAATGATGTTTTCCAGTAAACCTTTCAGAAGCATTAAATTCACTCTATGAAAACTTCTAAAACTTGGACTTTCCCTGTGAGCATATGATACACAACTTAATAACAACAACAACAACAACAAAAAGCAACAACAAAGAATCCAATTAAAATCCAAACCACAAACCAATAATAAAAGCCTATTCAGTAGGAGGTATACTGCAAGTAGGATCTGTTTCTAGAAAATTAAAAACAGCTTTGCACTCTTTCTCTGCATGCATACACTGCTGAAGCATGCACTTTGGATGCCTCTGTCTGAATATGCTACACTCTGACAATATGGCAAGAAGCCAATAAGATAATACACATCATGAGATCATATTTTGTAAATCAAAACTTTCCCAAAGAGCATTAGTGACATAATAGATTTAGAAATTAGTAAAAAAATATCAGTAGTTTCCATCTCTAAGAGCTTGTTTTATCTTTATACCTATTTACCATAATCTAAGGTTATACAAAATTCATAAAAGTTATGAGTGCAACAGTTAAAACAGCACTGAAGAACTGGACTGGATCACCACTTTAGGGACCTGGATGACTAGCTCTGAATACAAATGTAAATGGCGAAAATTCAGTCTGTGTTATATTTCTGTAAATCGAACAACACTTCTGATGCTGCTGGAAATCCTGTGAAATTATAGAAATATAGTGGAACTCAAAGTCTGCCCAAAATCACTGTAATGTTATCATTCATTCTTCAACTGCATGAGAATATAAGTATTTACTAGTACAGAAGGAACAAAAATAGATTAAAATTCATTAAAAGAGTAAATTGTTTAACAGAAGAAAAAAACACACAAAGATTGAAGAGATTGAAAAGATTGAAAGTTCTGGAATTACGAACTCTAACAATTAACATTTTTTTTTTTAATTTTCTTTCAAATGTTCCACACAGCTAGGCTTACAAGCAGGCTATATTCTTAAATTGCCTCTCTATATAATACTTATAGAAAGATAAAGGCTGCAAACAATGAAGCATAATTAAAATCTTTCCAAAAATGCCTGTGCAAGTACCTATGGTTAATTTTATCTTTAGTTTGAGGCAGTAAGTTTCCCAGAATTCTATGTACCTACATTATCATATGGATCAAAGTGCTGGGCATGTAAAATGAGAAACAAGCTAGTACAAAACCGACAGAGTTAATCCATGGTATACACTTTTCCATCACAGCAAATGCTGTTTCTGTGCAGTGAGCCATCAGTAATCTCAGTCCCTTTTCCTGTAAATAATACACCCCTGGTTAGATCAATTCATGCTTTCAGGGTTACAGTACTTTAATTTGTCCTGTACTTTAGACTTCTCTGCAAAACTGCATTCTGATGGACTTTATGAAGATGCAACAAAAATATTGTTATGTGTTCATGGTGCAGTTCCAAAGCCATAGAGCTTTAACCTGCTAACGGCTAGATACACCAAACTTCACAGTTTCTGTTCAACTTCAGGACATTGCTGTTTGAGTGATATTTTAAAATCACCACAAATAAGTGCTCCTTTGTGGCAAATATTTAGCCAAGTGAATTTGTTTTTTTGTTTTCTTTTTAATTACTGTCACTACAGAGTTCCAAAATATGTTAAGAAAGTTGTAAAAATAACAATTGTAGTGTCCATCAATTAAGTTACAAGTGCCGGTAACTTAGGCCTGTAACCCCTGTACAAACAGCTTGTGGACCAAAGTGAAAAAAAATAGCTCATATAGTTTTAACTTGACATACAGCACTTACTTGAATCTGACCCAAGCTCACAGAGCTCACTTTAAAAAATACGTCAGTCTGTGAGATACTGCACCTGAATTACCTATTGCCTTCATAACTCGGCAATCATTTGGTACTATCAGTTGCATAAGCTCTTTCTGTTTCATAGGATTACCAACAAGATCTCCTCTTCTGATTGCAAAGATTGTAATGTGTAACATGTCATTAAAAGGCTGTGATTTACACTGATCTTTGACAATGATTAATTGTGTTAGTTATCTTGGATTCCCCAGGATCACTACTAGAATGAGAAAATTTTCAGGCTATGTAGGCTGTTAAGGAGACATTCACCTGCATGGGTCCTCTCCTCTCTTGGTAGAGTGAAAGGCCTGTGAATAGCACATAAGACTGTAATCCAGGTTTCACTATCCCTTTAATTTTCTGTCACATCTCTTATTCTCCTTATTTGTATACATCATGCACAGCAAACTTGTTCTTTTCAAAGAGAAAATAAGGATCTTCCTCAATTAGACATCTTCTCTCAAATCAAAGCAAATTTTTAATAAGCTGGCAAGCAATACAAAACTTCTAACAACACCCTAAAGAAGAAAAGTATATTTCTTGCCAACCCTCAGTGAACTGGAGCCCACTTTGAAAACCTAGTTAGCTTCCTGCTTTGCAAGCTACTGAAATATTTTTGGCTCTGGACTATAATCAGAGAAAATGAACAAAAGGGAAAACAATTATCATAACAGGTTTGTTTCTGCATTTAAATCCTGCCAGCTCCTTCAGTTTTGCAGACTGACACGTTTTCATACTTAGTCTTTGTGATAAAAACTCTTTGCTATGTTTACAGGACCAGCTGAGTGGCAAATTTCCACTACAAGAGGATCAATGGGGCTTACACCCTTGCTCTTGTAGCAAACCAAAAGGTTTGCTACAAACCCACCTGGCTCATGAACTTCCTGTGTGGTTTTGCCTTTGAGTTTGTAGTTCAATCTTTATTGCAGGCTAAATCTTCCCTAAAAATGGAGACTTTCACCTAAAAACTGGCAGAGCAGTTCTTATTTCTCCAGTAGTCATGCAGAAAAAAATATCT
The DNA here is from genome assembly GCF_964035555.1 of Netta rufina. NCBI lineage: Eukaryota > Metazoa > Chordata > Aves > Anseriformes > Anatidae > Netta > Netta rufina. The sequence continues at coordinate 41,351,425 of NC_140125.1, forward strand.
GGGCTTCGAACAAAAGCTCAGTAGCTCTTTCAAAAGGACTTCCACTCCTTTTGGTGTTATTTGCTTTAAACATATTAGGAAGTAGTCAGTGAGAGGTGATGGAAGAAAAAGGTTTGAAATTAATTAAGGCCTAGAGCATAATGAAGGAAAAAAACACATTAGAGATGTTTTTTTTGGGCATTGCTTCTTTTCAGTCTTTCTCTGGGGTTTCATGCTTCCAACAGAAGCCCAGCTGCCATTTACACATTCTGTCTGCTTCATGATATTCTCCAGATGAGGTGCCCAGTGCCCCCTGGCCAACTTTCAGAAAATGCTCAAAGAATCTCAAGAATTTTTGCAAAGGTTTGAGGATCCACACAGACTTCATGAAGCCAAGGTCTTCTCTCCTGCAATCGATTCTGATGTTGCTGAGAGTAGGGAAGGAGTAAAAGTATTAATCTAGGCTACTTCAGAAAGAGGTATGCTAGATTGAGAAGATGCCTGTACATTTTAAATTCTTGAATCAAACTGGGCATCTTACAATATTCATAGGACATGGGGCACTTCCTGTGGACAATATACATTGCAAATGCTGCCTTTGTAGAAGTTTGAAGAATGTGAGGATAGATGAGTTTTAAAACCCCAATATAAAAATATGAAACCAAGAAGATCAAATTTTAATAAGAGGAAGAAGGAGAATAAGAAGTAGTGCAACTTTCTCTGAATTGGGTCAAATTTCTAAGGCTTTTTACTCTTACCTGAATGGGATCAGCTTTTTCTTGTTGGCACAGTTATATGCAAAAATAATTGTATTAGACACTCACACAATCTGTTTGTACCAACTACTACTTTGCAATACTATATATCAGCATTCCTCTCCAAGATCTTTCCTAAACAGCGGGTTATCTGAAAGAGGAGCACATGGAATTTTACTCCAGCTGAGAAACCAAAGAGGATTCACATGAATGTTCACTCCCACATTAAATGGGAGAGGGCAGCAGAGATACTGACATTCAAGATGAAACTCTATTTCAGTCCTGTGCATCAATTCTTGTGGAATTAATCCACCGTACAAGGCACCTGTTACATGCTTTGTATTTTGAATATGTAGTGTGACATAGCTTGCTGTTGGTGTGTCCAGAGATACCCAGAAGTGGAGCAAACAAACACCACCAACAAAACTAAACAAACAAAAAATCCTCAACCAACTTGTGACTTGAAAAGGTCAGAAATTAAAATATACCAGTACTATTAACTAACAAAGTTAGAGCTGCTCTCCCATTCTTTTTTTTTTTTTTTTTTTAACTTTTTAATAAACTACTGGAAGAGCAGGTCCAAGAGCTATTATGAAAGCATTTGTAAAAGTTACTTAAAAATAGCAGTGAAACCCAAAGGTAGGTGTAATCAAGGGGATAAGGGCTCCCTCTGTGCAGAGAGATTCCCTGTCACAGGACTGGAACAGAGTGCCACAGTGAAAGGTGCCAGCAGTGGGAGGAAGCACATAAAACAAATTAGCCCTCTCCCCTTTCCACCAGTAAATCCGTCTGGTAACAGCTGTTACCTATCCAGTTTATACAATCTCTTCTCCAAAATCTTTGATGTTTAGAAGACTGGAAAATCTAATCGTGTCTTGGGACAGAGAATAACAAAAATATTGAGAGAGTAATAAAAACACAAACAATTCTCTTACTGCAATACTTGCTGAGGAAGTTCTCCAGATCTGGTTAACTAGCAAACTCTTTTATAAGCCACTCATGAATGGATGAAATTTATTATTCATGGTTATGGAAATAAAAAAAAAAAAAAAGGACTTGCTTCATTCAGCAATTGTGAGAACAATGATATATTTTCATTTTCTTTGCTAAGGACAACTTGAAAATGAAAGCATTGAGGCTTCATTTGAAAGTCTGCAGTTTACAAAGCCAGGGCACAGTTTAGCCCATTAGCCCGGGAGCCTGATTCTCAGTTACATCAGCTCTAATGGAATTGCACTTGTGTAATGAAGGCGATAATGAAATAAATAGGTCATAATATCTCTGGGTACTACTATGTGACCAAAACAGCTGGATACACCATACACCAGGAGGTCTGTGGTAAGGCATCAAATGTGGAGCAGCTTGGCTGGTGGCTGCCATGCCATGCCATGGCTTCCCAGATTGAGAGGTGGCTTTCCTCCAGGAGAGGCAACCACATGCTGGGAATGACATAAGTCCTGCCTTAGTTGCTGACGAAATGACTTGAGGTATGCTACTCATGACATATGCCCTACAGTAGTTAAATGAGGAATGAGAGTCCTCCTCTATCACTTTTGTCCCAGACAAAAAGTGGAGTTATGCAAACAGGCACCACTTGTGGCATGTAAAGAGGATGCAGCGCATCGCCATACCCAGAGTGGGTGCACCAAGCTACCCAGCTATTCAGGTCACACAGGCCTTGGCAAAGGGCATGAACAGAAGCTCCTTCTGGAAAAGAGAGGGACCGTACCAGTCTCCAGACACCTGCTGAAACCAAATTGTAAGAGTCAGGTTAGGAGTGCTGATACCTGTTCCTCATGTGTGGATGCTGCAGGCACACCTGTGGTACCTGGCAGAGTTGGTAAAACAGCTTGTGCAGAGGGGACCCACTCTCACTGCTGTGAAACAGGAATAGCACTCATACTAAATTTGACATGCAAAGTGGGAGCGAGAATATGAATTTTAAATGCAAATTTCAATGCTCTTCCTGTATCACTGTGCCATTTGTGTGCACAGGGGCCACAGGTATGTGGCCCCTGTGCACACAAATCTACCTAAAGAAGCGCCTTAGTTGCTTGTCAGAGCATAACCTCCAAGACCTATTTTTCCCATTTGGAGATTATTGAGCACAAACTCTCAGCCTAACTATATGGCTATTGTTTTACTCTTCTTCTAAATCACTACTGATTTTTTCTCTGCTTTTGAGGGGGAGGAAAATAAAAGGGGAGCTGATACATTTTAAATTTTAAGGGAAAGAACCCCTCTAAAGTAAGAAATATTTCAAAGACAGGCCTATGCAGTTTGTGAAACTTGTGTCTGCTGTTTATAATTTGTACCACAATCTGCCTCCTTCACCCTCTGACACAAAACAAGAAAACTGGATTCAAAATGAGATTGCACCATGGTGAATTCATTCCTTGAATTGCATCGTATGTTTCAGCAATACACAGCGTGGGAACACGTCGATTAGCTCTTGCTTTGAAGAAATTGGATTTGCAAAGGTCAGCAGTGGCTCGGCCCATTTCTCAGCAGATCTTTGGCTTGCTTTTCATCCCAGGGCTAGCAGGGAGGAGGTCAGAGAGGAATGACAAAAAGAGCGAGCTTTTTGAAGCAAGCCCAAAGAATTTGACCATGCTCACAGTAGTGCAGAGGTTTCTTTTGCTACTAAAAAGGTAGTTTTAAAATAAAATTTAAAGGAATAAGTTCTGGGTTTACTTTACATATTAAACAATTCATTATTTTGGTATAAAATAAGAATGCTTTTGAGTTTAACTCTCAGTCTGGCTAGAGTTTGTGAAACTAATTTGCAGAAACAGCCTGCTCCCCCTGCATCACTCTTGCTGTGTAAAATGGAGTAGCCAGGCTGGAAAAAAAAGGTGGAAAGATGAAAAACCTCAGCCCCCAGTGGAAGTTCTAAACCTCAAGAGTTTGTGCACTGTATTTTTCTCTGAAAACACGTTTTCCATTTGTTTAACTTGCTCCCATGCCAGCTTACTGAGACAGAGGTAGCTTCATTACCCTTTCTAGCCGGAAAACTCACAAAATATTTTGGCCACCCTCCACACCTTATTAACATAAACTGGAGTTTCCTACCACTGCTGGCAGAGCAAGGTGCTGGGAACGTGTGATCACGGCGTTTCGGCAGCTGTCGCTGAGGTTAGCACTAGGCCTGCGGTGGAGTGCTGCTCCTGGATCCTGAACAGTGGTTTGCTGTGGGCACTTACGCCAGGAAGCCACAAAAGAGGGGAGGAGGTGGGAAAAAAGAAACGAGTGCAGGTTAGAGAGGAATCCAAGAAAACCTAAGCAAGCCTAAGTTTCTTCACCTGTACATATTAAATATCACTTGCAGAAATGCAGCGCATACAATCCAAGAAATGTCTCCTAGAAATTTGGGAATAATGGGTTTGTTTGCTCCATTCGTGTAATTTTTTTCAGCAGGTCACTTTGTATGTCTCAGTTTCTCTAATGCAAGGAGAGAGTAGAGAGAATATCTCTAGCCTCTGTCTAGTCTCTGTGAGCTGTAAAAAATTTCTTTTCCCTGTTTTCCAACAAATAACATTGCAGTATTCTGGCATAAAATATAATTTAGAAAGCATCCAAATCACAGAAAGCCAATTCCCGATGGTTCCTGTGAAGTACCAGGTGAAGTTCCAGGTGAATTTCCCATCACATTAACTGATCAAAAGCTGAATGCCAGTCTTTGCCTGGTCTGATTGCCTTTGCCTCATCTCAGAGAATTCCTTCCCAAGCTTGTCCCAAGCACTCCTGATGGCTGGGCTGCTGTAGAAGGTGCCTGCAGCAACACTGCAGAGCTTGTGAAACCTCCTGTAATGAAGCATTTATAAGATGTATAAAAGAGGTGTAGCGCAGAGCAGTTCAGGAAGATGAAAAGAGAATGGCTATCATCAAAAAAAAAAAACAAACAGATGAGTGATGTTTCAGTGACCTAAAAAGGAAGTAATAAATGCTGGTTTTAGGCTTTCAGTGGGGAAATGGCTTGTTCACCTACTGCTGCATAACTACACCAGGTTTTCCCAACATCTCATCATCTCCATGAAAGAATGAGTCTATGGAAGGCTTGTAACAACCCTGCCAAGGAGATTGTGCCAGCTACCCTGCAAGTACTATGTTAACAAGTATCCAGGCGTACCCTGAAGTTCCTCATTACCTCACATACCAACAACTCTTCTGCTGAGCCTTCACCTCCCAGTTAAAGATGTAGAGGAAAATAAAGGATTTGAGTAAGGTTCCCCTGCCAAGGGGATCTCTCTTCAGAAACAGATTCTACAGTTCTAGCACTTTGTGATAAATAGGGGAGCCCATCCAGAAGTTTGTTTCCAGCATCTCTACAAGGAATGTATTTTTTAATTGGACTGACCTCCACATAATATGACCTATAGGAAATTGTTATTTATGGATACACAAGTCCATAACTGTAAATTTTGCATCTGTGTACATGCAGGTAAAGTATCTAACACACAGAATTTAGGCATATGGAGTATCTAGATTACCTATGCACAGCCATTCATGTTCTGCCAACAAATCCAAGTAGCATCTTCTTTGTATTTAGCATCCTCTTGCCTATTTTCATTTTTAACACACTCTATTTTTGTTTTCTATCAACACTCACTTCAGCTTCCTTCAGTGAAGAAAGGTGTCTTTACTATACCTTTTACATAAGAACAAGCTTAGTAACTGAAAATACAAAGTGTTGGTTTTAGTTTTATTTTTTAAAAACAAAATTTTGAAAGTCAAAAGGCTAAAAAACTGCAGTTGAGGCTACTTTTCTGAGCTGCAATAAAAAAAAAAAAAAAAAAAGAAAAAAAGGACTGGTCCAAACACACATTTTTTTATTAAAAAAGAATGTGCATAAATAACAGCTGCTGACCATGTAGTCATTCTTTTTATGAGGTGTTTCCCTATACCCATGTATGATTTCCACATATAAATTCCCTGTTGGTCTGAAAACTGCTCACATGAAACTGGTGTTTTTCTTAATAAATTGTCCACAGGATCTGTATTTCATCTTGGACATAAAAAGTTCATTAGCGAAAAAAATCATCCCAGTGTCCCGGTGGAAAGCAATGCCAGGCACTATCCAAGCTAAAAAAAGATCTGACTGCATAGCCTTTGTTTCCTGCTTTTCTACCTAATTATTTTCCATAATTTAATAAAATTCAATATAACATTGCATACAATAAAAGTGCCTGTGGTAACAAACATCTAGTCCAAGGCAGAGAAAAACAATTCTTTCACTGAGGATTTCACTATGTTAAATTTTGTTTCCTTTAAAATTGTCTAGGAGAGGGAAGAGGCACCTAGCTCTAAAACAGTCTGTCTCTGAGCACAGAAACTCTGAAGAACCCAGAAAGAGCCTGCTTGATCAGATGCCCTTAAAGCATGCAGCTCCAAGTCTGCTTACCAGGGTCTTCTCACTGAGGAAAATCACTGGAACCAGAATCAGATGTTCTATATGGGGGGTTCAGTTGTAACTCTAAGAAAGAAATAAAAACGTGAAATTGTGAAAAATTGCCTCCAGTGCACACATGTAAATCAAAATCTACATATGTCACTATCTCATACTAAACAGTATGGTCATTAAGGGTCACCTACTCCTTTTAGTATGGAAGCACAGCTATCTCCTGAATAGACCTGTGAATTTGGCAGATTAAAGAACGTGCTCCTAAGAGATTCCTGCTTCTAGAGAAAAATGCTTGGTTTGACAAACTGCTGGATGTGCATCAAAATATGACAGACAGGGGCCAATTTTTGCCATGCTTCACTGAACTAGTCTAGCAGAATGTAGTCCCCAAAAGCACAGTTGCTTTCATTCCCATAATTTACTTTCATCTGTCTTTTTCAAAACCTTCCCTAATTAAGCTTAATTGCCATGCAGTCACACATTAGTGCAGCATTCTGTCCACTTACAGACCACCCATAAAATGTTTCATAGCATTAATCCTGGAAAGTGGTAGATTGCTTGTTTTGTTTTGTTTTCTAATGTGCCTAAGTGCCTATAATGCATAGTGATGGCTTTCGGGAACTGATACTTGACTCTGATTATCACAAAAAGATTCTTAGTTTATATCAGAAAATTAGTGAGGTCAGAAGGGTGCTTGTGTTTGGGGAAAAACAAGCAGCTGTGATGATTTGGAATCTAATGTCTTTGGTGTGTAACTCAGACATGGGGATTCCCAGCTCTCTGTAATATTCATCTCCTTAGGACAGTTATGGAGCAGACTACAACAACTGGATACTCTCAGCTTTTGTGAGTTAGCTAGGTTGTCTGCATCACTTAACGCCTCAGTGACTTAGACTCACAATAAGCAATGATTTGGTGACCAGTGAAATCCATGAAAACTATCCTTTGAACTGAGCAAAGGTCTAGTCTGGAGGATGCCGCTAAATAATTTGTAGGAGACGATCCATAGCAGAGTGTTTAGAAATAGTGAAACAACAGCAACACAGAATCACAACGAAGTCAGTTGAAATGTTCCCACAAGTGGCTGATAGTTCATCTCTAAAAGGAGAGCTTACTAGAGTGTAGTAGCTCTCATACCTTTGAAGTCAAGATGTTCTCCAAATTTCTAGGATGGTCAAGCAAAAGCAGCAAGTACCAGGTATCTCAGAAGAAAGCCACTGCAAAGATGCTTTCAGATAGAAATGCTCAGACAAGCTGGGTGGGCTGAAAATTCACATGGCCACGGGTACAATGATAAATAAGACAAGCAGAAAGTAGTGCTGGATAATGCAATCAGAACTTTCATATCAGTCTGATAAAACCACATTTTATAGAACTGAGATTCAACATGAGGGAGCCCCAGCCTTGCTGACTGTTGAGAGCTGGAGTTCACAGAACATGACTAAAAATTTAATTTATCATTTGCACTGGCTATTCTTTCCCATGTTTTCTGGGCACCACAGGGCAATGCCACTATCTTTGCCACTGCTAGAAATACTTCTCCATCCAGAAATGACATAGAGAAAGGGAAGAACAAAATTCAGGTCCAAGTTAATATTTCTAAATTATTAATAAGTTGTTAAGTTGCACCTAGCCCTTTAAAAAGCTTTCAAGCTTTGAGGGATGTATATGTAGGACAGGGAAAAGTAACAGAAGAAATACCAAGAATTGTCTAACCAGCAAGGACTAGTTATATATGTAATTTATTAGCTAAATTTGTCCAAACTACACAGTATTAGAGATGCATATCCTTTGAAAAAAAGTAAGAAGATGTTATGCATGTGAAGCAAATGTAAAATAGAGAACGGGAGACACATACATTATTGCCTGTGAGCCCAGAGGCAAGTTCTGATGCTGATTAAAAAATTTAACATCAGGGAAAATAATTCTCTTCAGTAACACTTTTGTGAATTTCAAAACTGAGCAAAACAAGTCTCTCCTAGTTTGATTTGAATAAAAATGCACACATTTCATTTGTATTTTGTTTGACAAAAGCTAGAAAATTTCAAGTGACACAAAGTTTCTTTTAAAATTTCTTAAAAGTCACACACCTAAATAAACAAACAAACAAACAAACAAATAAATAAATAAATAATACCCCTAATTGTTATCTACGTTGACACTATCTCTGTGCCTTATTTACTACCCAGCCCTACCTTTCTTTCCGGGTGGGACTGGCACAAGACAAACACCCATGTAGAAACTGAAATGGCAAGCAAACAAGCAAATCAGAGTAAAGAAATAAAAAAGTGTGTATTTGTTCTCCCAGCTATGCTGCAGGACACTGAGGGTATGGTAGCTGCAACTGGGTTAGTCCTAGAATTTTAGTACATCCTAATAGAGGAAATCTGACACATATTGCAAAACAAAAATTCTCAGCTCTGAAATGCTGGAATAAACTAATGTGTTATAATTCCAACAACAACAGGGCCCTTCCCAGGGAGGAGCTACCGTCCTTCTTTTGTTTCAGACTCATCTGTCCAGTTTCAAATTGTCTTTCAGACGTTAACTAGCCTAGATCACACAGATGTGGCAGTCCTGGGGATGGCTGCACATGGCAGGCAGGCTTGTTTGCCACAGGGATTCCATGCTTTTGGTCCTCAGTGTCTCTGGTTTGGCCTACCTAACCCACGGGGCATAGGCAGTACTGTTGGTATATATATATTTTGTGGGGTTTGTGGTCATCTGGAATGGCCTTGTAGCTAATTCCTCAGAGAAAGCATAGTGTCATCTCTCTGGCATTGTTGCCATGTATTTTTTTTTGCTTGCTTTTAAAAATAAGTGAAATGTCTAATCTCTAAATATACCAACTGCTCACAAAAGTATACAGTTCCTTAGGGAAATGAGGTTACAACAGAACTGTGCTGTGAGAATGCTCATCTATCATCTGCTTGCTCTTTCCCCTCAGTTTTAACTAAATTTTACAGAAGGACAGAGGTCTCTGTGACCCGCAGACCCTTACAGGCCCTGCTCAGACTGGGGATGGCCAGAGGTGAGGGAGCTAAGTCTCCCGCTCCAGGGAGAGAAGAGCAGGACGGCCTTGCAGACATGGCCAAGGTGTGCTGGCCATGCACATGGTCCTCCCTGCCAGGCCCTGGACGAGCAGCAGGGCTGGTGGTGGTGGAGAGCTAGAAAGCAGATGACGGGGCTGAGGAGACAGAAATCCATGGGAAATGAGGCTGCTTTAGTTTGGCTGCCCACAGGTCAGCCTGCTCACTGATTTATACCATTTTTTCCCCACAGTTTTTAAGTTCTGCTGAAAATTATTTTTCTGCCAACCATGCTTTCCAGGAAAAGACTGCAGTGCTTGCTTCAAAACTTCTGACAGTATTGTTTAAATGCTGAACAAGGGGCAGAGCAAACAAGTTTTTTCTTATGTTTTGCTTTAACATTACAGATGCTTTTCCAGTGAACTATGAGCCAAATTCTCCATTTCAGTGAGTAGGAACAAGTGAGTAGATACTGACATCCTGAATCCCGATTTTTCATATTAAGATCACGTTTCATTAGAGAACATCTGAGCCTGCAGACTTCCAAGACTATTTTCTCCTAAGTACTAGTCTCACAGAGTAAGCAGTAGTCTAAGTAGTAGTGGGAGAACGTGTGTGGGTTGAAGGCTCAGTACTGACCTATACTTTGTAATATGTTTTATCTGGAGATGCAGTTACCCTGTCCCCCAGAAAGTAATATTAAGTCCAGGGCCTGTTCTTATAGATCCAGTCTGAACATGATTAAACAAATGAAATCATATTCCATAGGCTTCAGTGCTCCTGAGAGCTAGGAAACCCAATAACACCAACAAATCACGATTAAAACCATAGGAAGCCTCATCAGGGAATGATTGCATATTTTGTAGTTTGTTTTAATTCATACTTAAATTTGGCACAGGCAGAAACAAGAATACAGTTAAGGCTGAAAAAATTATTTGTTTTAATGAAAGTACTTTGTCATTAACAATCTTACCACTGTGAATAATAAAAGGACTGTGATGAACTCTATTAATTTATATATATATATATATATTTTTTTTTTTAGAATACCAAATATGTATGTAAGGTCCTAGGTGATAAACATCAGTTACCTGAGGCACCCCAGCACAGAAACAAACACAGTTGATCAAATACATAATATTATTTCATGGTTTATCTGGATGAAAAGTGTTAAGTAAGTTTGCATAGTTGATGTCCGGATGACTGCAATCTAAATAACATACAAACCTTCACAATCAAATCCAGCAAGAGCCAGACAAAGAGAAGCACTTACCCACCCAGGAGCAAATAACTCTTTTGTAGAAATGCTTTTTTAAAACAAAATATTAAAAAAAAAAAGAAGTTACTCTTACTAGAACCTAATTATCACAACAATATCACCAGCCTAGAAGTGTATAACTTTGAATATTTAAACATATCTGTATAAATGTGGATCTGAGTAATTTTATCTGGCTCATGAATGTAAAAAATTGTCAGAACAGAAGTTTCTTGGCCTTTAGATAGACTTTAACAGTTAAAAAAAGCCCAGCATCAGAAACAACACCCCAACAACAACAATATTTGTTCTTTCTGCCGAAGCCATTACCCAACTTTCCAGCACTAATCCTGAACTCTGCCTCTCGCTAGCACTGTGCTGTAAGTACGACAAAGGGCAGACAAGGGCACCAGACAATATAAACTGAAATGTTTGCTTGAGCGTAACTGGAGAACCGCGATCTGCCAAATTCTGGCAAGCCTGAGCTTGCACCACTGTTAGGGGCAGGTCATTAAGGAGAGCTCACTGGTGGCTGCTGCTCCCACGGGTCGAGCTAAGGGCACTGCTGGGGCTAGGCCAGAGTGTGCAGCACCACGCGCCCCAGAGCCACTGTCAATCTAGAAGGGAAAAACAGCGTGTGACCACCGTGCTGCACGACTTCGACTTCATTCTGAGGAAGGCCTCACTCTCCAGAAGAGCAGTCTGTTTTGGGATGGGGCAGACCCTTTGGAATGACAAAGCACCATGGGGATGGCTCTGTCACTTTAGTCACAGTTCACAGGACTGTTCCCCCAAGCAATCCCAAACACTTGCAAAAACCCCATATAAATATGGCTGTAAAGCTACCAGTGATCTTTAACCATAAAGATATAATACCAAACATGAAACCTGAGGGTTTTTGTTTGTTTGTTTGTTTCTTCTCTCCTGCACATATGAAAAATAGCTTTAAAGGAGATTAAATGCTATTTAGGAGTGATTTTGAACCACTTGCAATTTCCTTTATGCAATAAAAGATTTTATTTGCTTGGAATTTTCCTGTTTAGGTTGTGTATTTGGACTCAATATATCATAATACTTCCCTCAGTATCCCTGCTTTTAATGATGCTAGCAGTATTTGAGCCATTCATCAAACGTGACAATTGAAACAGCTAGGAGTTAATGGGAGCATGAGCAGTTTGACAAACACAGTCTATTTGACAAGGCTGGGGTCAGGACTAAAAGAACTGCTCTTGGTTAAATAAACAGAAAAGCAACAAAGTAAAAGCAAAATCTTTGCAGCCATTTATCAACTTTAAAAGCCTTTTTGTTATAAGAAACATAAAGTGAAGCTGCACACAGAGATGGGATTTAAATGGGGTTGGTTGGACGAATTCAGTTGGCTTCTTTTTTGGGTGAAATTAAAACACCCAACTGAAAACAAAGAATTATGCCTGTAAAACTGACATATAGTTACATAATATCTAAACCTATGTGTTAAAACCATCTGTTTCTGAACTGCCTTATTATTTTAATGAACCCAGTCTTTCCCAAGTTAACAGACTGATTCAGGTGACAATGAAAGGAGATTGATACAACAAAGATTATTTTCCTGACTTCTGCAAGGCAGGACAGCACTCTGCAGACACGGCCAGGACCTCACTGAGACTGCACTGCATCCATTGCTGATTTCATAACAAATTTACCTGATATTAATCTGTTACCTGGAAGGCAGGCCTTCCAGAGAATCTTTGCAAAATGTCAGAATTTTGCATTTGGACACAATATAGCCTGTAGGAAATTCCTGAATGTCAAATGACTCCTAGAAACTAATAATTAGTGTGTTCTCTAACTTCCTCCCTTATTTGGTTCATGGGCCATTTCTTTTGAATAGAGGAGATTATTTTGGGTTTGCTTCTTTCTCTCCCTCTGTCCAAGCCTCTGGAGAATCCAAGAAAAGTAGAAGCACTGACTCTTCTTGCACTCCCTGAGAAAATTTTTTTTCAGAGCATTTAGCAGACCAAAATAAAATAAAATAAAATAAAATAAAATAAAATAAAATAAAATAAATAAAATATGTCTTTTAAGCACAGAGAGGCATGTACAATTAAATCCTGAGTATCCCTGGTTCAGTCTTGCACCCTATACCACAGAAACTCTCCAGACATTTTAGCATTAACTTCAATGTGAACAAGACTGGCCATCCTGTGATTCAGCTTTCCTAATGTATACATTTGGGAGTGATATTACTGTCATGACCAGAGAAGACAACAGACAACACAGATTTAGACACTCAATCTTGTAGCTGTGCAGAGATTTTTTTTTTTTTAATTTTATTTTTATAATTTGATTGCCATAACCATATCCTTGTGTAATAGTTTATATCACTATCCAGAAACCACCAGAATCATTAGGGAATTTCCATCAGAAGCAAGTAATCTGGCGGCAAAACTCAGTAAGCAATCCTGAAGTTTCAGGAAAGAACTTTATGACTTTTGGGGTGGACAAGTTGCCAGAAGAAAAATCCCTTTTCTTTTGAGACTTCTCCATCCTTTCTATTGCTTTCATGATTTTATAGGTACTGGCAATTCGGAGACAGTAAGAAAAAAACACATGCATCTAGGCACAAACACAAGAAAAACTAAGAATGGTCATAAACTTATTGGTTAATTTTGTGTATCTTATTTGTTTCTCATAACTTATTTTTTTCTTTCATAGGGTAATTTCTACAACTAACTAATATGTTTAAAAACTCCTATGGCTGCTGGAAAATCATGAAAGACTTCTTTTCCTGGAAGTGATTGATTATAGTCTGGACAAATGAAATAATTTTCCCTCTTCTCTTCTCATTATGCTTTGAGCAAAACACCCATTACAGGAGCACTGTGCAGCCATTTGGAGCTAGGAAATGTATTCCATTTAGCCTGTCAAACACAGTTAAACTGCTGCCTTAACACTGCCTCTTTTCCCAACCTCCTTTTCAAGACTGCACTAATATAACCTAATTTTGTCAGAGAATTCTGGACAGCTCTGACTCTTGAGCTCTTTTCCATCTGGAATGGCCTTTTCATCTGCTTAATCCTGGGGCTTTCTGGTTAGTTTCATTTAGTTGTTTTAACCTACAGTTTTCTTATAAAATAATTCATAGCACTTACTTGGACACCTTTTTGGAACTTATTTAAAACAAACAAACAAACCCCAACCATACCCAACCAAAAAAGCCTAATTTTAGTTTTATTTTTCTATAAAAATATTTTTATCCAAAATACAGGCAAAAATGTCTGAAGATTGCATTGTCTTTTCCAATGTAAATGATACACATTTATTTTCTAAAGGACATAATATTTGCTTTGTGTCATGGTTACTGTCCATGTTGAAAAACGTAAAATATATTAAAGATGTTCAGGTTGATAAACTGCCTAAGTACATTTAATGATGTGATTGTATTTAACCTTCAGTAAGGCAGGATCCTGGAACAGAACACAAACAGGGCAATAATAATTTTAAGATGAATTTTCAGGAGTTCATGCAGAATATTTACAAATTATATTACTAACATCATTTTTGGCAAGGTCTGGATTCAAAGATTCAGAAGGTCCTTTACAGTCTCATGTCTCTTGTAAATATTTTATGGATGGAATTTTTTCTGTGCTATACAAAGAAAATCCCATTTTACAAAGGTGGGTTAGTTACCTACTTGAATATTGGTTGGCTTTTCCTTTTTTTTTTTTTTTTTAACAAATAAAAAGAAAAAGAAAAGTAAAAGGAAAAAGAAAAAAAAAAGAAAAGAAAAACCAATTTCTGTGATCAGCAGTATGCTAAACCGCTTAAGGAAATCAACCTTATTCATGCTTTTGTCCTCTTTTCTTAACCAAATTAAGTTTGAGTTGAGAGATTTCTCACTGCAACAATAGTAAAAGCCTTCTCTTCAGTCTAGTCCTGGGGAGGTGGAGGCTAGGATCCACATTCTGCTTTCACTTTACAACATTATTGCAATCAAATAATAACAGCAAAGCCATTATTGTTTATTTCTATTATTCAAAAAAGATATTCAAGCACTGACAAACTAACAAAGTCCTTTTGAGAATTCATCTTAATTTCTTCCCCATCACTGGTATTCAAGAAAAGACCTTAAGACACCTCAGTAAAAACCAGTATGCTTCTGGCACATGGAGCAGCAAGGACTGGAGGACTAAGCAACTTAGGAGAATTTTGATTTGGCTAAACCCAGAGTAGGACTGTCAGCTGCTAAGGACCAAGTTAACTACTATGCTCTCAGTCACATGGTCTGAATTTTTGGGTAAACCTGTGTTGAGCCAGGATATGGACTGGATGATCCTTGTGGGTCCCTTCCAACTTGAGATATTCTATGAGTCTATGATTCCGCACAGCAGACACTGCAAATTAGGTGTATGTTAGTGGCTCTTTCAAACAATATTGAACAGGCACGAAACAGACAGCTTGCTTAATTCTGGCATAATTAGTCCCTAAATGAGGAACTAAGTTAAGATACATACTGCAAAATATGAAGTGCATCTTATTGGCTCTCAGGAAAGACTATCCTAATTTTTGTTGTATTTTACTTCAATAATAATCATTCAGCACACACCAAACATCCTTGTTTGCTGGTCTATAATTACATTAGTGCATTAATAGAAAATATTATTTTGTCCCACATCATGTGGGATGTGTTTTTTGATAATGACAGCAGGCAGAGAAAACTTTATATTAGGATTGCTACACAGTCACCAAAAATTATTTAACTTCAAAATATTTTGTAGCTATAAATTTTCCTTTCTTTTCTGTAATTCTGTAACTTCATTATACTTGCTTTTGTGAAATAAGAAACATTTATTAAATGAGCTAGATATTGACCTAGCCTCATTTTATTAAAAATTTAAATACAAAATAGTGATTTGTGATGGTAGGCACTTACATATCCTATATCCTTTCAGTTGGGTCTATTAACGTGGTCATTAGAGTCTACTTGTCCTTTAAGCCAATTCTGACGAAGACCAGAGCAAACCTAGGCTGCAGTAAAAGATACTCTGCAAGGATGCTGGGCATATAGGTCATGTGTGAGAGCTCCAAAACCTTTCTTAATATACTGCAGATGTTTCTAAGCTTTGACTTTTTTTTTTTTTTAGCTATGTTTTCATTTACTATTTAGGTGGTCACCGTGTTACAGTGTTGCCAAGAGAACCATTGAATCTGCTAACTGTTTAAGATGGGAATTAATTGTATTAATTTTTACAGAACTGGAAAGATTGAAAAAGGGTCAAAATATTAATTGCAGGCCTTCTGTCCTGAAATTTGTAGCTAAACCAACAGATAAGTCACAATTCATCCACCTCAGCAAACAGTTTTTGTCTGTGAGCTGAAATTGTCACTATTGCTTGACCCACTGAGAAATTTTTGCTGGAAGAAAAGAACTGATAAAAGAACAGAGTCAAACTCAAACACGTTCCACAGAGCCTGAAAAACAGTAGCTTCAAATAAAAGCTAATAAATAAATACTTAATTTCCCTTGTCTCCCAGCCTTTCCAGTTTTCCAGTCTGCTTACTATAGCATTTCTGCTTTTTTTTTTTTTTTTTTTTTTTTTTTTTTTTTTTTTAAATGGTAGGGGACTGAAAACTCATGTATTTGAAAGGCAGAAAACACTGGGTCAAAGACATGGTCTTGCTCTCAGTGTTAGATGTGTCACTGAATTTTCCCTCTAACTGCAAACACTGCCAAAAAAAATATTAAACTTGAGTTTAACAGAACCTTGAATTTATTTGATGTACCACGTCACTGTTGCTCAAACTACTATCACTGTTCTTATGTACACCCAGAGGTTATGGCTTCTATTGCTGAAATGACACTCGCTTGAGAGGAACTAATATGAATGTAGATAACCTGAGCAAACATTGAAGGGATCATTAGAAAACTAACATCCAGAAAAATAAGCTGCTGGAAATTTATTGCCCCTAATCCTGTTAATAAAGTAGGTTACTGGGCTTATTCTTCTGAATATTTATAGTGTTCTTTTGTTTATGTTTTTATTTATTTATTTATCTATTTATTTTTTAAGGGACCGAAGCAGAGAGGAAAGGGACAGATTCACCCTCTGACTCAGAGAAGCATAACTCCGAACACGTGTTACTCTAAAATGCCTGGCTGCTGGTATTAATCGGGATAACCTTCTGAGACTGACACAGATGTAAGACTTGGGTTCTGCTGCAACACAATCTCTGTCTTCACCTTTATTAATTTAAAAGTAGGATCTTTCTACCTACAAGCCAGCTCTGTTACTGCAAAGAGGGGAGAAATCATGTCCTGATATTGGGAACAGAAACAAAATACCTTTGAAGCCAACAAAAAATGAGGACTTAAAATTATATACCATTTGCCTGCTTAATAAGAAATTCAGAATAACTTCTGTATTAGTAAAGAAATTAGACACCTGCAATCCAAATCTGTATGTAAGTTAGTCATTTCTGAGAGAGAAATACAGTGTATGATATGCACATATGCACACTAGCTGTAAATGTATTCTGTAAACTATTTGCAGGCCCTGAATTTTCTGCTGTATATAAAAGTTGGATCAGTGTTAACTCAATGGCTAAAACTCTATTGGAAGAGAAAATACCAAGTTTTCTAACAATATTTATCTGCCTTGGCCATTTAAGTTCACTGCAATACTACGGCTGAAAGAAATACCAATATAAGAGTGGTCTATGTCAAACCTCAGACCATTAATGAAAAAAAGTGTAATTTATCAGATCGAAAGGAAAACACTATTTGACAGTGTCCAAAGTACTACTACTCATTACATATCTAAAGGCTACTGATCAATAGACAGCACTACGCTCTTTCGTTGAATAGGTTCAAGCTTAACTGATTTTCATGGCTTCTTGAATGCTTTTATGAATAACAAGGCATGGTCCACATAGTGCTTTGTCACTGATTTGCACATAATCTATAAAGTAACAGTAATAAATCACAAGTATCATTAATAAATTACCAACAAACAAAGCAGAACACTGAAAAACAATGAGGATAATGCACAGATATTCCTCCAAATGCTTTGGTGAGTAAACAGCACTAGTTAAGAGCTGCAAGTTCAAGTCATAGTAAATACTTATATCTGAGTTTTTAGAGATCTCCTAAACAGAAGCAAGCTCTGCTTCTATGTTTCTTTGGGGCAGATTTATGGAAAAAAGAAAAAAGAAAATTAAAACAGAAAAGAACCAAGAGAAAATAAAACTACTTGAGAAAATAAATACTTGGAGCGTAAGAATATAATCCAGTCTGGTGAGGCTTATGCCATTAAAATCACATTTAATGCCTGTTTACTTTATCATTTTGTACCTCATAAATACCTACAGTAGCTAAAACTGTCAGTGATGCCACTTCAAAGAGCAGTGCCCCTAGGAACAAGATCATTGAGGTTTGGTCTAGCCACAGTGTGGTTAAGGTTATCACAATGTCTCTTTAAATCTAGAATCTAATTGGCAAAAATCCATGAAAGGTACGCATACCTTCAAATGCAAAGTTCAGGATTCATTTACTCACCCTTCAGGTGTGGATTTAATGAAAGCTGGGCATTTAACGTGGTAACAAGCTCCCACTGAATTCATAGAAAAATCCAGCTCCAAGATACATACAGCAGAAGCAAGGCAGTCATTTTGACTCTAAACGTCACTACAAAGAACACATATGCTTAACAAGTATTTACTTGAGGTAGAATACTAGAAACACAAATTTGTAACTGTCATACAAGTTAGCTGGTTGAGGTTAATGCTAGACCTCTGAAACACTTTTTTTCTATAGTGAATACAAGGCCCAATTACTTAGCTTGAACCATTTTGAATTAAAAGCCAAAAGGTTTAAGTTGTTCCTTTTGCTTGTAGTTCCTAAATTTAATAAAGAAGTGGTAAAATTATAAGAGGAAGTCCACTTCCCAAGAATTTTTGCCCTGACAAAGAATTTTTGCTAATACCACAAGCAAGCTTTTTCCTACAAGATTTTCAGTTCAATATTTTAAGGCTTTACTTGTTCTAATAAGATGATCATCTAAATTCTTGAACATGAATGTGAATCAAATTCCATTTAAAATCTTTAGGTCCTCTCAGGCACTTCTCTGGTGACCCTTGAGCAAATACATGTTTGTATTACCCCAGTGGCTTGAGGTAAAATACATAATTACAACCTATATTAAAACCATCTTTTGTGCCTCCAAACTTTAGAAACAAAGTTTGATTCAATACTAACAACCATAGAAAAGAAATAAATTAGGTAGTGGCTAATACCAGAGTGAATAATGACTTTCCCTCAGAAAACCAGATGGAGAACTAGACTTTGGTTTATTATGGCAAACAGGATAGGTATTACAGAATGTTATTTACAGGCAAAACTCCCATACTCTGAGGCTGACCATTCCCTTTTCATCTATTCTTGAGAAATAAAGTCACGTAATGATATCAAGTCCAAGTCCTTAACAAAAAAAACTAGCATTTTTCCTTTAAGGTGATCAAGAAAACTGGTGAGACACAACAGAAATAGGGACAGCAAGAACGTGACCAAGCTACAGGTAGGAGAGGAAGACTCAGGTGTCTTCCCAGCAAGCACTTCTGGGAGGTGTTGAACATCTGAAAGCTCCATTCCTCTCTGCAAGTTCACCGGCCTTTCTGTAGGAGTTTGACCCCAGCACTTACCACATCCAAAGTCAAGATTTGGGAGTTTTAAAAGGACATATGTGGAACTCTCTTCAGAATATCTCCTGGAGAAATAGTGTGGATAAAATATGAAGTGTGGGGCCATGGCAGGAGTTTCCACAGCCATGAATTAGACCTCAGTACCTATGCATTTACTTAGGAAAAGAAAAACAGTTTTACCAAATTTAATGTGCTTTTACATGCCATCAGTTTTTTTTAAAAAAAAAAAAAAAAAAAAAAAAAAAGTCAGTGTTCAGCAGGCAGCTGGATAATACCCTTAATAATAAGCTTTAAATTTTGTCTAGCCCTGAAGTGGAACCCTTCTAAATGAACTATTCTATTAAAAATACATTGGACAATGATGAACATTTTGTTGAGAAAAAAAAAATAAATATGAAAAAGAACAAAATCTCCTACAGAAAAAAAAAAAATAATTAAAGGACCTTAAAGAAGTTAACATTAACAAAACAAACCTAAGGCTTAAAGTGAAAATGTGAGCCCATCACTGTCTACTATTCTTGAGCATGTGACTTTATTATTTTTGATCCAGAGGTCACAGCTTGCTTTAAAAGTGACTGCCTTCTGGGCAGAGTTGGCCTCATTGGCCAAATACTCAGCTGAGCCACAGATAGGTATACATGAAAGTGAGTGTTTACATATCTGCTGAAGTGTCTAAAAACTTCTGCAGGTAGATTTAAATTGCCTGCAGACATTTGCTCTGCCTGTACTACACAATCATTTATTTTGAAGCGTTCTCCTGGTTATTCACATAAGCCTTTTTAAATGCTTATTCTCATATGTGTGTAACAGTAAAAAAAACACTCAAAATTTCAACTTCTATCTTCCCAAGACCAACCCCTTAACAAATGGTTTTGCTTGCAGTTACCTTCGCTAATTTTCATCTCTCCTTTTTCCTGTCCTCCTGTACCTGACCTTCTCCCCTTAACAGAGGTTTTAAAATAGAAGGTCCTTGCCCTCACCACTCTGGGACAGCCCTTCCTAGCATCTTTCAGACAGGCACAAGATATATGAAGAAACTAACTTTTTCCTCCTGGGTAAAAGACAAGTCTCAATACTGCTCTTTGATTTTTCTTCCTGATACACATGACATCCCCTCAAAGCCAGCACCATTATGCAGCGAGCGTGAGCTTTGCAGATTAAGTGGGAAAGGTTCAGATCCAGAACATGTGTTGCAGCCAACTGAATTTTCCTCTTTGATCTTCCACTCCTGCCCCACCATCCAGCATGAAACTTGGTTTTGCTCTAAGGGTGAAACCCGCTCCATGCAGAGTGGCCCACACAAGGTTTGCTACGCCGCTTAACCCCGCAGCAGAGGGAGGGAAACTGCAGGGAACCTGGAAGAATCAGTGGTGCAGCGCGGCCCCCAGCCCCCTCCCTGGGACGCTGTGGTCTTTGGTGGTGTCTGCTCTGGCTCCGATTAGGTCAGCTTGCAGGGGAATTTGAGGGGAGGTTAGAGGAGCGTCTCCTGGATCCATGCTTCTGCAGCAATAGTGGAAAGGAATTCCCACATACGTGGTGCAGATGGGCCACAGCCCCATTTTCAGGCTGTAGGCTGCAAATAAACTTAGTAGCAGCTGGGGAGGGGAACCACCAGAGCCTCATGTGCTTTAACGGATCCTGTGTTTCTGCAAATGTGAGTATTCCCTCCCCTCACTAACCCATGCAAATCCTTCTGTACAGTCCTATAAACAAAGCAGTGGATATCATTTTGAAGGAGAAACTTGCCACTGGGGAAAACAGTGGTCAGAAAAAATACAACATACCTTTTTCTCCAAGCAGAGTATTTGGTGTGCTTTCACAGATTAAAAACAGATTTTGCTGGTTTAAGCAAGCAGGAAAACTTCTGACCTTCTTTTCACATAATAACCCCCACCCACTACTGGTCCCTAACCTGTCCTAAAATAGCTGTGTGGGGGATGGAGCCTGTAAGAGATGTCTGCCCCATTGCCAGGTGGGAATGCTTGTCAGCATGGTACAGACACATCCGTCTTGATCCAATAAAGTAGTCTAATGTGTGATTAGCTTTCTGTTTTCAGGAACTGGCCCTCAACAGGACCTGAAATCAAACATTTATGTGAACATTTTTCTGGATCATCCCCACTGAGCTCAGTGCTTGCAAGTTGGAGATGTGAGCACATGCTGAAAAAAGTTTGTGGCTGAGAGCAAGGTTGTTTTAAAGCGAAGTATGATTTTTTACAGCTTGTTATTGAGTTCAAAGTTAGAGGAATTTGTGATTACTTTTAGTTTAGCCAAGTGAAATCCACTGGAAAGAAACTTCCTGATTCCAAACCTGTGTCCAAATGCAATCTGAGTGCCATAGTCGTTAGTGAAAGAAATTTACCAAGAGGTAAACATGCTGACTTCTTTTCACAGGTTTGTGTGCTCGCTAATGTTTAAACTTGGAATTAAATGAGGAATGGAAAAACTGAGGTACCTGAAAATTCAAAAGCTGAATTATATCTGAGAAATCATTTTAGACAAACTGGCTGCATCATAGTCAGTGGCACCAATAATAAGTGGCACTCTGATAATACACATGAGCAGCAAGGTGTGCCTCTGCATGTGTCTGCAGATACAAAGAGGAGATGGTGGTTTGTTGCTGCGCTGTCAGCCTCACTGTAATAAACTACCGTTTTCCTCCAAATGCATTCAGTTCTCCACAACAGCCAGTACCTGACTAGATCTTACATGTACTGTAGATGGTTGCCTGGTAGATCTCAGTTCAATTTTTTATTCAAGTGGACAAATCTACAAGCATCATTTTTCTGCTGTTTGAGATCAATGTGAGAGTTTTAACTTATTGTTTCTTTTTTCTTTTCCTTTCTAGATGAAAATGTAGTAAACAGATTATTGTTAGAAATGTTGAGAGAACAGTAAAGACACAATCTACTTGTCAGGATTGTCTCTGAAAATAATGAATCACAGTAAATTGGAGATATTAAATCAAGTAGCAGTCGAATACTCTCCCTGAGAATGATGCTGCTGCTGGAAAAATCAGATTATTGCCCACATTAATTCTTTGGTTGTTTTCTCTTTTAGCATTGAAACAAGAAAATGAAAATTTAATTTAATTTTTATAGCTTCTCTCATTGAACTATAGAGCAAAACAAAAGCGATGATCAGACTTTTTGTTCGGTAATGTGCAAACGACAGACAAAAGAATATGAATGGATGAAACAAAAACTGACTCCCCCTCCCAAATTAAAGAATAAAGAAACAGAAAAAGCAACAAAAAAGCAAAGCATGTTAATGTAATACTGAGCCTAGGGCAAGGAGCTGCCTCTGATCCTTAAGGCTTTTGTGTTATTTTTTCTAGGTTAGTTTTAAGACACATTTGGGGTTTGGTACGTACATGGGTCACAGTGTCTGTGAGGACGTCAGCAAAATATGAAAAGGTCTGAGGAACAAGCTATTGGAAGCCATAACTTCTGAGCTCTTTTCTGTTTGCTTTGGCTGTTGGAGTTGTGGTAGGTGTTTCCCATTTTTAGCCTTCACACCTTTATTATGTTTGGGTTGCACATTAGAAATATTCCAGATGCTGTGGATGGAGACTTCCTCTTGGCCCAAGGAAAAAAAGGTTTCAGTCTCCTACGGATTTCCCCTCTGCTGATCAGGAGACTTCACCTACCGTTATAAGGGCTGAGTTTTGTGGTACTGGTGTTGATGCTTCCACTTGCTGCCATAGCCTGGAATTGGCACATAGTATCCCAAGTCTTCCAAGCCTTCTTGAAGAAAAAAGGACAGAATTAGCAGACACTTTCAAACTCAATGGATCTTTTAATTTAGACCTATAAAAACTACCCTTTTCCTGGCCACTGCCACTTGGAAGTCAAATATGGCAAATACTCAGAAAAACGGGTCGATGTCTTGGTCCTTCCTTAGGCTGCAAGTGTGACCTCCGTGGCTCTGTGGAGGACTGTCTGTTCCTCCTAAACCAGGAAAAACTGCTGCTGGCAGGTCCTACTGCCTCTCCTCATCACTCCAGGGCAATAGCCTAGTTGTAACACACTTCACTTCAGCACAAAGTACTGCTCTCCAACCCACATTCACTGAAGAGCTTTCAATTCATGTTTTAAAATGTCATGCATTAAAACTGCTTACAAAATTATTTTGAAGCAGTGACCACACCAATACTGTGTGACCCCTGACATGAAAATATGAGCTTAAAAACAGAGGATAAAGAATCTGTTTTATACTGATTGCCTGCATCTGGCAGCCTGTTGCCTGGTTTAGTCTGACCCACCTCATCGCTGCAGAGATGGGTCTTCCCACAACACCAGAATATCAAGTACTAGGATTGCTTAAAACCTTCTGCAGCGATAAAAAGCAGTGTAACGCATGACAACCCCGCCTGGCTGTTTGTTCTGTAAAAGACACCATAATAAGGATAAACTCTACAACCACCAGGAAAGAAGGTTAGAATTGCAGAATGATTTGGAGATGTCAGCACCCATACTATGCCCTGCTGTGTTTGATGCAATCCCTGCTGAGAAAGCCTGCACCTAGTATCTGCTTTACGTGTTTTAAACATTTCTTCTTAGTCCTCACTCACTAAGCTTATCCTTTACAGAAGAAAAGGCTAGAAAGCCTTGAACATCATTTAAAAGGAAAAAAGAAGAAAGTAAGACTTTGCTTCTCTTTTCCAATCCTGTAACCCTAACTGGCATGACTGGTCTGTGTTTACTTCCCTCTGAAGTAACATACCGACATATGTTAATTAAATATCACTGTCTCTTGTTTCTTTCCCACATTTTCCTGTTTCCTGTCTTTAGATCTCCTTCCATCTCCTGTTTTTGTATTTATATATTTTTATTTTCTCTTTCACTTGTGCCTATGACTATTTTCCATCTCTTTATCTTTGTTACTACCTTTCTGAGTCATTTCCGTATTCTCCTTTTTAAGGCTACTTCATTTTACCTGCCTATAAGAACTTTCACTACGCTCTCCCCTTTCATTTTCTCATTCACTCATTCCTTTTTACTCTCTCCCCTCCTCCCCCCGAGTGTCCCCTGTCCCTTTCCCACTTTTTTCTTTTCACTTTTTGCTTCCACTGTTTTAGAAAATAGCATTTCACTCTCAACTTGTTCCTTTTTTTCTCTGTGGCAGGGTAGGTCAAAGTCCTGTTCTTTTTCTGGAAAAGAAGCTAGTCAAAAGTTAACAGAAATATGAAGAATGTAGAGATGGCACACATGAAAAATACTAGGTTATTCAGCATTCATACATATAATTGTTTAGCAAAGCTTTTTGCAAAAGACACCTTGTCTAACTTAACGATTCTTCTTGTGTTTCTTTTCACCTGGTATTTTTGGGCCAGCTAACACTTACTTCTTAAAGGATTCTAAAAACACCTTATAATTCATAGAGATATAACAATGATGTTTTCTTGGGGGTGTTTTCTGCCATTTCAGTTACAACTGAAGACTGAAATAGGAAGCACCATTTGTGGAATACAGTTATCTAGAGTGGAAGTTTTTTTAGGACAGTAATAACTTTTAGGTACACTTTGTAGACATTATGAACTGAGCTATGATTTATAACTATTTTCCTTCGTAAGTATAACAGTAAACTGTTTCTGTGGCTACTACTAACTCCAGAATACAAAGCAGACATAGAAACAAAACTACATCTTTGATATGCTTTCTTTCTCCCTCTTATGCAATACCAAGCTATTTTGGCTCTCTGTCATTCAGTTCACATCTCACAGATACTTGCATTTTGAGCAGTAACAGGTAATCATGAAATATTTTACTTTAGGTTAGCATTGATGCTGCAGAAGTGATTAGCTATCTTACTGCAATCTGCTTTGTTGAAGGAGCACTGGTTCATCTCAGGCAGCAGTGGAGATAACGCAGTTCCTGCAAGATCTTACCACTCCTGGGCACTTTTGAGGTTGTTTCCTTGTGGTATCAGATACACTATGGTATCCCATCTTCTTGTCCTTTCTTTCCAGGATGATACCTATAGAATCATAAAATGGTTTAGGTTGGAAAGGACCTTGTGGATCATCTATCTCCAACTCCCCTGCCCTACCTTCTACTAGACTGGGTTGCCCAAAACCCCATCCAACCTGGCAAAGGATGGCTCATCCTAAACCACCTTGCAGCATCTCAGCTGGGTTTGTCTAGGGTAAATTCAATATAAATAAATAAATATATAAATAAATATAAATAAATTCAATATATTCATCAATTGTATATTAATTCATCAATCATATTCAATATAAATAAATTTAATAGCTTTGAAATGCTACTCAGAGCATAGACCACCAAGAGTAGTTTTGTCTGGTTTACTGAAGCTGGCTTGTAAAATCACAGCCATTTCCCCAAACAACTATTAAACATAGAGATGACAAATTCTACTCTGCATTATGTTGCCTTTCTTAGTGGGTGCTGTGCCACCTTCTTGGCATGAAAAAAGCCTCCCTCTCCTCCACTTGTTTTAAGCACATAAGAACCAAACCCCATGTGAATGTGTGCATGGTGGTGGTGGTGGGGAGATGGACTAACCTGCTGGGTCCAGGTTCCCAACCTGCATCTGTGTCTTCTGGCCCCACGTTTGGAAACTATTGATTGGTCTTGGGCAGCAGTACTCCTAATCAAGCTGAGGTGCTTCAAAGCTGCAGAAGGGATCTGTCTGGAGACAAGAAAATTTTCAACTAGCATGTTCACTCTTAGAGGAGTTACATTTGGTCACAGGTGCAAACAGTAACAAAACAACTACAGGATTTATTCAGCTTCTACTGAAGTCCAGTTTAGACATTAACTTGACCAAGATGTGAATTTGACATTAGTTTGTAAATATATAATAAATCAAATTGCGTCCTTCTTCCCCTCCTTCATGCAACATGCAGCTAATTTCAGTACCTGCCAGACTGCAATTATAAAACAAAGTCATACACACCTGGCTGTGAGAAATAGGAAATTTTCACTGAAATAATTTCTGAGATATAGGACAGCATAAAATGACTATCAGCTCTTCAATGTGCTCTTGCTTAGGCAGGTTAGGAATGTCGTATCATTGTGAAGTTTTCCACAGGAACTCAGAGAACTAGTTTTGGGAGCAGATGTGCTTTTATGGTTGATAGATATTTGTCTTTTTTTTTTTTTTTTTTTTTTTTTTAACCCTCTGATGTGTATTACCAACTAATACATGAAATAGAAATATTTCCAATTAATTTTTTCTTAAATCTATTTATCTCCTAAAAACAAGTTCAGATCAAATATGGTGTTGAAGCACAGCAACATAACAAAGCTTTGCCAAGCATAATAGTCAGCCTTTCAAGGTACATTTTTCTTTAGTGATTTTTCTGCAGCCAAGAATAAAATTAAAAGAATGAGAGGAAGACAGAGAGGGGGAATCAGTACGTTTGACTCAAATATAAACAACCCACGAAATATGTTACTCATCAGGCAGATTCCCATCATCCTACTTATCATCTTGGGGCAGACTGCATGTGGTTTCTCCACAGATGTGCAGGATAGAGAGGAAGCTGTTCTAGGACTACACACAACAGTAACTCTTTGAGGACATACAAATGGGATCTAAGAACCATCCTAGCAAATGCTGTGACTCACAGCATGTTGTGTTTCACACAGCACACAATTAAATTGTGGTGCTCATTGACACTGGATGATGTAGAAACCATAGTGGATTCAGAGAAGGATTAGATATTTTGGAGTTGGTAGATCCGTTTCTGGTTATTAAATATAATGATCAAGATGAGCTTATTTCAAAAACTTTCTCAGCTGCTGACAGTATCTGGAAGGAAGCTTGGGGAGGGAACACAGGTTATGTGCTCTGGTCTTAAAGTTTTCCAAAGTAAAACACAGCATCACTAAGAGGACATATGGGCTGCTGGTCAGACATAGCTCTGTGGCTAGGTAGAAGAAATCAATTAGTCTTTTGTTTATTATCTTCCACTATTCATTGCCATTTTAGATTGCACTTTCTTCTTGCTCTGGGTGTGGGAAAAGTTTAACTATCAGTAAGGGGTTATCAGTTCTCTATCAGTTAGCTATCAAAGGCTATCGCTTCCAGGCCAGAAACTTTGATAGAGACAACAGGGCTTTACCAGCAAAGTATCTGAGATAACAGTGATATATGCAGGGTTGTACCCAAAGCTTGTTATTCCTAAATGTAAAGAAGTAAAGTTAGATGATAGCACTGAATTTAAATTTACAACATTGAAATGAATTAAATTTTTTTCAGAAGCTCTTAAAACTTTATGCTTTTTGCCCTTATACCTGCTAATATTACATGATTGGCTTGTTAATATAACTAACTCACCAGCAGCATTCACATTAATTTTCACCTTTTACTATGTAGTGGTAGTGCTATTTATTAGCCAGACAGACCATTTTTAGTAGTGTTATAGGAACAGAGTGTGCATTACACAACAAACTCAGTTACACCTGCAGCTGACCATTTCTATATTTGTGGCTGTCTGACATCTGTAATTAATGGCAAATGGAATTTTTTTTTTTTTTTCTCCTTTGGCTTAACAATTATTTTTTTTTCATGCTTTAAAAATAAAAGTGAAGTGAAATACCTGACATTAATTAGGGGTTTAAAATATCTGCAAGTCTCTTGCCAAGGTGCCCTGGAGAAACAGAATGGATCCTTAGGGCAGTGCACAGGAAAGAAATCATTAGCCAACTTCAACTTTCACTGGAAAACTTGACTGGAAAAGCCCAGATTACATTACAGTTTAATTTGTAATCGTATCCAGCACCTTTCACTTCAAGTCTTAAGAACTACAGCCTTTCATTGTATGGGTATAACTTTAAGATGGGAAATTTACCATGTATCCTTTACGGATGATTAGATGTTTTGCAAAATTTATAATAACCTTATGGATTTCAAAGTTTAATGAAGTTAGGTAACCATCTCTATACAATAATGTTTATCTCACAGATGTCAGTGAATTATTATCAACACATACAGCCTATTTTTTCTCCTTTCCCACCAATTATGCAATACAAAGCAATACACTGAAGCAAAATTGAAATTCAGCCCATTGTGTAAAATTATTATCACTTAGAGATTTGAGAGGGTTTTTTAGTTAAAAAAACAAACAAACTGTAGTTAGTCACTGACTAAAAAGATACTATGATAAAGAAAGGGGTTTCAACAAAATAAGATCGAATTGCTTACGGCACACCTGCAGATGAAGTAAATACATACTGAGGTAGACTCTTATGGAGCAAGTAAAAATCAACAAAACAAAACAAAAACAAACAAACAAATGAAACAAAACCACAGCCATTTGAAACAAAGCTGGAGACATGGACAGCAGTCTGAGAACAATTAAACTATTTTGACTCAGGACTGAGCTTTTTTTTTTAGGAATCCTTGATTGATTATGAACAAAATTCTGTCCAGATTTCATGGAAAAAAAATCATGCTGATTCAATTTGATTTCTTTTTTCTTATATTCAGTCAGGGACATTAAAAAAGAAAAAAAAAAAAAAAAGTTTTGTAGGCTCTTCTCTGTTTCATGCAATGCAGAAATCACAATGTGAAAAAAAAGCCATAGTGAACATGGCTTTCATGAGGAGAAAAGCGAAGGCTTTTTTTTTTTTTTTTTTTTTAATGAAGAACTGTGTTCTTTCTATGACACTACCTTTGGCACACTTCAGATAAATTCATTTCAGAGAGACCAGACAGAAGTTTATCCATAGTACTTGAGAGAACCCAAAACACTTGAACTGAACAGAATTTCACATCAGTTCTGCAATATCAGCTTTTAAAATGAATCTCCCAAACCTCTGTGTTTGGCTTCACTGTTTGAAATTACCAAGATATATTCTTCCCAGAGGCAAAACTAGGGGGGATTTCCTATTCTCAAATTCTTCTGCTATTCAGCAAAGAGCTTTGTAACCTACTGACAAGACATATATCACCCTCTATATAGCTGCCGATACTACGGAGATTATAGGTTGACACAACCATTGGTCTTTCAATCACACAATGATTTAGAAATAAGTGAAATGGAAAAGAACAGAGGAATATCCAGATTAATTGTTCCTCAAAGTTAGCAAATTCCATATTTGTCCTTGTGCTTTTCATTTTAATGAAAGACATTGAGTGAAAATGTATTGGCTGGATTTTAATTCCAGCTGTTCATAAACAGCATTTTTAATGACTGTTTAGTGTGTGCCTTCATATGAAAGATTTTGCTGTCATTCTAATGCATGAGAAAATTATCACTTTCCATCAGCTCCCTTTTCATGACTTCACATAGACACACCAAAGGGAAACATTTACAGCATGGTATGGGGATTTGATAGACAAGGTATTAGCAAAGCTAATCATAATGTAGTGAATGGATATTCTGCCTTCAGCTCATCCTGATGGGGCTGGTAGTAGGAGTGGTTCTTTTGTTACTTTTTTGTTGTTTTTCTTGAGGACATTCTTGTGGGTGCAATTAAATTGGTGCCAAATTACCTGAAATAATTTGTGGTTATTAAACAAACCACTCAGCATTCTCTGATGTGGAAAGTGCATTGTTCCCTGACATTCCATAGGCCTGCATTTTTTTAATTTTTTAGGAGAAATTGTAGTAACTGATCTATGAAAATAATGCTTTGTGTATGTTCTTTCTTGGGTGGTGAAGGAAAAGACTAAGCCATGTCACAGAACTGCACATACAATCTACAGCTGGCATGTCACATTATAACCAAAAAAAAAAATGACTTCATGACTTACATATGATCTTTAAGGAGGCATTGCTTGCAAGGTTAATGGTAGCAGACAATGAAAAAGACAAGATGCAAACCATCATCCTATTTCCCTGACACCAAATAATGTTGAAGTGTTGTATTTGTATAGTCTGATTCTCCATTGGGTATTTATTCATATTTACCCTATTTCTAGAGCTAGAATTCTTGAGCTGCCAATCACTGATTTGTAGTTTGCTGGAATGGGAGACCTTTGGAACTTTACTATCTTTGCACTCAGGTGTTTGACCAGCTGTTTTTTGTAACATATGAAGGACTCACTTGTCCAAAACAACGTGCATATTGCATTTTTTTGTTGTTCATTTGTTTTTGTTTTAATATAAGCAGAGTTAAACTAATAAATTAGACTATTTCTTCACATAAAACCTGCCTTTCTCGGTCTTTCAGTGAATAAGGATTCTGTATCTGTACTCATTTAAGTATTCTCCATCAGTTACGTATGACAGTTGCTTATGGTTCCTACTGCTTGGTCTTTTGGTTATTTAGCCATCAGATTTCTTATTCACAAGGGTCTTACCATTTCCACTGTATTCACTGAGGAATTTGATACCCACCGGTTTACTTTAGTTAGGGCAAACTGAGGCATGTCTACATTGCCCAGTCATCCATTATGTCAGGACTAATGTCTTTCCTCATTTATATTGGTCTGAGCCACATGTAACTTGGCCAGTATCAATGGCATGAAGTCAATATAAAACTCATATAAATGAGAGAAGAACCAAAAGCACGTGTTATCCTGTGGTATTTCTAGGGCAACTCCATTAGTTTCAGTATTTGAATCTGGTTTACACTAGTGCAGAAGAGAATTTAAAAAAAGCCCCACTTTAACTCATTTGACTGCTTGACACAATTAACTGGGAAATCCCAGCTTGTCTGTCAGATTCTTTTGACATTTCCCATAGGAAGTATCCATTTTAACACAGTCAATACCTTTCCTAGACACTTGTCGATCTGTTTGGCCAAACAACATTTACACAGTCAGCAAATTAAGATGTAAAAGAAGCAAATCAAGACCTCTTCGGGTACTTTCTTTCCACAAACAATGTACAATGCTTAATTTCCTTCCAGGAAATTATAGCGTCTACTGAGATTTCAAAATCTGATTAGTTTCAGAGGCTTGGCTTTTTTAAAAACCTGTAATTCAAAATAAAGATATAAACATTGCAACCGCCCTATGCCTGAAATCTGGAGAAACCTTGTTACTGCAGCCCCTTTGGGGAAAGAATAGGACCCTTCAGATTTTTACTGATAAGGTATGAATAACATTCTCATAAAGCTCAAAGATTGCCCAGATATACACATTTAAAATAATTATGGTAATTAAATAGAGTTGCAAGCAGCTATAGCTCCAGGCAACACCAGTTAAACGTAAAGAGAAAACATCTTCTGCATATGTTTGTGATTTATGTAATTACATGCTTCTACAAGCTACACACCATTCATTGGCAAACAGCCATCTCTTCTTTCATTACAATTTAGCCACAGTAAGTAACATACTTCGTCTGTTTGAAAAGCTCCACTTAATAATGCCACCGAGAATGCATACAACAACACTGTGGAGCAAATGTGAAAAAATTAAATGTCATTTGGTTGTGTTAAAAATAGCCTTTGTGGGCCTGTTTCTGACGTAAATCATGAATGACTCCATTTTAGACAACTAAATTACACCTTGTGTCAGTGAGAAATGAATAAAACCCAAGGTGTGTTTCATGTATGAGATTATGTGTTTGCTCTTGAGAATTGCTGTTTTTCTGAATGTAGTAATTTTGGAAAATTAATCTGCACCGGGCCACTCTGAGGCAAGTCCTTACCAAATTCAGTGGGAGGATAGCAAATTAAAATGTTACCTGAACAAAAATAGATTTTAAACTCAAGGGTTTACCCAGTGCACAGGCTTCCCTCTGCTAACAGAATCCCAAACAAAGGATTCCCCGAATACTTCTTAGATGAAGCCTCTGGACTCAGTCACTACAAACTTTTAGTCAAACTCCAATTAAAATTTTAAAGGAGCTAAGAAGCAAAATGATAATAAAAGTTTTATGTACATATTTTCATATTCCATCAGACTTTTAGATTTCTTACCATTCCCAGCATACAATTATGAGTCCATACAATTAATGTCAAGCAAGTTTTTGTGATTGTCAAGAAAGTTTTTTTTTTCAGTGCAGTCAAATTGCTCTTATTCCTTTATATATTGTATTTCCTCAGCTGAACTAGGTCCACCAGATACAACTAATTTTGAATTCCCTCCTAAAATCTAGTTTGTTTGCATAAAAGGGCTATACTAACTGTAAGAAACTGTTTCAATACAACAGTGAGAATGCAAACGAGAAAAAAAAATGTTTAGTTACTTGTGAAAAACAATGTGATTGTAAGAAATCTTCTATGCCCGTAAAATTACATACATTTCATTAATAAATCTGATATTTTGCTTATGCAGTTGTTTTTCCATCTAGGTGTGCAATTGTGTATTGAACTATTTAGCATTTTGAATTGCATAAGATGCTAAAGTTGTTATTTTGGAAAATATTTCTAAGTAACAGTATTCTCAACCACACATGAAAAAGTACACAGTTAAAAAATACATTATATACATTACATTTACTTTGTACAGTAATACTCTCATATTACTAAAGTGTGATGTCTGAGACTGAGTTGAAAATATATTTCTGCTCTGCCAGAAAATACACAATGAATATGTCATGAATATTTAGTTCTTTCTAGACTCTCTGTCATTCCAATGCCAATGTGCTGTAGTTTCTAATATACTTTTGGGTTCTTTACTGCATCTGTTAAGGATTTCAGACCATGATTTTTTGCTGTCAATCTCTGTTGCAGCCACACTGTTGAAAATGAAGAAACTGAGCACAAAGGGCACTGAAAGGCAGGGGTCCCTGTCCACCTTGGAAGGGAGTGGCATGAAACCAACTCTCTGGAAACACTGCTCTGTTCTCATCACTAAACTCTGAAGCAGCTCCACAGAGCCAATCTCTCTCTTCTGCTCATGCAATAAATGGTTATTAGTGTTCAAAGTACATCATATTCAACAGAGAGTAATGTGAACATTTCCCCACAGAACCATCACTACTCTCTAGTTTAGAATATTTACCTGTGTAGGGAAAAGCCAAGGCTTAATCCTGGATCCAAATCACCCTGGACTTCAGACCTGCACCTGAATCTTTCATATTCTGGGACGAGAAAAATCCAATCAGAATTTGCACATTACCATGGAAGAAAACCAAACTAAACCAAAGAAAAAAACAAACACCAACAACCTCCCCCCCCAAAAAAAAAACAAAAACACACAAAAAAAGAAACAAACAAAAAAAAAACACCACAACCAACCAGACAAACAGAACAAGATAAAAAAAACAAACAAACAAACAAAAAAAACCATCAGTTAAGGTGATTTCTTAATAGATATTCTTATTTTTGTAACTTCTAGGTATTTTCCCAAATTCGGGTTGAGTTGGAGGGAAAAAGGTGATGCTGACTTAATTATTCCAGATGACTGCTGAAT
This sequence comes from Netta rufina, assembly GCF_964035555.1. Lineage (NCBI taxonomy): Eukaryota > Metazoa > Chordata > Aves > Anseriformes > Anatidae > Netta > Netta rufina. Next base: position 41,384,800 of record NC_140125.1, read on the forward strand.
GTGCCGCAGCCCACAGTGAAAAGCAGGAAGATGAATAACTTGGCCTCAGAGAGGACTTGTTTTAGGAGGATGTTAGAAGCTGCGTGAAGGTAGCAGTGGAAGGGTGTTCTGTATCTCAGCCACTACAGGCCACCCCTTAGGATTATCTATGGGTATAGGAGTCACTGTTATAGCCATATCACTGTTCTATGATGATCTTAGAAAGTTATGCTAGAAACAAAGTAGACTATATCACTCTGCACATTTTAAATCAAGATTATAAGCTATAAGCGTGATCACCCAAGACTAAACGATTCAGTAGCAGGAACTTAACTTTTCCTCACTGTGTTTGTGAAGTACAATGTAGCTTTAGTCTGTGACTGACATAGTCACTGATACAGTAAAAGTGTAACTAAAGGTCACAATAAATTCGAGTCAAGTCTATAACGTGTGTTTGGAGTGTTTGTACTCCTTATCTGCCAGCCCACAGAACATGGGGTTACATGTTTAAGCAACATCTGTTACTTAAAACTTCTGGTGCTGTAAGGGCTCAGATGTGCCACAGTATCAGCTCTCCCCAGTGGAACTACAAGACACTGCTCATGGAAGAAGGATGGGGACCTGGTATACCTAGAGTTCATGGCAACACTATGCAGCAGTCAGATCATGTCTGAAAATTGCCACCGTAGAAGCTATGGAAAAAGAATTGAAGATAGGATTTTCAAATATAGTAAGAGAAATAGGACTTTAACAAGATTTAGATGCTGAACATTTTTAAGCCCTTATGAAAATTGAAATTTGTGACACCTTTCTCTAAATCTTTCAGAAAAGAGAAAATTGTGAACAAGTGTGAAATCATGACAGGCCAAAACCTCCATGAACATCCTGAGCAGTTCCTAACAAACATGGCCATCTCTATTTCCAACCTGAGGGGAAGTTTCTGGATAAGGAGCCTGGAAAGTGAAGTAACACTTGGTGTGTCTCAGCTGGCTTCCAACTTGTAGATGTTGGCCAGCAGAGGACCCCAAGGTTGGAGCTCACAGGCCCTAAGTGACCTATTGTTTTCTTAGTGGAGACCACTTGCTACTGGGTTTTGACTCAAGGAGACTATAATGGTCTGATAGCCTTGAGGGCACATTGCCATGGTTTTGTCTCTGTTGCCCAGGAGAACGGCAGTACTTTATTTTCTGTTTTCTTTTTAACTTTGGTCTGCTATAACATTTTACTAAATCTCTGGGGATCTGAGTAATCAGGGACTTTTTGTAAATTAAGAAAGTAGATAAATAGAGGCTTTTAAGAAGGCATTTTCCCATCATTCTTTCCAAAAGAAAGCAGGTGTTTAGCTCAAAGGGACTTGTTCTCTTGATAGTGCAGTGGGAGAGTAAAACTGCATTGTCCCCTAAAGCAAAAATAAATAACTTCAGAAAACATGAGAACTGAGCCCTTGGTGAGGAGGTGAAATGAGTGTCCACCCTCTTGAACTAATTTATAACACCAAAGATGTCAAGTGACATGCTGAATGAAGAAATGATTTGTGGCTGAGAAAAGCTTAGCAGAGATCCCAGAGGCTTGGCCAAAGGCAACTGCATCTTGATAGAAGTGATCGACTGCCAAAATAAAGCCTAGTGTTAAGAATCTCATCTGGGAAAAGGGAGAGAGCTGCCTTTTCCAACTGTGGCTCCAGTTATCCATAGTCTTTGCCAGACTGTGCAGCCAGGATGAAAGCATGCCAAGCATTTAGCCTGTTCACTGGGTGCCCTTTGGAAGGACACATAAATCTTAAGGAAAGGTTTCAGGACTTTAAATACATCACAAACAAAATAGCATCAGCAGTACAACTTCAGAAAGCATGCAACAAACTGGCATCTAGCTCTTCAGGCACTTGGCACTGAGTGAAATTTTACATGGAGGTTGTTTAAAACTTGGAGCCATGTGCCTACTTATCTGCAAAGCTTCCTTGCCTTCTTATTCTTCTAAGAACCCTAATGTGTACAATCAGAGTTTGTAATTCTCATGGGAGAGGCAACAGTATCATAACCAGTTTATACAATTTATACCAGCCATGCCAGAATACACATTCTGGCTTAAACTGGTGATTACCACGCAGAATACACGTCTAATTCCTGAGTGAGATTGCCACCTTGGGAGCCCAACACTCAGAGCACACAAATAGGCAGATACACTGCTTTATTGTAGCAGTGGATCAGCCTGATGAATCAAGGCTGTGGGATGAGTTGTGTCATTCACATGTCCTCCTGCAATTAGAACAGCAAAGAGGTATTGCAACACAGCAGAGAAACATGTCCTGCAATTCAGGTTGCAAGGTGTGGAAAAAAGATGTCAGCAGTGATATCAAATTGGCAGCTGTGTGATGTGGTGATTCTCTATCTAATGAAAAAAAATAAATTAACACATTAATATTTTAAAGTTAAGGATCTAACAATTCCAGTTTAGAGGGTTATGATTCAGCCAAAAGTAACATGTTGCACACCAGAGGAATTTAGCCTTTGACCTGGAATCATCCAGTTGCATTTTACGTGTGAAACTTCACACAACCCTAATTACTGAAGCCCTGAAGAAAAAGGCCAGAGGTGTTAAAGAGCTGGCAGGTGTGAAAAAAGTCAGAGGTATGGGCTCCTTGTATTACTCTCCGCCTCCTGAGAAACAATAGGTCAGAAATGATATACACTTTCATAAAAAGACTTTCTAAAGGTGAAAGGCAGTGGAAAGAGAGAGATTTTCTATCTGAATCCTACCTGTGACTATGAAAATCCCCCCTTTGTCTGGAGTTAACAAAGCACTTAAGAACCTAATGAAACACATTTTAATTATGATACGTGGGAAATTACTCAGAAAGATCTTGTTGTTGCTGTTGAGAGCAACTCATTTTCTAATGATGTCTAATAATAGCACAGAAAAAAGGTAATTAATACAAATGTTAGTAGAGGAAGGAAAAAAAAGGCCCAGAGTTAAATGCACTTAAGTCAAGAAACACTAAGCAATCTCCATACAAAAATGCTGACTGTCTCATACTACATGATTAGAGAATAACAAACCTAGTTCCTGTACTTCAGAGTGGGACAAGAATAATCCGAGCAACTGCAGAACCCATCCTGGCTGTTATTCCATAACATCTGAGAAAAAAAAAGAAAAAGAAGTAAGGTTAAGATAAAGACTACTGAAAGGAAAAGGAAAACAGAATAAAACACACTTGAGGTGTGCCAAACATAGATGACACACTAACTCTTGTCACATACTTTGATAAAAATATGTCTTGGTCTACCTGAAGGTTCCAAAGGAAGAAATTAATTTATTATGAGAAGGGTGAATATAGCAGCATTTCAACAGTTATAAAAAACTCAATGATGATTCATCATACCAAAGACACAACTAAAAGATTGGAAGGTTATTAGATGATCACCTAAAAGGCTATTAGCTTGGAACAAGATGTATTTAATACTTGTATTAATGACCTCAGTAACAAGCAACTGAAGTGATCTAATGAAGTTTAATGATCACACAGATTTGGGGAACCCTGCCCATGGTGAGGAAGGTAAGAGTATTACACAGGAACCATTTTAACAGAATTCAGCCATGTAGGTTGCAATGTTATATCAACAAGGGAAAAACAGAGTTTCTCTTATAACCTGAGACCATGATTTACGCAACAAAGGAGGAAAATGAGCAGTTTTTTATTTGATCATAGACAGCACTTAAAAAGGCAAATGTAACCTCAGGAGGCTTCAGGCAAGGTAGAAAAGGGAATTATTAAAACTATTGCACCATGCCCTGGTACTAATTCACCTAAGGCTGTGCATATAAATTGTCATCACTGACATTTAATAAAGGTAAACTCAGACTGGAAAATGTACAAAGAAGTACAATTCAGATGATAAGAGCAGTGGATAGTTTGTCTAACGAGAGACAAGTAGGGAAACTTGGCTTATTAGCTCAGCAAAATGTAGGCCAAGAGGGACTTCAATGTGCTCTATTTTATCTGTGCTAGGCAGCACAGAGAGCAAAGAGCTTGGCACAGCCATCGGTGTGACTGGAAACTAGGAGAAAATTCCCAACTGCTGTGGCAGTGTGCTTCCAGCACAGCTTTCTAGTAGGACTGTCCAGGCAAGAAGCTTTTTAAGGTTTAAGATGAAGAGTATTAGATTTATAAACAGGATTAGAGTGATGCTGTTGTCTGCTGCAGTGAAGGAGTGGGGTCAATGAGCCATAGTTATTGTTTTTGTCAGAGTTCTCTGATAATCAGATTCTCTAACCACACTCAGGGCTGTGGTCTAAGATCAGCAGCTACACTACTAAGTGTCACAGTCACTACCCAAAATGCCAGAACAGATGCAGCAGAAGTCCAGAAACAGAGATCTCAGATATAACCCATAATACACATTGGTTCAGAATATCTCCTGCCAGACCCCCAGCTGATATACACTGAATGAAAATAGCTCTTAGACTTGGGCTACACTGTAAAGATTTGTGCAAAACTGTTTCCTTCACTTATTCTGATTTACTTTCCCTTCCTTGCTTTCCTCCTCCATTGTTTTAGCCAGATCTCTTAATCTCACATTTTAATCACATTACGAGTAACACCAGTGCTTCTTTTGATTTCGTGATGGAGGTCATCATTTTCCTCCGACATGTGAGATTAGAAGTCATAAAGGGAAAAAGGAGAAAGTTTAGTATTGAAACCAATGTGCAGAACAAACAATTAAGCAATGTAATTTAGCAACTCATAAGGCTGACTCAAACTGTATCTTTGAACATTATTGGGGAGGAGGGGGTGAGAGCGCTGTAAGATATTCTGATAGTAGGAATAACTATTTACACCAATATGTGAAAAATGTTGCAATTATATTGCTGCAAAAGTATTCATCTTACTAAATGGTTGTTTCATGGCCTCACTGGAAGAAATCGAATTCCAGCTCCAGTTTTCCCTACCAGTCTGACAAACTTACTGAAGACAATAACAGATACAAAATGCAGTGGAATGACCCTCATTACGAACAAAGCACCATAAATAAATCTGTTCTGTTACAATTTTTTCCAGGACCCAAAAAAAGCCCTGCTCAAAAAAGTTGCTGCATTGTGCTGCCTATGCTTTTCAGAAAAGTGCCTAGTGGAAATGAATGAGAGAAAAGAAAGCTCAGGGTTGGTTTGGTTCAGAGTATGAAACAGGGGTCCTGCTAAACTTGATGGACAAATCTTGATCCAGTTATTCACTTTGACCATTGGTTACATATGAAGCCACAGAATTAGTATGATGCAAAGTTAAACGGGCTTAGTTTAAATTATGTTTTCAAAACTGTCACAGCCTTTGAAATGTCACTGTTTTATTCAGAGAGAGGATTAAGGAAAAGTTACTATTCTTTATACTGTTTTAAATACACTGGAAAGCTGCTTCAGAGCATCAAAACCCCTGCCTCAAGCACCCTGCTCTGTTTTATATATTCCTCTGAGCTGTCCTGAGCTCCTTCGTAAATACAGAGATTTTGTATAATAAAGAATGAGCAACAAAATAAGACACTTGTTACCTAAGATATTGTTTGTTATATGTGTGACATTATTACTTTTACAATTTACATAGCCTTTGTGGAAAAGTGGGATTCATTTCCTTTCCTAAGAAGGACAAGTAAAGACAGAGAGAACAATCAATATAAATACGAGATTATTTGGCGGATATTTTTAAGTAAGCTTTCTGATAATTATCATATAACCCCAGGTTAAACTGAGGTTTCCTACAGTACATCTGGATGATCTGAATTCACTAGTTAACAAATGACATAAACACTGTATTTGGCTCATGATAGTCTGCTAACTTGCTGTTTACATCTTTGAAAGAAATAGGAACACAAAATGAAGTTTAGTTACAAGCAGTGAACAAATAAAGTTGCATTTCAGGATTTATACTTCTAGAAAATGTTTATATTTTAAAATCATCTAGACAGTGAAGAAAATTGTACATTTTTTTCAGTCAACTACCAAAGAAGAAGCCAGGTGGAAATAGTACCATCTACACATAATTATCAATCTAAAAAGCCAAAACACTTTAAGAGATATGTGATATAGTGCATATTCATTCACATATTCTGAATGTAAAAATTCACACACAACTGAGCTTTCTATCTTTCTTTTTGTTTCCCCCCCCCTTTTTTTTTTTGCAAATTGGACCCATTTCAGTCAGTGTAAAGCACAAAATATAAAAAAAACTGAAGTGAGGCTCACACTTTCAGAATATTTTCTCCTGAAGTTTTCTCAGCTGATACTGTATACTAGATTCAGAAATACAAGTAGGAAAACTTGGAAAAAAGTGAAACAGAAACTGTCTGCAGTGTTGTTTGTGATTTTCTTTGTAGTTGGTTTATAATAACTCCTTGAACATTTTTAGCAATGTTCAATAAAGGCTTTAGTTGAGACTTAAACCTTTCCTAGTTTTAAGATGGATAAAAAGGGGATCTTCATTCCAATCTGTCCAAACTGGTAATTAGCTTAAATAGGATTCTACATCTGGAATATGTAATTTATTTCCCTTATTTTTTTTTTAAAAAACTAAAGATATCGTGCCAATACTGCCATAAGTAACTGGTTAAAAAGTTTGAGATGCAAAAAAAAAAATATATATTTTTTTTATATTTTCCTGGCAGAACCAGAGAGAAAGAATAATTTGTAGTTGAATATTGGAACACCATATTTCGTGCTTTTTTAAAAAGGTGTAAAACTTGTTTCACCACAAAAGGCTTCATTCCTCTGCAAATGATAACACATCAGTTATTTCTACTTCACTAGAAATTCTTGTCAAAAGTGAAGAGCCATAGACACAGATATATATATGTGCGCACACACACTACACATTTAATTATATATAAATATATTAAAAATGTGTTGTCTTAAGAAGGGAAAATACCCTTCTTAAGAAAAAACACTGCTATTTCTGTGGGTCTTATTATAGTTTTCTTTAGGCATCCCATTAAAAAAGACAATTCTAATGTCATGACCAGCCAAGAATTTCATAAGCCTCCACTATACAATAACCAGTCTGTACTTCAAACAAAAACAGCATTAGAACTAGAGTCCTTATTTGTGAAAGGGAAAAAGGAAACAAGAACCTTTCCCACATTGTTGGGAATGTGATACAGGAGACAATAATCTTGTCTCCCTCTAATACAAGATACTCATACTCAATCCTTTTTTTGTCAATTAGTTGATTGCCAATATTTAGAAAACAGAGGAAAATTTTAACGGTGTTCTTTTGTTGGAAACAGTTAAACACTTGACAGCCTTTTAAAGTTTTAATTTTGATTTAATGCTGTCTTGTATCTTACTTATGACAGAATGTCAAAGAAATGCGCTTGAGGAACCCATTCTGACAATATCAAGACGTTGCATCTAACTTTACAATACACTAATGGTTTGCAGACAACTTCTCCTCCTTTGTTTATTATGCAAGGAAGTGGCTGTCTTCTCATGGGACACTAGCCCATCTGTTAGACAGCTAGACAAGATCAGCAACAGAGCTGTTCTGTTAGATTAAAAATGGCAAGATCTTATTTTCTAGTATTGTTTCCTATATCTTGCAACAATTATTGGCAACATTTCATCAAATTGGGTCAAAATCATGCCATAAAGTTAAAAAAGTATAGGGCATCACTATGAAATATAAAAACACAAGACAACTGATTTGGCAAACTAGTTAAACTACTGCAGAACTGTGCGCTTAACAACACTGCATATAAATGTATCTTAACTATACAACAATAGTCTAACTGAAGGAAATAATTCATTTTCCAGTTAAGAGATATTTATAAAGCACAGCTGGACAAGGATTTTAACAGAGGGTTACCCATAGCTAAAAGTCTTGAAAGAGAAGAGTCTTTTGGCAGCATCTGAAGTTTGAAAATCTCAAATCTCTTAACATGAGAACAGAGCTGCAATCACTCTGTGAAACATCATTGTCTGAAAAGAAATTATTTTCTTCATTTTCAGGAAGGAGAATGTAATAAGGAAAGTAAAGATGACTGGACTCCATAAATCTTATTTTTCTTTTGTGAGAGTGAGAAAGTTATTCAATATCTTTGTAATTTGTAAAAAGTTATTCAATCTCTCTAGTCATTTGTAAAATGGAAGCACTGGTACTATTTTTCAGAGAAGTTTGGGGGACTGTATTAAAAATCTCAAGGTGGCAAGATACCAGTAATGGATTGCACAAATATTTGACAAGGATTTATTGCAAATGTCATTAAGATGATACCTATTAACAGCAGAGTAAGAAATAAAAAGATGATGTGAGATCAACTCTGTGAAGACCTAATTTAAGAAACATCTAAACACAGGCTTGTCAATTCCTATCCAGAATCATGTTTTATCTTGTGCTCAAAAGCTTTTCTTAATAGCGATGTTTTTCTGAATAAGCCTCACACTCACTAAAAGAGCCTTGAAAGTTTTAGAAAGAACGGCTTGAAATTCATCTAACATAACATAACTCTCCACTTAATCTCTTCAGAGATGCATGAATGTGGGCAGCATGTTGTTGCTGAAAACTTTAACTCTTCCAGTTTTGAGCACTGTGAGTACTCAAAGGCTTATGGGAAATCAGGGTAAGATGAATACTTTCTATTTCCCAACAGAGCTAGTCCAGGAAAGACTGAGAGCTGATCTAATCCTCCTGAAACACTTAGTCCAGCTGATGGTAACTGCTCAAAAGCATTAACTGGAAGAATTCCAGTGTGCATTATCTGAGCTTGATGCAATCTTTTATAACATTTACTTACAGTATATGAATATTTCAGACAGAGAAGCTAAAGAAACTATTTTATGAATAAAGACCAAAGATAAACATGCTTTCTTAAGGGCTTTGAAAACCAAACTGGAGAAAACTGCAAGAATTTAAATCCAGTATCCAACGGGAGGTGCTCTGGGTGCTCTTATCAATACTGGGGACATAATCATCATATATATATGTTGTCGACGGAAGGAAGACAGGGACACTCAATATGAGTGATCAGCAAGCTTCATTTTATTGCCCGAATAGCCTAACTTTTATAGTGAACTTAACAGGGACGGATAGTGTCTCACTCAAGATTATTGGTCAAAAGCACTCAGACAAACAACTACAAGAAAACAACCCCACCTGCAAGAAAACAACCCCCTTGTGATTAGCAGTCACATAGACCTTGTCCTTGAGGCCAGCTACTGGTAACAATATTTTCCTGAATTCCTCAATTGGGAGATGTGGGAACACTGTCATGGGAACTTCTCATAGTTGCCCTGGTAGCTTAGTTTGCTCAGCTACAGCAAGCCATGGGATTTTTGCTGTTTCAAAAAATCCCTCAACATATATAAGCAGTGATATGATGGTCTACATGTTGCAGAATTTCAGCTGATAAATTAAAATCAAGCCATACTGTAGTCAGGACCCAACAGGTACCAAGGGAGGTTGACAAAAATGACTTGTTTTGTTTTGTTTTGTTTGTTTCTAGCTACAGTGGAACTCCCTGACTAATCTGTCATTTGGGCAGTTCCCAAAGCACAGACCACAACCTCCCTTGAGTGTAATGAAGAGGAAGACAAACAGACAGAAGGTGCATGACAAAAGTACTGCTCCAAGAAAACGGCAGACAAGCCAAAGCTTAACTAAGAAAGAGCATGGTGCTTCCCTAGACTAGGTAAACAAGCTGGTGCTTGCCATGAAAGTGTCTCAAAGAAAAATCATTATCCAGAAATATTTGACAATTCAGAGATGTTGTGTAGTCACTGTACCAAGCAGTAAGGGACATCAGAAACCTGGAACTTAAGCAACAGATGTGGAAGGAGGAGACCAAAAAAACAGGAACTAAAAGTACCCATCTTAGTAAGAGATATCCACCTGGATCATTAAGATTTCCCCAGAACAAACAGTAAGGCCATCCAAGTACTCTCCTGAAATCCAGGTGGATCTCCTGGTGTTATGACAGTGCGAATATATATTTATATACATACACACCCACCTATTGCATAGACTTCAGGACATTCAGAATAGTTGTCAGACTTCAGATCTGAGAAGCTCTGAGAGCACAGGGGCTGAAGCTCAGATCAGAGCACAGGGGCTCAGAGCACAGGGGCTGCTCATGGCAAAGATGCAATCTGTGGAGAAAATAAATCCATCTGATAATTGGCAGAGGGTCTGTCAGCTGATCACATATCTCACAGATATATAAAGATCCCTGAAAATCGAATCAATGCTTTTATTATTTTCTTTTAATATGAATAATGTAAGCAGACTTGAGTAGCCTTAAAGTATAGGATTAACCATCTTTGTCCTTTTGTTGTTAGCTAGGGTTTGAAATTGTTCCTGAAAGCACCTAACAGAACTAGCACAGACAGTAGTTGTTTTAGGATATAAGTACTTTTGGAATCAAGGCTTTGACATCTCTTTCATCAAAAACCTATTCTAAGGAATGCTGCTCTTATCTAGCAGATGTTCCACTAAAGAATTTGCTTTGTCCTTTGCAAAATATGGCTCAGAGCCCATATCCACTCCACTGTGGAGATAAGAGTGTTGTTTTTAAGGTAATGAGGGAAGTCTCTTTCCCCATATAAAAGCTCTTTAGGAATCTTTGACTATGAAGAAATAAGCATTTCCCGATGGGGATTTGGAATGTCATTTGTAAACAGTTCACATTTGTATGCAGTTTTTACTACATGAATTACTGTTTCCTTAACTGAAAGAGCAGAGTTGGGCTTATAAAAGTATAATTAAAAAAATAGCTGGGTAAAAAGTTTGCAAGAAATAGCTTGTTTAATGGATTTAATCCCTTTCTCTACTCAGAAATTATCTACAGTCAGTCTTTTGTTATGAATTCCTTCAGTACTCCTCTTTGTTAGTCAGAAGTTTTGTGCAAACAAATTTCTCCCCACTCATTGCACTCCAAATGCTGACTGTAAGTGTTCTCTTTAGTATTTTAATATGTTCACCGCTTGATAGGTTCAAGCTGTGCAATTGGGTGTCTAAGTCACATGGTGTTGTTTATGTTCTCAGAATCCTTTTGCCCCTAATGATTTTCATATGGCCGAGACATAAATTTTGTTTTATGATTAAATGAAACTTGGCTCAGAGGAGCCAAAATTAATTTTTCAGGAGCATTTTGTACAAACAAAACTCCACTGACATAAACACATTAAAAAGGGGCTATGAGCACAGCCAGAGTAAAAAATCTATGTAGAAGATGCCAAAGTGCTAGAATGTTTTGTCCTAACAGACCCAATAGCCATTTTTTTTTTTCCTTCACCAGTCCCTAATACTATAGACATTATAAACTTCCTCAATTAAATATGAGTCTGTTCGTAATATTATCATCATTTAAACTTTCATGTATAGCAATTTTACTGAAAACTTGAAGAATATAATTTCACACCACTGTTTGTGCATAAATATTTCCAGGGCCAGCTGTCAGTCTGCCAACTGTATACAATAAATAATTTGTTATTTCCACTCTCCTAGGAAAGCAGTTTTCTTTAAAACAAACCTTCACAATATGTGTTGTTTGCTAACATTTCAAGGCCTGCTACACCAATGGAAAAGAATGTGCTAAATGTAGCATTATCATGCAGGTCAGGCAGGGCAGCCCCGTACACATTTTCCCACAATCTCTGCTCATTAACATCTAGTTCCCCCATTGTGCAGATTTTTGGCTGTGTTCCATCAGACCAGAGAAGAAAAATGTTTACAATATGCAAACTTGGAGGGACAAAAAAAAAAAAAAAAGCTTTGAAATGTCGGTCCTTTGGGATGAAAAGTTTCAAAGGGGAAGGTAAGTCAAAGGTTACTAATGGGATGTCTGCAACACCTGCTTTTAGTGGAGGTTTCATAAACAAGCTTTACTTCTCAAGAACAGCTTGGCCTAGACAAAATACCAGCTAAAATATCTGTGGCTAGCTTGAGCAGCCTGGTACCCATGAACAGAAAAGGTCAGGTTTGTTATATCCTAACATGGCCTCTCACCCTACTTTTATTGATAAAATGAGATTGCCTCAGCGGCCAGCATTGCTTTTCACATCGTAAGGCTGAAGGCACCGGCGGCATCTGCAGGGGAGGAGGAGGAAGGTGATGTTTAGTGTCACTGTTGCAAAAAGCCCTGCTGTCTGAGGAAGAGCCGAACTGTCGCACATGGGAACGAGTTTTTCAAACTTCAGAAGTTTCCCAGCTCTGCTAAATAGCCCTCATGAGGCACTTTCAGTTATCATGAGCAAGTTTCACAACAATCATAACTCAGAGACTTCCAGTACTATCTTTCCTCTGAAAGAATTAATGCATATTTCTAAGATTTTAACATGCTGAAGCAGGCAAGAGAAGTGAAATCCTGCTAATATTTATTACAAAACTTTAACCCGTACAAATGCCTTTTATCCACAGAACACATGTGAAACTGAAAAGCAATACCTTCATCTCACAGGCAGTGACTGAGGTACAAGGCTGAGTAAAATACTTGTCCTCTGGCAGAGAGGTCCTCAAGCAGAAACAGCATCCAAGTCCCCAGAGACAAATTCTGGCCTCCCCTTGACACCACCCTTCTCGTCCAGGGAAAACAGGCAGCAGGTTCTACAAAAGCACAAAAATATTGGGTTTTAATACAGAAGCAAGCAGAAAGCAGCATGATAGACAAGGTCACAAATTGGTGTTTGGGTCTGATTGTATGCAAAACCTGTAACACAAAAAACTTCCTCATTTCTATATCATGGAACTAATTACATTTACACAAAATTGGTATTGAAACAACAAAAGAGAAAATTTTCCCCACAGGAAAGCATAGTCAAATGTCACCTGCTCTCCTGTTCCTACCATTCATGCTTTCTGATCCATAGCAACTTAAGAGAACTGCTTCAGCAGGAACTGTGCAATTAACCATTACCAAATCAAGACCTCTTTAACAGTCCGTATTTAGCACTAATGCGGAAAAGAAAAAGCCCCAAGATGATGAATAAGACAGTGGGCATTACAGTAGCTATAAACATAGACAGAATTCCAGGAAACTTTAGGAAATTAGTTCTTAGGCTTTACTTAGAAAAAGTATTTGTTTGCCAAGTGTCTAAAAGGAGCTCAATTTGTGGAGCTTGGGTGTTTACCACAGTTGATAGAAAATTAGATTTGCTGAGATCTGATTCCTTCAGCTGAATTTCATAATCTCCATTTTTATTTCTCCAAAGAATTGTCAGCACCAAAAAACACCTCACATGCCACAGCTGCGCACCAAGCTGTTACTTGCTGGTGGAGGACAGTGGCAGTATGAAGTTGTCCAAAGTACCTAGTGTGTTTTTAAGCATGTACCTATACAGGAAGAAACCATTCCCTGTTCAAAACCCTTCTGTAAGCTATAACCATCCTAATAAGAAATAATATACACTACCTGGTTATAGCTTTATGGTGATGATGATTCAGTCACATCATTTCTGAAATGGGTCATATCTGGTCAGCCCAGAGTATAGAAGAATAGAATAGAAAGGTAGAATAGAACATAGGATCATCTTTGCCTACATTTTTCTATGTAGATACATCGACACATATATATATATATTTCCTTTTGAGACAATTTTTAGTGCAATGTACTCTTGTAAATAAAATACTTAATTTGATTTCAATTCACACACAGAGATCCTAAATCTCAATAAATTTCGTTTTTCCAGCTACATAGCCTTTCTATAGGAGGGTATAGTTTGGTCTACCTTCAGCAAGTGGCAGGTTGAAGAAAACCTTTAGACAAACAGCCATGAAAAAAATTAATAGATTTTAAAAAGTCAGACAATGGATGATTTTAGTGTAGTCTAGAGATGGCAGAAAACATTTCTTTCACGTAAATAGTTATCTCTGGAGAGTGATGTAAACAGAAAGAGTGCACTTTGTATGCTTCAAAAATGCAAGCTAGGCTTATTTATTAATACATTGAAAGCTAAGAAATGTCTTCAATAAAGTACTTGCATTTTTCATGTTTGCAAATATGCAAATCTAGGAGTTCATTTGAAGAGATACAACAACATTTAGATAAGTTTGCAAGGATGATCCTGCTTCTTATTTCACAGAGGTTTCCCCTCCCTTAAGTTCACTAAGCTTTCATCAAGTGCAGTGGGGATGGTTCCTTTTTACACTCAGTTGAGATCAGAGCAGGGCCTTTTGTAAAGGGTATGTCAAGAGACGTGCTTGAGTCAAATGTAAGCCTTTAAAGTAAGGGTTTTTCTTTTGGTTTACATGAAGAACCTATGTAGAAGAACCTTCCTATTTTATATTCCTTCCCTTCTCACACCACCCATGACTCTTTATATTTTTTTTTGGATATTTTCTTCTTGCTAATCCCATCATAGACTACTACTTTTTTTTTTTTTTTTTTTTTTTTCCCTTCACTCTTTAAGCAGCATATTGATGTATTCAAACGTCCTACTTTTTGACTAGAAAAGCATTCACAATTTCTAGTGGGGCTTTCAGTTGGGCAGATGTCTGTGTGCAGGCTGAAAGTTAACATTAAGTTCTGAAAAGCAATAAGAGGAAGCTCTGAAGAAGCAGCATTGGCAGCTGTCAGTGTCTGTTCAGCAGGACTCTCAGAGTGAGAAACTGCTGTTTTGCCCCAGGCTGGTCCAAGGAAGTCATGTATCATTGTATGGGTGCTGTATCAGTAGATGACAGCATCCCCAAACAACACTATTCTGGTTACCATGTAATAAACAGACCAAATATAAATAATATTTGAACTCCAGTTTAACTGCACAGAACCAGAAGCATAAACAACCAGAGGATCAGTGTGAAGCTTTGATATCCTTTACATCTGCTTAAAACCTTCAGGGTACATAGGCTTTATGCTGTTGTGCATCACAGAAAGGCTGACACATTAGCTGTTTTGAGTAGGGCCGCTCAGAAACAAAAAATACTGCTTGAACAACCAAGAGCATTGTTCATTTTCTTATCAGATTCAGCATTTGGGCAATATTCATCTGTATCAATTATTTCAGTGACCAGTTTCTCTTTTCAGGATTGGATTTATGTATCAAATTCCTTTGTAAGGGTAGGGCTCTGGAAATGGGCTTAGCAGAGAAACATGAATATGTGGTGGTGGAAGCCCACCTCCCTTAGGGCAAAAATCTCAGCTAAAGCACCTTGGCAGCATATTAATAGCTATAAAAGACTCTTTCTTTGCTGACCACAAATATGCTGTGGTCAACAAGAGGTCTACTCACTGTTTTGTTAAAAACAGTGATGATTTATTTTGCTTCAGCCATGTGTGAAACTAGTCACCACATTATGAATAATAATATCCTCTTAGTCTCAATGGAGCTCTTTTTATACAGAAAGATCCACAAGGCATTTAACTAAATACTCAGTAAAGCAATGTACTTGCTGACCACTAAAATATAGCCATATCTGGGATGGAACACTGCTGCTATTTAACAATGCATGGCAGCAGAGCAGACAAAGAGGAGGAAAAAAAAATCTGTTACAAACCAAAGAAAGAGCTGAAGTAAAATAGAACTACCTTAATTAGGCATGAGCACAGAGAAGAGCTAAAATTGTAAGTTTGAAGAGTGCCCTGGAATCTTTCTGCCTGCAAGAAACCAGGAGTTAACGCAGCATTTCTTGAGAGGACCAACTCCAACTGCACAGTGCCCTCTACCGTGGAATGAAATCTGTAGAAGTTCTGAGGGGAGAAAATTGTGTATTAAATCACTCAGCTGGCTTGCTTTCTGCAGCACTGTCCTGAGGTTATAAAATCTGAGGAGGACTGAATGCAGGTGGTAAAGCTTCAGTCTGGACATGCAGGACCAATTTGGAGTCCTCAGCTGTGTTCAAGATAGTTGGCATCTGCTAAGCCAGCTCACTGCAACTATTTCCAAAATGGCAAATGAGATGAGTAGAATAAGATTTAGTATGCCTAAGTGCATTTTATACATGTACAGTTCTAGTAGTTTTGATAATTTAGTTTAGTTCCATATTTGAATCCACCTCAGTAACAGTTTGCTACACAGGCAAAATTACAGAGTTGTACTATTTGTTACACCTTTGAGTGACAAGCAATACCAAAATTGGCTAGATCTTGCTATGTGAAAAAAACAAATGTCACTTTAGTAATAAAAAATCCCATCACCTAGCACATCATGTCCCTGATGCTGCAACATATTCAAGCTAAAATTATAGAAGTCTGCTTGTATTTCTGACATTGAAAATGGTTTTCCAACAGAGTACCATGCTATGACATATTATTTTGCTCTCTGAATGCATACTAAAAGCATTCTACAGAGCAAAAACATAGCAAGGATTTTCCAGCAGGGTACATGAAGGGACCTGGTAAGGTTTAAGTATGTGAAGCATCTCAGGTGACCAAAAGAAAGAAAAGTTAGGTCAATTGCAATGGGCAAATCCTGTGACAAATCACACCTTTATTCAGGAGGCTCACTTGAGCCCTACAGTGGTTCCTTTTTCCCCCTCTCCTGCAGTAAATGCTGTCAGTAGGGCTTACTCACCCTTCTGCTCTCCCCCCCCCACACACACACACCCTCAAGAGCCAGGCAACTCTAAGAAATCTGCAGCTGGTGCAATGTTTTCCCTACCACCTTCTCTAATCTGCAGGAAGCAAAGGTTCTTCAGGGAGTTTGCTTCATAAACTTTGTTTATTTAGGGAGTTTTTTCATAAACAAACTGCTTTTAGCTCCAGCATAAGGCACATTTCTTTCACCCTTCTATTCTCCAACATAAATATAAAGCAGGTATGGGAACGTACATTTATTCTGAAACAGATTACCAGGTGTTCATGGATAGGACCAAGTTGCAGGGGACAACAGCAGTGCTTCATGTGCTACAGAAGACACTCAAGGCAGGACAGCAGAGAGTACAGACTAAAATAGAATAATTTTCTGGATAATTTTCAGATCATATGGAAGAGAGGAAACATCCAGAAGTGCTCTTTATTTCAAAAACTTCTGCCTACCAGCTGGGGTACAAATTGCTTGCACATAGCTCTGCATGGCCCTTTGGTGGTTTTAAATAATGCCAGGATGAACAAGCTACTTGTTGGTCTCACTCTGCCAGAAGACTCTGGATCCACACTTTAAGTGGCACTAGCTAAAGACAGGTGTAGTTTAGTCCTAAAATAAAGTTCTGTGCATTTCCTTGGGTGTATGCCTTAGGTTTTTAAGAAAATATCGTTACTTGTCAATTGCATATCTACCAGAACTCATGTTAAAGAAGGAAAGAAGGTAAAAAACAACAACAACCTAGAAAGAAGTATGGAATAATTTGGCAACATGACTTTTTTCTTAGTTATCGAGTTTTCCTATCACAGTCTGAAGAGATTTATACATCCTATGAACTTAAAGAAGTGCTCAAAGCTGGTGGCAGTGATTTGGATGGACATGGGCTGTACATCAACAGAGATGGTAACTAGCTTCACTTCTGAAAGTCACCTTTTGCATTCCCTCTTTATATGCACAAATCTCTGGTCTGCATGCAAAATGCTTAATATCACTGCCCCTTCCTACCATATTATTATTTTTTTTAATCAATCTTTGGAAAGTCTTTGTGTCCTGGGAAATACAGAGTTGGGGTGATGCAGGGAAATGGAAATGTGTGTATTTTCTGTATATAAATAATCCAAATAGGTCAGATTTCAGCCTAATTTACCTTAAAAGGAACAACGTTCTTTAATTCCTTCTTTTTAAAAAAATCAGCCCTCCTTTAAAATGCTCGTCCAATATCAGTTTTGAAAGTCTAGATCATACATGAGTTTTTATGCGTAAAGTTACTAAAGAAACATGAAACTCTTTCACTATTACACTTGAAAAAAAATCACAGTTATATTCTTATATTTCTCTCTCCTGGCTAACTATTTGATTTAATTTTCTACTAGTAAGGAAAAAGAGAAGGCTGAAAAGAAATGTTGATGATTTACAGTTTAGAAAGGCTTTCAAATACACCAAACATTTGCTTCACTCAATGTTCTTTCACCGCTGTTAGCATAGTCCAATAAGCACAATAGCAGTGAAGCTTTTGGATAAGTTAAAAGCCTTTTTTTTTTTTTTTTTAAAAAAAAAAAGAAAGAAAGAATAGAAAAAGAACTTGTTTACACTTTAGCAGCTGCTTAAAGATAACAAATTTAGCTTAAAAAGACATAAACTAACATCAACACAAGATGTTTCTCAGGCTTAAAAATTTAAAAAAAAAAAAAAAAAAACTTTTTTAGGCTTAGACATTGATATTACATGAAAAAGAAAAATAATGTTTTCCTCTTGTATTTCTGGAGATGGACACTGTTTGCTGAAGAATGTAAAATTCAATCCTCCAGGGAATCCCAGAGGCGTTTTGGCAGACACTCTGAAACTCAAGTTGACTCTTTTCTGTAACAACTAACATTAAGAAGAAAAAAGTGGAAGAAGAGGAGTAGGAGACATAATTACTTTCAATGTTTACATGGTTCTGGCTCCTTGAATCTGAAGAAGTATCAGACTGTAAGGACTGGACTTTATACAATTGACAGGTGGACTACAACTACCTTTAATTATTCTAAGTGGGCATTTTATTATTTATCTTGATTCTTTCTAAAATAACAATGGGAAAGAATACTCAAGTATATAAGCAAAGGATAATATGCATTCTCTTATATTTGTACTTGTTCAAGCTCTGTGCCATCTAACAATGTCAGCTTTGTGCCTAGAATGACCAGTTAACTAGCCTAACATCAGGGTGGGCATGTATTTTACTGCCAACATTCCTCCAAACATCATTTAACAAATGTTCTCCATTCAAGCTGAACAGATGGAAGAAAAATTACTCTGAGGAACTGTAGTTCTATAGGCATAAATTATATGGATGCTTAGCAATAGGAGTGTTCAAGGCTCAAGAGGATAGAGGTTGCTATAAAACTGATGTGCTTGCTTGGGCATGCAAGCCAAGGGTATTTGCACCCTGAAGAACTATAGAATAGCGATGTTACTTTCATATTTTTTTTAGGACATAAATAGTCTTGCTGGCATTTTTCAAAATACCTTCTAATGAAGTAAAGTGTCAAAGATTATTAACAAATTAAAAATGCTCTGATTGCACTACCCTCCCCATAGTTCTTTCTCTTCTGTATTTAAAGCTTTTATGATTCTATGATTCTGTATGGTTCAAAACCATCCTTTCAATTACACAAGACAAAAGAAATTTTACAAAAAAAGGTAATGCATGCATGAGTGCTGCTGTAATGGTAACTGATAAAGGGATAACTGATTCAGATCCTACTTGTTGAATGGACTTAGGCATAAACTGGCCTACTATATTGACTTTAATCAAAAGATTAGTTCATCTAAGAACCTTTCCTGATAAATAGATGGTCTTATCTTGTATTAATTATAATTGATTACACATATCAACGCAATGATCTTAGAAACAAGTATGCAAAAAAAAAAAAAAAAGTTCAGACAACTCTCTATAAGTGGTGGAATCATGGAATTTATGCCACAGAATCATGATTTTAGAACACTGATACCCAGCTTTATTTGAATTCTTTGGGCTGTGGTCAAATGATTCTTCTGACAATGGTAGCCTAAAGCAAAGTTTTTGGGATTACATTTGGCAATCTTAAAGCAACCCCTTCAAGGTTCTCATTCATTAATACCACGTAACTAGGTTACTACCTAGATTATGCAGTGAGAATACCAAACAAGAAACAATTAAAGCAAAGAAAACACCAGGTTTCCAGACACAGAACTAGTACTGCAAGTGCTGCTTGCTGAATTTAAAAATCTGAGCAAAGTTTGGACACAGAAGTAGAAGGTATATTTTTTAAGACAGTGATCCCTCCAGAATGACCAGTTTCTGAGACATTCTCCTAAAGAAAATAAATGTAGATTTTCCACTGTGCTTCAATAAGCACATAACATGGACAATATAGGGATGCAGTTTCTTATATCTTTATTAACACTGAAGAAAAACAAACAAACAAACAAACAAAAAAGAAACAAATACACTGTCTGAAAAGCCATACCTTTATCCCTTTTGGTCTGGTGTAGTGTGTGGTAGAGGTCCTAGCTGATGGGTTAGCAGCACCTTTTAGCAAGCACAATATGGCACCGTGAACAGGCAACTCTGATAGCAAGAGCATAGTAGTAATCTATAAGAAAGAAAAAAAGTTTTTAACAGATTCTGAGATTACACGTGTATCAGTTCTTCTAAGTACACGGTAAAGGTTACTACACCAGGGATCCATATATTTATTAGTTAATCTGTCCCAAAGCCATGGAAGGTAATTAATGAAAAAGATAGTCAGGCATGGCTTCAGGCAGCAATTTAATATTACTGAAAATCTCTGCATGAGCAAACCCACGAACCAAAGAGGAAATGCATACTGTACAAGGAAACTAGTGTTCTGAAACGTGATCCCCCATGGAGTTTTCAGATGAAGCACTTTTCCAGTGATTAACTCAGTACATTTGAATTTCATTACTTAATGGTTTAGGTGACTAGTTGTTTGTAGCGCACAGAAAGGAAAATAAGTTTTCCATGAATAAAATCAGAGTAAAAGTCAGATAATGGCTAAGCCATCTCAGGTCACTCAGAGCCCCATTTCTCCCTGCTGACCTAGTAGAAAGTTCAGTGTGTGCTCTTACAGCTCTTTTGATAAATATGTTATATTTTCCTTACCTTCTGCTGACAATAGCTTCATGCTAGCTATATAGAACTCATCTCCCTTACTGGTACATACCTTCCTCCAGGACTCAATAAAGATCAGCAGAGGAAGGTGTGTGTGGCATACCAGAATTTTAACATACGCTGAAAATGCCCCAGTTGTACCAGTCTTTACAGTGGTATAACAGCCTCCTGCTCCAGGACCCTACATGCTCGGTGCTTCTAGTCAAAAGAGCTCTTGTTGATTTTATAAAAGATGAGAGCCCTCAAAGCTGCCTCACAGGTGCTGCAAGGAATGTGCTTGGCTCATGCTTCTCCAAAACTCTGGGAGAGGCAGAACATTATTTGTTTGTCTCCTAGTCTGTTGTTAAACAAGAATCAATTAAGACATCTGAGGTATTCATCAAATTACAAGATCTCTTCAGAGAAATCCATGCCAGATAGTGACCGCTGGATGCTTATTTTCTTTGCCAAGAAGTGACTGGTCCTGCTATACTTCTGGGAAAGCAAAATACCAAGGATTAGATACTAAAATTCAGCAAGGAAATTCAGGAAAAGGGTAGATAAAAATAAAACTAAATTTCAAAACTTTGTAATTGTCTCTTTATTGCACTGTCAGTCTTCTTTCTAAATCCACCAGGCACTGGATTTGGTCAGATATGCTACATCAGAATGTAGTTTTACTCTCTACCAGAATGTGGTTTTTTAAGCCTGTTTATGTTCTTTTAGTTCAGCAGTATTTTCATGGGCTGCTTTTCCCTTTTACAGATCAAAGACAAAATTCAGACTGCACTGACAAACTCAATTCTGGATTACATATGGGTATGAAATGGTGTTTCTGTACAATTAAACTGTTTCAGCTTTCAAACAAAATCTTTTCCTGTTCCCTGTTGGGATGAAAAACAAGGCCTTTTGAAGTTTTATGTAAAAAAAAAAAGAAAATAATAAAAAAAAATAAAATCAGGAGGGCCCCATGCACTGCCAGTTAAAAGCCTGGTGGTCAGAAATCTAATTTTTCTGATTTGGGCTAAAAGCTTGTGACTACGTTTCCCTTAGCCCAGGGAATATCTTTGAACACACGGTTACTGAAATGTTACTGAAATCCCCATCAGCCTCTCTATTTTTGGTACAAATTCTGTCCTGGAGCAGAAAAGTCTTGGTAGAAGCCTAAATAAAATCAGAAAATTTGTATAAGAATTGTAGTGAAGAAAAAAGAAATCATTCAGACTAGTCCAGCTTTTATCAGGCCTCTCACCAGAAGCAAATTATACACTAACCACAGATGGTGAGACATTTAAAAGCAAAGTAACACCAAAGAAACCCCACTAAAAACCAGAAAGGCCTCAGCTGAATGTATTTCTGGTACTTGTTCTGACATTCTTGTATGTAATATCTTTGGCTTCCTAGTTCAATACATTAACAGGTAGCAATTATCATATTTTCAAATGTTAACTATAAAGCTTTACAGATTTTGCTGGTCAATTTTCAAAGCATTACCAAAGGCTTGCAAAGTCTGGTGTTTAACATATTTTATATGCAAACAACAACAAAAACAAAAAATATGGCCTTCTGACCTTACTGCTGAGGAGGTAAGGGCTGAAGGAACACCTCTGCCCTATATCTATGCAGCCCCTACCTGAAACTGCAGCTGTTTCTGCCCACAGTGCAGTAATGCAGTACAACAGAGATCTCTTTGTAGGACACTTGTACCCAAGAAAATGAAGGTAAGGCACCTCTAGATAACTAGGCCCTCATAAGAGCCACATCTGTGTTTAATAAGGTGGCACACAGTGATGTGTTTATATTGGGTACTGCCAATGTTATTTCAGGTGACTCTAGAAACAGCTCTATACAAGGTTGCATGCAAGTGGTCCTGGTACCTGTGTGAAGCCAAGAGGAAGCATATGGAGAGGTACTCTGCAGAGCTATGTCAAAGCTCTGAGGTCAGGACAGACTTCTGAGTGGAGGTTGCTGCAAAATCAAGACTTCTGTGTCTTCAAGACTTTGCAAGTTGAATGTTACAGCACTGAATAAGCAAAAGTGGACTTACAGAAAAAACGTGACTGATTTTTTCTTGTTTCTAACCTGCAAGGCAATTTCTCCCTTTCTCTCCACCTTCCCCTTCCCTCTTTCTTTGCCTTTCTCTTTCTCTTTTATTTTTTTTTTCTTCCCTTCCCTTTTCTCTTTCTGAGAACTAGATTTTCAAAGCTCTATGAAGACCAGTAGAGAGATGATTACTAAAAATGCATTTCCTTTCTCATTTTGTCAACAACTGATTAGGAAACCTTGTTCCATCAACTGAGAATTTACATCAGCCACTAGGAATACTTTTAATTAACAAAGATACATTTAGTGCTTAAAAATCTTTATTTTTTTATACATTATTTTTGACTCTATATGCTTTTTTATTCAACATTTTAAATTCTTGTCTTCTCATTTACTGAATTGTTTGAAAACAAATATTTTCTTTCATTCGATGCCAAAAAAAAAAAAAAAGAAAAAAAGAAAAAAAAAAAACACAAAACACACCTTTCAACTACTGCTAGAAAACCTGTGACAGCAGTACAGACCATATGTCTCAGACATCTTTACCTGAACATTTGATTCAGAAGATCCCTAGCAGTGGCACCTGAAGACTCCAGTGGACTCTTGGCCACCAAAATATCAAATCTCCTGTGGCCCATGATGGCTTTTCCTCTATGCAGTTCTTCACTGCAGTGAGAGTATGTGTTGCTTCCTGTTTTTGAAAGAAGTAAGAGAAGTATCACAGGTCAAGCTTGCCCCTCAATTAGTACTACCTCGTTGGTTATTACTCCTCCTTTCTCCTCAAGGCAAAACAAGGTCTGTAAGCATTTGCTGGTAGTTGTCCTTGGACTCCAGATGCAAGCTACATTGCCCTTTTGGAAATATATATTTGGAGATGTATATATATTCAGAATTCTTACACTTGGATGTAATAGAGGTAGCTCACACAACTCTGTTTAAGGCCTTCAGCAGGCTCAGGAAGACACTTTGACAGTTACATTCCATTCATATTTTTAACCTTTATTTAATCATCATGTTTAAAATCTGAATTATAAACATTTTCATATATGAAAATTAAATCACAGAAAATTATTGTCTTTTTGAATGAAAATCACCATATGGCACCATCTTATCTGCCTATGGCTTATTCCAGTCCTGTAACTACTGGACAATTTTTTTTTTTTTAATGCGCAAGTGATGGTGAGTTTCACACTGCAACATTCAAACCCTAAATAGAATGAGGTAATTATTTAAAAATTCCATTGCATTTTTAATAAAGGTATTGTTTTTGATTAAAATGTTAAATGTCAGAATGTAATTGTTGTGATGACTGTACCATCTCCATATTATAAATAAAATACATGTGTTTTAGAACAAAAACTAGAACATGCTCCACATACTTCTTCAGTTGTTGCTTAACATGTCTGGAATACATTAAAAAGTCATATTCAGTTATAATTCAAACAGTGCACATCATGAAATATACTCTCTTTGTTATAGAGAACTAATGTGTAGTTTGAGTCCCTTTCTCAAAGGGACACCACCACTGCGTGAGTGCCACTCAAGCTCGCACAGACACCAAATTGTGTATTTAACTCCTACACTGGTCAAGAATTCCTTCCCTAAATTCAACTTTATTGGCTGAGTTGTCTCTCCAAACATTATCCTTAAAGAGTAAGAGTCAATACCAGCACAGCTTGCTTACTCTTTCCTGTTATGACAGCTTTACTCTACCTGAAGTTAATGACGTAAAACTGGAACGACAAAATTTCTGTAAATTAATGACAGTAAGAGTTCCCCTTGTTCACAGGCAGCTCATTCATAGCCTTCCAAGTCAATGACAAAGATTCCATTGACTTTAGCAGTGGCAGACCTTTACCAATATGAAGCACAGGTTTTGACCCCATCTTTAAAATGCATCTATATTCTTGCAGTTAAATATTTCTTCACAAAACTTTGGAAAATAGGCCGTATAAAAACACAGAAAATATCTGCATTTGTCTCTCTAGGACAACTTCTTCTTTTAAATGCTAAGGCGTATGAGGGCTATAGGATTTTGCTTATTTGAATAGGAAAATGCTTGGCCTCAAATTCAAATCACAGACTAAAAGGCAGTGATGTCACCCATGTGATCAATCACACCTTGTTTACTGTTAGTGCATTCTGGGAACACAGATCAGCACTACATTCCCCCAAGGGCTTTATTCAATTTCCTCTGAAAAACTATGGAAAGATGCTCAGAGACTTCAGTGGTGAGATAAATTTGAACATACAATTTCTGAAATGGAGCTGAGAAGCTCCATAGTGCTTCATATAGGGTTAGTTTAAGTGAATATTCTTGGAGAAAAAGACCTTGCTTCCACTGTATATCCACTCATGCTAAGTTCACCTTTAGCATTCAATCCTGGAAGTCTCTTTATACTCAACCAGTATAATTACCCTACTTGCCAATGAGATGCAGTAGAGAATTATTCTCTAATTTTTAATCAAGAAGAAAGAACTGCTACAGACTTTGGAAGTCTGTCATAAATATTTATTTGTTCCTTTCAACTGTTTTATTACTTCCTTGCTATTTAACTGCAAGTTTCCTTAACAAAGGGAGCAAGTAATAAAGCACTTCAGTAATAACTGCAAACTTTTAATGTTAAGTTAGCAGAAACAATCCAATTTTAATAACAGTCTCTCTTGGTAACCTTGTATTTTGACCCAAGGTGAAAGGTGAAGATTAAATCTCCTCCACCTTTCTGAATGCAGCTGCTGTGCATACAGACTTTAATTGATGTGAGACTTAGCTTTGTAACTCAAGACCATCTCCTGCCTGCAGCATTGAAAATGTGCGATTCAAGGCTCAGTTACTGCTGATAGCAGGTCCCACTCAGCTGATGGTCTGGACAGGAGAATAAAGTCTTTGTCATTATCCATTCTCCATCAGGGTGCCTTTTCTTCTTCATAACTCCAGTATTCAGTCAGGCCTGTAATGATGGCCTCTCAGTAAAAAACATTATAAAGTGCAATGTGACAACATTAAAATGTGACAACAACCCACAGGTGAAAAAAGCAGTAAGGCTGCAGCATGATCTACCTGGTACTCAATAGACAATGTGTGTGTGATATTTTTTTGGTGGGGAAACTGTTTGTGCAGACATATATTTATGTGTGTATATATTTATATACACACACACACATATATATACACACACATTTCAATTCTGTTTTGCACTTCAATGAACATAAGGTATTCTAAATCCAGAGCAATTTATTTGTTCTTTTCCTATCTACAGACTTAGTATTTGTACATTCAGGAATTAATTTGGTGGCCCTGGCATAATGGCAGGTCTGGTTAAGTTATTTTTGGGATGCTAAACCAGACCTTTGAAAATCTAAAATCATAGCTTCAAATCCTCAAACAATATTAATATTCTTGGTACTGACTTAAACTCTTCTCTCTGAAATCAGGGACCAAGTCAAGACACGATATACAAACTAATAATGCGGGTAAGATTTCATAAGACTTCCTTTGCATCTATTGATGTGCAAAAGTATCTGAAAACATTAGAACCTAATCAAAGCCATTTTACAATTCTGATTTAAATTTGAATAAACAAGTAAAGAAGACTTGCTGAACAGCACTGTGCAGTCTTCTCAGAGACTTAGATATTGCCCGACATGAGACTCCAGTCACAAAGCAGTACCTCTAACACATGGCAACCAAATGCACATGTTGAGTTTAGATGGAGGACCAGTTTGTCCCATACACATTGGACTTATTACTTCAAAACTAAAAGAGGCGGATTTTTTGATGTATACTGGCAATGATGAAAATTGTGTAAGAGTATTCCCACAATACCACATGAACTTTTTATATACAAGACTATAAAGTTAACATGTATTATATATGCATGATCTAAACAATCTGCATTGTTTGCACTGGAAAAAGAAATAATTAAAACAAAAACAAAACAAAAGAGCAAAACCAAAGAACAGTATGTACTTCCAACCTAGTTTCCTATGTCATATCTTTTTGGCAGGTCTACTTCTTTTATAAGAAACTTGGCTTCTACCACCTTGTGATTTTAATTCCAGCATTTGGCAAAATTTAGATTTCTAATAGCTGGCTGAGTTCAGAGGTCCAAATTACCAAAGTGAAGATTTTTCCCCACTGCCTGCCAAGATGAGGCGATAAGAGCGTGTCTGCTCTGTGGCTGCCAGAACACCCAACGGTCTGTGTAACTAGATAGCATCACATTTAAAAGCTAGTGTACTATAAACTATGCTGGAGCTGGGGGGACATTTCTGATGAGTCTCAAACCACTCCAGTAATCCTCTGAGACTCCAGACACTTTCACAGAGCAGCATTACCAGAGGATCACCAAGTACCATAGGCTTAGTGCAGGCAGTTCAGAGAGTTATTTTTTTTTTCCCCCACCCTGAATAGAACACTTTAATGTGGGAATTGCAAACCTTTTAAGATAAATCACTCTCAGATTATGCCTTAGAATTCATTAGCATCTCCAAGGAGAAAAATGACCTTCCCACCTCTGAGAGGTGAACTCACCAAGACAAGAAAATAAGGATGCCTAAGGATACATAGCATTTGGTGGACATCTCTGGATTCAGAAATGTTTTTAAGGGCTCTGAGCAATGAATCTGGTTTGTTGATAACTGCATTGTTTTTGAAAAGGTGGTAGGAATCATGTCACCAAGAAACCTGAAAGGCATTGGAGCAAGGTCTATGCAACAGTTACAGAAAGCATTTGTAAAACTTAATTCCTGTGCAGCTGGTAGCTATGTAACAGCACCAGTTTGCAGGCATAGCTAGAACCCTTTTCCCAGCTACTCACTGCTAGTTACATGATCATAATTATGACATCAAAGTTATTACTACACCAGAAAAAAAATATATATATATATATATTTTTTTTTTTTCCAAAGTCTATGGCATTTTGTGTGTTATGACATGCTCTCCTCAGAGCTAATTGGCAATAGCTGTTTAAATGTGGCCAATGGATATATATATATATATTTTTTTTTTTTTTCTTTATCAAAATGAAGAAAAATAGCTTTCCAAGGGACTTAGCAGAATGTCTTATATGAAATATAACTTACTGTGTGTGCTGATTCCAAATGACTCACTAATTAAGCACCAGGTCATCTGTTAGTTGAAGTAATTACTCAGGGTTCAAGAGACCTTGAAGCACATAGCTATGATATTATATACTTTTACATTCTGTAATTGATGATGTACTGTACGTTGGTCTACAGAGGCTAGAAACAGAGGTGGAATATGAAAGTCAGCATCACTAACCCAGTCCTAAGTTACCATCTGATACATTCTTATGCTAACTAGTGTCTGAAAAAAAAAAAAAAATAAATAAAATAAAGAGGAGGTAGAGGAGAAGTAATGGTCAAAAATGAAATAACCAGGAATAGTCCCTATTTTAATACAAAAACTAATTCAGGAAATAGGCTGAGGGTGCAGGAGTTGTTAATACATTACTGTGCTGAACTCAGAGCCAACAGGCTGCCAGTTATACAGGAAAATTACATTTCTATAAGGCATAATATAGTCCATCTGTCAAAGCAGTTTAACATTTAAAGCCACAGCTCTATATGGTGTTGCATGTGACACAAATACCTATTCAGATCAGAAATTCCTTTCCCCTTTTCTCTTCCTGGAGATGTAATATGCTACAGGACACGATTAAGCCCACAAGAGTCCTAAGCAATTGTGGTATATGAAATCAGAAAGAAATGGCTCACTTATTTCTCTCCTACTCCTCACATTGAAAGGGTCAGCCTCTTGTTTACTCAGTTCAACAGAGGGTATTAATTTTAGGGAGGAAAAAAAAAGAATGACCAATCATTATTTTTCCATAAAAATGTTTACTGAAATATGGGGGTTGGAGGGGAGTGGTTTGTGTTTAAAATTCTAGTTGTATTAAATGCAGTAAGTTGAGCCTCCCTTCACTTTCCACGGACTTGCTCAATTCCATTTCTCCCATAACAATCCAGCAGGGTCTACCTTTGGTTTGTATGTATGCACTATATGTTACTGAACACCAAAACCCCATACTTAAAATCTAACTTTCTTATACCTACTTCTATGCCTGTGTACCTGGCTAAGAACAGTTGAATTGTTCTAGTGTATACAATTTTGAACAATCCACATGACTTCTGAATATTGAGCACTAAGGCTGCACCAAACCACTGGTACAGTGAAAGAGCAGTTTCAAAAGTGCTAAGCCTGTGCTACCCAGATTTCTGAACACTGTCTCTGAAATGAGAATACATCTGCTTAACTGTCTATACAAAAAGAAAAAGCACTACTAGCTGGTATAGTCCTCAACAATTTATGAACCTTACCCGGAGTATCTCTCAGAACGGTAGACCATACCAATGCCTAGTTATGTGTTGTACACAGCTTACAAACCATGGTATTTGACTTTACTATTTATATGTGCTACATTTGCACTACCAAAATCAGGAGACACAAAACAAGAGATACAGTACCATCTATCTACTCAGTTTCTTTACTATGCTGACTGGTACAGTGAGGTTTACTGGCCTTGTGGTAGAGAATATTCACTTCAGACTTGAGGGCTAACAAAGGCAATGAAGACGTTTCAGACAGAGAAGTTTTCCAACAAGATGACATGAAGGCAAGTGTGGAAAAAGTTGCCAAGGGGAAGGTTAATTATGTAGCTTAGGGAGTTGTTATTGGGACTGATAGGCTAGAAGTAGAATTTGGGGTCCTTCCAACTCATTAAGCAATGTCTTACAAAGGGTTTTAATTGGATAAGACTTGAGATTAGTATGAAAGATCTGCTGGACCTTTTTGCCTCACAGGTCCTATAAGGGGTCAAAAGGACTCAAGAAAATTCTTCTCAAGTAAGGACAACTGCAATTAAGGGTACTTACTAATGGTCAGAATAACACAAGTAGACCATGAAGCTTGAGTGAGATTCACAGGTACCTAAGAAAAAATGATAAGTTTGACTTTATTTTGCAATCAGTTACTTGTGAGGCAGATAGAAAAAGTCACAGACCCTCTTTCCCAGGAGCAAACAATCATTGGTGAACAAAAAGGAGAGTAAATGTAAAGACCAGATGTCGTCTATAAACATGGCTCTGTATGAAACAAAATCTGTCAGTTTAACCTAATAAAAAGCACTTCTCAGAATTTCTTAACCCTAAGATAAAACGTGTGATACAGAATATGGAGACTTCTAGCCAATAAAGCTTTAGTAAAATTCTGGTATATCAAGTTATTATGGCTACATGATTATTTACTATGCAATACAGTGCGAACTAAACTTTCTTTATTTATCTCATGGGCCCAGGTCCCCAGATTTATTTAAATGCTTGTCTCTCAGTGGGAGTTGTCTGTTTAAAGAAGTTTTGAGGGTCTGGGCTATGGCTGTCAGCTCTTCATTCACTTAAAAAATGTGGTGTGACCGCTTTATGCAGAAAGGGACTTTGACCCAAAACAGCATCTTTGTAAGAGGATTAGAAAAATTCCATTCTTTTAATGACTGGCTAGATATTTGCTCTCCTTTACTTAATGCTCTCTGTCTGTTATTCTTAATTATCAGCATAAATGCTTTAAACCAATGTTGTAAGTAATCTGTCATTTTAGCCAAGGTTTTGTTGAATGGTTCTTTTGAAATGATCTGATTATTGATTTCTTTAGGCCACCATTCAGCTAAATTCCCATGCCTGCCTGTATAACGGCACCTCTGCTGTTTCTTGGAGCTTCCGCTAAGATCCACAGTGGTACTACATTTGCAGTAGAACCAGCCCAGACAAATCAGGAGTTTCACTGGAGAGAAGATGTGCATACCTGTGCCAGAAAAGACTGTCACAAAATCTATTTTCTGATATTATTAGTGTTACCTGGTGATTGCTGCAGCATTTTTGTTGTTGTTCTAAATGTCAATATTCTCACACTGTTCCAATAAAGATGAAGGTTTCCCCTCTTCCCCCACTCTCCTCCCCAAAAAACAAAACAACAATTACAAAAAGCCTCATACCAATCAACTCCCTTGAATCCTAAATAATTCAAAACTAGGCATTCTGTTTACATGCCTAGAGATGGTCATCAGCACCTAACATAGTTCCTTAAAAATCCTGGTTAAAGACTAAATTTCATCCCACTAATATAGTCCTATGTTACTGGATAGTGTGTGATAACAGGCCTTTTAAAACAATCACGATGTATTTTGTAATTTAGAAAATGGCCCTGAGGAGCCATTTGTTGGTTTAATGAAAATCTGAAACTACAGGTTTACATAATAGAATTAATTGTAAGGGCTCTGCTGGAATGATTTCTTTCAGACAGGTTATTTGAAGGATTGAAAGAGGGATTTCACAGCTGAAAGGAAGAAAGGATTTGTCCTAAGACCCGCATAAGCAAAACACGTTTAAATTTCATAACACAGTGCCTTTGACTCCGTGGGACTATTGTTTTCACATGTCTTGAGATGTAGGAGATACTTCTATTCACAAGTCTATTCAAGAATATCTTGAAAGAATTCAGTCCTTTCCTTATGCAGGTGTTCATCACATACAGAGGGCAAAGGAGTGCATTTACTTATTAAAAGGTGACCTTATAGATTTACAAAGAGTTACATGGGTTTATGTAACATCCCTGCAAAGGTGGAATTATAGAGTAAACAGAAAAAGTATTTCTAACATGGAGAAAAGATTCAGGCCTTCAACAGGCAACATTGGTGGAAAAATTAAAAAATAAAAAAATAAAAAAAATCTCTCTCTCTGTCTATATATATATATATATAAATTACATAGCTCAGAGCGAAGACACCATCGCCCAGGAGGCTGCAGGGAGTCATCAGCTTCTTATAACTGAAAATGTAATTTCACAATAAGAGTGGTGACCTTACGGGAGAAAATAAACCTTAATAATCCTATGTGCAAGTTTGCTGCACAGGTTCTGAAATAATGTCATTATTGGCTGTATCTTACACTCTCCGTTGGTTGTTATAAACTTCTGAGCATGTTGTGTGTTTGTGCCTGCATGAATGCAGCATGCACAATACTTTGGGCTGTGGCTCCCCCTACCCACATGATCATTCACCTTCAGTCCATCGGAGAGAAGGTAACTTCTGTCTCTCACCATTTTTTTCTCAGTGACTGGAAATATTCTATTAGCCATTTGGTGGGGGGAACAAAAATATTTTGTATTCTGGCTATTATGTCCTAATAGCGTTGTATCACCCATCACAGCACAAGGGTGATGCTAACATCAAGCCACAGTGTTTCAGCTAAGCCTTGTCACAAAGTGGAGAAACACACAAGTTTGATTCCATATGGCAGCTGTTCTCACCGGTGACTTCTTGGCCAGTAAGCTATGCCCACGACTGGAGAGCGACACTTAACAGACAGGAACAAATTACACGGTCACAGATGCAATAGCACATCTGATGCACTGAGAAAAGGAGCAGGTGGGGTGAGGGTCCCAAAGCTCTGACCAAAATTGCAACAAATAAACAGCAACAGTAGATAGTGTGACATGTGTAAAGGGCGAGAGGCAGCGCAGTTTGACATCTTTGCCATAAGGCCTAGATGGGCCAACTGACAGCTCATGTCCTTCTCCCTCACAGCTGCAGTTACCATATTGTGCCCATTCTTTCCTTAAAATTCTGCTGAGTATTCAATATGCAAACACCACAGTTTGAGATCGTGGCAGGAAGACCTTCCTAGTGCATGGACTATGTAGGGTATTTAAAGACTAATTCTGATATCATTATGAGATTAATTCCCTATGCTTTGGTTTGAAACCTTTCCCATCTTACATACACTTTTACTCAAATATGCAGATATATTTTCCAGCATATGCAATTGTTGCTCTGTGTCCTGCTGTAATGCAAATGCCAATGTGTAAAGTAAGGTGTTTACTTGCCTTCTGCTTCTCAGGCTATAATTTTCTGTGGGGGGCAGAAAGGGAGGAAGAAGAAGGTTAAGCTACATTTCTGAACTAGAAACTTAAAGTGTTATTATGGTCATAGTAACACTAGAACTATAAGAAATGTAGCCATCTCCACTGTGTGATTTAAAATAAAAACATAATTATCACTGTCTTGGGGTAGCAAGGTAGATAATTACACATTGCATTTGTGCCACTTGTAATTCTGTGCAATTTCTTCCAAATCTGTTATTTGACAAGTGTAGGAAAGCACAACTAGAGGCTGGAATTTAAGGGAGTGTCTTGGGAACTGCCATAAGGTAAACAGATGTTAGTGAATCCCCAGCCCCAAAAGGCCAAACTACAGAAGCTGAGCGCTGTTAAATAAAGCCTACTTGCCAACCTGTGAGCCACCTGCAACTTCGTCTCACTGAAGCAAACAGCAGCGCTCAGCAAACCTCAGTTGTGTATAAGGTATATTTAAGACCAACATGTTTTTCCAGAAGGGTATGAAATACTGATTTGAAGCAGTACAACACTAAAGCAATTGCCATAATTAGGCATTCTCCTCCCTAGCATGGCTCTACAGCAAGGGACTGCATTTTTGGTTCAGCTGCCTTGTATAGGAAAAGTTTGCCTCTTAGATTACAATTTACCCTGTATTCTTTGTTTATAGCAGTTCTGCACCCCCCATGCCACCCAGAGTGAAAGAGGGTTCATGACACTTTTGATGTGTATTTTACAAAGAGAGCATTTTAAATAAGCTAGGGAGGTTAACTCAAGATCCTTTAATCCCAGCATATATCTTTGTTAAGGAGACATAGACCAAACCATTGAAAACCCCAGCTAGAAAACAGGTTTGAGAAAATCCCTCACCCTGAAAAAAAGCCCTCTCTGTCCAAATTCAGTGATGTGCATTCGGCTTCTTTCTGCAAAGAGTCAAATGCTGGTGTGGGGAGAGGAGGAAGCACCATCAGGTTGAAGATTCACTGGTACCCCCATTTTAGCCCAGCCTGGCCATGCACTGTTCAGTGCCCAGAGCTGGACGGATCCTGTACCTGAGCGCCAAATACAGAGGAGCTCTCGCTAGAAGTAGCACTTAGAGACAGAGCACGCTTCCAGAACTAGGAGGTAATTTGTATTTTGTCTGCTGGATGACAGAGCCGGGCCCTGATGGGTCTCACCCTGGGAAGGTGCAGAGGAGGAGGAAGGGTCTGGAAGCACCAGGCTCACCACCCTGCCAGTCATGGTGCAGAGTAACGGAGTGAGGGGGACTGCTGTAGGGAGCATGCCAGCCAGCAGGACCCACAGATCCACAGGCCCCCTGACTCTCCCCTGGCACAAGCCTGGCAGAAAGGCAGCCATGGAAGGTTTGCTGAGCCTTCTGGGGGCCAGCAGGCTCCGAATATGTTGTCTCACAGAGGAGGGGATGAAATTTGGAGAGGGGCAGAAGGTCTGGCAATGGAGCAGGCTGTCCTCTATCAGGCAGCTCTCCGGCAGGACAGTTTGCAAAGAGACACGTGCATCTTTGATCAGGATGGACTGAAAATAATTAGCTCTGTCCCTCTTCTCTATTTCTTCATAATATAATGTCCTCCCTACCTTCCCTCCCTCCTTTTTTTTTTTTTCTCTCTCAGTTAAAGGGCATCAATATTTATGCATGTAAGTAGATGCTGCCCCAGTTGACCTAGCTGGATGTCCACCCTAAGCCCTGAGAAAACAACCCATTCTGGTTACAAATGACCTCTATTACCTTCATTGACAGCTCGATGTATGCCTCCTATTCATGAAGTGAAAACAAATAGGCTAATGGACTGCACTACCTGGCACTGCTCTATCTCCACATGTAGCAGGAGTTTTAAAGCCTCTAGCAGTTCCAGGCCAGTTAAAATGCTCCCTCAGACACTCAAAAAATTTAGTATTTTCCCATTCTATATTTACTTCTGTTTTGGAGCCATCAGTCCGAGGGAAGAGTATGGCAAAACTGCATGGCGAGCTGAAATGGTTTGAAACTCCAATTTAGTTACACTGTAACATTTCAAAATTTCTTTTTTTTTTTTTTTTTTATAGAGCAAAGTACCATAAAGTAGCAAACAATGCATGCATATAAATACCTGCTTACACCAAGGACCACGTAAACTCATGCTTAGCTCTGGATAAGAAGTGTTTTCTGTTGGTTACAAAAAAAAAAAAAAAAAAAAAAAAAAAAAAGGGAAGAGAAAGGTTTTTTTTGTTTGTTTTTTAAACTGAAGCTTAAAATATTTCAAATATATAAGCTTAATCATAGAAATATTTGTTTTCCATAGAAAGATTCCAAACCAGTTTTACTATTGCTGACTTGTGATTTTTTCCCCTCACATCAGCTCTGCTCATTTTTCTCTGAACTATACTGAAAAGACGTTAGCTAAAGTAAACATTTCACAAACCAGAACTGAATCTAGTGATCCAGCACAACCAAATCAACATCTCATAAAAAGGTTTTTCAGTCTTTATTAAGATGACCATTTTTTAAGCGATGACATTCTTTCATGATCTTTTATATCAACCAGAAAAATCCAACATTCAAGAAAGTAGTTAATAGCTTCAGCAGTACATAAAATATGATAAAATAGCTGGTAGAAGAATTTATCAATCTTTTGAATGTTCTCTGAAAGTGAGTAAGGCTAAAGGGAACTGCATTCACTTCAGGCTAGAAAGCCAAAATTCCTAGAAATATTTGCATGCCTAGAGGTGAGTCCTTTTTGCTTGGCTTGGTAATTTTCCCCACTGCAACTGACATGCTGTCAAGATAAGATAAACTTTCAAGATGTCCTTTCATCAATTACTAATTCAGTCTTTGATTAATTGAGAAGTTTTAATAGTTCAATTTATATTTGTCTAAGAATTTGCCTTGCTCTGTTACATTTTGTTTCTCCTAAGAAGCGTCACTCTGCTGCGTTTGCCTTTTTTTTTTTTCTTTTTTTCTCATCAGTACAAAATTGCTAATCGGTTTTGCTTTCCAGTAACTTTTTCATTATTGTTATTCCATGGTTTTCCAGAACTGAGGGAAAGTGTTTACAGTAAAGAAATACTTCCCAGTCAAAATTGCTTCTCTGTCTGGAAGCTGTGGCCTCCTCATTTTACCACAACCCCTAAGATCAGTAAGGGGCAGGCTCCTTGCAGAGCCAGGGAACTCAGGAGAAGCCTGGGATGATGATTCCTGGTGTGATGTCCTCTCACCAGGTGTGCAGTGGGAGAAGGTCATAATAACTTTTCTGAGGTTGCAGATTACTTATTGCCATTTGCCAGAAGCAGTTACCAAGGGTATCACAGTTCCTCCTGTAAACTGAATTAACCTGCCTGCAAAACAAATTACAGGAAGGGTTCAGACATAACAAGTGCCAAAAATACGTAGAGGGGCCAAGGACTAAAATTCCAAAATGCAGAAATGCAACAAGCAGGGACCCAAAAAGCCTCAGCGAAGGCAACGCCTTACATCATCCCCTTTCCAGCTCCTGGTCAGACCATGATGGAACACGCCCTCAGGGGAAAAGCAAGTAAAAGCAAATAAACAAGAACCTTGTGAAGCTTTATTTAGAGAGCTGATCTTCGCTGCTGCCAAATATCTGGTTTTAAGAATAGAGCACTGTAGTAAAGCTAAGTTTGAGGGCTTTTGGACCCACACTTGATACAGTTGGAGGACCTCTTGACTGAGTGTATAGGACAGGGTAGTAACAGGAAGGAGAAGAAAGAGAGGCAGAGAAATGGACTGTGTCAGTTTCATTCTGCCATGACTTTTGACAGCCATTTTTACCAAACCAGACAGAAATTGCTTTGATAATGCACAACTAGAAAGATAGCTCTGTGAGATGCTAGGATGACTGAAAGAAAAATGAAGTTATGAGTGTTTCTTGCAATAGGACCTGCATCTTTTCTGCATTTGCAAATCTGCATTTACAGAGTTGTTCCACAGCTTAGGCTCCAGATACTCCTGGACTGCTGAGCTGTTATAGGTCACATTCAAGTCTATGTGAAAGGGACATCACTGTGCACAGGTCATCCCACAAGTGAGCAGTCCTAATGGAAATATGCTTTTGAGACATCTGACCAAAGCTACTCATCACCTGAATCATTGAATCAAATGTACATCCCAAACCCAATGACAAAGAAACAGTCCCAGACTTGTTCAGTAAACCTACTGTAGTTGGAAATAGAGGACCCCAGAAGTCAGATATCCAAGACTTAAAATAAAATTTTCAAAGGAGCAGTTACCAGGAGCATTTACTTTACTTTGTATTAATGTGCCTCTACTTCCAATTGAAGGTCTGTGTGTGGCCTTAATTTAAGCTTTGCCTTTAGAGAGATGCAAGCAGAATTTTAAATATTTTGTAGTTAAAGGTCCCCACTGTCTTTTTAAAATAAAAATACATATATCCTCTGTGGAAAAATGACAAATTCATGTTTGCATCAATGATTTTCCTCTACCCCTCTTCTCCTCCCTACAGTCCTTTAAGGAATATTGTCTAAATACTCTCCAAGGATTTTCCCTGCTCTTGGCATGCATATGAATCTGCTATTAGTGTCAGTGAGAGTTATGTCTGCATATCACAAGGAGAATAGATACCTAAATAATTCATTAGACCCATACATAAGTATGTTTTCCTTGATGAACAGCTACTATCAACATTTGTGGGAAGGTCCATTTCTAAATATTTTTCTAAACTAGAAGTTTCAGTTATTAAGACTCTGCTTACAATGTGAGTGATTTAAACCAGAGAAATGTAGACAGCACTGATTCTCTAAGACTTTCCACAGCAGCATCAGTCACTGATGCTGACACAGTAAAAATACAGGGAAAAGGCGATCAATGGGGCTACATTTTGACTTGACTTAATTCATTAATATTTGAAAACAAGTAAGACTGGTTTGCCCCAGGGACAGGTAATAGGATACAAGCCTTTCACCTCTAGGTCAGCAGTTCAAAGCCAACTTTGGTCAGTACTGACTGAAAGTCATTACTATCTATACGAACACTCTTCAAGAGTATATGTAAAATAAGTTGGTGGTCTCTGTTTATTTCCTAATGGCTAAGGCCCTGATTCAGCAAAGCTCTTAAGCATGTACTTAATGAGAAGCAGATGTTTAAATCCTTTTGAATTTGAACATCTGATTACAGTTAAGCACGTTCTTAACAGCCGTACAGCCACGGGTAGGCTGGAGTACACACTTATGGAGCTTTGCTAAATAAGAGCCTCAGTGTATCAGTCTGTCAGTTGTACACATGCACATACAGAATGGACAAGAAAGCCTCTTTCTCCTCCCCCTAAATATTACCCACATGCTGGCACTGTGTACTAACAATGGCAGAAGAACGGGACTGTCAGCTGAAGAAGACTTCCGTTTTCATTCACCCATATTAGTGACGAGGTGGGGAAAAAAATCTTGAACTGTTGTTATAAAGCAGAATGTGAGGTAACAGAACTGCCTTGCCTTTCTTGCTCACCAGCCCAGCAGCTTTCACAAACATAGAATATGCTTTAAAACAAAATGTAACAGAAATGTGGCACTTGCATAGCCTCCCTGGTGCTTATTCATGTATGTGCTGTGCTAAAAATGTAAGTGTATATGAATCTAGTCTGGAAGAACTCATAGCAAAACCACACTCAGTACTTGCCTATAGATGAAGCTCATTTCTTATAAGGCATTTACAGGCAAAAAAGTTCTTTGGAAATTTAATGTTTTGAATTCTTATTTGTACTTCAAAATCATTAGGATTGGCATACGGGTAGAAGTTTTTAAACACTGCTATTGAAGCCGCCATCTACTCCTGCTAGATTAAATACCTTCTAAGATTACCAGTGTATCGGATTTTGTTTTGCTTCTTTTAAACAGAATTGTATTCTGGGATTTTTCCATGGTGCCACTGCTCATTGTCTTGCATGATCAAAGTCAACTGCTGCAAAACGTAAACTAGTGTTTCAAACCACAGCAGGCTGAGAAAACTACCATTTTAATACCACAACTGTGATGTTAGCAAGGCAAGTTGAATTTCATCAGTTACCAGTGCTACTCCCCATCCCTAAAGACCTGTGCAATAGTATTATTTGTACAACCTAATAGGCCTTCTCACAAAGAAGTGAGGCTGAGAACTACGGAGCATATTCTGGTCCCAGTTTTGCTGTGCTTCAGTTGAAATCAGTGGAGTAAATTATGTCATGGAACTGAGATCAACATCTAGTGCTGCATTTGGTAAACCTGGCAGGTTTTCATTTGAATAACAAAGAGATAGCCAGAGATCAAATTGGTTCGTAATGAAATGATCACACCCAATTTCCTGAGGCTTAAGCAAAAGTTTTCCAAGTATCTAATCTCAAAAGATCTCTATCTCACAGAATTTTGGGTAAGGTTTTGATAAACATCCTTTACTAAAATGGATGAAACCACTGACCTCATTTAAATTTACCCATTGCTAGTGGAAAAGCAACCTCCTAAGTCAGCATTAATCAAATGTTTGGCATGATTAAGAACTCTCCAGACAGCAAGAATTCTCAGCAGACTTCTTAGAGTGTGAGTGTTTGCTCTCTTTCTGGAATAATCATAAAAGGCTGTTACCGAAAATCTTTCCTCACTGTCTCAGGGAGCTCCATGCTGATCCCATTGTTGTGAACCTTTAGAGCTTTGTTAAGGCTCTCCAAGACAGGCCTTAAGCTCTCATGTTCCAAACGTATACAAAGAATTCATCCAATTTTTCTTTATTCACAAGATTTGATTACGACTAATATACTGTATGAACATGGTATATTTCAAACTATCAATGATTTTGAAACAACTTACCTTGGGTGTTTCTTGGTCTTAAATTCATTATACGTTCTTGTTTTTGCAACCTATGATTAACCACCCACCTCCATAAAAGACTAACACAACATATAAGCAGAATCCAAATAGGTGTCTTGCATCATGTCGGAACTGGGGGGGAGGGGGAAAATCACTGCTCAGCCAAGTGATGCAACAGTTTTTGTTACATTTCACACAGTTCTGTGAAGTTTGCTAGGAGAGCCCCCCCAAAACTTCATGAAAGTAGTTCACATTTATCTGGGATAATATTGCTGTGCTCTGGGGCCAGAGCTATGTTTCTGCTCCTTTATTCCAGGAACCTTTTTATTAGTCACAGTAGCCACAGGAAATTACAAGTACCACCAAGACACACTGACAATAAATAAAGGTTTGGAGCTGCCTTCCCACTCCCCCCACTGTTTATGGAAGAGGTTTATCTGTTATGACAGTAACTGCTAGGAGAACCAACTTCATTCCAGTTCTCCAGTGTACGTTATACTTTGTTGAAAACAAAGAAGAGATCCTGGTTCATTATTTAAAATGCTATGACTGTAACTCCAAAGAGAAAAAGCATAACAATGGGTGCTCAATAAAGGAAACACCTGTTTTTCATTTTCCTGTATTGTTTAAATGAAGCAAATTAAATAACCAATTGAGGACAAAAGTTTAAATCCAGGTTAAAAATCAGAGCCATTGTACACTACTTGAAACTGATGAGTAGGGTAAACACATGTTTGATTCAATTTAATTTTTGGTGCTTCTTAATTGCATTTAAGAACTTGAATGGAAAATGTGCTATCACCCTTTATGGTCCTATGACAGAATTCCTAATGTCTTACTGCAAGTGCATTGCATTGAGATCTTTTTGTAATATGTGTAACAGTGACCTAGGTGGGGGATGTACTGGATAACATCTACATTAAGATGTATGATAGAGCACAGTGCTGCAAGAGACACCCAATCAGACTGGGAGGCATCATTTTGTGAACCAACTAGCCATGCTGAGAAATAGTATGCACTAGCTTCATGCAATAACACAAACAAGAAGCTTCTGGCCTGCACTCAAGCAGGCCCAGCTCCCTGGGAACAACATTAGTATATCCACAGAGCTCTGCATTGCACCTCTGAAACTACATCACTGATGACATAGGTATCAATGAATTAACATGGCAATTAAATCACTTGTTTCCCATCCATTTCTCCTCAAAAGCAGTGGGTGGTACAGCAGTCCTCATGGCCTCAGGCTTTATAGTAGGGCAGGGGGCAGGCAGTAAGATAGCTCAAACCCTGCAGAGCGGTACACTGAAGCCACCTCCTCCACAAAGGAAGAGAAGGGGGAAAACTGAATCACGACACCATGGATTTGCGCAGACTCCACAGAAGCCCCTTGCAAAATGTAGCTTGCAACACATTCTGCAGGGGCTGAAGACTGCAGCCAGAAAAAATTTACACATGCTTATGAGCTAATCCTCTGCCATATAGTGATGCATTTTTGATGCTCTTCATGTTTTCCCTTATGCTAAGTGTGGATGGGGAAAGAAAAACTCTTTTTAATTCAGAGAAATGCATTTTTTGTGTTTATGAGGGGACACCCCAAACTAGCCAATTTCCAGCTGGGAAAAAACCATGTATGTCAACAGTTCTTCTCTCCCTTCCTCATAAAATCTGGACCGTTTTCAAATTTATAATGAAATGTGGAAAAGATTTAATTGAGAACAGTTTTGCTTTTCCATAGGAATATTTTGCATGACATTAGTTGGAAATAACCCAGGTCTGTTTATTTTTCTTGGAAGGCCGAAGTTCATTTAGTACAAACCTCTGAAGACAACACCTGTGCACTCTCCCATCTCTCTCCTTTCCTTTGACTTCTTCCAGAAGTCTCCAGACCCCAAATTCTTACATCAGATGTTTTCGGCAGGGTTTCTCTGGCCTGCTTGGAGAGGGACTTCCCTTGTGAGGAAGTCCTTCTGGGAACCATGGAGGGTTGGGCTGTTGTGCAGGGACTCCAGCGACCATGTTGAAAACAACCACCACCACCACAATCAAGCTAATGTTGCAAAGACAGAATTGTTGTCTAATAATAACATTTTGTTAAGCAGGAGGGGACTTATGCAAAAGATACATTCTATGCAAGTTGTCTATTTGAACTCTTAAGCACTTTAAACAACAATATTTTAAAGACATGCACTTGTAACTTAAGATGGCAGCTAGGGTTTGGAATGAAATTTCTCTTTCATGTGTTTCTGCCAATTTTCCAAGTCATATCTGCAAACAGAGCATGGGGAAAACATATTCCTAAAGGCTTCATTTCAAAGCTCTTCCCATCCTTCTGCTTGTTGGACAACCTTTCCTAATAAAACAGACTGGATGCACAATAATTGTAGGTAGTGAGACTCAGACAGTTACTATACATGCCTATAAACTTGCGTTTTTTTTTTTTTTTTTTTTTTTTTCTTCTGACTATAACACAGAAGAATGGTAACTTCAATAAGCAAAAGCAATAAAACCCTGAAAAAATAATAAAAAAGGAAAAACAGTGGAAACAGCATTAGATTTCATTCTCTAGGTTCTCAGAAATCAACAAAAACTTATTTGGACACCTTCACAAATTCAAAGAATCACATCAGACTCACTTTGTGTTAAACATTATCAGGAATCTCTTCATATACCAGCTCAAGGGCTGGAATCAGCTCAAGGGACATAAGAAGGTATGATTACACCACATTTCCAATTTGACTTTGAAGAGTCAGTAGGGACTTGATCCAAACCCTACTGAAATAAATGGAAAAAAATGGTCTTATATCTTAGTTTAGACATATTCAGTTTGGATGCAGTTCAGAGAAGTACTTGTACTTGGCAACTGATGTAAATGAAACATATTAACCTATCATTAGAAAAAGAAGTGTGCCAGAATGGATCTATAAGTATTGTTTTATGCTGTCTAGCCATTCCAGGATTCCAACAGCTGAACAGAGAGGTGAAAAACTATTTTTTTCTATTCATACAGATTTTTTATACTGCTAGTTAAAATCTGAGTAAAGATCTGAACCTTTTTTTCCCCAATTATTGTCACAGACTAATGCAAGTCTGCAAATAAGTAAAGAATTATGTGAAATTAGCAAGGATATGCATTGCTTGTCACAACACCATTCTGTTTTCTTTAATTGACATTCCATGAAACTTTTCTTCTATTTGTAAAGGAACGAAGCATTTATCACAATAATGAGATAAAACTATAAAATCATTCCTAGCTTACTTGAATATTTGTATTTTAATGGTAAAGTAGAACAGAAAAATGTCTCAAACTGTAGCACAGTATTAATTGCTAATTAGTTTACCATTATGGCTGGAATGCCTTCTAGCATTCTAAGTCAGTTTTAATCCATATAAACAGCCCAGGAATGCTCTATCTCAAAACATGTAATTATGGGGGATTATATTACACCTCCAGCATTTTGGCAAATGCTTGCAATGGCAAAAGATAAAAAGTAATACCGGTCCTTCTTGTGATTTCATATAAACAGAAAAAATGGCTAATTATCACCCCCCCTCCTTTATTTTTTTTTCCCCTTTCATTTTCCTTTCATTTAGAATCAGAATTATAGACTTTATATCAGACAAAATTTTTCTACTACATTCTTCTTTACTCTGTTCACATCTCTACTGAAATAGAATTTAGCAGAGCTGGTATTTATTCTCAAAATTTCCAAAAGAATTACTGTATATCACTACCACATGCACTACATTTTATTTTAAATAAGTTTTCAGTTAAAAGGAAAAAGCAAACAAACACAGAATGTTGTTTTTGCCAAGAACTAAGTGGCTGTTACGTGCATTGTTTGCTGGCTAAATGACAGCAGTTTTAACTAGTAATCATGCTTACAAGTGACACAGTTCTTTTAGCTCAATTTAAATTAAAGAAGATAGCTCATGGGCGTTCACCTCCCTTTTCAGAAAAAACAACTGTCTGAAGCAGTTATCTTATGAGATCTTAGTCACAGAGATATTAACATGCAGATGAACTTCATCTC
Organism: Netta rufina; assembly: GCF_964035555.1. Taxonomy (NCBI): domain Eukaryota; kingdom Metazoa; phylum Chordata; class Aves; order Anseriformes; family Anatidae; genus Netta; species Netta rufina. The sequence continues at coordinate 41,428,193 of NC_140125.1, forward strand.
CACCCCCCATCTCCCCCCCCCATCTCCCCCCCCCCCCCCCCCCCCTCCCTTTCTCTAGGAGAGGCTACTGCCTTCAGATAGCTAGATCTCACCAAATATCCTAAAAACTTGTAGTCTATCCTACAGCCTTTCCAAAGAGAAGTTCCCCCTAAAAATCTTGTGCTGAACCATGGGCCTTCTGCATCCTGAGAGCCTGGTTCATCTCACGGCTTAGGGTGATGGAGCCACCAGGCTCCCGAGGACTCTGCTTCTACATGCCAGCACTGCTCAGGAGCGTTGCTGGCAAGGTCAAGGAAATGGCAAGGGCTTCAGAAGGCTGGGAGAGGGGAGCTCTACCTGCTGGAGCAAGGACTGTGTGGAGACCTTTCCTTTTCCATGGCTTTTTGCCTTCCACTGGGCCTTTGTCATCAAGTGGCCACAATTAGGAGCCCTGAAGGAGAAGAATGAGAAGGAGCAAGGAAATCCACCACCAGGGAACAGCAAAAAGAACTTCCCTTCTTTTGTCCTACAGCCATTCAACCGGTTTCTTTGTTTTAACATTTTAGCAAGCCAATTTCCCTTCAATTCAAGCCCTGGATTTGCCTGAGCAGACTGTGGATCTATGAGGTAATGATCCCGCTGACAGACATTCAGGCATCTCCTTCCTCACCATGGTGGCCACCTCTAGCTGCACCCCATGTCATTCAACTCTTTGCTTTTGTACAGCTCTCCTCTTTTGCATACTCACAACTAGAAAGCCTTTTGCCATATCCCATCCCACCACTTGCATCACTGCTTTCCTACCTTCAACTTTTTCAGAATTCTTTCTTTTTCTAGAAAAGTAACACCTCTGTTTTCAAAGAGATGTAGGCTTAGCCCGCATGGATATCAACCGGCTTTGCTGTCCCCCTCTGAAGGCTGCTCACCACATCTGCAGGCTCACAGAAGCCTTCCCTCACCTTCCACCATTCCTGGCTGTACTTGGACATTCTTGAAATTAAATGATAAACTGTTTTTCAGGGCCCTTCTGCCAGCCAACTTTAGGCTTACTACTGACTGATTTTCAGCACCTGTGGGTTTTTCAAGAGGCCTCTCTTTCTTTTTGACCCCTTAATGAAGGGCACATTTGACAAGACAGGTCAGGATTTTGAAATAAATATATATGGTCACTTTCTCCTATGATTTCAGAGAATGAACTGAGTTCTCCTAAAGCTTAGGTCCTGCTCCTTCCTTTTTACATTAACCAAAACCAAAGCAAAAGAAAAACTTCCAGACTAATGGTCTGAAACACAGATTTCTGTTGGAGATGTTTTTGAATCCAAGTCTGTTGCACTTTGGCAACACACTGTTGTTTTCACTTAATTTTCCTGACACCCCGCCAATAAAGCCAAAAGTCTATTTAGCAAAAGTGATTTAAAGTGCACCTTTCTCATCTGAAAAAGTGACATCTGCTGTTCTAAAGATAACATGGCATTTCCGACGGGAACAAGATACTAAATATCTAAGTCTTGTTTGTCATCAAAACCTGGGAAAACAACAATACTTATTGGAAAAAAAAAAAAAAAAAAAAAAAAAAAGGACTTATTTGGAAAAAAAAAATGTTTTTGAAATGCATGCTTTAAGATCCTGCCCTCTCTTCTCAGCTTGTCAGACATTTAAATTTTGAATCCTAAAGTAATTCTACTGCTAAACATGATGAATTCAATTTGGCGTTTAAGAAAGTTACCTTACCCCATGAGTCATTCAGGTCCTCTCTTGAAAGTAGCTTTACTGATTTCAAATTTTTCTGTTTAGTAAACAGGCCCATCATTTTTTCTGTTGAAAAATCATCACCTTACAGATGGCTCACGCAAGGACTATGTGCCAGCTGACTCACATCCTGAGATAAAAGTTACAATGGTTTAGGTGATTTTTTTCTAAATCCATTAAGTTAAACCAGAGAAAAATCCTTACAACCTAAATCAATTGAGATTTAGCACAAGTCTGAATTTAGTTGGAAAGTTTTTTTTTTTTTTTTTTTTTTTTTTTTTTTAAGCATTTGAACAGCTTAAGTTTCTCAGTATAAACAAAACCTTTAATGTCACTTAAGTCCTGGAAAAAGGGTTTATTTGTCTTATAGACAAATAAAGTCCTATCCCAAGCAACAGATCTCATTCTTTGTCAATCTGGTGTCTTATGCTGTATTGCATGGATAACAAGGCATGCATAATGCATAAAAATCATGAGACACTGGAAGTTAATTATAATGTTGCAGAGTTTAAGGGTCAGGATTAGCAGGCTAGGATTACTTGTCAGTAGGAGTAAAATGACTAGAGAAGAAGAGGTCCATCATAGTATGGTAATAAATGGGGGCATTAAAAGGACATCTGTGAAGAATATGTTTTTTTGTTTTGTTTTGTTTAATTATTATTATTATTATTAAATTAAAAGGAAAAATCTGATTTTGGAAATTGGTCCCAGGTATCTAAAATTAGAGAAAGTTATTTGATTTTTGAACTTTAAACTTTGTGTTCTTTAACTTTGTATGCATTTCCTTTTTGGCATTTGGGAAGCACACTTTCCCTCTGATATTAGTTCCATTCCAAACTTGTGCTATGAAAGGAAAAACTTTATGGAAAGAACACAGTGCCTTGATTGTCCCTATATATTACAAATAATAATAATAATAATAATAATAATAATAATAATAATAAACTGGAACAAGCTGAGCAGCACATGGGACTAGATATGAACTAAATACATGTTATGAAAAGAAACGATACCAGCTATAGTTTGCAGCCACATAACATTTTCAGATACATTTAATTTCCATGCTGCCTCAGTAGTATTTATCTCATGAATGGCTAAAAATTAGATTTTTCCAGTGAAAAAAAAAATATATAAAAAATATCAGAAGGATTTGGCTTGGCTTCTCCAGAAACCTTCAGCTGTTTGTATTCAGGGAGTAGAGATATTTAACGTGGGCCTGGTCCTCAAGACTTTCCTCAGTTTTATATTCACTCCCAACTCTGAAAAAATTTTCCAGTTGACTTCACTGGATACTTTTGCTGAATTTTAGGTTTAACTGAGAGCCAGTGCTGAGACTCTGCACATGATTACTGTTGGCAACGAAAGTCAAGAACACTGTTTACTTGAGTTTTCTTAACTTTTCTTTGTATCCATGAACAAAGTTTTAACCTTGAGGTGAAGAGCCTTTGATAATTTATCATCAAAAAGGGAAAATGTACTCTTCAGAAATTTTCAAAGAAAATTAAAAATCCAAATCAAAAAAGTCTCTCTCTGTAAAAACAGACAAAATGGGAAAGCAAGTGTCCATGTACTAGCTACTTAAAATATCTGGTGATAGTATCTTTGAGATACAAACGACCAACCAACAGGTTCTTAAAAAATAACCCCCTTCTTTTGTACACGATATGGAGAATTTCTCTGATTTGTTGCAGCTTTGTCAAACCATTCTCTGAAGTGCACATATGCTGCTATTGCTATTCCTAGCCCTTGTGGTTAGATTGCCACAAGCCAAGTTTCCAAAAGAGAATATTAAGTTCCTCCAACAAACTAAAGTGTCCAGTAACATAGTGCAGTATAGTTAGATGTTAAGATAGTCAGTAAATAAAATAATATATTGCTTATTAGTTATAGGACAGCTGAAGCCAAGTCCAGGAGGTGGGTAGGATCTGAAGACTTCTGCCAGACACTAAGTTAGCATATGGTGCTAAGACAAAAATAAATAAAATAAAAAATCATAAATTGGTGGGACACATTCTTTTGTTGCACATAGTCAAAGGGTGAAATCCAAGCCATGTTGAAGTGACCAGGAAAAATCTCTGTGAGCCAGGATCGCACCTTATTAGAAAGTAATTAACCTCACTACTACTGCCAAGAGTTTGAGTCTGCAGGCACCAACCTAAGCTGGGAAACTTGCCTATGCTACAAGAGCAGAAGTTGCAAAAATGTGCAGAGCACAGCAGGAAGGAAGGTTGATGTTTGGAAGGTTTGGTGTTTCCATGATTTTATAGGAGTGTCTCCTTTTAGCCATTATCAAAGACAATAAGCAGTGATGTGTAAAGACATAAGACATAAATAACAAGATGGCATTTCAAACATTGTTTTGGTGGTAGACAAAACTCACAGCTTGCAGATCTTACAACTCTGTCTACAGCATAGAAATGGGCCCAGCACCCTCAGATCTAAGTATTGGTTTGAAACTTGTGCCCCAATGTCCCGACTGACTTATTTTGAATGTCTGTTGCCTATACACAGACACTCTAAGTTTTGGAAGGAGTCTACATTGGGTTTATTTGAGGGAAATCTCTAGTTTAGAGCTGACCACATTTTAACCAGCAGATTTCTTCCCTTTCCGTTACACCTACATGCTTGTATAACTCCACTTCTCCCATCCACTTTGAAGGGTATAGCAGTGGTGGCTGAAGTAGGAGAAAGGACCTATGACAAATTACACCTTACCAATAGAAAAAAATAGTAAAACTAACCTATCATATTGAATATCATGTTTATTTTGAGATCGTGTTACTCTTTGTTAGGGCTGCAAAGTAACCTTTCAACCTTAAAACATATAAACCAGAGGTCTGTTGGAAGAGTGCTTACAGCATCCACTGAGAAAGAGATCACAGAACAGTCTTCTACAACATTACTTAATGCAAAGACTTCTTCATGACCAGCCAGGCTAAGAATAACTAAGATGGGTAACAGAAATTCACTCTGAGAGGAAGATCTCTTTATTTGAATTAGTCTGGAAAAGACCAAAATGATGCTGACTGAAAATGGTAAATGTTCTAAGTGTGAAACAAGATGTCATCTCCTCTGCCACTGAACACCATCTTCCAAAGGAGCGATATGAAGCTTTAATTTGGATGGCTGGGTAGTGATGTAAATTCAGAAAGATTCTTTTTTCTTCTAACATTACAGAAAAATCTGACCACAGTGAGCCAGATAAGTGCTAATTACAGTAACTGACTCTCTGGAGCTGAACATGAGCATGATGCATGTTTTAGCTGCTAGAAAACACCCTTGCACTCTCCCCAGCACAGACCACCATGTCTCTACCAGGCCTATTTGACACTGGCATTCATTCAGCTTCGTTGCTGCAATGCAAGTACCAGACTGCTATTTATCTTAGAGGCACACTGTGCTAAAGGGCACCATGAAATCTGAACTCCTGTGATAAAGATGGGGTTACAAACCCCAGGAGAAAGTACACAGGAACAGTAGAGAAAGCATTTCTGAGTCACTGAAATCACTTTTCAAAAGAGCTTAGAGTCAGGTTCTGGCCACTTAGAGGAACTGCAAATTTATTTATTTATTTTTCTTAAAACGCTTTTCAAAAAACAGAAAGAAAAAGTAAACAACCAAAGTTAACATAAAAAAATCCTCCCAGATTGAAAAGAAAACCACATCTGAAATACTAAAAACCACTGCAAACACCAACAACTCACAACTCAAAAAATTTTAATCTCAAAGACACTGATGTTCAAATGAAGAGGTTCAAATGAAGGCACGGGGGTTTCTGTTGATATTAGTGATGTAGACACAATGAAAATACATAGAAGCAGATAGCTGTTATAGTGGGGGCTCAGGTATGGTTCTGGTTTTGCAATCACAATTCCTACTGTTAAATACAGATTTCTTTAGGCATGGTCTGAGGATGACAGAATATTTTCTGAAGTCAGTAACATCTAAGCACGTACTGGAAGGCCTGAGGTCAGCATCAGACTGTTAGCATTTTAAAGATTGTTTTTAAGTTTTAAAGTTTTCCTTAGATGAGAAAAATATTCTACAAACTATTTTCTCCAAAGAGAAATTTGTGAAAGTGCTTCTACTCTCATTCAAAGAGTATTTTGATGTTCAGATGCAGTGATTAGAAGTGATAAACAGTAATGTTTCAGTAATGTTTTCTGGTTCAGTAATGATGGATTATGCAGCACACAGTCAAATGAACATTATTGAAATTGGCCTGATATTAGATATCCAAAGCATATGTTTTCAGACTTGTTGACTCTGATTGTTAATATGATTGGCTACCATTTTAACTACAGTTTATTTCTAGGGAGCAACTTCTACAGTTTTAAAATCAGTCTGTACATGTTGTACTTAAAAGCAAATGAAGAACATTTAGAGAAGGGAAGTAGCACATGTATATTTCCAGAAAGAGAGGAGGAAAAAAAAAAAGTGCCCCTCCCCCCCCCCCCCCCCCCAAACAAACAAACAAAGAACTATTTCAGCGGAAAATGCATGACAGTAAATACTTAGCTGTAAGCAGCCTGACAGCAGAGCACAGACACTTTACAAGGCACACTGGAGAATTGCAAAACACAAATAAAATAAATCCAATACATAAAACTAGACTAAAAATCTTATTTTCATTTGTGTTAGTAGTTAGTAGTATCAGATTGTAACTCTTCTTAGCTTAAAAAATCTAGAAAAAAAAAAAAAGAAATATCAAGAAATTTTCATTGAGTAAGCTACCATGATGTAGCCCACATTTTCACATTTGAGATAACGGAACAAAAAAATGTTATATGATTCTGTATGGACAAATAGCACCGTCCTACTAATATTTAGGTCATATGAGTTGTGTCACTCATGTCAGAGTTACAATATCCTGATTCCACCTGTTTTATAACCTACTGACATTTCTTTTATCCACAACAAGGGTGCAACGCCTACCTGAGACTTGATCTGCTCACTTTTTCTTTGATGTTCCTTACTCTGCGCCAGGGGTCATAGTGCTGGCAGACATGCCGTGGGGTATGAATGATTTAAAGCAACAGGTGAAAGTCTTTAAATGAGTGTATTTACTGCCACCTTTCAAGGACTCTGCATCAGCTATGCTTGATCGTATTCCATGAGTGTTCTCAGATGCACTTTCCATTGTGTTGCTGTTTAGTAGCACGGTCATATTTCATGTAAGTTAGCTATTCCATGAATTTCACATGCTCATCCTGTAAAGCTGTTCTTGCATGGATGGTCAATCTCCCAGGCTTTCATCACTCAATAAGGGACAGATGCTCTTCAGTATCAAGCAAACTAATAGTATTTCCTACATCCCCATGAAAACACTTCTGCTTGCATCTCATCTTCTTGCACTTTCTTCAATGTCTACCTCTCTCACCTCCTCTTCTCACTACAAAAGTCTGAAAACATTCCTATGCCTTAAAGAAGCTGCTGTTTCAAAGTGATCTTATTTTCCCTCCTTCAAAGCGTTTTCTTAAAGACCACGTCTTCTAGAGCTATTTTATTCCATTAAGCTTTGGAAGCTCAGCACCACCTGAGGAATGAAGTGACCTTAAGCTGAAATTCTAGCACTAGCCTCTGATCAGATGCTCCTTGTTTGCACAAATGCAAATAAGAAGAAACACCAGAAACACCTCTATTATCTTCTACTACCTCCCAAGGTTTTGCTACTGCATGACAGCTCTAATAATTGCAATCCCAATTGTGCAAAAAATAAAAATAAAAAAAAACAAACAAATCAAACCCAAAAACTGCAAAGACCCTTAACACAGGGGGAAGAAATATGGAGGACTGCAAAGTGCAAAGAACATCATTGTAGGTCATCTGCAAATATAATCCTATTCACTAAATAACAGACACAAAAATGACTGCAAGAATGTGAAACCAAGTTTTCTGATCTGATGCTCCAGTAGTGAAATTTTCTATACTCTGTTATGAAACTAAAATAGTTCCTTCTTATCTACTTTCTTCTTCATTTACCTCATAGCAGAATGAATGGGTTTATCATACAAAGTAAAAAATAAATAAAAAGAATAGGGTGGTTAAGGGGCAATTCAGGCTGGATATCAGGAAACGGTTCTTCACCAGGAGGGTGGTTAGGCACTGGAACAAGTGTCCCAAGGAAGTGATCATGGCACTGAGCCTGCTGGATTTCAAGAAGCATTTGGACAATGCTATCAGACACACGGTTTGATTTTTTGGGTGATCCTGTGGGAGTTGGACTCAATGATCCATGTAGGTCCCTTCCAACTCAAGATATTCTATGAATATTTCTTGACATGAATTAATCCAAGATAAGAGACGGTCAGTCAGGATATTATGATATTTAGTTTACATATAATAGTGAGATCTGCTCCTAATGTTGATAATAGAAGTCAATGCAGATAAATGGCTGGAGAGCAGATCAGGAATTAGAAGACCTCAGTTCTAATATAGGCTACACCACTACTTAGTTAAGAAGCTACTACTACTACTATTTAGTTAAGAAGCTGTCCAAAATACTTAATTACATAATGCCTCTATTCCCACTACAATGTGCTTCACAATGTGTTTCTACTATGTAGCAATTAAAATTATGTAAATATTTCCTTAATAGATCCAGTAGTCTCAAAAACAAACAAACAAACAAAAAAAAAAAAAAAACAAAAAAAAAAAAAACAAGATCCATCAAATGCGTTTTTGAGTTTTTGGCAGTATCCTGCAGCATGTCAGGAATTTAACATATTCAGGTGCTTAGATACATCTAAATTACACTTTAAAGTAAATCTTTTTAAAATAAAATTAAATAATAAAACCTCATGGTCAGTAAAACACTGGAAGGGAGATAGAATGTTTTCAGCAATAGCTGATGTCTGCATCAGCGATAAAAACAGTCTCTGAGCATTGTCATCAAGGAGCATTTGATGTGAACAAAGTGACATCTTGTTTCATCAAAGGTTAATGAGTACAGCAGCTCTGTCAGCAATATATTAAGACAGCAGTGTCACTGTTTGTCATACTTGGTGAGCTCAAGGCAGACTGAAAGCATCACCATTTGTGAATTTGTTGGGACTTTTTTACCTCCTGGTTCAGTAAGTTTAACGTGACAAGTTAGCATTTTACTATAAGCAACTCTACCTTGTTTTTCTCCAGAGTAAAAAATATTTCCCTAAGACCAGAACTTGTTCTGACTGGAAAACTAGAGGCTTTTCTCAGAAAATTTTGTTCAACTAGAAAGTAAGGCAGAAAATTGTAGTAAGACATCATTAACCACTTATATTTTTTTTTTCCTTTTGTTTTCTTTCTTTTTTTTTTTTTTTTTCTGTTAAAAGCCTTTGATAATTTGTTTTGTTTAAGAAAACGCTATATTGCTTAAAGGTTTTCTTTTCAATAAAAAAGTCTGTAAAACTTTCAGTTTAGATATTTATCCATAGCTGTTCATTAAAATCAGTGAAAAAGTGTATAGTAACATCAACAGGGAGACAAGGAAAAAACAGCAGTGAAATGGAGCACAACCAAGTTCAGCACTCACTCAAATTCTCCTGTTATATTCAGTGCTGTTGAGCAGAAAGATACTTCAACCAGCTCCTGAGGTGGTAGAGTTTTATGTCAGTATCTCAGCAAATTACAATGCCTAAAAAAGCACATGATTCCAGGACAGATTAAATAAGTCCTGGATGCATGAATAAGACTTTGGGATCCAGATCTTACATGCAACAGCGCTTCTCATGTCCTATCATCCAAGTTTGTAACAAGTAACAGCTGATTTTCTTACTGGTTAATATCTTATCTTTCTCTAACCTTGGAGTGGATGTGGACAACACTTCATCTCACATGGCACTGGCTTCCACAATCCATGACAGAAGCCAAGGACAGGAAACTTCTTTCTGCTCAGAAGCCACCCGGGTGAGGTTAAAGTCTCTGTAGACTTTAACATGTCAGTGGTGTTACATGGTGTTTACTATACTACCATTTATAAGCTGTGCTGATATTGTTGCTTCAAGTGCTTCTGAGGCCTGCTGCTATTGGCAAATCATAGCTATTTTCAAAGGCTTAAGTTTTCCCTCCTCCGACAGCTGAATGACTTGTTCGGGACAGTTTATTTCCATGACCATGTTTGTTTTACATGAACTAAACTTTCAGCTCAGTCAATGTCTGGCTAGACAAACCTTCACTGCAACAGCTTATTGCACAAAGGTCTTATTTACATCATCATGTATTTGTGTTTCACAAGGCAACCTAGACTTTATGGAAAAATCACAGAAAACATGGTTCAAACAGAGCTCAGGTGGCCTTATAGTCCATCAGGTTTTCTTATGCGATTCCTGAAAGAGATTTGTGTAATCCTGATCTAAAAAACATGTAATGACAGACAGCCTTTTCCCTGTACAATCCATTTAACCTTTTCATTAAAAAGGTTCCCGCTTCCCCATAAAATATCTACCTTATCTCTTTCTTGATACAAAACTTGTCTTAATCACCATAAACATAGAAAATAGACTTCTCTTTGTGTCTGTTGCAAGGTTTACCATGTATTCTTTCAGTCATCTCTGTATAGCTCAGGTCCACATGGACCTAGGAGTGCTACCACCTGCTTTCCTCATAGCAAGCAGTTGTACTGAATCAGGCTATGCAGTGATCAAGATTTTAACTGGCATTCTGCCTGCTATATTAATGTACAGCACAGTCCCATTTGCATAGTAAATAATGTTATTTCACTTCTTGTCTAGTATCCCATGCTATTTGTTAGGAATATAGATAACTTGGAGTTTGGAGATAGTTTTGGCAAATACATTCTCTATTTTTAAAAGCAAATGGAATAAAGTCATGACTTTTGCCCTGGTTTCCTAAAGAAGTCAGTCCTACACAATCATGCTACACAAGGCTTTCTGTCCACTCATCCCACCCTCCCTAGCAACTTCTAATCCTGTAGGTCACTTTCAGCCTGATTTGACAGGAATGAAGAGTTCAAAGACTGAGTATCTGAAAGATTTGTGGAAAAAAAGAAAAGAAAAAAAAAAAAAGAAAGCAACCAATAAAGAACAGAGCCTATCTGAATCAGAATAAGCAGATAACTTACCAGGCATTCAGAATACTTTTCTGAAAGAGACCTACAAATTATCTGTTTTGTAGGACAAGTTTCAGCTGAAACTTGTTCCCTATTAGAGCTGAACTAGCCTAAAACACGTATGGGACTTGCGAGTTCCAGAACTCCTAGGTCCATTTACATTAGCCTGGAAAATGTGTTTGCCATAATATAAAATTCTTAGTGAATAGGGTTATTATTCATTTCTGTGAGGCTCCTTTCATCAGAGGATCTGAAAGTATGTGACAAAGAAGGCCTTGAGCGTTATCTGTTATATTAATTGAAGAACAGAGAGGGGAAGCACCTTGCCTGAGGTCAATAGATCAATGGCAAACCCAGGTGTCCCTTAAGCAGTTCAAGCAGTTGTCCGTGCTGCTTCAGGCACACCTCAAACAGAATCAGATAACTTATTTTTACTATCCTATTCTTCCCCCATGTCAGCTTGACGCTCAGAGTAGTGGTCTAGGCTACTTTTACAGGACAGACAAGAACCAGTGAAACACAACCCGTTTTCTGCAGAAAATAACGTGTTCTCACAAAAGCATCCAAATGCAAAGGTAATTCCTACACAAATTAGTTGCTTTTGAAAATTAAGTTTTCTGTGTTTTTGAGTTAATGGAGTTCAAGAATCATCTTCAGCCATAGCAGTTCTCTTGCAGTCTGAAGGCAGAAACTTGCTGAATTTTGTGCTGGGTTTACTATAATTGTGCAGAGAATTTCCATTTGCTTTCCCTCAATCATGTAATTCTGTGCATTCAAAATCTCAATATATAATTTGCTTCAATACATTGTAGGAGATTCTGTAGCCCTAACTATTGCATTCAGCTATGCTAAATAAACCTGTTCCATAATCAATGCCTATTCACAAGCAGCTTCTAAAATCAACCTGCCTAAAAGATTCTCACACTGAAAATCAAATTTCATGGAGAATTCATGGTCATTTTACCAGAACCATTTTTATTATTCCAGACAAATCCATTCCATGTAAATGACCATGGGTAAAACCACAAAACAGTGTTCCCTCTGCTAAATATTAACAACAAACAATGATTCATTTGAAACAAGACTTCCAACTGTAATTCTACACTAATAACTAAATAAATGAAGTGCTAAAAGCACTGAAACCCAGTGATCTCTCTAATATAACAGGAGGAAAAAAAAAAACACAAAAAAACAACAACAACAAAAACTAGCTTTTACCACAGAACAACATTTAAAACAAAATTATCTGACAGCCTCTCTCACCACCACAAGTGGTCCTTCTGATGTCCTCACTTTAGTAATGCAGATTTGAAGGGTCTTAAAATATTAAGATACAGCCATTAAAAAGGATAAAGAATACTAAATGGCATTAGCTTTTAAAATCTAGTTTCAGATACCTCATTCTGGTCATACGAAACCTTGATTTTCTTTCCTGTACCTTCTTCAACCCTGTTACAAAAATGCTAACAGTATTATTCCTTCAAGTCCCAGTGAAGCAAGTGACCCTTCTTTCTGTGTTTGGCATTAACCAACATGATTGGCAGACATAGATATCCAACCAGCATCATGACTAAAAATGTGATGCTGCATCACAGGTATTCTAAATATGTTTTAGGCATATACACTTATCTAATTCTGCAGGGATACATTTATTTGACCTTTTTTATTCTAGCTTTGGGCATTGCTCCAGTGAAAGACTTCAGCAAATGTTTAATTTTTGTCATGTATGCAACCGAGCTATCTTCTAAGCAGTGCTTAGTGCTTCAGTCTTTTTTCACCTTAAGTGCAGAGAGGATTTACACATGAGCCTGTGCTGAAAACCTCATGCTAGTTACAGAAGCCAAGCTATTGATAGCAATCACCTTCCCAATACTGCTGGAACATCATGACTGATTATTTAATAAGCATTAAGTCCTGCATTCTCTGCTAGGAGAAATAATAGCATTTTTGAAAAGGATGTTTGACTGAAGCAGTTTCCAATAACAGATTAAAAACAGCACAAATATACTGCAGAGAAAACAAGTGAAAACTACTTAAATCCTCCTAAAATGAAGGATTGTACCAGACATGGACAAGAACACTATTCTGAAAAAAAAGTATCTGTTTTGATGTGTAATGCACAGAAATACTCTGATTTCAATAAAGAACATACACTGTTAATTAGGTCTGAGTTAGAAGTAATAGCCAACACTGCGGGGATTACAGCAAAGTCTGAAATCTTGCTCTTACACTGAGTGTGATTTTTCTGATTTTTTAAAACGTTATTATTTTTTGGTGGGTTAACATTAATGAAAGGAGAAAAAGAACCAATGGAACACGAATGAAAACAAAATTAATTAACCCAAGTGATTTTTAGATGCATAATCAGTTTCAGAGCCTAACACATTGCTTTAAATGGCTAATTAAAATATGACTTGGGATGTAAAGGATTATGCATGTGCTTGAACAGAGAAATTGGGATTTGGATTACTTCTTTGATCATTTAGGGTATGACACTGCAGCCTTTTATGCACATACCTAAATGGGATGGCTCACATGAATAAAGTTAGTCATGTGCATGTGTGATGGCCAAGGTCTTCACAAACACAGCAGGGGACTTTAGGAAAGCCTAATTCTACACTTTTGGCTAAAGAGAGGGATTCACAAGCTGTGTATTGTCAGATATTTGTCAGATATCTACAAGTCAGATATTTGTCAATCAGGCACAGAGATAGTGCTGCCACATACAGGATTATATGTTTGCAAGGCTGTGCTTCTGATATGTCTGGTGGATTTGCTACACACACAAAAAACAAGGACTGGATGTTCTGTTTTTATTTGCAGGCTAGGATCCCACTTTGAAAACCATTTGATTTTAGCAAATCAGTATAGCTGCTATCTAAAATGAGATGCATGAGAAACAGAAGTCTAAGTGAAATCTTTTTCCCCACCTGCTTTCAAGAAGTCAAAAATGCACATGCAATGTGTTTACTTTCTGGTCTAAGAACTGCCCTTTTCCACATATTCAAGCCTTCAAGATTTTTTTTTTTTTTTTTTAATTGTGAATATTGTTTTGAAGTATATAATCTAAGATTTTAATTTGGAAACAAAATAGCATATAGTCAGTTGCATCCTTAACTTCTCTGTGAGCACCCTTCCAGACTTTCAAATATCAGAAAGACAATGTAATGTGCTATGTAGGACTTCAAACTCTCCTACATCAATGCTATCTAGACATATCCCCTCCCCCTCCCCCCCCCCAAAAAAAAAGAGAAACAAAAAAAAAAGATGAGTAATCAGGTACTTTGATCTGCCTTCCTAGCAGTAAGTGATTTATCCCCAAATATATTTACAGCTATATCCCAGGTCCCCACAAAGACTGCATGCTGGCTCCTTCAGTCCGGCTAACACATCCCTAGATTTACCTTTGTATATCACAAATGGACAGGAAAGGAAAAAAAAAAGTCCTTGTAAAACTGTTTTTGTTACTAGTTTAAAGTGACAGTACAAGATAAATTCTCTAGAAATTCTCTAGTTACCAGTAAAATATTTGGATTCTTATTTACTCTGAATTCCTCTATATCGCAGATCATGCTGCGCATTCACAGGAATGGTCAGAGTGCTTTAAATGCAAGACAAAAATACTTATTGAACAGTGAGATTGAGTGTGTAGTCACTGCATGTACAAGCTCAATATATCCATCTCAGATGTGCAAATCTTGAATAAAAATAAGCACAATGAAAATACAAAAATGCAGAAATGCATAGCAAGTATTAGAATGCCATCTGATCTTGCTTCACGGTCTGGTTGTGACTTTGAATGCTGAATACAGAGGCTGAAGATGTTTTGCTAATACCACGTTTCTATAAAAATTCTTTCTAAATATAAGAGAAGGAATACTGCATTTCTAATTGTCTTTGAAAACCTGATGGAATACTAGGCTTATAAATTGTGTGTGGGGAAAAAAAAAAAAAAAGCCAGAGACATTGTAGGGATGAAGGTAAATTGCAATTAGTCAAAATCAATAACTGCAGGTCAAGTGGCATGAATTTGCTTAGGCTTCTACATCTCAAGAAAAGTTAACTTCACCAAGCAAACTTTGATCTCACAAATTCCCAGGATGTTCTTTTAGGAAAAGATGGTATCAAGAGGAAAATTTCGAGCTAAGCTCTGATTCGCTGCTTATCTTCCAGCCTACCTTGCCTACAGGTATTTCTGTAGTGGCCTTGTCTGTCTGAATTGCCTGCCTCATGTTATGTTTTAACTATGACATGCTCTTGGACAGAATCATCATTCTTCCAAAAAGCTTAGCACAATTGAGTCCTAATCCGTGACAAAGACTCTGAATGCTAAATATCATAAAGTAAGGGTCAAAAAGTTTCAGATGCCATTCCCTTATCATTGACTTTCTGTGAAGGAACAGGCAAATCGGTTCTCCTTCTAAAATGGGCTAAATACCACCGTCTTTAGCGTAATGACAGTTACTTGTTTAATACTCCTCGTTTTGAACTTTTGAAGTAGTTGGACTGGTCAATTATTATAAAGACTTTTCCTTCTCTGCAGACACCAAAGAAAACAAATGCTGACTAGGACAGAGGAAAAAGTAAAGCTGGATGGATCCAAATCTGCAAGACTCAATGAAATCTAGTCTTAACTATTTCAGGAACTTATCAAAATGGTCTTTGAACCATTGGAAATCATCTCTGTGAGTTTTTGAGTTTGGGGGGGATGGGGTTAAAAAGAAAAGAAGATGGAATCACAGGCTGACTTAAGTCAATTCCTGGAAAGATTTTGGAACAAATTATTAAGCAAACAATTTTCAAGTACTAGAATATAACAGTGATAAAGAGTAGCTAGAACAACAACATGGCAAGTCAGTCCAACTTCCTTCTTTGATAAGTTAATAGCCTTGGTAGATAACAGTAAAGTGGTGGATATATTTCAGCTTAAATAAGACTTTTATAAAGTTGTGTACAATGTGTCAAAAATTTATCAAATAAATATATGAAATATAAAAACACAAGGGTAAGTTCATAACAATAAACAGCATAGACTATGTTCACAAGTGACTGAAAAAGAACACCTATTAGTGATTCACCGCTAAAAGGAATTCTTACAGAGGAATGAGTATCTGAAGGATCCTTGATGCATCTATCCTGGAAATAATTCTCATTTAATGAATGATTGGAACAATGGAGTAGGACAGGTAAATGCTGCATTCTTGACAACTATGAAAATAGTAAAACATAAGGTGATAAAACAAGCTAAAACAATCAACATGTCTAAAAACAGAAGATGAACTTCAGTGAAGGTGACTTTGAAGTATTGTATTATGAAGGAGAAAACAAATCGCAGGTAACCACAAAACAGCTAAAGGTTGTAATACTGCAAAGAAAAACAATTGAACAGGAGCATATAGTGTGACAGTTTAAAAACAAAACAAGTTTTTGTTCAGGTCTTGCAAGGAATGTTGTAGAACATAGATCCTGCAGGTGAGACCTCAACCTATGTATTATATCATGAAAGACACTTCAAATTACTTTTTATATATTCATATAAAGAGACTTTTGTTAAAGTTACATATTTCTTCTTCCAAACACTGCATTTGCTTGTGAGCAAGCCTTGTTGGGATCTAGGTACTTGCTCAGCTATTACAACAACAACGGTAACCCTGGTCATTTCTACAGGGCATTCCTCTACTGTGAGGAAAAATGCTATGGGCATCTTCAATGCCACTGCTAATGGCAAAGAAAAAAAAAAAATCCTCTGCTGAAGTGCTGAAGTCCTTGCATATTATTATTCATAGCACAGCTATATGATCAATATAAAAACAAAAATTTATAGTTGGTCAAGCAGATTTTTATAAGCTGCAATATGCTGGTTTTCTATACTGTGGACTGTAGAAGTTTCTCACAAACATATGAAGATTTAGTAGTTTTAGCAAGGAGGAATATAGGGCTCAGAGAAGATTCCAAAACAATGCAAGTTCAGTCAGTAATATCATGACAAATTGATATGTGTTTGGCACAGCTCTTGCTACCTCTCCTAAGCTGAACCATCAGAATTATATGCAACTACTTTTCATCATGAAGGCAGCAACTATGAGATTTGGCAGAGCAATTAAGTGTTATGTGCTTCCTTCCTCACATTAATTCCTTCCTCATTTCTTCTGCTCAGAGATTGCTCTTATGTTATGGTGTCAATGACCGTAAGCAAGTAGCTTTTTAACAGCAAGATAACCAGTATGAGAAACAAAAGCATCTTTTCCCCTACTTAAGCAACTGTGTTAATGGTAATTGGAAATAGGTGTAAAATTGTTATGCTATGTTTAGTATTGACAATCTGCAAGTCTCCATGGGTTCAGAGCTGTATACATGGAACACCAAAAGCTTCCAGCCCTCCTTAGCCACCAAGGTGTAATTTTGGCATATTACTCAAGAAAGCACCTCTCCAGCTCCTACCCCATCCCTGCCTGCCACGAGCACATGGACTATATACAGATAGCAGATATCCAGCAGAGCATACAGAAAGAAAACTTTTTCAAAACAATTAAATTAATTCAAGTAAATACCTACTTGACTTTGTAAGGGGGGGAGGGAGTAGGTGGTCAACAAAAAAATTGCTACATAATTGGGCTTTGTTTTCTCTGTTTGAACTTTCAATCCATCCTCACAACATCTTTGAAATGTTGTTTACAATGAGAACAGGTTACAATGGAGCAAGCTTGATAAAAGTTGGTGAAAAACAAGGTCCAGAAAGGACTTCACATACTGAAATACATTTTGCCTAGGAAATCAGTGAAGAATCACACTACAAAATAATTTGAACCACATGTATAATTTCTCAAACATTTTTGAATATTTTGGAATGAAGGGAATAAAATTAGGCATTCATACAACTGAATTGAAATTCTAGTCAGATATTACAAGAGTACAAAAAAAAATCCTGTTATTTACTGGATAATTTGCTGAATTTTCTTCTAGGATGTGCACTGTCATGAGCCAATAGAAGAGCCAAGACAATAAAGGCTGACTGGAGGTATGAACACGGGACTGCTTGTGAGGCCACACATGAGACATGTTAAGCTACACTATGCTTTGCTTTTGGCATCTAACAAACTGGTCTGAGTGAGCATACCTGCCAAAAATTACATTAGCAACGAGGTATCTTATGTCTGTGCCAACACATTTCCCTTCAAACATGGAAATAACCTACCCCACGTGTCTGGCTTTCACTCATGCCTTGAAAGCTGAAACATATCTGTTGTAAATTAATTCAAGTTTTTGCTTTGGATGAAGGGACCAGTCTGCTAGCTTCATGGGATTTGGAGCACATAACATAAGAGGAGAAGCTAAGAGAACTTGGTTTGCTCAGTTTTAAGAGGAGAAAGTGAAGGGAGATTTTATGGTTTGTTTCATCTATATAATAGACATTTTTAAAGAAGACAGAGACAAGCTTCTGGAGATTTACAGTGAAAGGAAAGAGGCAACAAACACAAACTACAGCCAAGAAAATTCCAATTATATACTTTTTTTTTCCTTGCTATGAGGCTGGTCACAGACTGGAACAGGAGAGCAGGGAGATGGAGGTGTGCCCATTGTTGGAAAGGTTCAAAACCTGAATGGATACAGCCCTGAGCAACCTGAGTTATATTTGAAGCTGGATCTAGCTTCAAAGTTGATCTTGCTCTAAGCGTGGCAGCCTCCAGGCTCCCCTTGCAGGTTGAATTATTCCCCAGTTCTCTCAATGAAATCTGCAGCAATGCTCTTAGAAGAGTATCTAACAAGAAACAGGGACTGGTCCTAATGACAGCAAAAAATAGAGGGTCAGCTTTAACATGATTCTCTCTAGGTCCCATACACCAGTGGACTATTAAGAGGCATTATTGGATTGAAGATTTGCCCCATAATTTGTTGTGTATGCTGTAAAAGTATAAAAGTATTTTTTTTTTTATTGTCTGTGCAGAAAAATGAACATGCAGACTTCT
Source organism: Netta rufina (assembly GCF_964035555.1). NCBI lineage: Eukaryota > Metazoa > Chordata > Aves > Anseriformes > Anatidae > Netta > Netta rufina. Next base: position 41,446,937 of record NC_140125.1, read on the forward strand.
TTTTTCCTCCGTTTTACTGATATAACAGAACTCTCTTCTTTACAGTTGCATGGCATACGATAATTCTGTCTTCTTAAAAAGAAAAAAAAAAAAAAAAGGCAAACAAACAAACAACACAAAAACTACACAGCCTGAAAAGATTCCTATGGTTAGAACTAAAAGCAAGCAAACAGAAAACCCAAACAGGATCTGAACTTCATGTTACATTTGCATCCAGCATCTGTAATATGATCACAACAAAACAGAGGTTTTGTTTAGAATTAATCTGAATTCTAAACAAACAAGAATTAGAAGATGCTCTTAAATCAGATATAAATAATGCATTAAATAGGTACTGCACTGACCTTGGAGACCTTGCATTTCCGTACAAATACCCTAAGGATCAAGATACTTTGTTTTTCTCTTCCTTGGTTCTCCCTCATAAAAAGAATTGAGTGTTGCCTTTTTGCTGCTCTTTTCCAGTTTGAACACATGGGAATGCAAATTCAAAAGAAAAAGAACCGTCCTACTATAGGCATGGACCTCAGTGCAGTCAATTTATCAAAAATCCCCAAAGTAGTTCTAACATATAATGAACAGAAAGGAAAAAAAAGAGCACATATTCCCTTACAAATATATTCTTGATTTGCTTAATTTAAAAGTGGTCAAACTTTGGATGGCCAAGACTTTTCCAACATCCTTACACAGCACACACTTCCAATTATTCATGATATGCAGAGAGTATCCATGAACACACAATAAAGATCTTCATTCAACTACTATAAGGTAACTTGTTATAAGAAAAAACAATTCTTATTTCTCAATGAGATCCAGATTTAGAAACACGATCCCATCCAATCTGTGTTAGGAACCCGAAGGAATCTAAACAAGTGCATTGAGAGTAGAAATCTGACACACCAGGACAGAGGATGGTATTGTGTAGAACAGCATCATCCTTCTGAAGAAACATTTGTCTCTTCACAGTTTGCATAGATGTGCATAGCTGGCCTTGTATTACAATGCCTTAAGATACCACACGCAGATACCCTTTGCAGAGTGCAAATCTAAGTAATTTAAATGAAGGTAAAATGCAGAGCAGGCACATTATGGAATGGAAGAGGTTTTTCTCATACTGTTTTTGTTTCTAGCACTGTTTCTTAGAATGTTCATCCTTAGGCCTTATGGTGAAGAAGTTTCTCAGACCCTCTTAAAGCAAGTTTTCTCCTTGCCTTTGTCTGCACATTCCTAGACATTTTAGAATCCAGCTATGACATGTGCTATCTGGAAGCAATGGCCACAGAAAGGGCCTGCCTGCCAATTTATCCTGACTAATGTAAAAGAACAAATCCTCCATTGTTGCCCGCGCGCCATATGTCAATACAATAAAATCACTGTCTTCTGTATTCAAGGTTACATTTGTTTACGATTACAATGTTTGTTTATTGCTGTGAGACTATAGCTGTGCATGCTCTTCTGTTAAAATACAATTTTCACCACCCCCTGTTAATCCTTTTCCCACCCCCCACCCACTTCTTAACAGAGCACATAGCCAGAGGTGGAAAATTCTCTTGTACATACATAAAATACCCTCATGATTTGTTTGTTTGTTTGTTTAAGTGTTAAATTTATAAATTTATAACAGGTTGTAATAGCACGCCTGTAGTGATGACATCTAGGTACAAAATTTTATTTAAGTACCCATTTTACTTAAATATAAGCAAGTTGGTATTTCCACTGAAGCCAACTTGAATAGTTGTATATCTTGCTGTGCTGGCATGCTACTGAAAACACCACAAAAATAAGGAGACCCAGCTTTTATCCCTGCTTCTCCTACTTGACCTATAACTCTGCAGCAAGTCTCTTTTCCTGTTCAGTGCTTTCCAACCCAACATAGAAAAAAAACACATATGATATTTTTTCAAAATGCTTTGAAACCTGAGGAAGGATCATTACAAATAGATTGTCAATTCAGATTAAGATGTCTAAGACTGCAAAGTTTTCATAGAATCATAGAATATCCTGAGTTAGAAGGGACCCATAAGGATCATCAAGTCCAACTCCTGGACTTTCCACTTGAAGAACATAGTCCCTGTACTGGAGAACAATGCTGCTTTCAGGTTTCCATCAGAGAAGATGGAAAGATGGTACCACCTTTTTACAACTTGGTGGCACCTACAAGAGCTCTGCAGACAGATGCACAAGAAAAAGCCATAGTAATCTTCCTTCATGAGCCTGCTCTTGTCCGTTGGGCTCGCTCTCCACTAAGAAAGAGGACATAGCTCTCAATGTTTACTAACTACAATTTTCTTTTAAATAACGCAATGCTGTAACACAAACATCAGGCAAGTCAGACTCTCCAGTGCTTGTAACAGACTTAATCCCATAAGAAGTGCTCTCTAGTGCAATCAGCTGTTCCAGAAAGGTTACAGGATGTGGTACTGTCAACACGTGTCCCAGTGAAAACCTATCCCCCATTAGACTCCTGCCAGAACAATAATAAAAAGTTCTTTGCAGTTTCCCATGGGAGTGATAACTCTTGCCTCCCTGGTGTGGTTATTGATAAAAATCCGACTGGGGTCAGGATGAATGAAGGTAGCCGCCAGGTTCCACCCACTCACACAATATACACTTTGTCTAATGCGCTGTTGCAATACAAGCTACAATATCTTTGAAGTAAATATTTGGCTAGTTAAGCAATTATGCTGAAAGGCTTCCCTATCTTTATTATACTAGAAAGAAATGCATAAATCACCTGATCTTATATCTTAGAAGAAATTTCCTCTAACTGGGGCAGTGGGAAGTGATTTTCAGGTTGTGAGCTGAAGTAAAGAAAAGGGAGGAAGGGGGAGGAAGGAAAGGCGTTAAGGCACTTTTTTTTTTTTTTTACAGTCAGGCAACAATATTAAGTATTTGCTGATGCCACAAAAGATTTCTAACAGGTCAAATGCAGCTGCATGTAAAAGGACAGGTGTGTTACAGCTCTGAATGCTCTTTTAATAAAGATAACATCTTTACTGTAAAGGAACAAAGTTCATCATTTCCTGTTAAAGATGTCCATGCAATACTAGTGCAATAGTCATAGCTAAATATTCACTGTTTGTGCAATAGATTTCATTCTTGAGCTCTGCACATGACTTGCTCTTATAATGCAAGTCTGTGCCGTGACAGCTATCAGACTTGAGCTGTTCTGCAGAAACAGGATGAAATTACAAGTTCCTGACTTTGTTTTTTTTTTTTCTGCCTCTGTTTACAAGGACAAGTTGCTTCACAGTTTCAGAGGAAGTCATTACTATAAGGATAATTTGCTTGGATATGGATGAGAAAATACTCAGCAGCTACATTTCTGTTTCTTCTGCCTATCTCTGGATGTAAATTAACTTATTAACTACCAAGGTAGGTCAAATAGAACAAAAAAAATAAATAAAAAAAAATAAAAGCCAAAAAAAAAAAAAAGCAAAAAAAAAAAGGCCTCGGAGACACAAAAGACTGACCTAAACAACTCAAAGGCCTTGTGAGTAATAAAACATCTAATATTTGCTTTTAGAAATGTTACCTTCCTGAGTGACTGGGGAAGTGCGATTTGTGCAGATATCATTATTAATTCATACCAATGAATACCAATAAAAAGTACTAACTCAAGCATCAAGTCACAGTATATAAGCAGAAAATGGGAGATATTTGCAGTCCATTTATTCATTAACTGTACTATTCCTAAAAGGCAGAAATAAGGGTAAAAGATGGGTACAAATAATTGGAGATGAAAAAGCTGAAAATGTGATTTTCTTTTGAACAGAACAGAGATTTTCTTCCTCTGTAGATTTTCAGTTCATTCATACAACCACATATGAATTCGCCACTGAACAGTTAGGACCATGAGAAACTATTGACTGTGGTGTTCCAAACATAGCTTTTCTGTATGTATGTGCAGTACATCAAAGCCACAGACAGGAAGATGGTACCAATGAAGAAGATTTCAACATATATCTAAGAACTGTTCTCATACAAAAGAAGAGAATAGTTTGAAGAGCTGGAAGACAAGAATGTCCCTCTAATTTCCCAACATGATCTAAGAGACACCCTGCAACCCTCATTAGACCACACTTGGGGCATGCAACTGCAGGGCATTTACAAAATCACTGAGTCAGGAGTCCTGTTACAGAAGAAACAACATTTGAACTGAAAATAATTAATTTATGGACTTAATTCAAAAAACTTCCAACCCTCTTTACTGGGGGGGGGATGTATCAGAATGCATTAAGAGTGAATACTAGATTCCTTGCCTCACCTTTTCTACTCAGGCAATATACAATGTTTGGCTTATAACTTGGAAAGACTCACAGATCATTTATGCATAGCATACTATCAGGAGCAGCCAAGGATACTTGTATTCAGAAGGAAACATCTCAGTACTTGGTAAGAGTGCTTGCCTCCATTTATCCTGCTGAAGACAAAAACTCAGCCTTGACATACGAAGACTAATCTTCCTAATAACAACATGAAAGCTCATGAACCAAGAGGGAACTCTTTGATTACTGATGACTTTGCTGAAGGAAAAAAAAAAAAAAAAAAAGCTATCTGAAATTTCACATTAAAATATCTCATATCACACTAGTCTTGTGTCCTGCTTATCTTTCTGTTATAATTAATAAAGGAACTGTAGAAAGGTTTTGAGGCTTCAGAATGTTCAACAATTTTCATTATTAGCACAGCAAGTAATTAAGAAACAATTACAATAGCAAACAACAGCACGAAAGAGCAAGAGTAACTCTATTCCAGTCAGTTCCAGAACCACAATTGTAATGTTTACACTCAGTCTGTTCCCTCACCACTCACATATTTGATAGATCTATTGGGATTTTATCAATGAAATGAATTATTAATTTTCAATGACAAAACAATTGATTATTTTCTACAAATTAATGTACTGTTGCCACACAGTTCTTGCCATCCTCTTATAAGGCATAGTACTTACTAAAGGAAATTAACACTTGCAGTGTTTTTAGTTTATTAAAAAGGACTTTCTGCAGAATGCTGATCTATGTGATAATACCCATAAAATTGTTCCCATAACAGAAAGGAAAAATCAGTGGAGACTAAATGGGAGAAGGGCCAAGTTCTCCTATCACTGACCTCACTATAAATCAGTCCTCTGACTTAAGGTCAACTATTTCAGATTGGTACTCCATGCAGCTGAGTACCTGGGAATGATAAAAAAACAGAAGCTAGGCAAATTTTACTTAAAGAATTTGTTCTCAGTAAGAAAATACATATATATCCTAAACTCTATGCATGACTAGCTTAGATTACTTCCTCTCATAGAATAAAATACACTTTTCACTAACACATCTATCAAATTTGTTCAGGTACAGAAGAAAGAGGAGTTGAGAGAGGATCAATCCAGCTGCTATGAATAATTTTGCAATTGTTTGCTCCCAAAGCTCAAAAGACTATGGATTAAGTTTCCAAGGTACAGAAACCATTCTCTATATGTATTCATGACTGGGACGGGAAGTCATAGAAATATTTTGTTTTTACCTGTCAACATCTCTGTGTTTCCTTGATACAACCCATAACCTCAGTCTACAAATTTGAGTACTAAAATGAGGGAAAAACATGATTCCTAAAAAAATAACAACAATCATAAAAAAAAAAATTGCTCATGGAATTTCTCTGAGTTTAACAGCAAATCATAAAGAATAAACCAAGTCTCTATTTCAACCTTCCACATAGATGAAAAACAAATCAAACTCTTGTTATTGTGTAAATGGTCTTTTATACTGAATACTTCACATGCAATTATTGAGTTTGTATGAGCCAAAGCAGCTGTTTATGGCAGAATATAGAAGAGTTCTTACCACTGGTGATTCAAGTACAGATATAACTGATCACATATAACTTTGATCAATCTATTCTCAAGGCATTAATACTTTCCTTAAAGAAGACCTTGTTTCTCATATAACTGAATGGCTTGCTTCAAGATAGCAGGTCTGATACCAGCTTTCACATCTTAGTAGAAATTCTAAGTACACTTTATCCAACCTCCTAAAATACATGTTATCCAATACATTGGGCCTCTTTCAGTTAAATACTTGCCTAGTAACTTTATTTCCCCATATTGCAACAACAGGTTTGCTTTGCAAAATTTAATCACAGCAGCGTTGCCCACAAAACTACACACGGCATGCTCTATTCCATTTTCCCACGCTTTTTAATATTTGTCATATTTCATCTTTTAGTGCAGTCCTAATGAGAGCATATTGGAACACCACAGAACCAGGCTCATAAGAATGTGGTCTTGAAATAAAACATGGAACAGAAGGAGCATTGTGTTACAGCCTCTGTTAATGTTTTAATGGTTGAGAGATTTCCAGCATGTTGGCAGTGTCAGGACAAACCAATTTAATAAATTATTAACACTAATCAAACATTTTTATGATGGCAGTCAAAACTTCCTTGGCAGTTAAGGTTAATTCTGTTGAAGTTTGACAAAGATGTTACTGTTTGATGGAAACCATGTTTAAAACTACAGCCTCTTCAAATCAAAACCTCGCGCTGCACTAAAGAAATGGTTAAGCAACATGTCTCAAGTACATAAAGAAACAGTGAACGCAGGGCTACAGTGTTCATAGGCAGAGCAAGAGCTGACAAATGTAAAATGTAATTTTACATAATAAGTGAATAAGTAATAAGTGAAATGTAAATTAATTACAGCACATCTAATATGCCTGCCACAGCTTGGAAAAGGATAGAGACTTATCGGGAAGAGATAATGCTCAAGCTGTCAAAAGAAGAATGCTAAAATCAATCAATCAATAAAATCTAGGAATTCCTGGCATTTGACAACAGGGGTAAAGAATTAAAATAAGAGTTCTGCCACTTTTGAGGTATTAAACTTTGGAGAAAATATTTTTAAAACTCTTTCATTCAATAGGTAACTAATAATAACAATGCCAGATAACACAACATTCAATCTCCAGCTCAACTAGCCCTGCCAGTTAGTTTAAATCCAGCACAGCAGAAGCTAATGAGGGGTATAGATTAACAATACAATGTTTCTTAGGCCTTTCTTAGGCCTCCCCTGGGGCATCCAAAGTCTATACATCATCAATCTCCTGCAAATTGATGTGGTCAGCCTGTGACAAGGGTCAGGTTTCCAGGACCAGCTACCAGGCATGATCTAGTCATTTTGAGTTAACCAGACAAAGCTCTGTTCTGCTGAGCTCCAGCCATATAAAATTCACAGTTCCCCAGGCTTTTAGTGAGCTGAAATCAAACCATAGAGAACTCCCTGTTCTCCTCTATGCCCTCTACTTTCAGATCAGCTCACCTTTCTGTGGTGATACAGTTAGTATTTTGCTCTCTTACACATGATGCCACCTTGGAAACCTTAGGCTCACAACCATATACTAACCAAACTGTTTTCTTTTTATTTATTTTATGCTGATTAATTAAATCAAAAGTAGTGACAAGAAGAAACACACTTGTTTATTTTAAACATACAAAAGCAGTGAGGAAGAGAAAACGGTGCTCAAAAACATTTGTTTGCTCTTTTTTATTGAATAAGCACACACAGGATCTTGCTTTTATCCAACAACTTATGGGCCACTGTTTTTTCAAATACTCTGTGAATTAGCTCAGTATACGCATATTTGTGCAGCCATCTATTAGCTTAGCTGAAGTCAGTGGATTTGCATGCAAGCTTGGTAAGCATGCCTATGTTCACAGTCACAGCATTGCAGCCTTGTCAGCTGCACTGAAAAGCACCCCTTAAAATAGGAAGAGACAAACAAGCAACCAAGCATACAACACAGAGAAAAGTGAGACGTTATGTCAGTAAGGTTTGTGCAGCCTGAACTAAAGTAGTTTTGAGGTAATAAAAAGTTCTCTGTTGATTTCAATGCTTTTGATGGCATCCATAGTCCTACAGAAACCGCAGCAGATAAGATTTACATAGTACCTATAGGTTTAGCACCACTTAAACTTACAATTAGTAGTTATTTCCAAGGGTAACATTCTTAGCTGTTAATCTATATCTGAAGGATTAAAAAACCAAACTGCCTTATAGGGAAAAAAAATGGATTATAGGATCCCTGCTACATGAAAGGCAGATTTCTGAGACATACAATGTACTCCAGTTAACATTAAATATTTGCAGCTACTTGTGATCCAGAGATGTGAACAACAAGAAGAAAACAGACCTTTGTATCCATGTGGGAACTTAAACAAAATTCAATATATTTGTTATTCATAATGTTACTTTGACCATAATCCAGAAAAACATTTTAGAATGTGGATGTTCACATAAGAATCCTTGCACCGGTTACTTGTGCATTTATTTAAGCAAGCAAACAAAAAAAAAAAACAAAAAAAAAACAAGCAAACAAAACCCTCAAATTCATTTTGTATTTTGTCTGCTCCAAATGGATGGCAAGCACTGAAAAACGGGCAAAAGAAGGGAGCAAGACACTTGCGGCATGAACATCTGATGAACATTTGCTCATATTTATTCATGCAAGCACTCTGGAATTTCTCCGTCATGGACAGTCTTCCAAACACAACGTCATGCATATGAATGTACACAAAAAGCAAATAAAAAGATGCACTAATACCTTTGAAGTAACTTCGTGGCTTTTATCTGATGGATGCTTGTAAATGCTTTGTTTCATTATTCAATTTATTTTTGTCTTACACACTGCCAGCAAACTTCTACAGGGGAAAAATCCTCTCAGCGGCCAGGCAGCCTCAGTTCTTATATTTCCGCTAGCTCCTTTGGGCAACAACATGGCTTGAGCAAGTTTCTGAAAGACAACTACATGAACGTGTTCAAAATTTAAGTTTGTACTCAAAAAAAACTTCCAGGGTTTTTCAAGATGAGCTCCCATCACTAGACTAGCCAGCAATAGCAATTCACCTCTTTATTACATTATCAAACTTTTTACATTGATTAGGATGTAGCCAAGGATTGTTTGGGGTTGTAATATTAGGATTATCATCTTTGAACCATCTTGCAAATGGTTGTAAGAAATATTAAAAGAATTTGGAAGGAGTAACACAAATATTGAGAAATTATTAATATTGAGAAGACAGAGATACATCGACAGAAGAGATATACCTTTGATATGTCAGTATCACACATCACTAGAACTATCCCAATTCAACCGGTAGCTCAAACATTGGGAAACCAGCATGCATTCACCCGCATGTCTAAAGGAATTTCAGAGGGATGCTAAGGGAATACAAGGGCAACTGTGCCCAATCTGTGGTCTGTAACACGTAGACATCACATGTGCCTTTTTGAAGAAATAATATTTAAGCCTTTTGAGGTTCCCCAAAGGCATACTTTATATCCTACATTTACTTAAAAATAAATAAATAAATAAATAAATGTTTGACTTGGTGTGTGTACATTCACCTTTGAGTGCCTGTGTGTTTTAGGCACATAACCCATCAGTTAAAAACAAAGTCTCAGTTTAAGCTGATATGAGTGGAAGTTTGAACAAACAATGATTGCAGCTCTTTCTTTTAGTATATTATCACTCATAAGTGATTTTACCTAACAATTTTGCAGGTCTTTTGATTTATTCTGTACTAAAGACAGAACATACATTGACATTATTGGAGCTGGTTACTATTACAGTTGTTATAAGGAACAGGCATTTTTAGAATGGCTGATAATATAAGAAGGAAATACATTATTAGAAATCAGTGTCAAGACTTTATTTAAATACAGATTCACCTGGAGTGAACCGTGAGCTTAAGTTACTTTCTTTTTTTTTTTTCTTTTTTCTTTTCCCCTTTATTAGACAAGAAGAAGGAACAAATTTCCCCTTCAGGGGAACTATATGCAAAGATATGCTCACAATTCGAAAAAGATCCTTTAGAAATTGCTTATGGAAATCATGCTAGTTATCCATCTAAAGTACCCAACTGTGTGTATCATAAGTAAGAAGTATGCAGGTCTGTTCCACTTTGTTTATGCAACCAGTGGCCCATTCAAATCCCACCTTTAAATGGAAGCCCACTAGCAAATCTGTTCCCTAAATGAGCTCTGTGCTGTGGACTTCCATTTAAAATCTACACTGCCGCTTTGCCACTGCTGAGAGTGCTCATTAGCTTCAATCAGTAGCTAAGGATGGAGGCTAAAAACCTGAATCACAGGGAAAATGTAAGCCATCATTTAGGCATGAAGAAGATATCTATCATATCTGGTGAGGGAGCACATTAGCACCAGTCATCTAACCCTGCCCCACCTAGAACAATTGCCTCCACTCCTCCTCAACCACAACAAGCCCTCCTACACAACTATTCATTGCAGGAGTAAGAAATTTTATAGTGGCTACTGCTGTGGAGGAAAACTGCTGAAAGTCTAGCCTCCACCCCCAAACCAGTGTGCGCTATTATAGGCCAGGTCCAACTGCTCCTCCACCTACAAAACTGTTACTGGCATCAGCTCACCAAGTCAAAGCCTGTTCTTCCTATGCTAAAGCTAAAAACAAATGCCGTGCAAGGCAAGTCAGCTTTCCATATAATAATAAATCAGGCTGGTCTGCCTGTATAGTACACAGGAGAGACACTTCTAACTTCGCATGAAATTTCACTATTCCCCTCTGAAAAAATATGGTTCCTCTTCCCACTTTAAAGGCTTCCACCCGCCTCTGCTTCTCTTCCCACCAATCTTTATTTGGCTGCTTTTCCAAGGGCAGACAAGAATGCCGGGCAATTCTCTGAATCTCTTATTTTGAGAGAACAAAATATCTTTCCCCCCATCTAAGAGAACTGATGCACTCTGCTGGCTTCAAACTCTAAGAACCATTCTGCTGAAGCAGCTGTTGAATAATTTATATTTCTTAGAACTGAGCTGAGTATATGTACATTTTTGCTTTGATATATACAGTATAGTTGTTTTTCCTTACTTTCCAATGCCATCTTGGTTTTCACTTAAAATTTCAAGGTAGGAAAATTTGAAAGGACTTCAGAGTCTGGGAAAATGATTTGGGTTTAGGAAGAGAGAAAGGCAGTGCTCTTTTGCTTACCCTCCCCCCCCCCCCCCCCCCCCTTACCCACACACACACACACAAATGAAAGGAAAAAAAATCCTGAACAGCTTGTAATTAGCAGCTCTGAAAAGTTAAGGTTTCTTCAGTGGCACACAGCATGCCAAGTAAACCTACAAGAGATTCCTTAGTTTAACACGCCTGAAGCTGGACACAGTTCCCCTAAATAAAAGCACAGCTCACACTAACAGTTGCAGTATGTTAGTGGCTGGATGGTTACTTTACAAAGAATTATAAAGTGACACAGCAGTCTGGTTGAAAAAAACACACACCACGCTTTGATGTTTTTAACCACTAACTTCAAGAGGACCAACAGAGACCTTCCTGTTTTTATTGCAGCCCCTCTATCATTCCTCCCCCTGTTCCCTCCCTCCGCTCCCACTGTTAGATGGAGGACTGTTATCTTTCAGTCACTTTGTAAGGTTGACTTGTTTACAGACTGGATGTCTCTGTTTAGAGGCCTATATCAGAGAACAAACAGGGCAAGTGTGACTTCCTAGAATCTGAAATGTGATTCTTTTTCCTCTTGGGCAAGCAGGAGTGGCAAGGGAGGGGGAGAAGAAAGATCCCATAATTGTCCTTCTCCTGGTCTGTTTTCCCTCCAGGTTAAATGCACACACCTGTATTGCACCAAGGTATTTTAAATGAGCCAACTGCTTAAAAGTCAGCTTAGCACAACTCCACAAAAATGAACAGCAATTGTCTCAGCAAAAAACTGGTCTATTTCAGAATCTGGTTCACGAACAGTAAAATCAATGCTAGACAAAGGCTTCTCTTAAAACTACTATTTTTAAGGTTTCATATTATAGATACATTTAGATGTTCATTTAGGGAACCTTAAAAGCTTATATCACATTTTACAGGGGACATTTAAAGGGTGTCAATGGGGTAATTATAAGCATACATACACTAACGATGAAATTTTAGAATCTATTAATAGCATGAGTTTGGATACTCCTTATCTTGAATAATATTTTACCTCAGGCAGGGCCTTTACCCAGTCAGTAAAAATAGCCTTTAATAAGGTCCTCAAATGACATGATAGACAGTTTGCTTATATTACTAATAGCAGATTTCTTTTAGTTTCTCCATGACTCTTGGGTTATAAACACTCCAGACAAGGTATGGTTCATCCTTACTAAGGGTGTTTTATTTTTACACTGATTTTTTTTTTTTTAAATTGTAGGATTCATTTTTATAAGTCTTTGATTTCAAAAGGCTTTCTTTCACACAAACGCACTTGGGAGCACAATGGACTTTTAAAGGGTATACAAAGAGGCACATCACACTCATTCCTGCAGTACTTCATGGTGAGAGGGTAAGCCAGCCAGTTTTGAGCTTGATCTAACTAGGCTCTCTTGCATGTTGCTCACCAAAGGAGACTAAAAAACATTTGAACTCAAGAAAAGGTCAAGATTTAATTCAAATGAAATCTAGGAAGTCAACCCTTTTAGAACAACTCCCTCCAAATAAATAGAACAGACAGGACAGGAAAGATTTTGCGTGTGGCTCTTCTTTCAACATCCAGGTCCACATAGGTGGGACCGTAAGACCCAGGCACTTAGTTAGACATAGCCCAGTTACTCTGTGAGGAGCAGCAGCAGTGCCCAGTCCCTGCTGGTTCCCTGCTGGGTTCTTCACACCTGCTCTGAGCCCTGTCTGCTCCTTGTTCCTCACTACCGTCTGAGGCAGAGTTGGCCAGTCTTCACTGGGACTCATAAGTGCTGTGACTTCTGGTCCTTATTCTCTCCAACATCCCCAGTACCTTCCCAGCAGAAGAGTGAGTTCCCCTCCCTCCGGGGATTTCTTCCCTTCTTATTGATAGCTCACATCACAGCTTTGCAAACCAAGGGCTGGAATAACTGCTGCCTGCCACACACCTATGCTGTGCAATAAGACGGACAATCCAGTAGGAGGTCTGTCAGCTCAAGTGACTGAACTTTTGAAAAAAAAAAAAAAAAAAAAAAAAAAAAAAAAAAAAAAAAGTGAGAATTTGGTCTCTGCTGGAGTTTGGGTACAACTTACTTAAGCAGTAAAAAACACAGTATTTAATTCAATTTAGCTGAACTGCAACTAATGTATCCCACTGCCTCTCTGCCCACTGCTAATAGCAGAGCTGTTTCTCCTTAGCTGGCCTAGTTTGAAAGCATCCAAGGTTACAAGTCTTTTGGTTTTCCCCCATAGCAGCAGATTTACATGTATCTTGCCAGAGACCACCTGAATCCTCCTAGCCCCTCCAACACACTATGTTCTCCTTCCACTTTCAGGGTTGGCCTTGCAGGAGGTGCTGGCATGTGCCCTTATCTGGAATTTCACACCTGCAGGGCTTCCTCAGCCCCAACTGCACAGCTCCCTGTGTGCGACGTGGGCTTCTCCCTCTGCGGTCTTGTTGCTCCGGAAGCTGTGGGCAACAGCAAGCTCGGTACACTCTGCTCCTGCCAAAAAGCAAGCAGCAAGTGAGGAGACAGACTAACCCTTCACAGAGCGCCAAAGCCTCCCGGCACAGCTCTGTGTAAAGGGAGTGCAGAGGTTGCGGCCATTCTGTTTTGTTTCAAACTAAACTGCATGGTCCATCCATACCCCTTTCAGTTTTTGGTCTCATCTCAGGAAAACAGGGGAAATTAAGCTATATGAGTAGAAGGTGGTTTTTAATCACAACCACTTTTTCCTTGGAGACCAAAAGCATATGTTTGAATTAATGGACTCTTTCCATTAATCACAAAAGGCCTAGGATAGCTGCAAGAGATGTTAGGTTTTCCTCATCGTGCATGAACTTCCTCCAACTCTCTTCAGCAGTTTCACATGGGGATGATGAAGCCATTTAGTCTAACAAAAGAACTGGCTTGAATCCTGGACCAGAATTCACATACACATTAATTTATATTTCTGGCATTCAGATATGATTAACTCTTCTTCTGTTCATTTTAGACAGATTCCTCCTTTGAGAATGGCTGAAAAAAAAATGCTTTAATGCTCAGTTCTAAGTCAGGCAAAATTTGAAACACATGCCTCTGTTCAGCATGTCCTACCGGAAAGCGTAAATGACTCTTTCCCCTGTACCTCGGTATTGTTAGACCTTATTCTGACATGTGTAGTTCTGTGTCTGCACTACAGACACTGAATTTAACTTTATGGATTCTATCGTGTAGGAGACACCTAGGCACAAGGTGACAGGATGTTTTGCTCCTTGTGCAGATCTATTCTTTACCACAGAAATCTGTGGTATATCAGACAAACTCTGCTGTGCCTGAAAGCCAAAAAAAACCTTCACAACCCTGCACAGCTGGAGAAGAGATGATCACATGCTGCTACTCATTGCTCTGAGGATAATCAAGACTGAACTTCTCACAAAATATGTCTAATTGCATGAATATACCTATCTAATTTTCAAACTAAAGATGCCCCAGTCTCAGAAAGAGTAGCATTCAGACAGCATTATTTTTTTTGTAGCTAATAAGAGCTCAAGACAGCTCAGATGGACAAGGAAATTCATGTACCGGCCTTCATCTTTCCCACTCGTTCTGTCACATTCTAGCTGGATTGCCTTCCCACATGAATTATCACACTGTGTCAGTCCCTGAGGGAAACTTCCCTCTCTGAAAGTACTAAGATAACGAGTGTAAGTCTCAACATCTACTGAAGGAACAAGGAAGTCCCAGAGATGATGCACCTCACCCAGGGTAAAGGTATGAGAGGTAGGATTGTATTTGAGCTGGGCTGGCAAACTGACTGAACATGGGCTTCTTGAACTCTGCTCCTGTTAATAACCAGCACAAAACACTAGTTTTTCCTTCTTTAAGCTAATTCTACATGCTTCAGCAGTATGCCCCACAAAGTAGGGCTCACAGGCAAACATGTTCCTAGAACATACAGTCATGTTACAGAAAGCATTGTTTTCTTCATTGCATGGTTTCCTGAGTTACTTTGCCCTGTGAAATCCAGCACAAACAAAAAGAACCTGGAACTTCAGAGTTTTTCCTGAGAGTTTGGGTGCCAGCTGTTATTTGTGTTCCTGTATGTATATCTACAGTGATATTCAAGATTACAGAGAGGATCAAAGCTATGACTCCACCAGTGGAAAACAGCTGACAGGGTACTGGGGCTGTTCCAATTCCTTTCTAAATAATGCCACTCACCTCTTCTGAGACCTTTATTGACGTCCTGTGCCCTCCAAGACCAATTTGTTCCCACATCTCATATGCTGAAGACGTAGAAGCTCTAGAGAAGCCCCCCACACCTGCTCTGTACAGTGTCTGGGACTGCATGGCTCTATTACAATGCAAGTGCTAATTAACAGCCCAAGCAGGCTTTGTGCAATGGCTGCCAAGCTAAGTTCTCTGCCTTGTACTGAATTGTTTGCCCTGCTTAACATTTTAAGTCTTTAAGTTCATCATTTACTGTAATGTACTAAGTTATATCACAGAAATTTTAGAGTGACTCCCCTCCACAAGTTACTTTCAAACAATAACAAGCCATCACATACTTGTTCCTATGCTCTGAGGAGTTTTGAACTTTAATAAATTAATCCTATTTAAAAGTAACTTAATGCTGCCTTAACTACATCATTGCATGAAGTGTCAATTTGACATCCTCCGTTATACGCGTTCATTGCAACTTTCACATACTGGAAATTAAGAACATTTACACTTGCAATTGGTGTTAAATAAATGCCCGTAGAGCTCCTTGGAGATTAAGCAATTAGAATAGATTATGTAGCACAAGAAAATTTGTGAATAATACAGTGTTTTGTTATTAAATTACTACCTTCATGAAATAAGATTAAAAAAAAAAAAAAACACACAACAAAAACTTGCATGTTTAATACTGTAGTTAAGTTTTTAAAAGTGGCCTAGAAAAAAAATACAGATGTGTACACATGGGTCATTTGCATGGTTGGTGACAATACAGACTTCAACCCTTTTGTATCTTGTACTTCATTCAAGGTACACGAAAGCTTTAAGTACATGTAGAATAGTATGCAAGCAATAGTCTAAGTGTAAATACTTAATACACTCTAGCTCCTTGCATGTGACAGCGTCTATCTTATTTATTTGAAGTGCACCATGCACACACACACCTAAAGTAAACTGAAAATAACTACCTTCATTTGCCCTGTAATGTGTATGGCCAGTACTCACCGAAACGATTGGTTATATACCAAAATTAAAGAAGTGGGCAGGCTGAGAAGAAATGGACAATGAATTTTATGTCTTGAAGTTCAAGGTTAAAGTGAGCTCAATTCACTAATGCTAAAACTTCATAAGCAGTGTAGAGAAAAAGGGGGCACATTACCTAGATAAAGTTGTGTGCCTAGCACATGGAATTCAACATAAACATATAAAAGGCAGGCATTAAAAAAAAAAAAAAAAAAAAAAAAAAAAAAGTAGGTTTGGGAACAGAGTGCAGTTTGGAGTCACACCCTGAGTTCTAAAGTCAGCAGAAGTACAAAAACCCATGCTGACACCCACATGGGGGTCATCCCCCCCGCACCCTCCACCATACCAAAAACAACCCCTGCTCACCGAGGTCACCACCAAAGCCACATACACTCCATACAAAGCAGCTCATTGTAACCAAAAGCTTCCTAGAGCTAGTTGGTGCTGGGATACAATGAAGGTGGTGTAAGACGTGAACTAGTTGAGGTGGCATTTATTTCACAGGAAAAGAGGGAATCTTATTTGCAAGGGAGCAGGATTTAAGTGTCAGGCATTTAAAATAAATAAATAAATAAATAAATAAATCGGAACAACAACGACAAAAATCACAACGTCAAACAGCTGCGGGGAAGTTGTTTTTCCACTTGATGCAGCCTGTAGAGATTGTTTAAAAGGTACGCCTGTGGCTCCGAAGTCACCAGCTGCAAGAAATCCCAATCTCAGAGTGCCAGCGCCACCTTCCTGCCAAGAATTCAGTCGCAGGCTCTGAAAACGGAGGCGTACATCAAGGGCTGCTAGCTTTTGCTCAAGTCCAAAGCCACACGGCTTTCTGGCTAGACAAGACACCGGTGTGCACCGGGAGGCTGATGGTCCCACTGCCCTGACCTCCTGTCCCCAGACTTCCCCATGCGTCCCGCGCTGCAGCGCCGGGAGGAGATGGTCAGATCCCTCCCGTCACCACAGCATGCTCATGGTTCTGCTCCCCTCAGCGAGCAACCAGCAAAAAGCTCTTCCAAGGAAAAGAGTTTAAAATTCACAGGAAGACACTGGAAATTAAACTTAACCCAGCCTCCTTCTAGAAGCTGTATTTTTTTTTCTTAATGTTAGAAGACAGCCTTTCTGCTGAGGAAAAAAAAAAAAAGTGTTTTCTTGGGTGTAAAGACTTCTCTCAGTAATTTGCTAAGTCAGGGGAAAAAAAGTTTCTCCCATACAAGTAATTTTTCCAAAGGAAAACATCACTGCAGCAAGACTTTAAAAAACAAACAAGATGTTAGTGGGTGTTAAAAAGATTACCTAAAAGTAACATTTAGGTCTAGTAAAATGTCATATTTCAGGGACTTAAATATATATATTCCTCACCACTCAGAGCCAGGAATTCACCTTTAAATCAGCAAGGGAAAGACTAAAACAGCCACCAGCTCCCTGGAAGAGAGGCAAAGTTCCTGGCTGATGAAACCTGCAAGCCACTAAGGAGCTCCACTGACAGGAGCCCAATAGGAAACCCATCTCTTCTTCCTGTGTTGAAAGGCCCACAGCTACAATTGGCAAATCATCTGCGTGAAAGGAACCAGCAACACAAAAACTGCATCTCAAAGAATTTTGGAGTTATGAAGTGTGCCAGAATGGGTGTCCTTAAAGCTACAATGTACTGTTTAGGTATAGACATGGTGCAGAACTGGCATCAGCAGAGGAACCGATTCTTTTTTACAGTCTCAAAGTGGAGTAAATATGACATGAAAAGACATATACTACTCCAGGCTAGTAAATTCTGAGCTTCTCCAGCTTATTCCTCTGAAGCAACTGCCACCAAGGGCTTCTCTCGATGCCACCTACAACAGAAAAATAAATCTACCCCTCTGAACCATTTTAGGTGCTTGAATCATTTATTTCAGATACCACAAGCATAATTTCACTTCAGTAACCAGATAGTACAAGTAATGGCCTACACATTTTTATATGTCTCCTTTTCCTCAGTTTCTACCTCAGATGGTTGTGGAAACAAAGTCCCACAGCAAATCATGACATATTTCTGTTCAAGTGTAACTTCAATACTAAAACATTCCAAAACAATGAGTTTCTTCTTTAATACAGTTTTGTAGACAGCAATGCATCAGATGATTTAGATAAGTATCACTGGATACACAACAAAAAAAAAAAAAAAGGAAAGGCCCTTGAACATTTCAAGACTTGCTCTCCCCTGCAATCCTCAGGTTAGAAGTGGAATAGCAACCACTGCAAAAGGATGTGACCTTTTAATCTCATCCAGGAATCTGGCACTTGCCTGTCCTCGTTACATGGATTAAAGACATGTGACGACTGAGGAAGAGATGAAGTAGAATTAAAGGGCAGTACATGCCTAGGTTACCCATCTCTGTGAATATGCACAAAATCAGATTTATCAGAGCAAAGAAAGGAGTTTGGATTGAACTTCATAGCAGAGTAGACTGCATGTGGTATTAAAATCTCTCACCTATTTACCCATCCATACACTATGAATTTTAGCTACTTCATTGCTGAAGCTATTAGTGAGCTGTCTACCTTCTGAACACACTGAAATTAAAGCCAGATCACCAGCATTACAGATTTTTGTATGTAAAAATGTATAGACACACACCTGCAATGAGTATTTAGATAAAGGGAAGAAAAAATGCAAATGAAGAAATAAAAAGACAAAGATAAAGGAACTTTGGATGAAGACAGAAAACACACAAATATAACAGCACGAGAATTTGTCAAATAATATTAATAATAATATAATAATAATTAAGTATTTTAAACTTGCAAGTTTTGAAAATGTCAATTATTTACGCTCAAGTTGGAAATACTGTACTTCACATTGCTTGTCTTGATCTGAGGGACATTCAGTCTGAATACATTTAGCTGCTTAAAAAGCAGCAGCAGCAGTTTGAGCTCTGAAGTGAGTGAAGTGAATGTGCCCTCATTGGGGCTACTCAGCAACTGCATGCCCCGTGAGCTCTGCTTGCACAACACAGTCAAGGAGCAGTCACACCATGATGGATGGCTGAAATACATTCACACAGTATGAACTGGAATGTCACAGCCAGCACTCCTGAAGGAGTGGTAGGGTGCAGGGAAAAGGCGCTGACATGCCTTGCACCCAAATCCTGCTGTTTCTCCCTGCTTAGATCCCCAAATCACCCTTTCTATCACTTTGGGAAGCTCCTTCTCCCTACCTAGTGGATGACTCCAATAGCTAAAGCTGAAGCCTCCTGCAACCCTACCCATTTCCTGTCAGGAGAGTTCCTACATACATATAAATGTATAATATGTATATATACATTTAATATCAATTACAGGGAAGACAGGGCAGTCTTTCAAATGTCAACATATTGTACAAACAGGAAGTGGCACTGCAGCAACAGGTCATTAAAAAAGTCTGCAGACCAACCAAGAGTCAGGAAAGTCATCTGAAAAAAATGACAGAAAAAAAAAAAAAAAAAATCAGGCCTTTCTCACCACAGTTGGCACATCCTAAATCTCACAGTTTCATACCCTCACAGAAGAGAGAGACGTGTTTCATGAAATTCATGAAACTGCCAGAGTAAGCAGCTTTATAAATAATCACATATTTTCACCATACCTTTTCCTATGACTCCCTATCACTTAATTGCCTCTACTGTTTTGCTCCCTCCTTGAAACGAGCAAAAATCCTATGGAGGGTGGGGAGTGGTTGGGGTCTGAAGAGAGTCTGGTCAGAAAGCAGTTTCACATACTCTCTTATTTGTTGGAAGCCTTTCCATTGAAAAGACATCCTGAAATCACTATCCTGCTTTCCTCTCCTTGAAGGCTTTAATTCCTTCCCCCTCCCTGCCTTGCACCTTGAAATGACGTTACAAGGAGAATCAGGACTGATTTCTCAAGAAGCTGATGTGGGATCACAAGCATAGGCTGGCAGCTAGAGGTAATCCAAGGGGAAAAAAAAAATAGTTCTGCCCACCTCAAGTTCTTGTTCATGACAGAAGTACTGGGTAAAGATAGAAAAGCCCATCACTTGCAGCATCACTGTGGGCTTACTCATCTAAGAGAGCATCCCCATCAATATTTCCTATTGCAAAAACAGGTGAATGTGACATATCCTAGTTTGACTGAGAGATCTGAATGGCAGCTCTAAAAAAAAAAAAAAAAAAAAAAAAAAAAAAAAAAGTGAAAACAAAATAAAATTTAAAACCATCGTCCTTACCCCCAGTATTCACCACTTTATAACCCAGGCTATCCCAATACAGCATGAGTATGCAAACCACTGGCTATGTTTTTTTTTTTTTTTTTTTTTTTTTTTTAACATCTACATCTGCTTTTCATTTTCTTAACAGGAAACCAACATGATTTCCATGACAAAGGAGGATGCTGGTGTTATACTCTCATTTATCTGTCATGCGTACGCTTGGCAGCATTTGATCTTTATTCTCTAGACACTTAAGAAATAATCTAGGAATTATTGCTTCTTGACAATACAAACAAATAAGGGTATCTATAAATAAACCTGCAGTAAGGAGGGAGAGGAGGTTTGCTTAGTGCCCACAGAGGGACTGTTTCAGGGCTCATCCCCATTTATTTTTTGGCCACTGCCACACTGGAGAAGTCACTTTCTCATCGGAGTGATGAGTGTGCCCCTTGGGGAGAGCCTGAACACCTGGAGCATGGTCCACTTGTGCAGAGGACCCCAAAGAAATCTAAGGGCTTCTTCCCCATCATAGGCACATTGTCCAGTGCCTCAGAGAAGTGTGAGCATGGAATTGGGGTGGCAGGGCTGCAGCCAACAAGCCACACTCCTTCCAACCTCCTGCAGCATGCATGGAGGGCGAGTATGGTGCACCGAGGAGGAGGGGGAGGGAAAGAAAGGCCACACGCAAGCTGCTTATGCTCATCTTGACTTAATGAGCCTCAGCTTGGAAATCCAGGAAAAAGAATAGCATTTAAACAAACTGCAGGCATGAAAACATTGTTTAACATTTATGCTATACTTATGAAGAGCATTCTCACTAGAACCCACAAAAAGCAGCTAGAATTTTATTTTTTATTTTTAAGTGAGGAAGTTGTCGCTGTTTCTAGGATCTCCCCATAGCTGTTCTTGTTTGTTTCGGGCCCAGTCCAAGCAGCTCTTGGAGCAAACATCCAGAATGCCTATTGACTCCTACAAAAGTTGAATCAGGGCTATGGGGAGTAACAGATACAACCCACCAAGCCTTTTTTTGAAGTCTATGAAAGTACTATCAAGCCCATTGATTTACATGGTACTAACAAGATATATTTCAAGAGGCACAGCCTTTCTTATTTTCTTATCATTCTCTTTCCTTCTATGCAAAAATATTGATGGTTACTGCAAGATACATTTGTAAAGAAATCTTCACATTTTATCAGAGCAGATTCTACAAGAAAATCTTGTCAAGACAGAAGATTAAAGACAGTTGTTAGAACTGTTTCAGTTTAAATATATTCACTGCTAAATGATGAGGTTGACCCTGCAAATGCTTCATCATGGCCGGGATTTTCTTGGAAGCGTAGATCACAAATCAGTTGAGTGCACATTCCAGGGTCATTTATAGCCAGATCCAATTAAAATAAAATGGCATATTGCCTACCTCCCCATGGCATCCAGAGGCTGTAGGTGTCTCAGATTTCTATATGGTTAATGAGAATTAGGATCCTCAGTACATGAGCTCGAGCAGCCTTTGCACAAGAAGGCACAACCAACATAAGTGTGTTCAGCATGCAGCTTCTTGAAACAGCCCTACAGAAAATACTGTGTGAGCCATTGCTGCAGACACTGTCCTCCCTAGGGTACGAGACCTTTGTTCCTTGCTGCAGGGAGGTATCATTCCCTATTTGAGATCAACAGCCTGGGATATCTCCTCACATAAGACTGTCTTGCTTTTCAAACAGTCAAGGAGAGGTTGTCCTTTTAAATGACACTTGGTACCCTAAGCCATATTTAATGCAATAACTCTGTGGTTGGAGCATTACCCTGGAAAGTAGGAACCTGGGCTCTAGTTGTTTTTAAGCCAAAATGTGAGCCATCGAAAACTGGCCAGAAAGATTAAGTGTCCAAATGAGAGTACTGAAGAGACTTAAAGTGACAATAGCTCTATTTTTGTATACGCACTTATTTATATTAATCTTAGCTCAGCTCATTTCCTTATTAAAAACAAAACAGCATAAAAAAAAAGTTATTTTTGTCCAAATAGACCTGCTTAAGGTTTGCCAAAACATAACGATCAAACTTTTAAAAAGCAGAGATTTAATGCCAGAGGTGGTCTTAAAAAATAAATTACAAAGACATAACAAAACAAAAAATCCTTATTTTGTAAGCTCTCTAAAAATAGAGGAACAAGAGGTTTGATCTACTTAAGCCATTAAAAGAAAAAAAAAGAATGTCTTGGCTCAAGGAGTCAAATTCATAGGTGAAAGCACCCCCCCCCCCCCCCTTCAGGATTCGCATTTAGATTTCATTTAATAGAAAAAGAATAGGAAACTATAGTTATAAAAGTTTTATTTTTTTCCTGTCTTCATAGCTGTAACTCACATGACCGATCTCACTAAATCTTCCAAGTATTTCTATTACTAAGTGTTCAATACTGTTGAAATGATACAGTTTGGCCTACAGACAGCATTAAATCAGGAGGAAAAAAAAATCATACAAGCATATGTAATAGTATTTGTGCCTTTATTGACATGTATCATGTTTCATGTCAAGCAAACAGTTGGTACCAAGTGAGGAGGACAGGAGAGGACCTAAATGAGCTTCATGAATAAAAAAGTTCTTTAAGCTTTCAGTGATTTCTTTGCATTATTTACTTTAACTGATAGAAAGAATGTGTAATGCTGATTTAAATATGTAATGCATAGAATATGTGGAAAGTTACAGTACCTGAGAGGCAGTTCTCCATTTAAACACCTATTGTTTACAGGACATATTATATGTCTGACTGTCCACTGGGAAAATTTTAACATATGCAGTTTTAGATGAATACAAGTCAAGATATTTCAGCTGTCAAGAAGCAACAATTTATCTGGGGTGAGTTCAACAATAATTTGTGCCTCGCTGAGATGCCACAAAGATTCATGGAAAAATATAGATTGGATGTCTTTCTGTTTGCCTTTGCGGGCTGGCTACATACTAGATTTCACCTCCAGTGACCTCTGCAATCGTCCCTTTAGCTGAATCATAAGTAGTGGATGATGGAAATCTTACAGACAGTATATTATGAGAAACACAGTCCAGCTATGAAGATTGAGCCACAGAAAGAGACTGCTAGTTAGCATTCTCCAATCTTCAAGCTATTATTTCATCTCACAAGCTACACACGCTTCTGTCATCTTCCACCTAAGTGAAGTGAATTTTTACCAATGAATAAAGCGATTAAATGACCTGGCTGACTTAAATAAGCCTGTGCATATTGACTGGTCTTCTAACCCAATCTATATCTTCCTCCCATGGCCACTTTTAGTAGGTCTGGTCAAACAGAGCACAGATAGGGTTCTTGGTTTGGTAAATGCAAAAATAGCACTTTATACCATTATTTCCGTCTTATTCTAGCCTTCTAATCTGCGTTCATTGGCTTGATGTAAGAGTTGCTATTAGCAGCCCTGTTGTACATTTGTCGCTTAGGACTTCACGAGTGGAGTTCCCATCAGACTTCAAATCCGTGCCACTGGTTGAAGGCAAATCAAAAGGAATTAAGGATCCATTCAACAGGTTTCTCCAGGTCCAATGACTTGTGCTTTTACACAGTAGATAAATTGCACAAGTTCTACTCTAATAAAAAGAAACTTGCAATAAAAGTGGATCTAGAATGTTCGTTATCCTGCCTCTGTCAAAAGGATAACATCTTATTCTCCTGTCTTGCCAAGGTAAGTATTACATCAGTAATTATAGGTGTATGTGTGTGCGTGCATTCTCCACACACATTTACAAATGCAGCTTTATACAGGGAATGTATGAACATACATATGTATGTACAGAAAACCAGCTCAGTTCTCACATGGCTCACAGACAGCCTTTTCTGCCATCTAACTATGGCTATAAATGAATAATAACTCCAGGAAAAAAAATAAAATAATCTGTTTTCAGACTCATGGAAAATGTTACATTATGTTTGGCACCCATAAAAGAAAAGCAGGGTGATAAAAGAGTGGGTAGAGCAAGGTCCAAGTTCATCTGCATTTTCATGTGTGCATGCCTATTGAGATGTCCCTAGGTTCTGTTTACTTTCATAGACTCAAGCAGCACAGGTTATGATTACATTTATTCTATTTTATCACACTGTAGATATAAAGAACACATTTAGGAGTGTACCTTATAGATAATGTGTAAATATTGTAAGTATAACAATTTGGTTTTATGACCTGATCTTCATACTCAGCCTATAAAAAGTTTGAGCAAATTAGAGAGAAACCTTAATGATTTACTTTATTTTTGCAACATTCCTCATCTACTCTCCAATGAGCAAACTTAATCCTTAAAGAAATTGATATGAAAGTAAACTTACTCATAGCTTTTCACTTTGCTCCCATAAGAATGAAATCCAACAATTAACAGCTTTCTAATCTGTTCTGTCACCCATACTCCTAGCCAAAGATACCTGAGTAGTCCTGCCATCCAAAGGAGAAAAGACATGAGAGGGAGGAAGCCTTAATAAAATGAGCAGTCTTGCCCACAAAGATCTGAAACAAATTCAAAAGAGAGTCTAGTACAATGTTTTTGTTACTGAATTATATGCCACTTCTTCATCAAGCTGTCCAGCCAGAATGCATGTTGTGCCATCCTTTCACAAATCCAGAATACTAAAGAAAAAAGTTGGGCAAAGCCAAAAAAATTAGATTCAAATACTCCAAATGCAGGGAAATAAAAATATGAGATGTGTATAGTTCACGTAATGAGCTAACACACTCTTACTACTTGTGTCAGAATACCTTATTTTCATAGATGTGCTTTCCCCTCCTCCTGCCAAAAAGTCCTAAGACAAGAAGTTGTATCTGTGCTAATCTTTCTTTTTGCTATTATATGTCAGCAGGAAAATGGCTCACTGAAGTCTCAGGTGTTGTCACATCCTGATGCCCAGTCCTGAACCTCCAAACTACATGTATTCAATCCTACCCCATTCATGACTTCTCTCTTCCCTTCCTTCCAAGAAAAAAGCTATTAATCAATCCGGTCAACCTGTGAGCATGCGGGAGATAGCAGTGCAGACACAGATCACCTGGATTGCTGAAGTCCCACCTGAGGTTCCTGAACATACCTCCTTAGATTCACTCTCATGCAAAAGAAATGCATGCCTACCAGAGGAGAAGCACCCATGAGGAAAGCAAAGCCTGTTACGCTTGCTGCAATTGTCACTGCCTTGCAGCTTCAACAGACAGTGCTCTAGAGGCATCGTAGTGTCTATACACTGTCCAAAGGGGCAGCAGAGAACTTTTCATTATAGGAAAACCTTCCAGCTTTGAAAAGCTAATTTGGAGTTACCTCACTGAGCCTCTTGTTATAGGGGTTATGGCATTTCTTGACAGTGGAATAGCCTGGGAGCTAAGAAATACTTTCTTTCACTACCAGGTTGCTGCTCAAAACAGGGCATGCACTAACATACAACAGAGTGCTTTCAGTCCTGCTTTCAGCTCAAGACTGATAGACAGAAGTGTCTCTTCTCTGAGAACCTGTTTCTTCCCTAACGTCTTCTTGAATGTTGATGAACTACAAGCACAGTACTTCTACTGTAAGGCATGATACACCTAAACAGTTCATGTATGGATGCAAAATTTCCTTAAAGTTTCAGATATCTATCTGGTCTACGAGGGTTATTTCTGCACAAGAGTCACCTATGAGACAAAAATAATTAATGAGTGTTTCTGAGACATCAGGAGTAGAGAAAGATAAATAAGCCACGAATCTAGCACCTTCTCCCATATCCAAAAGCCTCCACAAACAACACGTATCTGATATACTTCATCAGATCATATACACACTTCCATGCTTCTATTCCTTAGGCATTAGCACAGCAAGTTTACCAAATTTTTGGCAGTAAAATGCATTCAGAGAACCCACTTTGATAAGTCAAAATCAATGGTAGCTTGCATGGTGGAGTAAGTGCACAGCACTGGATGCCTCAATAACCTGGTCAGTAACGACCTTCCCCGATACATCCTTTGTGTCATAGGTAATGAGGAGTATTTGTTATGGCCTCTGGCAAACAAGAGTGCTTTGATGAAACAACTTCATAGGAGACACTGACCTTCAGTCTTTAGTAAGATATCTCTGCCTGTGTACTAAGGTTTGGGCAACCAAAGTACTTTTCTCATTATAGTTAGAGTAAAAACACTCCACAAATGGGCACCATTCCTATGATCTTCAGGAGAGTTTCAGTCTCCTTATCCCAGAGATTAATTTGGTCAAAAAGTGCAAAAATAAATTTGCTCTGCCATTTTTCAGTGGTGTACCAGCCACTAACAAAAGCAGTTCCTATTAATGATTAAATGGGAAACTTTACAGTTCCTCTCCCACATGGGTCTTTGTAGATCTTTTTGGCAAGAGAAACAAAAAAAATATAAAATAAAAAATGCATAACTGCAGCTTCTTTTCCTTTAGACCAAGAACTGAGTTTTCGGTTAGCTGTGTTTTCACATTTGGATTGGAAAAAAAAGTTCAAACTCAGTTTCATTCCAGCAACTGAGTCAATATACAACATGGACCTGATTGTATAGGAGAAATAAGCATGCAGAAGGAAAAAAAAAAAAAAAAATTGTACACAGAGAGCTTGCAGGGGTAATGTATGTTTGCTTGTAGAATCTGCCAGGGTAGTAGGGTAACCAAGCTCGCATGAAAGGTACATAGTAGGCCAGTTTTAATCCTTTTTTTTAATCCTTGCATCACGCTCTGTGCAGGCCTGCATCCTGATCTTCAGGATTCTGTTTCTACAGGAACCTGGCATGCTAAAACAGACTGTGGACACAACTTATAAAACTGTTCATTGTTTTGACCAAACTGAACAAGCTATTATGTTAAAAAAATAAATAAACAAATAGTTTGACAGTACAACTGTATCTCTATTAGATAGTTCTGCTAGGATTGCTGTGCAGGTCAGGAATCATACTTATTTACATGCAGATGGCCGCAGCTATTCTGACAGACATCTGTAGCACAGTGCTCACCTCAAAGGAGAGAAGACAGCTGAAGGAAAATTTAGCTCATGCTGAACAGTTTTCAAGTGTAAATTGATTTTACAGAGCAACATCTAAAGTGCTTTGTCTAACCTTGTTCTAACGGAGAAGCCTCAAGAGCACTGAAGGCCCTAGGGGCAAGTGGCATGTCACAGATCATGTTCCATACAGCTGAACTGTCTTCTGACCCTTCTTGTGTCTAGGTGTTGCACCTAGCCTATGCTGTTCCTTGCAGCTTGCCCAAGGACTTGCTAGGAGACTGCCAGCTGGCACAGATTAAAACCATAGTAGCAGGACAACTTGGGGCACCTGCAGAAGAGCGCTCAAGGCCATGAGCAGGAGCAGTTAAGTTTCCTGCTGTAGACTGAGTTTCTCCGTGTACCGCTGCATGCACAAACTCTACATGTAGTTTATCTTGGAGATCTATAGGAAGCATAGCCTACACTTCGTTCTTATACATCTTTGGCCTATCAGGTAACTCAAATGCCCGCGAGCACTTTACTGGAAGTCTAGTTTCACATGATGAGTGACCTATTTTATTTTTGTGTCTACATAACGGAAAAATAACTCAAAACACATGGAAACAGTAGTGAATAGCATGGAGATATCACTATAACAATTCATTTTCTTTGGAAACTGTTTCAAACAACCTACTGATTCAGCTGCTACAAAGAATGCAACATACCAGCTTTAACTTCTCCACAACAAATATTTTTCAAGAAAATCTGGTACAAGCGATCTTTCATTGAGTTAATGAAATATATATTTATTTACCCTCCACCAAAACAAAAAGACAGTTGGGGATGAAGAATTTTCAGTGTTGGAAGATTTCTTTTGCAGATGAACATAGTCCTAGCAAGCAATGAAAGAAACAGGTGGGGAGAGGATTTTTACTGAATAAGGTAGGGTGGGGAAGCATTCAGCCACTCACATGCATGAAATAGTCCAGTTTCAGAATTACATAGGTGCCTCCATGCTGTCCAGCTTTAGTCCATGGCCTCTTGCATGACAGCACCATCAGAATATAGCAGCTACATACTGTAGCACAGAGGTGTCAGCACATGGTCACCTGCTGAGGTCATTTAATACATGCCACTGAATAATCATCACTGCCTGGGTATTGAAGCTTATAAACTATATTCCTCTGACCCCTCACGCCCTCACACTCCCCCCCAGAAAAGAAAAAAAAAAAAAAAAAGATGAACCCATGACTTAAGAGCACAGCATGTCTCAGAAAACATAGAAACACAAGAGCAGAGACAAGGACAGACATCTGTTCATCTGCTTCATGTCCCCAGTCAAAGCACAGCCAGCTTAAGAGTTACATTAGGCCAATAAATACCAGTAAAATTTTAATTACCCAGACTTGTAGGATGGAATATTTTACTGCATCTCAGTTCAGCTGCTCCCATGCTTAATCATCTTTTTAAGTCCCAATTACCCTACAGCTTGGGCTCTACATAACCTCTGATTTTATGCAACAATGTTTGAAGGTGACCTTTTTACACAATACATTTCTACATAACTTTTTACATAACTTCTGCAGGATTTTTTTTTAATGTGATAGAATATAGAATTACCGTCTCCTTCCAATTCCACGGAGTATTTATGTCATATTAAAGTGCTTTGATCTCATCAAATTGAATGCAATAAAATAATTAGTAAACAGTTTACATTAGTATCATAGGTATATGAACACAATACACATGAAATGCATAAGAACACAGGCATATGTTAAGATAGGAGAAAAAAATAAAGTCAGGATGTTGTACTGCCCACAGAGATCAACCAACCAGAGCAGTATATTGCTATAGTTTACTTATACTCTAACTGAAATCTTTTAGCCCAGCCATAACCCAAAGAGTCATTGCAAAAATGGGATCATGCACTTGTGTGTTGATACCAGATTCCTCAAAAAAAAAAAAAGAAAAGAAAAGTATTTTTTGTTTCACTCGTTCACTGCCAGCACCCAAAAGCCACAAACTGTCAGATTTCAATTCTGCTGCCACCTCTGATTTTCCAGCATAAGAAACAACAAAGAGAGAAGAATCAATGTCCTTTAGTAAAGAGCTGTATAGCACTGCTTCCCATTATGCCACAAAACCTAGCAAGAAGCTTCAGGTCTCTTGCTTATAAACAAGAATAAAAGGTAAATACAATGAAGAATCCTGATTACTTTCCTCTCTACTACAAAGTTTCCAGCTATTCCTACTTATTTAAAATAAATATAAAAGATCATATAAACCTAGAGAGTACATCTTACCTTCTTTCCATTCTTCCTATTGACCTTTAGCTTTACTACTAACTTACTACAAGCACTAGAGTAACATAAGAAACTCCTGAACTTAAGGAGAGAGGAGTAGTTTGCAAGAGGTCTTTTTAAAAGTATAATGTCTTCACCTCCAATCAACCTGTATCAAACAATAGATAAGAGGCCTGATTTTAGCACAGCATTGCAGCTTGAATAATCATTTACACCTGTGCAAAACATTACCAGTTGATGAGGAAGCATTTTGCACCCACTTTGCACTCACTTTGAGCAAGTGTAAATGACTGCAAAGTAAAGGATACTGGAGGTGGGGGAAAGCTGAAGGTGTTTCAAGCACTCAATTATTATGCTATTAAAACTCAGGTGTTCCTCATAGAGATTCACCTCTATTAAAGTCTTGATATTTATACCAAGAATAGAAATATCTGTACAAAGTACAAAGCATCAGAGAAATGTTTTTTTAAAATCATATCAAGACATGTTAAAATTCTTGTTCCTATTAGTACATTCCTTAGGAATCCTAATAATGGCATATTCATTCAGCCCTCTGAGAAAAGAATACTCAATTAGCAGAACACTAGCCTAGGGAAAAAAATAAAAATAAAAAGAATAATCTCTATTAGCAAACTGAATCAGTTCATCAAGGGATGAGAGTTTAAACCAGATGAGACCAATGGAAAAAGAGATGTGAGTCACCAGATCTGTTATCTCATCAAAGCAATATGAATTATAGTAGAAGGCAGGGAACCAGAAAGCAAAGCAGAAAGAAACAGTGAGGTGATGAAGTTATCAAAGTAGGTGATTATCTTAATATAAGAGTGGTATTATCTCAGTTTCCAACCCGATACTCATTTATTCATACCCAACTGCAGATCTTTCAGTGCAGGAATGCAGCACCAGTTGCAAGCACTTGGAGTTCTAAGGTGTTGCACAGAGCAGACTGAGGGGCTGAAGGCCTCAAGTGGACATGTTCAGAGCTGCCTAATATGTGAGGATCTTATTTAATACAAAAGTATAAACAATAGTATTTTTGAACATGAAAGCATAAAAACATGTTTATTGCATATAATCTAAATAGCAGTTCAATTTAGTTTTAAGATTTTAATTTGTCTAAGTTTCACTTCTGTAGTTAACCAGTGCTATAACAGTTTTACTTTCTTAATGTGGTGTTTCACCCACAGTTAGTTTATGCTAGATCTTCAGCTGCCATAGGTGGCCATGCCTTGTCCCTGTGTCAGCATAGTTGTTTGAGCAGCTTTGTGGCAGAAGGCAGAAGACAGGGTGCTACCTTTGAAAGTTGTGCTGTCTCATGCGAGTTGAAAGTGTGTTTGAAACTATAGCTTAAACTTCATGAAGTGATAATCCCCCAAAGATATTCGTACCTACTCTATGAACCTGCCTATCCATTGCTTTTCAACATGGGTGATCATTTACATCAGTTCTTGGATGAAATACAAAGTTCAACAAAATATAAACACCATCAATTTATATCTAGTCAGCATAGCTGCAAATAACTGCAACAGGAACAGGATAAGCTGTTTTGTTGACTTTCAGGTTATATTCTATTAATTTTTACAGGCTCTGGACCCAAAAACCTTCTCTAAGCATGACTGATTTCCTATGATGCCTAATAAGGATCAGGCACTGATTCTGACCGGGATCGTTACAAAAGGCATGGGAAGGTGGAAGGAAATTTTCTCCAGGGAAGAGTAAAAATGGCATTGCACCAAACAGAAAGCCCATAGAGCTCCTCTGGACCAACAGTTACACAGCTGGAGCTCTTTTCAGCTGCTCTGGAGACATGTACTTTGAACTATTTTTAATGTTTTATCACTTTTCCATAAAAAAATCACTTAGACTGAAACATAGTACTCAAAGATACAATATAGGAGTGTGAAGAGTTTCATAAAAATCCTTTTTAAAAAAAGAAAGAAAGAGAAAGACATATATTGTGCTTAATTTTAAGTTAAATATACACAAAAAAAACAAATAGGCTTACCAGTTTGAACTGCCTTCCCTCCCTTGTGCTTGGGGAACTTAAACAAGCTTTTATTTGAAACATGGTATTTTCCAGACCCTTAAGACCTTTGCTTGAATTAGGCATTCCTGGAATTTCTGATTTAAAATTGAAATGACTGAGTGGCAAATACAGCAGAATAAGAACACAAGCTCTGTGCTTTGGTAACTTTATTTATAGCATATTTTATTGCATGTATCAATATTAAAATCTCTCTATAAAGTTTAACTAAGGATTGAAATAACAGTACATATAAGATTACATTCCCGTCAAACTATTCTGTTGTTTTCATGTTATGGCACATCACAGGACCAATGTTCCATTTTATCATTAAACAGCCACAGTTTCTTTGGGCCACAATTCACTACTGCGTTTAAGCGTGTGGCTAATGTTAGGCATGCAACTGATTCCATTGGTTTCAAGAGGACTATTCACTTTATGTAAGACAAATGCTCAAACGTTTCAATGAACTTGGGCCAAGCTCAGCTTTAAACAGAGATCCTTCTTCAATTGACTGTCTGATTCGCTATATGGGGGGGAACACTGGGCATCCTGGTGAATTGCAAAGGCTATGAACAAACCTTATCAAAAATGTTACAGAGAAGAGAAAGGATAAAGACCAGGAGACTGTCTCCTCCAGCAATAAAATCTGTATATACCACTGATCATTTTCATTAGGATATCTTGGATTAATAATGGACCACTGGACTTAAAATTTGATTTTCCTGGCTTCGATGGAAGTATGATACATATTTAGCTTTATTTAAACACAGTCCCATCCTGTCTTTCTCCCCTCCCTTTAATTCATTTAACATGTACTCCCTTTGGTTTCATTATGGAGCAAATTTTGAGCACGTATAAATCCTGAGAGTTTTACTACCTAATTAAAAACATGTTCCTGTTCCACACATTGATGGGAAACTCATGTCTCAAAGGGTTAATTAACAGTCTTTACACATTCTGTATTTAGCTCAGGGTACAAAGCCAAAAACATAAATAATGTCTTAGACGGAAACAGGAGGTACAGATGGTTTTTAAATTTGGTTCTTAGTGCATTTACACTAGCCAGAAATATGCACTGTATAAAACCGAAACAATGACTCAGTAACCATACTTAATGTACAGTTACATTTAAAGTGTTCTTTTCCCTATTGCAATTTTGTATCTTTTAGGCTTATAAAATAATAATCATAATCATGCTGCAGTCAGATGTCTGTAAGCAAGAAGCCTTGAGATGGGAGTGCAACAAAGATAACTGAGAGACAAATGACAAATATGAAATTACACATAACAGATAATCATCTGACAAAATCTGACAAAAGCAAAATTAAGCAGAGGGGTGACAACAAAAATTAACATGCTGATTTACTAGCTCTCCCTTTACAAATCAAACACCTTATAAAATATCAGTGATTTGGCAGTTTCTTTTAAGTTTAAAAGAAACAGAAATATTGTCTGAGAAAAGCAGCTGAAAACAAAAAACCAAACCAACAAAAAAAAAAAAAAACAACAAAAAAAGAAAGCATCCCTCTGAGGAATAAATGTTTAAAAAATTCCATTATAATGGCAAAAAATGGAACATCAGCCCACAAGAGTTCTGCTATTCCCTCACTAGTTCTCACTTACATAAATATTCTATTGAATCCAAATGGCAAAGGGACCCAGTAAAAGCCAACGTTAATTGAGACAGCTGAAAGAGACCATTGACTTAGGGGCTGCTAATTGGGTAAAAGTGTTTGCAGGTTTGAACTCACATACAATCTACTGTGAGACAGTGGAAATGAAGGAATCATGAGATGAATACAGAAAACAGCCAGACCATTTCATTCCCTGTTCTTACTAGTTATTCTGTTCCAACAGCTAAGTGGCCTTGGACATGTCATGACATTTGTGTCTCACTCTAATGTCTCTTAATGGGACTTAAACTTTAACTAACCTCTAAAGGTGCCATGAAAGTGAGCTAATTTTTAACAGGCATCTTGTAGGAGATCCCTTTTGTGTAAACTGATGGATGTGTGAAATGCCAGTTACATGTTTGTGAGGAAAAAAAAAAAAAAAAAAAAAAGCAATTTAGGATTGCACTGGTTTTAAATATAAAGTACAAGTGTTCTTACAAACCACCTACTGCTAAACTAATACTCAACTCTGGAACCAGAGCACAAGCTTAAATCCTTGTCTTCCTGCCTCCTTTAGTAAAGAGGCAACCTTGATATCTTGACATACAACATCTAACAGTTAGGATCTATTGACCCCCTGCTCCTTACTTCAGATCCTTGCAAGAGCATGTTTCTATGTTTATGAACACTCTTCTGCCTCTAAATCACTTAGACATCATCAAATGTTTGTGTAGCTAGAAAACACAGATCTGACACTTAAAAGGCAAATATTATACGGCTATTACCTCAGATGATAATGTGGAACGCTACAGTTAGGTTTTCAAATATTTCCAATTTTGCTGTAAGACTTTATGAAAGAACACAACTTGAAAAGTCTTCAGACCACCAAGTACCACCTCGCAAATCAGCCCAGTCTTGCTAAACGGGGTACAACTTGTGGCACGTACTGTATGTTCCAGCATTAAAGTCACATCTGTCAGTGAGAGGCATGCTTCTCTTTCTACTCAAAAGACTAGTCTCTTATTTCTGCTCTGTCCAGAAAATGATAAAACTGTGGTAGTGTTCACTATCTGGAGTTGGTAGTAATCATTGAAAAAGAGCTTTCTTCCAAAAGTAGGAAAGTACTCAGGCAGCACAGAGGGGGTAACTTATCCAGAGCCCTGGATATCAGGGCTAGGATTCAGGCAACAGTTTCATTGCAAAAGGTGAAGCAGGTGAACATACTGAACATATGGGAAACAAAAAGTAAATCTGATGCACTGGACAAAACAGCACTTCATAGCCAGAACAAGACAATATAGACAGAAGAGATCAGAGGTAATGAATAAGGGAAGGCAGAAAGATAGGAAAAACCTTCTACCAGCTGAAGCACAGCACAGAAGAGAGGTTCTTTTTCTTTAGCATAGCCCCTTAAGAAGACAATAGAAAAAGGAAAGAGACACCAGGTGAAGAACAAACAGTGGGTGAAGGAGAGTGCCTTCCAAGAAGTATCTGTGAATGCTCTGTAGGGAAGCTGAACTTCTCAGTAACGGGAGTGCAAGTTTGAAATAGAAAAACACTATGAACAGTGCTCAAGGCTAATATAAATATAAGATTTTGCATAGCTTGTATACGACATTATCTCATACAATTGTTCTCAACTAGAATACTACAATAATAGAGACAGAACCACCAGCCAAGGACCTAAACCAAAGGGATTTCCAGAATGAGGTCTGCTGGTAGCATTCATATTGTCAGCCACTCAGTATGTCATCTATACTCACAAAATCCATATTCATATTCTTCTCTGGCACTAGATACTATACAGCTCCATATGGGACCTAAGCGCAAACCTGAAATTTAACACTAGAGCATCTCTGAGTAGT
Organism: Netta rufina; assembly: GCF_964035555.1. Lineage (NCBI taxonomy): Eukaryota > Metazoa > Chordata > Aves > Anseriformes > Anatidae > Netta > Netta rufina. The sequence continues at coordinate 41,482,062 of NC_140125.1, forward strand.
TACAGCCTCCAGCACAAGTTGAAGCCCTCTGCTCCAACGTATAGAACAATATCCAGGTTTCACCTGGTGTCAAAGGCTACTCTACGATGTATAGAAATAGAATGTATACCTTGATTTGTGTGAGATTATTGGTGAGAAAATGAAAAAAAATGAAAGAAAGAAGAGTGAAGTATTTCCACAAAATATGAATGCAAGACTATGCAGCACAAAGGTAAGGAATAGAGATTATAATGAGAAAAAGAGAGAGAATGAACAGTTAGATCTCTTAACCTTCTGATATTAACCTGATACTTCAACTCTATTACAACATCTCTCAAGTGTCTTGCTCAGTTTTCCCCTTATTGCTCTCCCCATTCTCCAACCACCATTCGAGTCAAATAACTGCTCTCCTTTCCCCTCACCTAGTTAGTTTTAGCAGACTTCACGTTTTCCCAGCTTGTTTAGCTCTCTTGAACCCTTCCAACAAAAATATAGGCATATTTATCCAGCATAATACAGACATTTCAGTATGAAATGCTTAATTTCAGGGTTCACTGCTGCTACCCGCCAAACCTTATGCATTTCATACTTTAATGACTGAACCATAAAAATTACAGCTAATTTTGAAGCACTGCTGGGGACTAGTGGGAAGAGGAAAAGAACCCTGGAATTAGAAAATTACTAGCAGGGTCTGGTTAGGAAACTGATCATTTTCTACAACTTGCTTTCTACAAAGAATACAAGTGAACAGTGACTTTTATTTTATTTTATTTATTTATTTATTTATTTTTTTAAAAAGGTATCCACTCTGGATTTCTGACTTTATTCAATTTGGTTCTTTTCTTTTAATCCTCTTTTCCACCAGTCTGTTTAAGTTCTGTTTCTAGGAACATCTGACATCTTGAGCAGAGGCAAACAGAAATATCCAACTGTTATGTCACAAGAACATTTTTTTTTTTTTCTGTTTTCTGCAACTCACTAACTTTTTTTTTTTTTTTTTTTTTTTTTTTCTTTAAACCAATCTAGGGCATGAATCCAATAGGTAGAGAGTTCTGACCCCGGTCTAAATCCATCCCCATCTGGACTGAAGATACTTTTTGCCTAATGAAAAGAGGAAGACAGTTAGAATGCTTAATACGCAAATGATGCTTTGTTGTCCGAGAGATGTGTTAGTTCTTTTACTTGCTGTGCAAGAATTAGTTTCATCTTCTAAAAGTTAAAATAATCTCATTTCTCATGCATGCAACACAAACGGATGTCCTGAAGAAAAACAACCTGGGAGTAAATTGTAGCTCTTCTGAATCAGCAACTCCAGTTCATATATTGGAACAGCATCTACAGTCTCTGTCTCCACTGAGCAAAAGAGTTAGGGCTAGATAATCTGGAGCTGGTCCAAAGACCAATGAAATAAAAGGAAAAACTTCTTTCTCTTTCAATTAGCTTTAAATCCAGTCCTCAGACATTGAGTATAACCCAAGTCCAACCCCAGCTTAAGCTCTCTGCTTTGTCTAACCACATACTGTCTCGGCTCCAGGTAATGCAAACCTGAAGCGATAGAGGAGGTACTGAGCTATCCCTATGCCAACATTGCAGAACACAGTGTTTGTGCATGGCCTTCTGCTGGCCTCTGTCCCTTGGTAAATTTCACTTCTATATTTATATCAGGATCAAAACCTGAACTCAACATGGTTGCAAGGAAATCAATTTTTTTTTCTCAAATATCTGGATCTTTTAAGACTTTTTAACTTGGTAGAAAAGAGGATAAGTAACATCTGTAAAGTGATGGAAATATCACTTAAGTAAGCTTTTGGTGCAGAATCTTGGAACTGGATCCAAAGGAAAATAAGATTTTGTATCTTAATCTTGAAAAAAAAATGGAAAAATTAAGTTCAAAATGGATTGTGCTTTATTTCTTGGCTTGCCAATGGAAAAACAAACAAAAAACAGCTAGTCCATTCAAGCGCACGTTATGTACTCAGAGTAGCGTGTGTGTGCCAAGAACATTTTCTACTACACAATTCTCTTACTATGTATAATTGTATATTTCATTTTGCCTAGAAATAACCTCACAGCATCACACAGTAGAAAAACAATGGCCAAGAAAATTAACTACCCACAAATCAACATTGCTGTATGAGCTTGCAAGCCAGCACTTCAAATGATTGGGAAATCCAAGTCTATTTTTAATTTCATATTTGTCCCCCAACCATTGCTTCATCAGCATGATAAACATTATAATTTGTGGCAAAAAAAAAAAAAAAAAAAAAGACAAAACAAAAAAATCTACCCAAGCAAAACCATGTTTATGCAATTTTGTATTCCATAAGCACCCAGAGTGGAACAGTGGAACATGTGTATCTACAAATTTAAACAAAATAGTAATAAAGGAACAAAGAAGTTACCTTCAGTGTTTTCATTTATGCTATGCTGTTATATTATCTTTTGGTACTTAATGTAACTAGAGGACATAGGAATCAAAGCTCTTTAGTTAGTTTGTGAACTCCCACTTCCTGCTGTAAGCATTTTGTTTTCTGCCCAATGTATTTATTTTTTCTATAATGAACTACACTGTGAGACCTGTTGAAGGGGCAATGTGTAGTGTATTTCACTACTAGTATGTGTGTTTTCTTGACTTTCCTAGTCAAGAAAAACAGGCAATATTGAGAGACAAATCTGACATACTCTCTTGATGGTTATATGCTTCATCAATTTATACAACCACCAAAAATAAATCTAGTGTCCAAAGCAGACAGAACAAGGAAATGGAGCTGATGAATGGACAGAGTACGTAATAGAAATGGCTAAATAGAAACACAGCCTAAGTGTTACCAGTGTGGTGGAGCCAGGGAAAATAAGTACAAAGACCCTGAAATATTTACCTGCTTCTTGTCACCATGATGAGTCTGTTGTCAACTACAATCTATTTTTATATGGTAATTTGGACCTTTTACACAGACATTAGCATCCATTATCTATGAGACAGTTTCTTACTGAACCATCTGTACTGAACGTGAGCACATTTTATTTTCCCCATTTAACCTTCTAGTAGAGAAGAATTTGGAAACAGTAAGTTTAGACATTACATTACTATGAACAGCTGAGCAGAGATGGGCAAAAAACTTTTAGGGAGTACATTTAGCGATTTCAACAAAGACACCGATACTGCATATCTGTTTCTACCTTTCCTTTGATAATTAGAGACCATAGAAAAGAGTGAACAAAATGAATATTCCTCTTCCTTTTTGAAACTCTCCTAAAATAAACTGTATCATTCTAAACTCACTACAAAGGAGCATTTCTTCAAAGTGTGAAGGGTCTTTATCAGGTTAAAAAAAAAGTTTGTGAGACAACGTGTAGCCATTTCAGACAGTTACTCCCAATACAACACTATAATATATGTTGCTGCTGATGCAAAAGTACAATCAGAGATATGACACCTGGAAGAAAGTCAGAGAGATATCTCTTCTTCATCTTTCTGTTACATTTCTGTTAAGATTTCCTGCAAGGTAGTAGAAAGACACCCTAGAACTTTTATTCATCATTCATAAACTTGTGTGTTAAAGCTAGAAAAATGAAAAGTGACCAGAGAAAGTCAAAGGAAATAACAGAGTTCATCACACATCAATTGGAAAATAAGGAAAATATCTTGATAGTTTCTCTCATTCTTTTTATTCTTCCCAGACCCCAATATCTCCTTTTTTTTTTTGGCCTGAAGTAAACACAGCTGATAATTTTGGAAGTTTGTCTTTCCTTTGTGAAAGCTAGAGATCCCCCTGCTCAGCTAGTGTGTGGCATATCTTAGGCATTAATACACCTCACCTTGGTTGGATAAAACTGTGCTGAGGTAATTGTTTGCTATCACCACTTCTCCCAGAAAAATAGAATGGCAATTCTACTGGCAATGCAGTAGGCTGTGGGGGTTACAGCATGTAGATCTGTGCAAACAACAGCCTGATCATGCAAGTTTCTTGTGTGAAAACAACTTCCTGAGGAGAAATAATTGAAAGATAATAAAAATACCCCAGAGCCCCTGCCACCTTATTGATTTTGAGTAGTGTCTAAATACTTTTGTAACAATATTTCCTTTATTTAACCTCCGCAGATACCCTCTTGGCAACCCAGTGTAGGATCCTGCAGAAGAGAACAATGGTGTTAGTTTATGACCAAAAGCAAGTAATTGGGATAACTTAGTGGCAATTTGAAGACCTCTGTCCTTTTTGAGGGGGACTGAGCTCTGGCTGGAGGCCCAGCAGGATATTGTGTGTGACTGTATCTACGTGTGGTTGTTTCAGGGCGATCTATGCATGGGGATGCCTGTGGGTTTCTGTTGTGAGCTCTGTTAAAGTAGTTATCCCCTTCCCATGGACAGAGCTTTTTTTTTTTTTTTTTTTTTTTTTTTTTATTATTCCCTTCCTTGTTTCCTCCTTCTTGCTCCCTTGGCAATAGTATAAGACAATGGTAAAGAATCAAGAAGGAAACATTATCTTTCAACATGGGGCAAGAAACATTATTAGTATGAGGAAAACAGCACTTCCAATGGAGGTGGTCTGTTTCTCACCCTCCACTTCACTAAGGGGAGCTTTTGCCTAGATCTCTCCGTTCTCCATTCCTTCCTGACCAACTGCCCAATATTGTTTAAAAAGTTTACAGTACTCTTCACAAGAGAAGGTCAGAGATATTTCCAAATGTTGCTCATATTTAGTTAGCTTCTGATGAGAGAAAATAGTTATTTCTGAAAGCTGCTAGCACCAACCTCTCCTTGAAAAGAACTGATTTTCTTCTGTGTCAAATATAAATTCTTCACTAAGTACAAAACCACATCTAAAATACTGTATTTCTTTTAGAGATGAGGTGAAACTGGGCTGCACTGAGTTATTTTTTAATTTTGAGAATTAAGAATAATAACAAAAAAGACGTGACCACAAATTTATAGCACTTTTTTTTTTTTTTTTTCCCCAGTACATACGTGACACATAAAAAGCATTAAAGTTGCCAAGTTAAACACTCAAAGTCAGAAATGACAATATACTTGACCTTACATTGGTCCCCTTGTATATAACACAATGATTACATATAACACAATAATTACACATCCAGGTTATTTTGGGGTAGGTGGTTTTTTGTTTGTTTGTTTTTGTGTGGGTCTTTGTCTCATTTCATGAATAGAATGAGAAGTGTTCACAAATAAATTAAACAACAACAACAACAAAATCAATTGCCTATTTTGGCTTATTCTTCAGTGTGTAATCATGGCCTTTACTTTACTCAAAATCTGTTTTCAAGACAGCTTTATTAATTTCCTCAAGGCTTTTTCTGTCATATTCAATACAATAGTATCCAAGTGTTTCATATGTTTTAATTATCTTCACTGTATAGTTTTCATTTTGCAGCTGAAATGGTAGCTATTTCAGTTTTTTAGTTGTGACACCTCGGACTTAAATTTTCATAATAATTATATGCCCAAAGTACAGGTCGTTTTGTTCGCACTTGCACCTCTAAGAGCAGGATCCAGAAAAAAAGGAATGTCAAATTCTCAGCAATATCTGAAAAGGCTGGTTTGAATGATTTGCTTAGTATCATTGTACTGAGAGAAAGATAGGAAGACACCATTCTTCCTCTTCTAGTAGAGCTCTACCTCATTTGACATGGCCCTATAATCTCTGAATCCACCTCCAAAAGGCAATGGCCTTATTGATTTCGCAGCTGTGGTGCATCCTAAAAGGAGCTATATCTTCTGCACTGACTAATGCAAGGGAGCTATTGTTTAAAAAACAAGTGCATGATTAAAATGCAAATGCATGACCTGAACTGAAATTGTATATGCAGTCTTAAATTTCACTTGCATAATTTTAATTACTTGCCTCAGAAACATTAATAACATTCTTTTAACGTGGACTTGCACATGTAGAACATATGCATAATATCTGTTGTGGAAGGTTTGCTGGATCTCTTAGCCTCACTACTATACTGACTTTTTAGCCATGCATATGAGAAAGCTGAATAAAAGTGAAGGAATACAAATGAAAGAGGCAAAACACAGTATTAATCCCAATGTCTTCTACTTTCAGAATCTAAATAACATATAATTGGTATAAATATCTTCTGATGATGGAGTCAAATTTTACATGGCTTTTATTAACATCCCTACTATTTTTAACTGTCTCTATTATTAGAAAATAAAGCTTAACAAATGCTTAATTAATTAATTTTCTAATTATTATTAGAAAATAAAGCTTAATGTTAACTGCATGAAGTTTAACAAGGCCAAGTGCCGGGTCCTGCACCTGGGGCACAATAACCCCAAGCAGAGCTACAGGCTGGGAGATGGGTGGTTGGAAAGCTGCCAGAGAAGGACCTGGGAGTGATGGTGGATAGTCGGCTGAATATGAGCCAGCATTGTGCTCAGGTGGCCAAGAAGGCCAACAGCATCCTGGCTTGTATCAGAAACAGTGTGACCAGCAGGGCTAGGGAGGTGATTGTCCCCCTGTACTCGGCTCTGTTGTGGCCACACCTCGAGTACTGTGTTCAGTTTTGGGCCCCTCGCTACAAGAAGGACATGGAGGTGCTTGAGCGGGTGCAGAGAAGGGCGATGAAGCTGGTGAAGGGCCTGGAGAACAAGTCCTACGAGGAGCGGCTGAGGGAGCTGGGCTTGTTCAGCCTGGAGAAAAGGAGGCTCAGGGGCGACCTTATTGCTCTCTACAGATACCTTAAAGGAGGCTGTAGTGAGGTGGGGGTTGGCCTGTTCTCCCACGTGCCTGGTGACAGGACGAGGGGGAATGGGCTAAAGTTGCGCCAGGGGAGTTTTAGGTTAGATGTTAGGAAGAACTTCTTTACTGAAAGGGTTGTTAGACATTGGAACAGGCTGCTCAGGGAAGTGGTGGAGTCACCATCCCTGGAAGTCTTTAAAAGACGTTTAGATGTAGAGCTTAGGGATATGGTTTATTGGGGATTGTTAGCGTTAGGTAGAGGTTGGACTCGATGACCTTGAGGTCTCTTCCAACCTAGAAATTCTGTGATTCTGTGATTCTGTGATTAAAATAGCATATTTAACACAATGTGAAATCCAAATTCACTCCACAAAATTTCTCTCTGCTAAACCAAATGCTGTTTTAAAGAAATGAGTAAGCAGCAACTGTCATTCACAGTTCATTGCTTAACCTGCTTTTGTGTCCATCACAAGAAAATGTACCCCTATTAATTGAACACTGCATTCGTACACCCCATCATCTTAAAGAGTTCTAAGTACTGCGCAAAAATGTATTATGCTTAGATTTCTTGTAAGGTACTACCATAGTTAATTGAAGACACATAAAGGAAAATTCTGGTGAAATCTACAGAGGTACCATTACAGTGGTACAAACCTGAATATCTTGGACTTCAAATAACATAATGAAACTTCTCAGAAAATTCTTCCTGAGATTAAAAGAAAGGTAGCAAGTGGTTCAAAGTTGGACATAAGAATTTAAGGGTTTTTTCTAAGGTCCTTGGGGAATCAATTTTAATATTTAGGCTGCATTCAATTCTTTAGGAAATTACAGGAAGATTTTTGTCTTGGTAAGAATAAATGTCTGTCAGAGCTCCTTCATATGGAATATACAATGTGGTATCCCTGGAGGAGTCAGAGGATATGCACAGCTGCAGCCTGTACCTGCAGGAGGATTCAGGAAGCCCTGTGTAGTGTCTGTTCCTCAATGAAGGCATGAACATAGCTGGAGAAAATTTCTTACTGTACACAGTAAGGCATGAGTTCATACCAGAGTCGTAGATCCAAAATTTTCTGAACTGCTTTATATCTGAGTCCAGGTCGAGAGCTGAATGTTAACATTCCTCCTCACTTTGTAATTGGCTTAACAATTCTCTCCCTCCTCTTAGTACAAACTGAATTTGCAATTTGATTGTTTTTAAGTTTGAAGGGAAGAACTGGAATTTGTGACTTGAGATGTCTTTGCAAAAGCTTGTCTGCCTCTGCATACCTGAAATTTCTTATGAGGATATGTTAGCTAGCTCTCTTTTACTGATAATAGAAACTTAGGCTACTCTGATACTAATCCTCACTATCTGATACTTCATGAAAAGTCTGGTTTTCCTGATGAACTTTAAAAAAAATAAACACACCCTAGATTTAGGTAAGAATGAGTTGCTTATATATATATATAGCCTGATAAAATAGAAATTCATACCTGACAAATTGTCTTTCAGCTGAACTAATAGGGCCTACACTGTTGCTGCTGTAGTGATGATTGCTAGGATGAATAAAGCATCCTGTATCCCGGCAAATGACCCACTTCATGCAGTAATCCAGAAACTTTTGCAAACATCCTTTGGGGACCAAAAGAAAAGCATTTTCCAAGCAAGATGAAAAAGCAGGAATAGTGAGTCCTCACAGCCTAATCTCAAAGCAGTGTTGTGAAAGAGTTAACAGCAAGAGCTGAAATTTATTTTCTTCCCATGACTTGATTAGCACATGCCTTTGTCATGTGATATTATAAACAGCATTTTCCTATCTGAAACACCAAGGCATTAGGATCATGCTTTCTACTATTCTGAAATTTAAGACTCCCCATTGACATTGTAATATTGCAGCTGTCAAACTACTGGGATCATTCTCTACCAAAATACAGTGCTAACGATCAAAGAATAAACAGAATCTGCTTCTGAATCAAGAGCTCTCATAGGAACTGCTAAACAGCTGGGAAAAGAAGACAAGCTGGTGTGTTGGGGTACATGCTGCGTGTCACACTGGATTCCAGCTACAAAAGTACAACTCAATTTGAAGGGAGTTGCAGACAAAATGGGACAGACTAGGTAGGTTAGATATGACCCCACCAGACAGCCTGCCGGATCTTTATTCATTTTTAGAACCAGACTGGGACCAAATGTCCTTAAGCTCTTGGAATTTCTGAAGAAGTGTTTTTTCGATTTCACTGTCCAGCTAGGATGGGAAACAGAAGTGCTGAAAGCTACAGGAAAAATGTTGCTCCAGCCCAGTTTTACAGTCTCAGAAAATCTGGAGAGCTTTTATAAACTTTGGATCAGTGACTACAGCTTTTTCTGAACCAAACCTCTGAACTTTTGAAGTCTGGCCAGGATTCAGATAATTTGTTGACTTTCTCCGCGAGACAGTTAAAATACTGAATGTACATGTCTGCCCAGTTACTGCCCAATAACACTATGTAAACACATGGAGACTACTCCCTTTTCACCTGGAGAAGACAGTGCTATTGCCATTGGGGTCCTTTTGTTATTTCTCAGAGAATAGTCAATAGCACTTATATTCTGAGCTCAACAGTTAAGGCTACATTTCCCCCTGCATTTCCCCTACCTTTTCCTGCCAAAAGGGGTTGAGTACAATCCACTGTAAAGAGGCTTTTGACTCATCAAGTCCTGTGATATCTACTGAAAAAGCAAAGGTTTGTAAAGACTCTTTCCTGCTAGTCTGCTTCCATCAACAGGTCCTCAAAGACTGGAACAGTTTGTCTTGGACACCCTTTGTCCTGTCCCTCTGAACACAGCAATGTGAACACTTGACTTGAGAAGGTAAGATCAGTGTTGTCCTTCTCAGTGAGGGATGACCAACAACACACCACCACATGATCCTTGACTTCAAACTTGAGAAACACACTGTGACTTTGAAAAGCAAAACAAACAAGCAGCCTAAAGCCTAAATCCAAACTTGTACCAAATATTTACGCTTTGATGTTTATAAAATACTCCACCTTTTTTATTTACATGCAAATAGACTGATGAAACAGATGCAGTAAAAATAGAGAACTCAAGCAGAAATAGTTATCTGCCAAAGTGACCAAAGTGGGTAAAAATCAGAGCATATCTTTTAATTTATTAAATCATCAGGAAATAGCTTGAATAGTACTCAACAGTTGTACTTTCTATAGCATTCTATTATTTTAATAAGGAGGTCATTGTACATAGAGCGTAATTGCTAGTTCTGGACAAAATTAACTATGCTGACTTAATTGATGCTATTTACTTTTGCAGTCCATTGGCAGCAAGCCATTTTCTGTGAATACCAGTCCTCCAATTAATCATGATGTTCCCTCAGCTTGCCAGGGTTTTCTGCAATGGCAGCTGCATTCTGGTAGCAACTATCATGTCTGTCAGCAAAAGAGCATTCTTTCTCTTTAAATTTAAGAATAGATTGTTTTATCACTCAAAGCAATGTCCTGAGGCATGATCTTCTGAAACCTCTTTTACCATCATTGACTTGGTCAGTTTTAAAGGCCATTCTACTTTTCTATCTAGTGATGCAAAACATCACAGAAGAGCTACTGAAAAACAAAACAAAAAAACAAACAACAACAACAACAACAAAAACAACACTCAGGTAATACATATTATAAAATATTAATTTTTTCTTTAATACATTTTACAATCATTCAGAAATATCCTGAGAAAGAATCAGTAGACTGAAGGGTAAGTGGGAAGAAGAGTAAGAAAAATGTTGCTTTTCTGAATCCAAAAATCTGAGGCCCATGCTTGTTCATCTCAGAATACTGTTGCCAGAATGAATGCCTCTATAGTTTTCTACAGGAAATCCTCAAACCCACTCATTCTGATGGCATGTTATGATGATCCAAGAAGGTGGTATTTGTAGAACTGAAAACCAGGAAAGAGTACATAGTATTATGCCTTTGAAGAAATCATCTGGATGCGGGCCCTCTTTTGACTCACCTTCAGCTTTCTATGACTGATGCCTGTTCTTGTTAGCCTGGCTAAAATAATATTTTGTTATTGTTGTTGTTATTATTTCAATATTTAATGGCTAACAGATGTGAGCTAGTACATCCCACTTCCTCTCACTACATATACAAAAGTAAATGTCTCTGCAGTTCATATACAAAGAGCTGGAAGCACCACCTCCTGGAACTGTAGTATTATGGAAAAAAAATGGTTTATTTATACATATATGCACTTATGTGTGTATATATATGTATAAATACAAATACAAACCTACATATTTATTCATAAAGAAATGTAAGCTAAGCAATGAATTAATCTCACAAAGAAATTTAGTGAAGAATAAAAATCTATTTCACAAATCCATGTGCTGATTCAGAAGCATTACTTAAGTGATATGCTTTGACCATATGTGTTCTGATCCTACTGGGATTTATCCAACTCAGAGTTTGGGCCTCATGGAATGAGGGTGGAATAAAGATGAAGCCAATGACATTCTCTTTCCATTAGCTGGAAAAACTGGCTAAGAGGAAAGAAGAGATGATACAACTGCATACCCTCTATTAAATTTGCTGCATACATACACATTGTGTGTCAGCACCAGGAAAATGATGTGTTATAACACAGATACACCTGGGATTTTCTTTGCACAAGATGCCCAGTCTAGTCTGCTGCAATTTTCTAGTGTTTGATGTTTTAGATACATCCTAATCAATTCTATACTGTTACTACTAGAAAAAAGCATGAAACTCATGCTTAATCAAATAATAAATATTAATAATAAACATGTATGTAACCCTCCATTACTTTTTCTAGGCTTCCATACTTTTCTGTTATACACACACAAGTATATATATATATGGTATATATACATCCATTTTCTGCATACACGTGTATTCTTGCATCTATTACAAACATCAAACATTCATGAACTATTTGAAGCTACACAAAGCCTACTTAATAGAGTCTCTGTTCTAATACACCAATAAAAACAAACAGATTTGAGAGCAAATCTAAAAACCTGTTTTCTGAACATAACCAAATGGGTTCTCAGAGTGCTTACATCACATTTCTCCTGGAAAGCCATCTGAGAGAGGAAGTATGATAAAGTCTGTGCTGTATACACTATTTCCCCAGTGCAGTCTAAACTCCAAATTAGACCTTGCAATGAAACTGGTGAAATTCTGAGATACAGTTTATAAGGCATACAGTGTAACAGTAGGTGCACAGAGAAGCACCTGTGTTGTTAAACCCTACTAACCTTTGTGGAGGGATTTGCAAAGCCACTGTATGATCTTTGCTTATGTACCATTGTTCATGCTCATCACAAACGTCCCAACAAAACTGCCGTACATTATTGTGTTTCCCACTCATTAGAGCAAGGATTAGATACAGAGCAAGCCAGTCATTTTGGATGAAATGAAATTACCTTGCAAATGATCACTTGTGGAACCTACTATGTTTCACTTAGAACTGCTAAGGTGTTTGCCAAATCCAACTTATGGTTCTGAGGTCACAGGTAGAAGAAATCACAGAAGAAAAAAGAAGAAAGTGATTAGAGATGGAGAGGAGAAGAACATTAAAACATCTCAGTTCTCATGGGATTTCACAGCATTTGACTGAGGACACATCCCGCCCAAGCTTGCTGTTCTGCGGGGAAGGCTATGATTCCTCCTGTGAGTCCTGAGATGGCTGTTTCAGGGCCAGCATTTGAGATCCCTGGCTCTCAAGGCAGAGCTCCATAGACCTCTGCAAATGATCAAAGCCTGAGAGCCTGAACTTTAATCAAAGTCATTCTACTCATCACTGTCACAAATCTTTGTACCTGGAAAGCAGAATTGGAGGAGATTCAAGTCTCCAGGTAGTCAAATGTTACGATGAATGTGACAAAAATATGGACTGACTGGAATAAAGAGAGACTCACCTGGTAGTCTGAGGAGCACAATACATTTTAGCTTTGTTTTAAATATGACAAAATCCATTGTTGCAGAAGCTTGTTCATCACTTGGGTCCTACTTATTAATCTAAGAAAACTATACTTCTAGCATTGCTTCAAGAACCGTGTTATAGATTCCACTGTTATATATCATTGTTTATGTATCATTTCAATATCATTACAAAGAAAATAACACATTTCACCTCAGAGAAAATAGGTGTCTTAAACAAGCTCACTAAAAAGAGAGTTGAAAACAAAGCAGGTTTAATTTCTACTTTCCTATTGCTAAACCTTTTTCACATTAAGGTTGCTGATTCGCCTGTCACTATGAGTCTTACCAAATTCCATCCATGAGGTTCTTATGATCAAGATTCTTGAGTAGACCATTTAGTTCTGGATAGATTCAGATGTATTCCTTCCCTCAAAACCTTAGCAGCATTGTTATATATTCCTTTTGACACTCTCCAGATAGGCTCCTATCAGCCTATTTGTGTCTACATTTGTGTCTGCAATAATGCATGTTTCAACAGAAACTGTTAAACATTTTTTTTTACAATCAATTCTAAGCATTTGCAACTAGAGACATCCATTACATTGCAGAAGCCTAGTTCAGCATTAATATAAAGTGTCTTGTTCTATGACCTTGAGTCAGATGGGAATTCAGAGATCTGCCAGATGTTTGGTTTCTCAGCTGAATATGAAGGGAGTTTTCTTCCCTGCTTAGGAGTAAAATAGGGAATGGTGGAATTTCAAGCATTTGGCAATGTGTTTGGTTCTGTATGACACAATACTAATTGAGATAAACAGATGCACTCCAATAACATCTCTTGCCAGGTGAACTTCCAAAGACTAGTTTAAGAGAATATTTCAGTCAGCAAGAAGTCTCAAGCTAATGCTTACCTCCAAGGACATGTTTAGTTTCCACTCATTTCAACAGGACTTAAGAAAAAGCTCTTCTAGTTGAGGGCTGATATAAAAAAGTGGTTAAGTACCTTTCTGAGTCAAGGCCAAAACTGGAATAAACAAATAACAATTAAAATATCCAATGCAATGTATAACATACTCTCATTCCACTCATGACTTGTTTAGACATATACTGTCCAAGCACTCATGCTGCATACTGGCTGCCTACTCTAATACAGGTCTAAATGTCCTTTTTTTTTTTTTTTTTTCTAAATAAAATAAAAAAATTGGATACTCTGCAAGTTTCCAATGCTTATGTTACTGTGGAGGAGGTACAATGCATGTGAATTTTTTGTTATATTTTCTTTTAATGAGTCCTGTAAGCAATTGTTTCACAATACAGTCTGAAAGGCTAGAACAATTAAATGACTACAGATGTGTCAAATGATGCAGGAAAACCATGAGACACTTCCAAATGAGTAGGCGGAGGGTGTGAGGAGACCATATCCTGTAATATATGAATCTCAGATTCTTTGGCATGCGGTTTATTTTTATGGAAATATCCCGGTAAGCCTGGAACAATCTAATGGTTTTCAAAGTATTTCAAATCAACAGCATAAAAGATCTGTTGAGAACAATCTTTTTACCCTATGGTGATTTTGAGTTGGCCTGGGAAATATGCCTAAGAATAAAGAATATGACGGAACTGAAAGGTCCAAATTATTATTACATTTGCAAGTTGTAGGTGGGAAAGAATAATAGAGTTCATTAGTGCAAAAGGCATAGAGGAAACAATGCCCATTGCTTTCATCTACTTTTGCTGACTCTAAGCTTGGATGTCAGCCATGGACACAGCTTGCAACAATATTAGGGTTACTCTAAGTTATGCCATCTTCATATAGGCTTTCATGAAATCTTGTCTTGCAAGTCATTGCATAGGAGCCACATTTGTTACTTTGTCTTCCAAATCTAGCAGTGAGTGCAAGGACCAATTCCAGCCTTTTTCTCTCCTACTTTCTCCTATTTTCCTGAAGGAAAGAAGGTCTGGTAGTTGTGATCTCATGGCCTGCCCCAAGTCCTAACTTGGAATGACCTGCCCTTAATAAACAGAGGTGGGGGTATGTGTCTTTTCATAAAGAAATTCAGACAGTAAGTTCCTTTGCATGTGGAAGCCCCACACAAAACTGTGTGCCAACCCCACCTGACTGCTAAGCCAAACACTGCTGGATGTGGTAATGACTCCATGTGTGAGTAGAAAGGGAAATGGGTGGGCGGTCAGGGAGATGACAAAGCTCCCCGCAGGAAACATCTGATTTCAAATTGCAGAGTCCTTCATGGGACATGTCCCTCTGTCTGATGCTGTGCTTTTGCCTTGTGCATAAAAAAGACTGGTCAAGCTTGTGAAATCCCAAGAACAGTATGGTCTTCTCTACAGCTTCATGCTTTTTTAACAGAAAAATAAATACATAAAATAAAATAAAATAAAATAAAATAAAATAAAATAAAATAAAATAAAATAAAATAAAATAAAATAGTAGTCTTTGTTTTAATTAAAGAGGAAAAGAAGAAACAAAAACCCACAAACTCCAATTAGGCTCTCCTACACTACTGAAGGTTTACGGAAAACTGTCAAGGAAAATCAAACATGAAAAGTTGATTTTAGGTGAGTGTATTTCCCAGCAGCCGATAGTCTAAGAGTCTCTGTACCCATAAGGCTGTAGATTGTTACAATACACCACTTCAAGAGAAGTTGCATGCCTGAGCTTCTAAGCTTTTGTGCATTAGCACTGGACCTTAAAAGAGAATGAACATCTTGCCAAAAAGACTTGGAGACAACTAGGGACTGAAAAATAAGCCTCCACTATTTCAAATATTTTCTTTTCAATAAGTCCCTCCCCACTTTTTTTTTTTTTTTTTTTTTTTTTTTTTTGAGCATGTAATTAGATTTTCTAGAAGTCTGAGTGCACATTAAAAGCTTTTATATAAAACTCTCTAACATAATAGACAAATGTATAGAAACAGATATAACCTGGAAATTTAGTGACATACAGCAAATTTGTATGATTAATGTTTTACACTGTGTGAAAGAAAGACTCTGTTTAGAAGAGTGTTATATAAAATTGCGTTGTACATAATTGCCAGCAGATACTAATTACCACAATAGCTTGTGAGAATATAACGGAAAAAAGTCATCAGGCCATAGGAGAAAAGCTATTAGACAGACATCTTGTTTAGCCTTCTAGTCACCACAGTTATGTCACTATTTATAGAGATCAAGTAATAAGGGTAATTTCTATCATTGTTTGGGCTTGTAAAGAGGTCTGTGGAAAATTTCCTATGCTTTACAGCTGAATACAAAGGAATGGGCGTCTGTTCCCCTCTCTTGTCCTGTCCAGAAGCAACGTCCTATTGGATAACCTGAACTTAATATGGAAGTCACAGTGAAGTCTGTACTAAGGCAATCAAGAGTCATTCTCATCACGATGCAAAGTTCACATCCAAAACACAGGACAAAGCAGGGCACTACAACAAATAGAACTATCAGGAACAGTCAAGGACAGCCCAGGTACCATACCATTACTTTTCAAATATTTCCAACACATGCAGATTGTTCAGGTTTACTGTAGCATTCCCATGACACTGAGAGCAGCTAAAGAAGACTAGATTCCCCATAGAGTGACCCATCCAGTTTTGGTCTTACTCACAAATTTTTAATGCAAACAAAACCTAAACTCTGACTTTTCCTCCACCTTTCAAGAAAAGGGAGTTTATCTGGATCTATTTTTCAGTTCAGAGTAACTAATACAGCAGACAGTCATAACAAATAAATTACGTATTGTGTGTTTTGTAAGTCAAATGGTATAATCATTTTCATCAAAATGCTTTTCTTAATATAAAATATAAAAATAATTTGAATAATACTTTTCTTTATTATCCACCTGTCCTTAGTGGAGCATGCTGAGTATTATTATTAGTTGAGAGTATTTTTCTTTAAAACATTAATGGATAATTCCTTTTAGATTTGCTCAACTCTAAATGTAACTAAGGACATTATAATATAAACACTTGTGTATGTATTATGTGAAATATATATAACCTCTAGCAGAATCAGTTTTAGAACTGTGATATTTTAAATAGATTTTCTTTTTCCATTAGAGAAAATTTTCATCATTTACTTATTAGCTACACTATCTTCAGTTTTGCAATAGCACCTTCCATCCAGCCTCACTCAAGTCAGCGGAAACGTCTTCCTCAGCTAAGAACTTTGGATCAAAGATCAACCAAACCACCCACACACCACACCAAAAGGAAGGCTGAGGTCTGGGAAAAGCTGGAAATGAGTAAAAGTTAGGGCAGAAAGATTTCCAGGTACAACCCTGTGCTATGTTAGATACTTTCAAGTGACATCTCTGAGGCTTATCAGTACATAAAAAGAAACAAAATAAAACAAACCAACCAAACAAACAAAACTACATATCACTCTTTTTCATTTAAAGGTCATATATATTTTTTTTTTCATTCATAAAAATCCAAAACCTCTTTACAAATTCAAAGCTAGTCTTGGAGTAATTCTTTATATATGAACATCCATGGACTAATCCTGTCTTTACAGATCTGAAATGAAAATTATCTTAAATTTGTACATGTTTTTGTCTCACAGCAGAAGAGTTGATTTCTCTGAAAAGGACTATATACTTCAAGGAATGTGGAAGTACTGTAGAGCTACATAGAGCAGCATAACATTTAGTTTGCGTGTACTACGCTCTCAACAAAGTATCTTAAATATTTTTTACATCTTCCCCATGTAAAATAGAAACAAAACAAAACAAAACAAAAAAAAGCATTCCAAGATCACCAACCAGGCCAGCAGCTTACTTGAATTGATGGGAAAAGAAAAGATGGGTTTAAAAAATAGAATGCCACTTGTGGCTGAGCCTTCAGGTCAGGATCAGCCTGGTCCAGCATGCAGCTGGGTCCCTGCCTGTAGCTGGGATCCTCTCACAATGGGAGAGTGCTCTGGGAGGAATCTTTGTGCTGCACAGAGTGGCACAAGGCTCTTGCAACTCTGCATATGAATTCAACCCATATATTTTCTGTAGGTTTATTCCCCATGATTTAAAGGAAAGATACTCTATCATGTTACCCATGGTTGCTATGTCACTTCTTTGGGTGACGAGTTACACCAGTCCTCAGTATCTATTCCTTTATGTTATTCCCTGCCATGCTGCTGCCTTCTGACAGCTGTTGCTGCTGTTACAGCTAATTCCTACAACTCAGCTGAAAAAAGACTTTGCCAGCTTTGCTATTTAGTGAGTCCTTTTAACCATTGTCAACAGCTTGTCAGATGGCTAAAACGAAACTGAGAAACTTTAGCACAGAATGAATCATATTCACATCTAGAAATATGACTGTAAATGTTTAATACCTCAGAAGACAATATTTCAAGCCTCTTTCCTACAGTTTAGTTAACAAAATTTGTATTTTGCAATGAAATATTGGGAGGAAAATACTGAGTAAAGTGGAGCAAAAATAAAGTGCTTTCCCAAATTTTTCATGTGCCATAAGAAGCAAGCCCTACCATCTCATGAATTAGAGTGATGTTTCTTGTGTTCAGTGAATGAACACAAAATATAGTTCCTCTGTGGGTTCAGAAAGTAACTGGCTCTGAACTAAATCAAACAGAAATTATCACAATGGAGCAGGTCATAAAATAGTGAGCATTTTCATGGCAGACTTGGAAACAAAAGGGAAAGCTGTTTTGGAATGGAAAAAATGGAAAATGGAAAGATGTTTTTTGGTTTTATCATAAAAGTTCCTAGGAAATTCCAGAGAAAAGCAGAGGTAATGTTTCTGAAAAGAAGGATCATTATCTATTTAGGTCATTTTATTATGAAAAAGTGAACTTCCCCTTAAAAATGAAAAAAAAATATATAATAAAATAAAAATAGAAAAAGGACAGTCCATTTTAGTTGAAAATATCTTGAAATAATAATTTTACTTTACTTTCCTGTAAGGAGTATAGCAGACTTGGATTGAGTTATATGGCATATATATAATGCAAAAATGTTTTTGAAAGCATATCATGTACCTCATAAGCTAGACATTTTCATTTGTAGGGTAAATGCCTAGACTTTACATTGGAAAACTAAATTCAGCATATGTCCATACCATTGCCAGATTTGCTCAGCCTTGTAAGTCAGGGGCAACAGTATTCCAAAACTGATCTCAATTGTGTATAGCAAATATACAATATGATATATGTGTTTGTTCATTTCCTATCTAACTTCATTTCATCAGCTTGACATCAGACGAAACTTTTGATTCCTTTCCCTTCATAACCACAGGGGCTTCATGGGTCTGTAATTAAAAATGTATTTTCCTGGCTATGCTATATAAAATACATGAAGTATTTGACCAGATGCTGAAGACTGGCTATTTTGATCAAAGAGATGGAGAAATTTCAATAACAAAATATGGCAATATTGGAATCTTTATAATTTATACAGGAGAAAGGTCTAGCTCCTTCATATATTTAAGAAATTAGCAGACATTTGAGAAGTAAGGAACACAATGTCTTTTTTGTTTTGTTGTACTCAATAATTTATATTGATTTTTTCTGTATCATCACATGAGGAAGAAGCATTGATTTATAGTATTCAGTCTGATCAAGGTCTATGTTTCAGGTAAGAGTTTTTCACCTACTTTTTAAAATTTTATGTGATGTACCAATGAAGGAGCATTTCATTCTAAAACTTTCCCTTAATCCAGGAATCAGTAACGTATAGAAAACAAAATATCAAGAACATGCATTCACTGAGATTCATAGCATCTACTTCTTCATATTTTGCAAATATTCTTTTAAACTTGCAACTATGTTACAACCATTTTCTCTCTTTCACCCCCCAAAAGGACTCAAAATCCAAGATTTTTTGAGGTAAAAGTTTGAATATTTTGCCCCAAGAAATGAGGAGTAAACAAAAAGCTCATGTTTCAAGCAATAATATCAGTTTAGAAAAGTTTGTGAATACTGGATACACAAGTTCGTTTTCACCTTTATTTCTGAGCACAATGATGAAATTAGAAGATTCTGGTTAACAGTTGATACTTACAGTAAATACATATATACAACTCAAAACCCCCCACCCAAATCCAATACCGTCTTTTAAAATGTTTTTCCAAATAACTGTACCTTTGTAGGTTTTTAATCAGTATACTTGATAGACATTCAGGCTCAATTGTTTTCACACAATTTAACCTTACCTAATAGCTATTAAAAAAAATAAATAAATACATAAGCTAGAGTTAAGCATTCTGAAGTTTGCAATTATAATTATTTTTATTTATTTTTTACTCTTCCTCTTTTTTTGTGTAGTTCTGTAACCAGAAATATCAAAATACTTGGGCCAGCCCTGTGGTAGTTCCTCAGGCATAAGTCTTGTTGATCTAGGCTTTTGCTGGAATAAAGAACTCAGAGCTATTCCTATTGCTACAACATATGGCGTTTTCTCAAAAGTACTGAATGCAGCTACTAAAATTCTTTCTCTTTGTTCCAATAAACATGAGCTGAAAAATAAAGTTTTCTTATATGATATGAATGAAGTGTGTATTTAAATTATTTCTGAATGAAATGGTGAAGATCAATTTAGCACTTTGAAAGATACAAAGGAATTCAAGGTAAAAGAGAAAAGATTATTGTTACAACACTGACTGAGGAAGAAGTTTGAGGTTGAAGAGGGTTTATTTTAGAATAAAAAACAGAAATCAAATCCTCCAGAGATTAGACTTGGCATTCAGAGTCCTCCACATTAAGGTCACCAGTTCAAATCTAGTGTAGGTCACTTACGAAGTGGTCATTACCAAGTCATAGTTGGTCAATGAGCTGGTGATCTCATAGACAGGAATCCACACCACTAAAACCTCTGCCACAATTGGCACCTTTATTGGATATTTCACTAAAGAAACCAAGTACTGAGTTAGACACAGAGACAGAACAATCTTTTTGCCATAAGAGATGATGCCTCAAGAAACAGGTTAGTGGGATTTAGGGCAAGCTTGTCTTAGCTGAAAGTTACTGCTCACATTTGTAACCAATAATCACGACAGGAAATATCTGGGTCAGATTCCTTCTGCCCTGCTTCAGTGTTGCGATGCCCAAATAAATGCCCAAATAAATGCTAGATAAACAAGTTATTCCTGACTCTTTCATCAGGGTAGTGATTTCTGTATTACATCAAGAGAAGACCACATAATTATCCCCATATGGAAACCATTTCTCTCTCTCTCTAAATTATAATTTTAGATGTTGATTTCATTGCCAAGAAGAATATTCAGTTCACAACTAGATTAAAGTAGGTTTTCTAATAATACTTGACTTTTAATTTTCATGCACAAAAGGATGCTCCGAACATTCATAGCACCATTTAGAAAGCATGCAAAGCAAGTGAAATGAAAATATCAGGGCTTCACATATTTTATGATTCAAAGACAATTAAATGCACTGCTGAGTTCATTCCTCCTCACGGGTCCTTATTTTACAGAACCAGCTTACTCTTATATGTTATGATACATTTACAGAGACATAAATGTATAAATGCCCGAATCTTCAGAATTTGGAAATGTAATGGTAGGTATGACTATCTCTGATCACCTCACACACACTGCAGATGCCATCACTCTATATTCAAAGAAATAAAGCATTTTTTACCATATTCTATAGAAAAAAAATACAGAAGTCAGATGTTCAGTATTTGTTTCTAGGTCATACCAACAGTTAGAACCTTGTTAGAACATAAAAGCATAAGTGGCTATACTGATTCAGACCAAGTGCCTCACTAATCAAATATTTCATGGTCATAACTGACCATGTGAGAAAACACAGCAGGGTAAGCGTAGATGCTATTTCATCTCTTCATACTCTTCCTCTCTGCAGCTGCTTTTCACTCAGCAGATTTTCTGAGCTTGTAAGGATGTAATCTATTCGGTAACTCTGGGGGCTCTCTGTTTCAAACACTTCTCCAGTATTTCCTTGAAGCCATGTACATTTCCTACATCTGCAATGTCTTTCAGGAAGATGTTCCACAGCACAGCCGTGCACTTTGGAGTTCTGTCCTTCAGAAGAATTACCTACTTTTGATTTGAACTAGGCTCTGACTAGCTTCACTTGTTGGCCCTCAGTTTTCACACTGAAGAAAATTTTGAACAATTGGTCTTGATCACTACCAAATCTCCTCATGCAATTCATGGTTTCATAGATCTCCTTTGTGTCCTTCCTGAGGCTGGAGAAACCCTAACCTTTGCAATCACTCTTCCTATGCAAGCTACTTCATAGTTCTAATCATTTCTGTGCTTTCTGTAGTTCTAATAAGCTGCTTTTTTAGGTAGGGAGGCTAAAACTGCATACATTATTCATGTTGTGAATGAATCATGCATGATGCTGTTTTCCATCCTATTCTTTTTCCATTCCTAAAAAAGCCTAATATTTTGTCTACTTGCTTAACTGCTATTAAGCACTGAGATGGCGTTTTGGTGTCTATCACAGCACCAAGGTCTCACTCTTCAGCAGTTGCAGTCTGTTCAGAGCCCATTATTTTATCTGTGAATCTAAAAATGAATTTTATTGTGGGCCATGATACTTCACTGGAGCCAGTCAGGCAAGAAGCTACAGCTTTAGTCCAGTTTGAGCACTTGGAGAAATGAAAGATAAAACTGCGATTTAAAATTGGACTGCTAACTAAATAAAACAGGAGCAAGAGAGCCGGCAAGATACACTTTTGAAACTGACTGCAATCCTCTATCCTGACTGTCAGCAACGATTCTGAAGCCATGATGACTCTGAACTTGGCCATAGCGGAGACATTGTAACTGCTGCACTGGGATTTTAATGCCATTGGAAAAAATAATTCCTGAATTTTACATCCAATAATATTTTCAGTTACGTATTACAGTTGTGTTTGTACATTTGCATGAGAGTGAAGGGGAAGTAGGGACTTTTAATTCTATTACAAACTTGACAATAATGAAGAAATTACTGCACTTCACTGTGCAGTACAAACTCAGTCCCTGTTAGCGCCACTGGTAAGGAGGAGTATGAAGAATGAAGGATAAAGCACTTGTCTAAAGTTTCCAAGAAATTCAGTCTGAGTCTGCGACTTAGGAACACCATACTGACATTGCTGTGAAGAAAGCTTTTGTTGCAGCTGCGGAGATTTGACAGATAAGTTGCAAATTTTAAAGATCGATTGAGTTTTACAGAAATTTGAAATAGTATGCCTGGAAGTCATTTAATAGTTAGCTATTGAGATATTTCTTTTAAATTCTATTTGAGTGCAAGGATGGTCTTATGTCTAAGGCCCTTCATTGGCTTTCAGAATAAATATGTTAACACTTAAATTAATTTGGTGTGATTGGGGCTAGTTATTCAAATTCATTATTTCTCCGCTTTACATGAGACTGAGGGACAATGAAAAGACTTTTCTTGTTTATATGTGGGTTTGTCTTACAATACGTGACTGATTGCATTACAACTTTTCTAGCAAAAGTTAGCCCATAGAGTTTACGAATCATAATTATAGCCTTAGTTGTCATCTTTTCAGCTCATTTTCTCTTTCTACTCATTTCTATGCTGCCAAGTACACAAAGTCTCAATTTCTGTGCACAAGTACCACATGTGGCTAGTTTTAAGTGTTCTCTTCCTGTACTGTTGGAATGACTACAGAAACTGCCTTTTCATTTGTTGTCTATTCCTTCAGTAGACTGCTATGGATGCCTCCTCAAGGCCAAAAGGGATGCCAGATTAAGGCTGAGGTTTAATCCACAAAATAAACAAAATAAAAGCTGCTTATAGACATTTACATAAAGTGGACCATTCACAGGAAAATGAGAATCTCTTTCAATGCTTAAGACTTCTGCTATTTTTTAACACATATTTGAACCAGAAGAAATAAGCCATGTCCAAAAGTGTGTGTAAGCCACATGGCAAGAGCATAAGGGCAGTTTCACAACAGGGAATTCAAGTCTTATCTCCTATCAAAACTGGAAGGGACTTCTCTATTAAGATTTTCCCTTTATTCTGTCCCCATACATAGAAGCTATTTTAATCTTATAAACATACCCAATAAAATTTTAAGATGTATTAAGCCAAAGAAAATTGGAAGCCCCTACTAGAAGAGTCTCAATAAAAGAGGAAACTTCATCATATTACAAAGTGTCATGGACCCACATTCCCTTTCCAGGAGAACAAATGTCGCACAAAGCCCATTTCCCAGCCTTGCTATGGACTCACATTTTCACAAGCACCGGAGCTCCTGTCTTGTCCTAACTGATTTTAAGTGAGAGTCTAATTGTCAACAAATTCTCTGCTACACAGAAGTCTCACCTCTCATCCTTTATCTCTCTCTCACCCTTTGCCAGGCATGCACAGGAGGATATATTAAACCTTTTCTAACTGAACTCTCTGGGACTGGAGGAGGGTACAGGCTGAAAACCTGGTATGCTGCCCATCCTACACACTCCCCTTTAGAGCTCTGTAAAAGATCCAAGAAAGGAAAAGCCAACATAAACCAACAAAACAAAATATTTTCCTTCTAATGTCTCATTGAAGCAGTGGGTTTAACAAAACATCAGACATCACTTACCTCAGAATTCTTACTAAGAGCCCCTAATTTTTTCTTGGAAAAAATAAAAAAAAATAAAAATCTATGAGCCTAGCCAAACTAATCCCCTGAAACACAAGAGAGACACAACCAGTGCACCTTGGGCGACTGCTATCAGCTCATTTTTTCCTAATCTGAAAAGTTCATCTACAGGCTAGGGTCTCCACCAACATGACACAGGCTAAGAATTAGCTTTTAACAGGAACATACCTCCTTTTCACTTTGTCTCATTGGCTTTTTTACTCAACATTGTCATGCATTAGTTACTTAAAGAAACAAAACCTGTGCTATAGCATTCTTTTCTGAGAAAGAATTCTTAGATGCCTGTAAATCTGGGTGTCAAATGTTAGTAAAGGCATACAAATCTGAAACTGAACAAAGCCATTACAGATCATTACGATCCTAACTAAATGCCATTGTACCTGGTATGCAGTAGTTCAGTGCCCTCAGTATACAGCAAAAGGCAAAATATTGTTTTTATAAAGTACTGCATGAAATGCAATCAGCTCACATGACCACTGCTGTGTATGAACAAAATCCAAAAACCATACTGTATTGGGAGAAGGTCATCTCCTTTGGGCCTTCCACAGTGTTATCACTTCTTTTTATTTGGATTACTTTTTATTGAGCCTTCAAAAATACAACTCACCAGCAAAACCAGAATGCTAAATAGTCACATTTATTCAGTGAATATTTGTATCACATTGCCCAGCAATCCCTCATCATCTGTCTTTAGCTTGCACAAAACAACAGCCCAGTACCATGTGGTGATTTTTCAGAAGATTCTTACTTCACTCAAGTCGTTATCAGGACAGAATCTTGATCCGATATATTTTGGATCTCAAAGGGTCTGTTAGTGAAGACTCAAGTGGACATCAGCAGTGTCATCTATTTCCCATTATTGTTTTTGGCTGAGCGAGCAATCTGAGCTTTCCCATTGTAAATACTTTGGCCATCAGACAGCTGTCAGATGTTTCCAAAGCTGCCAGGTTAGCCATAAATACTAGACCAATACTTTAACACAGTCAGGAAGATACACTGAAGCTACATAAAGTCATGACACTCATTCTCTACTGTTTTTGTTCAGACACATACTGAATAGACAGCCCATCATGTTTGGGAATGGAAAAGAAACTGTTTAGCTCAGGATGACCACCAATACTTGCAAAATGCATCCATGTAGTTCCATATAGAGCCATTTACAAATGACTCCCCAGATTACCACAGACTACTCAGTGAGTCCAGCTTTACCTCTGAAATGCCTATTTCCCAGCTGTTTTTGGTAGTGACTCACTCAAAAATGGTTAGTATTACAGCTCATCGTGGATAAAGTGAGGCTTGGGCAAATCCCAATGGCTGGTTCTTTCTCTCACTGAATAATTAGGATACAGGCCAGTCCTTCCCATGCACACCAGCTGTGCACTCCTCAGCCATCACTAAGCAGATGCATAATCTGGAACTAGTAGTTCCTGTCAGTCAGATGGCTGTTACTACATCAGGCACAGGATAATCTCCAGGACATTTTGTGAGGCAAGAGGCTCTCAAAAGAACTTATTGACAGTGCCACATGTGCAAGAAGAAGTCAATAAGAGAGAAACCAAACTAAACAAACAAACAAACAAAGAACAAGATGAGTTTTCCTCTAAAAAACATGCCACTGAAGCATGCTTAAAGTTTGAAAAACCCATACATTCCCTTACACCAACGCTCTTGTTCCTAGCAGAAAACAATGTTCCTGAGCCTATTCAAGGGGCTCTTCTTCCTGTAGCCTTACAGATGACAAGTCATCACTTGTGGAAAAAAAAAAAAAAAAAAATCATTTCAGTAACCGTCCTGCTTTTCCTGAGCATCCTCTTCCTATTTTATTATTCTAGATGTAGAGCAGTAGCAGGCTTTCCAGGGTCACATCAGAAAAACTTTGTTGTACCTGTGAAGATCAAACACTCACACAAGCAAAAAGACTCACACTGTAAAGAGAAGTGGGGTAGCTGAAACCACAGGTGTTTACATAGGTCCTGCTCTCAGTGCAGAAAGACACTGCATATAGACTATTCCTTACATGGGGATCCTTCACCTGGCCAGAGCTCTAACACAAGACATTCCTCAGCTTCAGAGCCAAGGAAGTAAATATGTAAAGAAATAGATCAGTTCCGGTCTAGGAAATACAGTCATTTAATCAAGATGATGTATCTGTTTTGGATCTTGTCATCCCAGTGTCAGTGTTCAGTGTAAAAACTTATCAGAAAAACTCCTTTTACAATTAGGTATCTAATGAAGGTGATTTACAAACTGCCTGGCACCCACCAGCCTTTTGAAATGTACAAGCAGATTTTCTAAAGAATTCATCATGTCAAAGTGCTGCACTTCTTTTTAAAATCCGTATTTGTATTTTGGGAGTTTCCTTTGATATCACAGTCAAAAGGGTGTGGCTGTGTGTGGAGCTCTAAGCACTGTTGGTTCTACAGTATCTTTTATATTCCCCAGGTAGAGATCTCTATATTTCAGAAATGACATAACATACCAAATACCAGCAAAATAAATTACTCATTTCAATTTGCTTTGAGAGTTAACAGGCAGGCTTTAAAATTCGTCACATACACATAACCCTTCATAGCTAAAACAATCTGTCAAAATGTCATTTATAAGGCAGTTAATCTTCCAGGGAATATCAAGTTTAAGAAACATTTAAGAGCAATCTTTTTTAGACAGCCTGAACAGTACAGTTTGCCTGACCTTTTTGAAACTGTTCATCAGGACACAATATCTCTTAGAAATAAAATGTGTAGAGAGAAATACTTCTACTAAAAACCTTCCTCAAAGAAAGATCATGAGGTGAAAGAGCTATAAACAGTCTGGCCATGGATGCTACCCCCCTACCCGCTCCCCCACCACTCTTTTTTCTGTCTGGAAAGAGTAACTTCCTGGATTAAGAAATGTGTTGTGGACCTACATACATGCCTACAAAACATTTCAACCTGGAACACTGGCAAAAACTACAGCTGGGAGTTTGAACAGGCACAACAGTGGATGTGGCAATTCAGTTTCCTTTTAATTATAGCAGGTTGGAAAAATTCTTACCGAATAGCGTTTAATTGGAATTTGATGATTTGGCAAATTTAGAACTTTTCACAGACACAGTTTAATTTCAAAGATGTTCTGACAGATCCTAGGCAGGCTCCAATACAAGCTTCACTGCCAGGCAGGTTTTAAAACTCGGGTTCTTGCTGGCTGCCTCATCCAGCTTGTTGGCAGCCTATGTAGCAGGCTGCTGGGAACCTGGATTTTCATGGTCTGTAGATCACCAGCTGTCCTTCCCAAAACATTGCAAGAGCTCTGTCCCCATTAGTAGAATATTCCAAAAGTTTTCATTCTCTTTCTTCATTTGGAACAAAACCAAATACCTAATCAACAAAAACCTCCGAGGAAAAAAAAAAAGAAAAAATAGTTCCATCTCTGTCTGATTCTAAGATCAAGGAACATAACTGAAGGATTAAAACGCCACTTGGTGGGAAATACTTCGTATGGAGACTATCATCACTAATAAACATAAACCAGATAATGAGAGGAAACAAGTATGTCTGCAACAGAGTCTACTTTTGATTGATGTATTTTACACATTTGTAAAACATCACAAAAGGATTCTGATTTCTTGGTCAAAATGCAAAATATAATCAGAAAAACTACACTATTAGTAAAGGAAAATCATTGCCAGACCTTCCTTCATAGTGTTTGAACTTTAAAGGTAAAAATAAGGTCTTATCAATTATCATTAATATTCATGCAGTTCCCACAACTCCAAACTGAGATGATGACCTCATTCTACTATGCCTCATACTCTTCTATCCTAGTGAGCACTAAGTTGGATTAGATGAAAACAAAGAATGGAAAAAGAAATAAAGCTACAGGGTGGCTGAGGTGATTTAAATGCCGAAGTGAATTGCTGCCCAGTTTTCAATTTAGATTTATGCATGTGAAAAAAATTCCTCTTTTGTTTATAACTCTTGTGGAACACTCTAGAAACATATTTTTTTCCTGTGTTTCTATTTGCACTGAGATTTTGCATTTTTGAATTTGAAGCTTTGGAAAGTTAAAGAACAGGAGTGAATTTGTACCTGTGCAGACAGCATTGGCCAGCTCTTTTAAATCCTGTGTGCCACTTAGCAAAGTGTCTAAAAAAATGAAAAGAAGAGGAGAGGACAGAAGAGGGGAGGGAAGAATTGTTAAGATATATACTGCAGCAGACTTCACGTAAATGAAATGAATTTGTTCATCCATTCTCTGTGTGCCTCCCTTGAGGAGTCCCTCTGGGTATCTCATTGGTATCTCAATGCATATACTGGACATTTCGTCCCACCTGTAACCTACCGTGTCCTATAAACTCCACCCAACTTCACTCATACTTCCATGAGAAACCTTAATTTATAAATTTAAAGCAGTATGTCAGGAACTACTGAATGATCATACTGTCATAGTTATTATCCTCAGAACTGCTTGTCTGTGAAATGTGTCAGAAGCTTTTATTTATAATTCATAATACTAGAGGTGGATTTAAGAATGCCAGGTTTAGTCACATGCCTGTCTCATCCTGCTATACAGTTTCAATATTTCTGTACACTACAGAGTAGATTCTAAGTGGTACCCTTTTCCCATGTCACCAAATCTGACATAAAAGGTAAAAATGCTATAATGTAAATCCTTAACAGAAAGAAATTAATTAAACAAAATACCCTTTTGAGGCAAAGAAGTTTTGTTGTTGTTGTTTTTTTCAATGATCCTCCAATGTTTTTCCTAGTGAAATTCTCTGTCCTCTCTTGCAATCTAACGATGTAATAAAATAGCATAATTAGAAAACTGCAGTTCCTGGGGAGGAATACTATTTAACCTCCCCTTTTCTACTTCCACTGCTCTTAATTTCTATATTAGTGAGTGGAAAAAGTTCACAAAAACTGCTGGTTGTACCTGGCTCATCATCCAAAACATAGAGGCAACATTCTTCCCTTTGTCTCAAATAGATGTATGTATTTATGCTGATTCAGCACAAAGCAAGGGATTACATGAAAATATTCTGCCTTGAACCATACAGATTGAATTCAGAATAATAATAAGAACTGTTCTGTTCTGTGGCAACAAGGAATTGGGGTTTTAGGCCTGGCAAGGACTCCTGGGTGTTAGAATTCAACAGGCTTACATTACCGGCAACAACATCATATATTTATTTTCCTCCTATTTCAGTAACATCATGAAAAATGTTTAGATCTTGTGGTAAACATGCTGAAGAGGAAGTAGTCTTAGTGTTCAAACATTACCTAGAGGACTTCCATGAAATTATCCACGACATAGTTGTCACATATACAGAGAACAACAGACATGTCAAACCTGGCAGATTTTCCTTTATGGAAAGTAAAAGCTGTACAGTGTGGGGAAATGTATATGCAAACAAAGGTGACAATACAAGGATAAAATGTGACGATCCCTTTAAGAATGAGAGTCACTCTACTGACATTAAACATGCAGTCATCAGAACTGGGAGGTACAATGATGAACTCGTCATTAGGTCTTTAGGTGCCTGCTTTTTTTTCCCCATATCTCATCTTTCAGAAGAGGTTCTTACTAGGGTCTGGCAGACTATTTACATCCTCTGTTTATACTCAGGTATGAAATTCTGTGCCTGCAATCGGTTTTCAATATAATCAGTTGTATTTTAACCTGATCACTTTCTGTGTTAAAGTTTCCAATCTCTATTCCCTTATTTAAAGTTTATTTAGAGAACAGAATTGGCAAAAGGGCTCTATCAAGATTCAGACCTGATTAATGTATTTTTTCTTCTTCGTTTTGACTAACATCATCTACATATCTAGGGTCAGCCCTTCCTTTGTTATTGAAGGAAATTACAGAAGAGAATGGTACCCTTGCTCTTTGATGTACTTTCCCAGAATGGAAAACGTCCTTGAAATTATTATTGCTGCCTGGTGTAATTTTTGAGCACACATCAATGCTCTTTTCTGAAAAAACATTCACACAGTTTTTCCCTGGGTTTTCAAGATTGCCATAGGCATTGTAATAAGATTTAGAAAGACTTAATCTAACCCGTGTAACTTCTTGTCAATTATTATTTTGGAGAAAACAGGGTTAAAATGAGTTCTTATCTATGGCAATATTGTATACAATGAACATAAGATCAGATTCTAAAGTAGAAGCTGAAAATTCACACCTCCAGGCATGGTCAATTAGAGTTCCAATCAGATATCAGTCAGGGAAAGGTGCGGAGAGTCTTTACAATAATTTCATTCCCTGTGGGATTTGGCCTTATGACCTTGAATTTCATACAGAATTCCATACAGCACCCATATGCATGGTGCATTTGGGTTAACACATCTTAAAACAACCTCTGTGCTTTCCTTGGATTGTTCGCCTTCCCCACAAATCTAGATTGATCCTCGGACTAACATACTCATACTTGCAGGTCTACATTATTCGTCTTACCTGCACCCAATTCACTAATACAATACTGCCTTAGCCTCATGCTTGGCCTAGGCATAAATGACTTTTTTTTTTTTTTTTTTTTTTTTTTTTTCTGAGCAGTCTCAGAAACCAGCCTACATTCTAGGTGACAATTCTTCACCAGGGGGGTTGGACTAGATGATCTCCAGACCTCAACCATTTTGTGATTCACAGCATTTGTGCCTGAAAAAACTTCCTTTCACTGCTACCAAAGATTTAAGTTTATATTTTGCGTAGAATTAAAAAACATGAGAGTGTAAGAGAAAAACAGATAATGTTTATTACAAGTAGTTTAAAAGTTTCATTTTCAGAGAAACCATGTTGGGGAATTCTTATCCTTTCTCCTCTATATGTATATGGACTCCTTTTGGGAATAGTGCAGGAGTGAAGAATGCAGTCATGGTTTGATATTCTATTAGCACAAACCCAGTGATTTTATTTTGAGTACAGCAAATGGCTAGACAGGGAAATTCCTTGCTCCATGAAGTATAACATCCTTAGTGTTTAGACTACTTAGGATCATTAGTTCTTTTAATGATCTATGGTCCTTTTGGGGCTGATATCCTGCTTTTAAGGCTCAGCATACTATGAGTAACACTTCAGAGAAAACTCAGTCTTCAGTATGATAGAACCAGAAAGAATGATGAGAGAAAATCTGGAGAAATAACTGCATTTCTCAGTGCCTGACTCTTCCCTCATCTTATTTTCTCTATTTTAACAGAGTTGTTTTCCTAACTGATATCATGGTTACTTTTGTGGGCAATTTCATCAGAAATCAGTTGAAATAAAAGATAAATCCCTTTCCTGACAAATGTCAGAACATTTGCCTATCAAATACTATTCAGACCAGTAGCAACAACAATAAGAAAAAAAAAAAAGTAAGCTATAAAATATGCCTGATGTTTCCCTTTTGCAGAAAGCTATGGGCAACACAGAACAGCTGGTGAGACCTACTCTAAGTACAAATAAAACTGGCATGCATTCTTAGGAATACACAGAATTTAAATGAAGCAACAAAGAAAATGGAGATGGAGTCCTGAAGCTGAAAAAATGAAAATAAACACATAAGGAGAAAAAAAAAAAAAAAAGGGCAGTTAAAATGCTCCAAAACACAAAAATGGCATAAGACTTGGCTTCCAATTTTCAAGGGAATTTAATGTGAAGGTGATTTAAATTATTTTTATGCTACAGTTTATTTCATAAATGGCACCAAACTCACCTCACAACTTCTGGAAAATCTGTCCTAAGGCACTCTGAAAAATCTGTTTTGACTGAAAGCATTACACAAACAATGTGTGGAAGCCCTTTTCATTAACCTTGAAAGCCAAACAGAAAAAGGTATGCAAAAGGTATGGGAAAGGCAACTGATGGGTAAGGGGCAAAGTCTCTTTTTCAACACTTTGTTCTTCTGTCTTTATCTCAGAAAAGTTACTTGACACTAAAAGATACTTACACGCTGATTTAGTATTATCTCTTCTATCTAGTTTTCTATTTTTGAAGCTATATTTTCATGCCTTTATAGATTAAAGTTACCTGCGTTAATTCGTATCACCTTTATTTTTCACTGAGTAGAAGAAAGGAAACTTGAACTGCAGATGATACTGAACTTCCCACGGTCCAACATGGACCAGCATGAAACCTCTAGCAACTGTGTGAAATGTTTTCAATTTATGTTCCCAACACTGGTCAATTCTTCTACTTTCATTCACAGTGAAACCTTTGAAATGTTGCCTTTTTGGTTTTCATAAAAAGGACTGTGCAGAATATAGACTGAAACATACACTAAAAGACATTGGAAGGGAAAAGTAGAAACAATTCTGTTGTATTAACAGTTTTTGTACTGTTAGATGGAACCTGCATTTCACTTACAAGTGAACTCAATTTTGGTTCGTTAGGTTTTAAAATGAAACTGGGTTTAGTGCCACAAGAGGAAAGGAAGTGGCTTTAAAACCTTGCTAAGGAATTAATATTATGCGTATTTCATTGCATAAGAGTATATGGTTTATCTGTCCTATGTAATTATTAGGTCTTTATAATTAAAGGGCTTTACATAAAATCCATTCCATGTTCAAAACAGACTTGGTTAACAGTTTTTTTTTTTTTTTTTTTTTTTTTTTGTTTTGTTTTGTTTTGTTTTTTTTTCCCCCCAGCCAGGAGCACAAGCTTAATTGCAGACACTTAATGCTGAAAGTTGTTCTCATGATACCTCTGTGCTGGCAGAAGGAAATGAGTGCTGGAAAACTCATATGAAAGTCTGATCATGTAACATTTCCAGCCCTATTTCCAGACCAAAGAGGTTTGGACAAGTTTTGGTTAAGCAGACTAAATTTTGGATGATTATCTGAGCCGAATGTTCTACATTTTTTTTTGAGGTTCGGCATTGGTTGTTATCCATTTGAAGAGCTGTTGGAACTTCTATACATATAATCAAAAAAGACTCTCATTCAAAACACTTCCAGCTTGTTCTGTTGTGTTTCTAGTGTATGCTCATAAACTGTCAGTGTTGAAAAAAAGCCTTTTTCTGAAATAAAAATTAAAAGAAAGGTGGTAATAGGTTCTTCAGACAAAAACTGTTCCAACTTTTCATGCATGCCTTCACTTAGACAATTCTAAAGTGAGGCTTTGTCTCTCAAATACTACAAAATCTGCTTCAAAGAAGCTGTGACAATGGGATTTTGGTTTTATAAGCCATTAAATCCTAAAGTGAATTTAAGCCACCCACCTAGTTTTACTATTTCAGTGGAAAAAGTATCTCTAGAGCTGCAAAAGGCTGCTTTGAGATTCCATGATTTTCTGTATCTAAAATTTCGCACTAGAAAAAGTTGTCAATATGGGTGTTATTTGGATGGTGGATGGACACAAATTAATTATATAGCTGTTTCTGCCCTGGACTCTTCTATGAATTTCTTCAGCTTATACAGAAGGTATCTTGTTTAGTTGCAGGGTTTGTTTGTTTGTTTGTTTTTAAATTGGACCCCAGAATTAATCTTAGTAAAGCAGCATGTGTTAACGTGACACACTGTTCTTCTGGAGCCAGCAAGAATTTATTGGGATCTCTGGGATGCATAGCATAAGAAAGGTCTACAGAAAGAGAAAACTGGATTAATCCCTCCCTCCCCCCAACAAGAAGGATTAATTTAGAAATACTCAACATGTTCATGGAACCTCAGCAGTTCCTTGCTGTTTACCTTGCTGAACTTCACATTCTACTATAAAGAAGTCCAGTTAGTTTGTTTATTTTTCTTGTCAGCCCATATTGTACCTTAATAAATCTTTTCCATTTTAGTTTTCCTTCCTAGCTTTTTCTCTGCCCTAGATCCTCCTTCTCTTATTTGCAGCTTCACACTGTGGAAACTTGCAGTACTATGACTAACGGAGGAGAGAATGATTCATAAATTAGTCACTAGCAAGACAAGCATCTTAGCAGCACCACAGTGGTTTAAAACATTAGACTGGTTTCTGACCCAGGGTAAGGCTCCTAGAGATCCTTGGGTACACAGATCTAAGTAAGCGCTATTTAAGATTATTGACTCTTAACTGTCCACCTGTAAGGAGTCCAGATATACAGCATTCTAACAAGCCAGAGACAAAGGGAGACAGGCATCTGCTCATGAACATCTTGTAGTCTTTTCTAATCCTCCTTGTTATGCGAGGAAGTAAACATGATATTAGGAATTTGCTTTTCCAGTCTTTGTGACACAGGATGTAAATTATAGTGCATTACTTCTGTCCACTAACTGAATGATTTGACTATTGCTTTTACCCAAAACAAATTAGGTTTGGTTACTGAAAAAAGTTCAAAACTCCTCAGCTGAGAACACCTCATTGTATATCACTCCAGACAAGCATGAAAACGAGGCTAATAAAGCAAGACACAGTTCCTTCCTTGACAAACTATCCACATAGAGGCTTACATTGCCCTGACTAGTTTCATAGCAGAAGGCACATTGACACATATCACATGTTGATAGTACAAAGGGTAATGGCTTTAAACTAGAAAAGGGGAGGTTTAGATTAGGTATTAGGAAGAAATTCTTCTCTATGAGGGTGGTGAAGCACTGGAATAGGCTGCCCAGAGAAGCTGTGGATGCCTCATCCCTGGAAAGATTCAAGGCCAGGTTGGATGGAACTTTGGGCAACCTGGTCTGGTGGAAGGTGTCCCTTGTGTCCCTGCCCATTGGAGGGCTGGAACTGAATCATCTTTAAGGTTCTTTCCAACCCAAACCATTCCGTGGTTCTTTTTAAGTACACCTGCTAAAATACACACAAGCCAGTAAATCTAAAGCTGCTGATTCCCCTTCCTTTCACTGAAAGGTTAGTTTTCATGCTGTATATTATCGGGCACAAACTTTGTGTACTCTCCGCCATTTCCAAGGAATGCTGTTCACAAGCAGGCCATGCTCTGAATGCACAGCTCAACCTCAACACACTGGGTAGCAGAACCAAGTTTCTATCACTCCCCTGGCTCACCTCACATCTTGGAACTGTGGGTTCTGGTGATGCATGTAGCTTCCTACATAGGCTGGGGAGAATCCAGCATCTGCACAGTATAGTCCTCTAGTCAAGCTGTTGAGCTGTTTTCTTATCCTCAGTTAGGGCACATGCCTCACACTCATAGCTGGTTCTCAGCTGAAGGGAAAATACCAGTTGTACTGGCTGACAATTTAAGTGGCAGCAGCAAGCATAACCGAGAGAAAAATGAGAATGAATACTTCTGTAGGTTGTTACTGGTGGCTGCAAGATAGTAATATGATTCTCTGGCAAATAGCAATTTTCTGACCTGGACTCTCTTTGACAAAGCCATTCCCAAGCACTGCCATCAAGCCACTTTTCAAGATAGAATAGAAGAATTCAAGAGGGGGATTTCTAAGAGAACATCACTAAGTTTTCAACACTACAAAAAATCAGTTCCTGCAGGATTTTCTCTGAAATGCAAACTGGGCACAGATTGCCCAGTACCACTCCCCTAGCAGGAAACAGACTATCTTTTTCAGTTTTAAGTACTCCCACTACTCCTCTTGTTCACTGATTGATTTTGTTTTGCTTGACTTGACAAGACCAGTTTGGTCAAATCTGAATTATCTGCATGTTGCTGACTGGATGAGCTGCAGACCCTTTAGTATGCTTGTCATTTAGTCTTATAAATTACATTAATGAGATCTGTAAATCTTTGTTCTCTAAGGACATATATACAATAAATAAATAAATAAATAAATAAAATTCGAAGCTTTAAAAAAGCAAGGACATCCATAACATGCCGGCTGTTCTTTAAATTCATTGTGTCCTCTCTTGCCCTGTATTTCTTTCAGTTAGTTTTTTAAATGTAAGTAACCTTAAAAGAAAAACTAAGCCTACCAAAGAGGTCAAATTTTGTAAAACGTTTTCGGAAGAATGCAAGGAAAATGCAATTGCACAAATTGTGAAATACTGCACAATTAAAAATATGTGGCATAATGTTGTGCAAATACATTTAGAGTGGTCTATGAGTTTGTTCTGGTATCTTTAATCACAGAATTCATGGATTAAAGTGATACCAGCTTCTAACCCATAAAATATTATGTAGTTTTTGTCCACCCTCTACCTATTCTAATCTAAATAAAAAATATGAAAAAGAAATAAAGACTGGCAAGACATCAATGCATAAAAACACAACAATTTTTAGAAGGAAGAACCTGCTTAAAATTGAAGTTCCCTGACTTTCAGTACTGCAAGAAGTATAAGATGTGTCAAAGTCCATTCCCAAAATCAATTTCCTCTGGAGTCAGTTGGTACTGGTTCTTCAGAGAAATAGAAGGTTCATTAACAACTATAGTGCTACAACACTCCCACCTTTTCACAAGTTTTCTTTACAAAGTATTTGTCATCCATCTACACATATTAAATGAACAGTCTGAGTTATATACTAAAGTGTAGGTTGCAGCTTACACTGAGGTGGCCAAGACAAGAAAGAAAGTTAACAATATGACTTCAGATGACAGATATTTTAAAGATTTCTGTCATTTGACTTTGTTTAGCTATGATAGCCTGAGCTATATGTATATCGCTTCTAC
This sequence comes from Netta rufina, assembly GCF_964035555.1. Classification (NCBI taxonomy): domain Eukaryota; kingdom Metazoa; phylum Chordata; class Aves; order Anseriformes; family Anatidae; genus Netta; species Netta rufina. The sequence continues at coordinate 41,518,778 of NC_140125.1, forward strand.
ACAGTGATATATATATATCTGTATTATAACAGATTTATCAGTTAAAAAAAAAAAAAAAAAAAAAAAAAAAAAAGCAAGAAGCTAAAATAAATACATTGCTTTTTTGAAATGATCATAAACAAAAACCATACCATCTTCTTTGGGGAATCATACTACAAGACATATTATAAGATGATAATTAATTTCTTGCAGTATTAGAATTCTCTATCTTCCTCTTCCTCATAGTCTTGACTTTCTTTGATATGAATACATATCAAGAAGTGCCTTTTTCTTAAATTTGGTTTTCATACAGCTTCTTTGCTTGCACACAGGGACTGGAGTCCATTACTAATGCACATGCATTCATTGGTTTGACAGGAACACGAGCATTTCACAAAGTGAAATCTCCCAAGAAATGTCAACAGCTACAAAAATTCTTTAATTCTCTGCACCTCTGTGTAACTGTGCACTTTCCACAAGCCCTGCAAAGGTCTTGTTAACACTATTCATTGTCTGAACTAGGCTCATTCCATTAATCACACAGATGTGTATTGAGTAATGCAAATGCTAAGGGAATAATGGACATGCCAGTACTTCTCTAATGTCTAGCAATTAATAAGTTCCTAAGTAAATTTCTGCTTATTCTGAGAATTACTCATTTCCTAAGATCCTTCCAACTCCCGTAGAAAAAAAAAAAAAGTGTGAATGTTTATTTGGATGTCTGATCATAACATTTCCATGTGAGAGAATTATTCTCAGAATGTTCCTTCTCGAAAGTGTGCTCTACTTTCTGCAATTTCAGAAGGTCCTCTGTGAAAATGAGCAGGAGAAAGGAGGATTAGTGATCAGTAATTAAATTGACAATATCACCATATTAGAACTCTCTTTTTTCTCTCACGAGTACTACATATTAAACTAAAGATATAGTAACTATTTGATATGTTATTATCCTAGGTATTTTCAGTTTTTGCCAATTTTCTTGGAGCAGTTCAGTTTTAACCTGTCCCTTGATTAACTCATACAGATGTATCTGTTTTCATTACTTTGATGACACCAGCTAGTTTTCTGCATGTATCTCCTGGAGTCTCAGAACATACCCTTTTGTGTGGTTTACATATGAACACATCATTTGTATTTTGTAATTGTGCACAGTTCAAATTTGGATGCCTAAGTCCAGGATACACTGGCACAGAGAGAATTATGATGCAAGCCCAATCCTTTTTCCATTCTAGCTTATGCTGACCTTAACATTACATTATGATATCAGGGTAAGAGACACAGAATTTCAGTTACCACCATCTCTTAGGATCTATAAAACACAGTTAGTAAATCTAATAACATATTTCCTGCTCAAAGAAATAGGTTCCACTCGATCTTCATTTCATCAATTTTGCTAGCAACTGCATACAGGCAAGTACCTAAAGCTGGTTTGACCCTTCCATGGATCAGTTCAGCTGTTTAACCTTCCTGAAAACTAATTAGCAAAGACGAGGGAAGGGTAGGAAGAGCAGCAGAAAAAGAAAGCAGAAAAGTCTGACCTTTTTCAGTGTCAAGAAATTTCTCAGCTGCCCACAGTACTATAGCCTCAAATACACTTCAGAAAGGGGTATGTCTTGTAAAATGAGTAGCTATAAAGGATGGCATCAAAATGTGCTCAGCAGATGTTGCCACAAGTCTTGTTGACACATTTAAGTGTTTCTTCAAAATGGGAAACACTGACTGTGCAATTACCCATAACAAGTTCTTTGTCTTTTAAAGTAGTAGTCTTCCATTTCATTTGTGACCTGTTTTAGTGACTTCATAGAAATTTCTCTTTTTTGAAAGCCATGGCCCTTTCTTTTCTTCTAAGTAACACACAGACGTTGTTTTCACTGAACATTTTGTGGCTTCTTTGATCAAGCTTGGGTATTTCAGTTTCATTCAAAATTTTGGCAACATCCACAATGGAATAATCAATGGGAATCTGATCAGTTCTCAGAAGGATATGTTACAAAGTATATCCCAAAATTACACTGTATTGCAATTTTGGAGGAATACCACTGACATTAAATAAATTAAAAATGTCTTCTGACTAAAAGTACTTGGCTCTCTTTCTGTCCTCCCTCACTGCTTATAACAAATGTGATCTTCACCATAGATGTGAAATGTATCCTTCAACCCTGTAATATACCTTAGAAATGCTGTAAACAACAGAATAATTCATCAGAACTGTGTTAACACAAGCATCAATACTGAAAGTAAAACTGAAATTGTAGAAGTGATATTTATGGGGAAACCATAGCACAGATGAAAAGATACTGCCAAATTTTACTAACTGCCTATTTGTCTCATTTTTCAGCTTTTGCCAGTTATTATCTTTGCTCATGCATTACCAAGCTACTTGCTAAAGCAGGGCCTAAATGAAGAGAAATGAAATTTTACTGGAGTAAGGCTGTAAATTTTATTTTTTTATTTTTTAATATATATATTATTATTATTGTTATTAAAATTAAGTTATTATTCCATAGCAAACATTTATAAAATGGTTAGATGTGATACACTTCTGGGCCTGAGTGCAAGTAAACTAATTTCCTAGCATTACAGTAAAATCACTTATCTCATCTACCACCTATCAATTACTATGTTACAAATACTGGAAAAAACACAAGGCCAGGAATGTGGAAAACCAGGTTATAAGGCTTCTTAGACATTTTGCCGTAGTCTTTTCATTACATTCAAACATAATTACAGGTATTAGTAACAAAGACAGCAGTGGTAAATCTGATCAATGAAATTACAAAATGAGATGGTCTGTTGTAATTTGTGATGGCACTGCTCAAGAAACAGTAATCAAGATACAAATTTTAGAGCAAAGCACCTACCCCAGGTGGCTGACTATTTGGGGCAGTGAATGTCACTTCTGCTGCCATACATCCAACTGGAATTTATTACCTACAGGGTATAGAAAAGAGACTGCAAAAGAAATCTGATCTCTGAAAGAATGACTAATCCTACTGAAAGCATTCATCTCAAACTGTTTTATTTCCTAGCTTCCATCTTATGGCAAAATTAATTTTTACTGTAATTATAAATCCTGAAAATTTAATCTTATAGCCAGCCAACCTGGCAAGAAATCTTACATTGCCACTGTGATCACCTACCAGAAAGGGCAACAATTTTATTTTAATAACATACAGCTTTAAGAGACAAACTCTCATTTCTAATCAGATCTGCAAACAAAAACCTGACAAAGGTCAATAGGGGTTTTGACTGAATGAGAACTGAGTTAAAATTTTGGTCTTTGGGCCAGCATTAATAATTTTAACAGTAAGCCAATTTTGTCTCTGATGTAATTTCACCCGTTTCAGTTGACAGCTGGTCCTGTCTCAAATTGTACTATTCATTTTAAAAGCATTTAAGCGGTCTTACTTTTAAGAAACATGCATAAATCAACTGATAAATTCATCCTGGAAACTGAGAATATTTTCAAAGAAAAGGAGCCTTAATTGTAAGACAAAATTCTATAGTTGTAATTCACAGTTTCACTATAACCTATGTAGATCACCAAAGAGCTAAATTAACAGAACCAAAAATGATTTCTGTGTGCTTACAAAATATGCATATCTAAAACATGTTAAAATCTACTAAAATGTTACTGCTTCTTTAAATTCACAGTTACAAACAGATCCCTAATGCAAAACAGTCTATTCCATTCTATTTTTATGTTCAAATCCACGATAGAGGTCTGCCCAGATTGTTTTTATGAGGTTAACAAACAAACATATGCACATAAATGTCCATGCCTTCATACAAATATGGAGCTTCATGAAAAAATCAGAAGGTTAGGTTGGATCCAAGGGAAAATATGCCTGATAAAACATCCACTAAGAATTGTGTGTTTCCAGAGAACACACTGAAAATATCCAGAATGATCTTTGCTTCTTTTGACTTCTTTCCAGGTCTGAGGGTTTGTAATACATCTACAATTTGAACTGAAAGATTAGAAACCCTGTTGAACCTAGACTGTCTTCAGCAAGGTAGGATTTGGGATTTAGGCTCATTAAGGTCAGTCAGAAGATACAGTCCATCTCAAAAAAAAATAAATTTGTCTTCCTTGAGGTTTAACTGGCTTCTCCTAAAAGAAATACCCCGGATATACTAATCAAAAGAAAATAAAAGCACCTGTATATTTAACAATGTTTGAAAGATAGACACACAGCATTAAAACATTTATATTTACAAGGAAAAAGTGGTTTTTTTGTTGTTTGTTTGGTTGTGTTTTTTTTTTTTTTTTTTTCCATTTTATATAATGGCTTTTAAAATCCCTCCATGATTTACCAAGTAAATATCTATGGATGTTTTACCCAGTCATAAAACTTCGTAAAATACCTTAGGGTATGCAAAAACTAATTCAAAGACAGAGCCTGACTTTTTTTCTTTGTCATGCTTAAGACTGAATAAAATGGGGCTTTTTCTTCCCGCAGCCATTTTCTTCTGTTTTGCTTTTCCATTTCAGTGTGTTTTGCTTTTCCATTTCAGTGATGAGGAATGCATCAAGGGACAGATGAATTAATCTCCAATACCATATGTATACATGTGAATACTTCAGAATGTTCAAGGAAACAAGGCTTTTATAACTACTGTACTCACTGATGAAGGAGCTTTTTTTCAGTGATTGTCCTAAAAGTACACTGTAAATTTTCTCTTTCATAAGTCCTAAAGGCTCTGAGCAAGACACTAGAATTCCATCTGTACAATGCATGCTTTCATCTTTGTGATCACCAACACATGTTGAATATGTTTCTGAGTTTGTTTTAAAGCTCTGGCCATGGGACATCATGTGACCACTGAATCATTTTCTTCCAGCTGAGGGTACATTTTATCTTGCCAGACATTTCCATAGTTTGTGCAAGCAGTTCCTGAAGTCTGATTCAGCTGCTCATGATGTGGCTGTCTGCTTGTCTGAGTGCAGGAGAAGGTTTAGGATTTCATACTCCTCTCCACACTGCAACTTTTAATACTCTAAAATGTTTCCTGAGCACTGAACATATGCTGGGTTGATTATTCCTGGCAAATGGCATTTAGAAATAGTTGTTGATTAATTCTAAATCATACTGTGATGGTCTTCAAAGAACACCTTAATAATTTTCAGTTAACCATGAGGAAAAGAGCTATTTTCATCCAAAATACCTTCTGCTGAAACATTTTTCATATTAATGAAAATAATATTTTCATGGCGTGTTAGGAAAGCCTTTGGAGGTATGTAATGTTCTTATCTGCCCCATATTTAATAGGATTTATTGCATACAACCCCCATTTAATAAGGTCAAATGCACACAGCAATGTCTGTTAACTAAATAAATTAAGTCTAGCAGCTGCAGACTTCAGGTAACTAAATCAGTAGAACCAAAGATTTAATAGCAAACTATGATTATCCCTAAAAGTGTAGTGGATTTTTTTAATGCCAGATCAGTGTGCATGCAATACCTTCAAGCTACCAAAATGTTAACCAGAAAATTAGGTTAAAGCAGTGAGCACCCTCAGCCAACTCCTAACCTCAATCAACCACTCCTAGTACCAGCAAGTCAGAATCCTCCACACTGCTTAGACAGTCAAGCTGTTATACCACAGTGAGACAAACAGGTACAAATCAGTAGGTATAGGTGCAGCAGTTCTCTTTTCAGAGTTACTGGGCTTTAGTTTCCATCTTATTTTGATTTTTTTTCCTTGAAGATTTTCCTGGTTATCTTTACAAGTGGGTTACTGAAAACTGCCTAATATAAACTGTTTGGTATAATCAGTACCAAAGATGAGCTTAGGCATATGTAGGCAATATGTGAAATTGTACAACTTCTGATTTCTACTAGATGTCAGAAACACAGAAGGTCTGCTAAGTGATCCAGCCCATTTCCCAGTCTCATTTATAAGCTAGATTTTTCTGTGCTTCATCCAATCTAGTTCTACACTGTCCTAAGTAATGTGGCTTCCTCTACTTCCTGCAAGAGACAATTCAGTACTCTAATGGATCTTGCTGTCAGTATGTTTCCCCTGATATTCTGCATATTTCTTCCTTTTTTTTTTTTTTTTTTTAATTTCATCTTATTAGTGCAAGTTATACTCCCTTTCCCTTAATTTATATCATTGTTTTTCAAAGGAAACATAACAAAAGTTTTAATGAAAAGGAAGCCTGTCTTGTGTAAACAATAAAAATCCATGTTAGAAAGAAACATTTGCCTTACTTCTGTAAACCAGGGAATTAATACGAGGAATAGTAATACGGGGCCATAGCTCATGCTGTGTTGTGGTTAAACAGAACTCCAGCAATAAAGTTGCAAGAGTGTCACTAATTCCCCTACCTATTATTCAAGTGGGCTATAAATCTGGTAAACTTTTTCCACTGGCCAACCTTACTTACTAATCAAGTTTAATTAGCAATTTACGTAAGGGTTTGATTCCAAGGCCTTTGAAGTCAGTGGGATTCTTTCCATCAGTTTCATTGGGATCTGGATCAGGCCTACATTACACACAAAAACACCACTTCATTTAATAGTATGCCAACAGCCTAAAAGTAAATAGTGTGGGAATATCTGGAAAATACTTTTACACAATACCTTGTATATATATATTACTTCTGCAAAAGTGTCTTTGATGAAATCACCTGCATTCTACATTTATAGAGCAAGGCAATTTTTCAAACCCGCTCAATTTTCATTTTAAAATTATTTATGTTGTAACAGCATACAGAATGAAGTATCAATTTCTTTGACAAAGAATTCATTTTCCATATGGTTTCAGTAACAAAAACCTTTAACCTGTTTACAGTAGTTATAAAAGCAGTAACATGAGTACCTCTCCGCAGTATTACTGAACCAATTTAAGATAAGGTTTCACCTGTGTATTATCACTTTCTTTGTTCCCTCTCTATAATTATCTGGTCAATTGAATTTCACAGGGCAAATCTCCATATGGGAGTACAGAGGAAAGTGCTAATAGCAGCTGTATTCTACCTCTCTTGCATGAAGTTCAGAGATGTTAAATGCATTCCAGTGTATGCTCTAGACCAATGCTGTGCTCAGCCTCTCTCAGATAGCTTGGGGTCTTTTATTTTGATAAATGACTTGGCATTCTGAAAGGTGGTCAGTTTTCATCCAAGCAAAACAGGCTGATGTATTGGCAATGAGATAACATCTCACAGCTTTGCTCAGCGATGTATACTAAACCTTCTAAGCAAGGCATGAAGGCATATACGCCTGTATCTGACATATGGACTTCATCTCTTTCCCTTGCCTAGGCACTCTCTCTCCCCTTAGCTATGTACAGGCAAAACTCCCATATTCGTGCTAAATCGTTGCTGGTCCAGTTAAAGTAAACAAAGTAGAGATAATGCTGCTTTTCTTTCCAGCCAGAAATGCTGGTTTCCTGCTTAAATGCATACCTTTGATGGCGGTTCACTGGCAGAACTTGCCTTAGGTAAAAGAAACATAATTATGCAATTTTCAGCTAAAATGTTTTTGCCCTTAAAGAGAGAGGGAAACTAAGATTTAATCCAATCTCCCAAGGAGTGTCCATTTGTGAATTTAAAACTGTTTTACTGCTCTCAGCAAATGTCAAGTTAAAAAAAAAAAAAAAAGTGACCAGAGTTTACATGAAGCTAGCAAGCAGAAATCTAGTGGAGCCCTGTGGCTTGCATGAGCTTCACAGTGAGCCAGCAAGTCAGAAGTTTTAGGAATAAAGTATATTACATTCACAAATCATATATATAGAATGGGTAGGATATATATTTTTGTACGATAAACATAGTAATACAACATGAAGTACAAACTGTCTGCATTATTTCTACATTCCCATATTCTAAGGTGAAAGAGGGCAGTTCTCTCTCCTTATCATACTGTCAATCTTAGAAGCCAGTTTCTCAGACTTGAAATGAGTGAAGCTGAAAGGCTTGCAACATGTCATATTTAATGGAACTGACTGAACTAATTGCTATGAAAGTACACTGTCACAGTCTAATAAAACGAGATATGAAGCAAGGCTATGTTCACTAAGAAAATGTTCTCTTTACACAATATAATTATGATGCTGGATCACAAAAGTGGTATTGCAGTTCAACCTAGAGTAGTGACATGTGGTTATTATAAATACTAGTTAATAGACAAAATATGAGACATCATATTTCTCATGATTAAGGGGTCCATGCTATTTTACTGTTGATATTAACTGAGATGTTTTCCTCCTCCTCCCATTATCTAGCCTACAGAACTCTACCCAGAAAGCAGCTGGGAAACAATCCCTTGCCTGAAGCTCCTACAAAAATACATGCACAACATACAACAGGCTAATAAAACTTTCTCATATTTTCCCCGGTCATGTCTTTCCTGATCTTTTCAGTGCCTGGGAAAGTTCTGATGCAACCTTTCATGGCTCGGCACTTCCCCCACTGGGCAGCAACAATCATCAGTACTTAGGAAGTCCGCTTTTCTATGCTGTTATGAAAAGAAGCAGTTAAATTTGTGTTTCTCAGCAGGATTTAGCATGGAGTTGGTCATATCCCAAAGGCAGTGGATGCACTAAAAATGCTGTTCTTCCCTTTGCATTCATCTACCTTCACCAGAGCAAAGGCTCAGATGGAGCAGAAAGTTTCCCTCCATCTGCGAAATGAGCATTGTGAGTGATTCTAAGCCTCCTGAGGTCCTGCATGGATCATAACAACCCCATTTCAGCTGCAGGGTATCTTCACTGACATCAGCAAATCTGGCTCAGTATCTTCCAATAGATGGCCAATTTGTTTTCGTAATAAACAATACCACAAATCACAAGAAAAGCAGCATAGCTGCCAAGATGTCTTCAGCTCTTATAAGAAAAGAAACAGACTCTGTTATAATCAAAGGATTTTGTTTTCATTTTGGTGAAGTGGAATATTGCATTCCGTCGGAGGGTTTCTGTCTGTGATACCACCAGTCTTTTGGCATTAAGGACAGTAGAGACTCTCCTGTGGTATGGGTATGTGTGAAGCCACTTTGGAATAGGAAAAAAAAATATGAAAAAAGTATCAGGTAGATTTCCAACAAAATTAAATGAGAAAACTATTAGAAATAATTAACTGTATGAAAGTAATTGTATGTTACTAAAATTACTAGTTGTTTGCTGTCTGCTTCTTTGAGCTACAACAACCATTTTAATTTCTTAGACTTTCTGTGATGGATGGAAAAGCGTTCTTTTTTTCTTCTGAATGAGCATTAAACATTTAATAAATTTATGATGGATATAGCAGGCAAAGTAAATAATGAATAGAAAACACTTTAAAAGAAATTATGAGTAGTTCTTAGTGAAGCTCATGTACATGGAGAAGAACACCTCAGACAGATGCAGTTTAATGGTATATTCAAAGTAAATAGCACCCATAAACAGCTGCTATTCACCAAACATAGCAGGACTGGATTTGGATGCATGTCCATGGACATTTCCATAGTTTCTGATCTGCCCTCTTCTTAAACAAGTAAAAGAGAACAGAGTACACTCTGTCAGTACCATTTGCTATTCGAAAAGATTTCTGTACGCTAGCATGCAGTGCCCCCAAAACTACGTAGTTAGGTTTTTGAGAGAGAATTTAGCAGTGTTAATTATGAATTTGTACTTGGGGAAAAAAAAAAAAAAAAAAAAAAAAAGCATAGCATCCATACGTATATTTATCTGCCAAGGACATATCATTTTGCCTTTACATTTTATTTCAATAAGTTTTTTTTTTTTTTTTTTTTTTCTCAAACCACATAAAAAGGCTCGAATCATTAAAGCTAAATTATAGCTAAGACAATTCCCTTTTGAAATAAACACGTATAATACCATTTTAAATATGTTTCAATGGACATGGAAACCCCAAATATGTCTTTTGAACTTGTGCAGGAATCTGTTTGATAGTTTGGAGTCTAGTGGAAAGGTCCGATATTTTCTTGTTCAATTGTAACTTCACTCCTCTATCCTAATGCTGCTTGTTCCTGGCTCTTAACAACCCACAGCCTCCTATTATTGTGGTGCAGGATGTCCTCTCCTTGGCTTCAGAGGAATGTGGGAAGAACATATTCCAATGTATCTGATGTTCAAGACAACTTTGAACTGAGACCTGGACTATCACTGTAGGCAGATAATATGTTTCAGAAGTAATTTTTTCCTGTAACATTTACTTGGTATGTGATAGTTTTGTTCATTTATCAGAAAGAAGCCACAAAGCTGAAAGTATGGAAATACAATTTTAAAATGTACGTTCTTTTCTTTCCCTCTCCTAAGCGTCACATCTCTAGCTCTTGGAAGTAAAACCATACCCTGATATTTTTACATATATTTAGAGAAAACTGAGTTCAGTTCAGACTTTAAATTTCACTGGACTTTGAGTCACTGTATTAGTGAGGGTGCAGGAGCAGGTTTCTCCTTTTTGAATGGAAAGCAGAAGGAGCAAATTCCCATCAAAAAGGCAAAACGGAGAGCTGTTATTTGAATATTGGAAAGCTTGATATGCATGTGAGAGGAAGGAAGGACACAAATTACTTCAGTGCCATATCAAGGAATCATATCATAGTACACCTTGGGTAGAAAGGGACCTTAAAGATCACCCAGTTTCAACTCGCCTGCCATAGGCAGGGATGCCACCCACTAGATCAGGTCACCCAGTGTGTCATCCAATCTGGTCTTGAACACCTCCAGGGATATGTCATGGAGAGGTACCTAAATTAGTTTTAAGCAAGCAAACTTTGATGGTAGTAAATCAATCACAGCAGTGCAGTGCACCACACAGATGCATTTTCTTCACTTTTTGGAGTTCCCTGGTTCCCTCCCGACCTGTTTCTGCCTTGTGTCATCCAAAATGAGATGACCCAGACACATCTACATTGGATTGCAGTTTCCTTTGTGTCTCCTTCAGTATGTGATAAAAAATGACTACAAAAATCACTGTAGTTTTTCATTTAGGTTTCTCAACTGAAGAGTCTTGCTTGAAACTTAAATCTGCTCTGTAAATTCCACATGCCACCCTTACCTGGAATTAATGAATCCAGTCATTCATGTGTCTGCACGTGTGTGTGTATGTAAATGTATATATATATAAATAGATGATACCGGAAAATCAAGTGTTATTAAAAAGAGCAGACAAGCAAAGCGAGATTCGCAGCACTACATACCACAGGCAGCAAAAGGATACTATTCATAGCCTACCTTGAGATCAAAAATGTCAATTAATAAGAATGCTAAGAAGAAGTTAGCACTTCTTTGATTTAAGTAAATTTTTCAACAACTGAGGAGGTGAGATAGACATAACACTTGTAAGATTTGACCATGATTCACATTGAGGCAAGACCTCTTTAGTGTTTCTAGCAGGATATAAAGAAATTTATGAAATACTAGTCTCTCTTTGGCTGTCAGGGTGAAATAAATGAAACTGGCCACAGAATACCTTGATTTATATTATATTACCCTGAAATACAGTGGATTACTTTGAAGATCTGGCAGATATGGTCAATTCTTTCACTTTCCAGGCTTTGAGATCATAATTAAGTTTTCTACTGAAGAACATTAACTTTATTTTAAAACCAATGCAGGGTGAAGTGAGGTTAAAGATGCCCACTGATTGTTCCTTACATATTCCACCATTCAGGAAAACAATAGTAGAGCTTTACACAATGGAATATCTCTGTCCAAGACAGAAAAAGAAAGTGAGAATAGCTGGCTGGAGTTTACAAAACCACAGAGGGATTTTAGCTAATTATATGATGTTGCCATTAATGTTATCTGTTTGATTGTGCTTTGTAAAATAAACACTTCATAAACTTACCATTCTGATGTTTTTAACCTTTTCCACTATATATATACATATAATATACATATAATATATATGTATATGTATATATATAATATATATAATATATATGTATATGTATATATATAATATATATAATAATATATATAATATAATATATATATTATATATATTATATGTATATATGTATATATTATATATTATTATATGTAATATATATATATTCTGCAGGTGACAGATCTGAAACTTTATATATATATAAATATATATATATTATATATATTATAATATATATATTATATGTATATAACACCTGCAGAATATATATATATAATATATAATTATAATATATATATAATATATATAATATTATATATATTATATATTAAATATATAATATGTATATTCTGCAGGTGACAGATCTGAAACTTTTACAGTATTTGCCAACCGTCTAACACTATATACAACTAAAAGCAAAGTATTTCCTTGGGGACAACACTGATCAGGAGAATGACTCTGCATATGTTTTCTACATAAGTCCAAATGGTGACATGGAAAGAGGGAAATTTTAAGAAATGTAAACCTAACTTTACAGGACAAGTAAAACAGACTTCCTTTTTTAAAATCTCCATGGCAATAACTGTATAGGTAGCATAGGCAGTGCAGGCTATGTAGATTGCATTTCATGGAACACTTTTTTTAATATCTAAATACACTAAAAATATATGGCTGCAACCAGCTGTGTATGGAAAGCAGTACGGACACTGAAAAATTACCAACAGGATGCACAACCATCAATTTGCACATACACAGACTAGAACAGCATGCACTGGAAAACTTGCAACAGTTTATCAAGATGGGGTGTTGGAAGTAATTGTACTTTTGTATTTCCTATTTGCTTATGGACTTTATGTAATCTTTCTCTTTTTCCTTTTTGCCACAGATGTGGGTAACTCCAAACATGCAGGCTTCAAAAGAGACTAAAGTGATATAGCTGATTAAAGAAGTAGTGTATGCTTACAACATCAAACAAATTACATATATCCAAGTTACTAAGACCTCAAAGGAGCTTGGTTACATGCATATAAAACTGAATTTAGCTAATTATGGTACTGAATTTGTACCAGACATAGTGCAATTTCTGATAGTGTCTATGACACAAGTTCTGTTGTGCAGAATTTTATTTAAAATATTTCAAAGACATTAATCATGATATTTCCAAAGAAAATGTCACTAACAGACCAATTAATTGATTATTTGATGAGGAAAATCACTCAGAGCATTTATTAGCAGTAGACATTCCAACTTCTCCTCCAAACTCCTGTCTCTATAGATACCAGTATTACATGCATGTGTGTCTGTGTGACTGTTTCCCAAAAGTACACTTGCAAATACCTTACATCTTATTTTAATTGAATGATAATATTGAATATTGTCATGCTATAAACATTTGCATGCAAAAAATAAACCCTGGAATTTTCTCTCTTCCTTTTTTAAATCAATGACAGAACTAGTAAATTAAGTGACTGTATGAAACCATTTATTTCACAATGCCTAAAACATCTAGTCTATTAGTTTTGTAGGCAAACAGAAAACTAGCTAACTTTCTCATCCATGAACATTTGGTTTCACTGCAGAAACCCCAAAGTATGATTTTTAGGTATAAAAATATAAAGAAACATTTTAACTGGACACCACTACATATGGTTTTTACAGCACTGTTGATCTAAACTTAGTTATTAATTATTTTCCTCTTAATGTAGAATTTATTCTGCAGACTGGTTATTTTATTCAAAATAATATAATGAGAAAAACACCATACTAAAGCTATATATCTGTTACAGTTATAACAGAATCAGATTTCTGTTCTTTTAAAAATGCCAGGGTTCTGAATATTTTCTTGTTCTGCAACAGAAAGTAAGAAATTCTCCACACTTGAAATTAAACTGGAAAAAAAATATGTAGGGTTGAGCAAACATTTTTGTTTTGAAGACAAGCATGCTTTAAACTTTTTCAGCCCTTACCAAGAACTGGTTTAGAGCAGAAAAAGCAGAATGTTTAAAGATGTAGTTGTTATGTTTGTTTGGTTTTCAATAATCACTCCATTACTAAGTTAAAATCTTTCCATGAACCACTTCTGTTTCAACAAAACAGCAACAAAGCAGTATTTTTGGATGAACTTGATTTTACTAATATGGCCGAGACAAAATACATTAATATTTTAATACATGCATTTTGTTTTCAGTGAGGTGATAATTTGATTCACAAATAATTCTACAGCTCTGGTTTCAACAAAGTGAAAACATTTATCGACTCACAGGCTTTTTTTGAGATTTTGTGTTAGCTGTTTAACCCTAATGAGAGCTATCTTAAAGTTTGATGTTTAAAGTTAAGCTCCTAAATTAAGCACCCTGATAGAGCAGTTCTGCTTGCTGGTATGCTAAACCACCAGTGACTGTCAGTGGTCTGTTGGTGCAACAAAGAAGGGAGGAAACCGTAGTGAACAAGGCACATATTTTAAAAGAAATAGGTGACTTATTTTGAAAGAAATCGGTGACTTCTAAGTCAGGAATCAAGGTACATAAAACAGTTATTCAGGAGAGACTTCATACTGACAAGACCACTTTTAAAAATAAAAGGAACAGCAAACCAAACTAGGCGTAGGGAAAAGCAGAGTTGCTGTGCAGTCAGCATGAGTGTGCTTGGCTAGGTCTGTGGCTATGACCACCTCGTAGCCACCCTATTAGAAAGCATGTTTTACGACAATATTCTTTTAAATCAAAGGAACCTAGTGAGGACATACCAAATATGTCCTCATTTTAAATCCTATAAAATAAGATACCTGTAACAAGACTGCTTTACAAATCAGAGATTACATGCTTTCAGTTCCCCTGAGGAATAGAAATAATCAAAATGATGATGTACACAGAAGTAAAGGCTGTTCTGTGCCAAGAATTTTAATCGACAAGCAGTTATGTCAAGACAGCAAAAGACAGCTGTGTATGCTAAAAGAAATTATTATTATTATTTATTTATTTTTCTCCCCTAGAAAAATAGTATGGACTTCTTCAGCAATCACAGTGTTATTTTGCAGGCTGACATACCAGTCACTAATGGGATTCAAGCAGGTGGGGCAGTGCTCAGAATTGTTTGGGAGTTTTAAAACTTATTTTCAGTTAAGTGTTTGCAACAAGAGGCATATGCAAGCTTTCGAAGATGCATTACTAGAAGAAATTAAGCAATCAAGAATTGGAACCATTACACTGTTCAGCATACTGATCCCCTTTTCTGAACTGGGCACTGAGCAGTAGCCCTGAAAATGCCATTGCATACATCACTTTCAGGCAGACACCCTTAAAAGATTTACGCTTGCTAACAGAAGATAGGGAGTTCAACATCCAGAAAGAATTCATCCTATGACCCAGCTAGATGATTTACAAAGGACAAACACACGAATGTGTTATTGAAGGATACCCAGAGCTTGTTGAACGAGATGTTCAGTCAGTCAGTCAAAATGTGTGTTTAGTTTCCTGGAAAACAATCATCGCTGTTATCTGAATCACAATGAAAACAGTAAGTTGGAGAACGGAAACTTCCTTTATTCTGCTGAAAATAAGCACAGACCTTCAGGGAGACCTGCCTGTCTCCTTTCAGGGACATCAGAGTCCTTCCTTAACAGATGACTTAACTGTCTTCTGGCAGTTTTCTGCAAGGACTGAGAGAGGCCTTGGCTCCGTGTTCATCATAAGGACAAGCAGGAGAACAAGCCACCAGTCAAAGATACATTTTCATGTAGTAATAACCGTGTTGCATCCTGCAAGCTGCTGGCTACCTAGGTGTCACTGCTTTTAAGGTATCAATGTCAGGACAGTGCAGGTACGATTGTAAAACTGTAGGTAAGACTGCACAGGACAAAGTCTGTGGGTTTCTTTTAAACACAATGCCGTATAATCACAAGCAGACAAAATCAAAGAGCAAATTCCTGGCAACTTGGTGATACAATGCAAAACCAAAAAGTTTTATTTAAAAAAAATAGAAGCAATCTGAATAGCTCTGCTCTCTGTCATATGCTTTTATTCACCCCCTCAGTCAGTAAGTACTTCTTGGGGGAGGGGAGCATCCTCCAAGACACACAAGCTAGCTGTGTTAGGGCACCTTCTGATACCACACATGGTCATGCTGCTCTGCTAACAGCAAGTTCATCCCAGTTGTTACAAAGTGAGGCCTAAGAAAGGGTGATCAGAATCAGGATAGAGATTTCTCTAATGTCCATAAAAATGCTGCCCACTCCCTCATTAGCCTTCTCCCCTGCACAGTTAGGAAAATCTGTGTACTATTACAGGACATAACTGAACAGACACTTGACCTTGTAGCCTAATAGTAGATCAGCAAGTAAAATACACTTTCCTGAAGCAAGAGACACTTGCTTTTAATGTCTTTGGGGAACTGAATAATAGATAAGTTTGTTCTGGCCTTTTACATTTTGTCTTCAGTGCACAGCATGACCCATGATACAAGCCCTTAACTTGTTCTGTTGCAGACATATTTCAGTGGTGTAGAAACAGAATACTCTTGAGAAATTTGTTGCTTATCTTGTAGTGAAAAACAGGCATTAATGTCCACATATTTTGTTGTAATTCTCCATCTGATCATACATCTTAGTTTGTTTTCTAGTAGTTATCAGCAGCCTGCCTCTCCCTTTTCTGTTTGAAATACAGCATGATGAAATGTGAGAAGCCATAATATCATCAGAAATCTTTTTTTGAGCCTTAACATCCTGTTTACTACTATTGCTGGAGAGGAAAGTGGGAATTCTCTTAAATTGCAAAGATAGTATCTCCTCCATTCAAAAATCTAAGGTATACTTTATTTTATATCCAAGGACAATATATATAGATTGATTCATGTGGCTGTGCTTCAACACAGAGCAACGTTAACACTACCAAAGCACAGCGACTCTGAATGATCTGCATTGATGTCTCCAGTTTTAAAGCTTAGCATTACTGCAGCATTGTGCAATTTAGCTGTCTAGAAAACCTCTGAAAATTGAGAAAAGTTTCTTTCTCAAAGCCAAATACAAGCAATGAAACAGAAATACAAGAATATGTCTGTGCATTTTTTTTTTCTTTCCTTACTCTCCAGAACTGCTGGATATCTTGCTAACTGTGTTTGCCTTTCAGCTTCTATATTGAACAAATTGAAACACAGGAATCTCAACATGAAGATTAAGTTTTTATGGTGGCTACGGGCATACATGTAGCTTTTGCTTATATAAATTATCTCGTATCTCTGCCAAGTGGCATGTTTTTCACTTTCTGGTTTAGTTTTGGCTACTACGTGTAGTGTGCAGAACATTTTGTTGTAGTGACTGGATCTCTTTTCCTGTATCTAAAAGAACCTCAGAATCTGAGCTTACGTATTTCTGAAACTCCAAATAACTTTTGGACACAACTACTGATGTCACTGGAGAGAAATTATTTAGATTATAAACTGATAATTATTTAGCTCTTTCTCAGAGAAGGGAAAAAACAATGGGTGTGAGGAAAAATCAGAACTAAGCTGATAAATATTTAGGGCAGACAGCATTCAAATTTCTTAATCTATCTTCAATGTTAGACATTTGTTAGGTCAAAATGATTTTTAAATATGCTGAGCTCCATCTTAGATGAATCTCTTTAAAAAGGAGAAAAAGAGCAGAAAGGTCAAACTTACCAGGATTTCAAATCCGATCTTGTTATAGAATTGAAAAGCTGATTCCTTGTTTTACTACCCAAGATCTTATCAAGCTTACAGGCCAACATCTGGGTATCAAAACCTCAATCATGGACATGAATAGTCTACGAAGGTGCTGTCTTCAACCAAGAAAATACAGCAACAGTAATTCATAGATCTGGTTTTGATTTGAAAGTACTTTTGAATCTCTATGGCTTATTCCATACACAAATACTTAAATCTGATCTTTCTCCAATGCGGCTTCTTGTAAAGAATAACAGCATTTGGAAAGACTATGGAAAACAGCCCATTTTCCACCCAGTGGAAGATCATTCCACTTCAGCACACTACACTGGGCTTTGCTGAGAATCACTTTAAAAACTCCAGACAACATGATTTATACTTTTCCCTAAGTTGTCCATTCTGCAGCCAATTTTATCACACTGCAAGGACTGTGGTGAGTGTGCATCTTCAATGCACATTTACTTTGCATTTTACTTGACTTCATTTCTTTTGTCTATATGTTCCATGATAAATAATTTGACCTAGGCCATGGAGACTGAAACTTAACTAAATCAATGGAGCTGCTTAACTAAGTCAACGGAGCTATGACAATTGACGGAAACTGAAGATCTTCTCCAGGTGTTTAAGCCCTAAATTCTTTGCTAACTGAAGTCATGCTAAACTGCATATATTTATTTTTTTTAGACTTCATAAATTAATACTTAGAGCTTTATTAATGCTAGCTAAACCTTTTCCAGTGTGTCAGTATCTTTATTGTAAGACGTTATCCAGAACTCCAGTACTGGCTCATCAGTGATTTTTGCTTTTGCAATGAGATGACTTTCCACAAGCAGCCCAAAATACTGTAAGCCTTTTCATATCCATAGTGTTTGACAAATTCACGTCTATTTGGCATACACTGACATAACCTGATGTTTCTTAGTATTGTTGTTTTCCAAGAATAATTTTTCTGTAGAGAACAAAATGTTTTAGGATAGGTTCTTTGTTCTTAAAACTTTTTTGTTGTTGTTGTTTAGTAACAGATTAGCCTTGTATTTCTGCTTCTCTCCCAGCTATCTTTTCTACTGCGATATCTTATTTTTTTTTTTTTTTTTTTAATGTCATTGTCTAGACTGAGCTTCAGACTCACAGCAGTTTTGGGACTGTTAATTGACTGAGTGGCTAACTCCTTTTCCAAGTCAGTTACAACGACATCACGTGCAACAGCTCCTAACTGTCTAACTAGAACTACTGTATGATTTCACTTACCATACTCTAAATGTACCTGACAGCTTCATTTCTTACTGTCATCATTTAGTCTTTTAGTTAGGCTTTATTCTGTTTATATTTTTGTGCAAAGTTGAATTAACTTTTTCCATACTATTTCATGAAGCAGTTGTCAATGAAGTACTAAAGATATGTATGTATTGCCAGCATGTTGCTTTCAGCCATTACACAACAACAATTCCAGCATAAGATTAATGTCTTGATCAACTCATTTTCTACAGTGTAAGTTTTCAAGGACTCCAGCATAGCAATTAGTCTAGGTCATGGTTAATTTCAGAGATGAGAGTGGTCCTAGTGATTTTAAGACAGTACACAGTAAACCCTACACATGGTGAATAAAGGACATGGAGGCCATCATAATATGGCTACTTTCACATAAATCCATGCTGCTGTTGAAGACAAAAAGCCACCCCCAAGCTCATTCCAGGCACCACCATTGTGCCAGCACTAGTCAGTGTAGTACAGCAGCAGTCAGATCAAAGAACTGACCCAACTGAAATCCAAATTGGTGCCCCCTACACTCTTCACCCCAACCCTCCAAAAGAGCTTTCCTGCTTTCAAGAAACCAGAATGGTTCCATGCTCCAGTGATCCAGCACAATGCATGGCACAAACAGTAACAGACGAAAAAGTGGGAAACAGAAATATCTGGAGCAAGGAGAAGGGAAGATCACCCCTTTCAGAATGAGCAAGTATCAAAGTAATCATGTACACATCTACAACTCCTACTGAAATAAATTTGAAGAAAGAAAGTTTACTTTTCTCTTTTGCTTGCTCTTGCAGTGCTTATGAAGTGTGAAAGTGGTTGAAGGATTTACCATAGTAAAAAGTAACACGAGAATTGTCACACTGGATCAAGCTAATGACCCTTATAGAACACCATGTCTGCATAGCACTGACATTAAATTCAACCTGAACTTGGAATCTTAGAAAAAATAGTAAAAGCTAGCTTCCTACACATCTTCATTCAAACTGACCAAAGACAAAACTAACCTCGTAGCCAAGCTGCTCTCCCACTCCTGCACAAACCTTCTCCTTAACATTTATGATGACATAAATCAGCAACAATTTTATGGAAAACGCTGCTGGCATTGATTAGTATTTGCTTATACGTAGTTCTTTCTAAGGAGATAAAATCAAAAGTGAGAAGGAAAACCCTACAAAAAAGACAGAATTCATAGACAAAACATTTGACAGCCCATATGCCAGAGAATTTTCTACATCTTCAAATGTAATTGGAATCCAGTAAAATAAAATGTTATATTTGCAGGCATATCTCTCTAAGGCCTCCAGAAATTTAAGTCCTTTGAGAAAACATACAATATTTATAGAAACAAGAGATCCATATCACACTTAGTCTAGTTTATATTTGTCAGTATATCACACTGCAAATTATCACATGCTGCTATTGATTATTTCATGTAGATCACAACACAGGGGAGATCTGTCTGAGAGAAGTTCTTTCCTCTAAGAAACCTGATGAAAGTAGGAAACAAAGGAGGCATTTTAAGTTGAAACATATGCCTTAAATGTCTCAGCAAGCCTGGTTCTTGGTTCATCTGCTTCGTAAAAAGGTTAGGAAATAGCAAGGAGTCCTGAAGAACATAGGAATTAATTTTAGATGGATTTTCAAGATTTCTCCAACTTCTTTGGAGCAGTTCTCAGACCTCTGAGGTTCCTTCTCTCTTAATTCCATTCTTGGAGCAATATATCACATTCTTCATAATATCAATGACATGATTCTTATGTTCAAGGTGACTTAAAAACGTTAAAGAATTAATTCTTTCAATATCTATATAAACTCAGTTTTGACAAATGTTAGTCATTCCTTCCTAGCTAAAGTCTCTGCTGAACTGACAAGAGTAAATCTCTCTTACAGCCAGGATTCTTACAGAAATTGTGGGAGTACACACAAAATCAAAGTTCTCTGCAGAAAAAAAAAATCTTGAAACAAAATTTGTCAATTAACCAATAACAAACACAGACAGGAAATGGCCAGGTGGTAGTTTTAGGTGAGTAATCTCATCCCTTGGCCTTCTTTTAGATTAGTTTCCCATCAGGAACCACAGCTACTGATCTTTTGAACTTGGGTGATTCAAAGTACTTATCATCTCCTGAGTAGCCACTGTATTTCTGGGGGACTTAGACCTGAACAGTGCCAAAATTAAATATTTTGATATTTCTACATTATTTTTGTCACTATTTCAGCTGGCATGTCTTAGTTCAGAAAAAAAAAAAATCTTTTTTTTAATGGAAATTTTGTCTTATTTTGGAGGACACATTATTCTTAAAATTATTAATACTCTCTGCAAAATGCATGTATGAAAATGGCAATTTTCTCCCACCTGTTTGCAGCTTGTAACAGGGTGAATTTCATGAGAACAATGAAAGGCACTTCACTGCCAAATTTCAGCACACATCTCCAAACCACAGAGGATACACAGCTGCTCAGAAAACCAAATGTAGAAAATGAACACTGACAAAAACACCTGTTCTTTACTGACCTATTTCTTAGAAATCAATGACTTATTCTTGTTGAAACTTAAATATATGTTGAAGGAACAATCTATGGAAAAAAAATCAGCTTAAATTATTATGATGAGCTAGCTGGAAACAACCAAAACCCAAGTATTGGCAGAAAGTGTTAGGCAATATTCATTGCCTCTCGCATGCCTCTAAGCTCACGTGCCTGCTCTCTCCAACTTGCTGCATTCCCATGCCTGTCAGCAATAAACCCAGCACAGGGAGGTCTCTATCTTTGCCCTCTCCAGCTGGGACAACACTGCTGCCTGCTTTGCAGGGAAGAGGAGGTGAAGCTTGGCATTGGTCTGATGTCCTAGTCTGCTGCCTGACAACTCACCCAAGCATCTGTTGCAGAAAGTCACAGTAACAAAAAGCCAGAAATACTCCAACTAATTTTTCAGAGAAATATAAGCCTTGTTTTCTAAGAAAAGTCTGGAAAGTATATTTCTGGAGTTGTGGAATGTTTGGAATATGCCTGAAGGCTCAAAAGGCCTTGATACTTGCAACAATGAAATTACCTTCTCCCTCCCCAGATTCCTCTGCTGCTTAGAGGCAACAAATTTGGACAATCTTTGTAAAGAAGCAGGGTTTCATTAGACATTGAATTTTAGGAAAAACTACAGGACCTGCTGACACAGCTTCTTGAGCAAAATGGAAAACAGGAAGATGGTTTGATTAAAGAGGCTTTAGTAAGTACAGCAAACAAACAAAAACTGGAACTGCAATGTTTTTGCATATGGTGATTGAAATGAAAAAAAAAAAAAAGTCTCTACAAACTACTTATTTAGAGAACAAACATTAGTTGTGTTAAATAAAGAGTTAATGCAAAAAGTCAAAACGTACATCCTTTACCATTACAGGAGTAGCAAACACCAGAGAACCACTGGTGAAAGATCTCTGTAACTTGCTGTTGAGCCTTGGCCCAGCTTATGATGTTCTGATTACAGTCATTATTTTGTCTTCTCGTTCACAAGTTGTGTAAAATGTTTTTAAAGTATTCATTAAAAGCAAAGCACTTATGCCTAGAAGCTGCAGGCACAGCCTTCATGCTTCCTATGGGGAGAACCGTTTTACATTTGGTGCTGAGACTGCTCATACAATCTGCATGTTTCAAATGAATAATTACATAAAATTACACAAAAACTATGTACTTCAAGTGCATCAAAGCAAAAAAAAAAGAAAAATAAAAAAGCGCAATCCCCCTTCCTCAATCATGCTATTGTCCTGAAAACCTTTTTTTAATTCAATAGTGACAAGATGCAGACTCTGTGGTGGTTTACATCACTTGACCCTTTTCTTTCTAAAACATCCCCAACTATTATTATAACCCTGTTTCCGCTGCACAGGCCCAACATATCCTTAAGCATCTGCATAAATATAAAATCACTCCCCAAGTTTTGGAACCAATTTAGACATTATTATACAATTTAATTTTTTTTCTACTGAAAGACTAAAACACGCTTACCACAGAAATACAGTCATAATGTTCCAGTCATGACTGGAACTCACCACACACACACACACACACACAAAAAAAAAAAAAAAAAAAAAAAAAGGTATATTTACATTTTCCATAGCTCAAAATGGCTTAAGTGTAGAAGTATGTTATATTGATTATGCATCTTTCATTAGATATTAGCTTTGTTTAAATGCCTTAAAATGTGAATATTTATCTGAACTGGATGTGTATTTATCATTTTCTCTCTTAAATAACCTGTCACATTGTAGATAAAATAGTGACTCCAAGTTACTTGACAGTTTAGAAATAATCTGTATATACTATTTTGCCCATCAGTTAACAAAACATTGCAGAATTCTCCCTGGAAAGCACACCCATCCATGATTTATTTATTTTTTTTAATTCATTTATTTTGCTAGAAAACATCAGCTGGTTGAAATTAAAGGAGGAAAAGACAGTTTTAATTAATGTCTCCTTCAGGAACAAAGTTCCTAAAGTTGCTGAAGTGATCCCTTTTGACATTTTCAAAACAAAAAATCCCATTTGTATGTTTGAAATGATTTTTCAATTTGAAATTTAAGACACAAAAAATACTAAGTCCAATGAAAATGGAATGTTTGGATTGCTCAAAAGCAAAACATTTTTTCAGATTTCTGGCTCACTGAAATTGTGCACTTTTTGTGCTGATGTAAATTGTAATACAAATTCTAAAATATTTTTAATATATCTATGTGTATACACACGTGTATATAGAGATCTCTCCCTATACACCCATATAGACAAACCTACATATACAAACACAAAGATGGAGAAATAAGTATTCACACATATGTATGCATATGTGTGAACACACAAATGTGTGTTCACATTTATATGTGAACACACATTTATGCCCACAACAGTCATCTTTGAAATCTAATGGGCTACTTGATGGCAATCAAACATCATCTCTAAGGCGTATATGCTTCCTGCACTGATTATCTCAGGTGCAACAATAATAAACTAGATTGGTTGTGTTCTATCTCAAAAAATAAAATCTAAGTCAATATAATGTGTTTCTTGGAAGGATGAAAGTAAATGGAGGGAATTTAAAGCTCTGAAAGGAATTCAAAAGGGCTCCCACTATCTGTTTCAGAGTTTACATTAGAACCTGAAGACATGCTAAGGCTTTTGAAAGGGCTTTTAGCTATAAATAAAGATTTCTAGAGAAACAGCTTAAAACTTCAAGGGCCATTTCTGGTATGAGAAATAACTGATGGATACTTTAAAGAAAATATCCTAAGTGCTGATAAGTTAGCTGATAATATAAAAGATTATAGGCCATGTTTAGGAGAAAGCAGAGAGTGCTGAGCTGATTCAGAGCTGGTTTTGTTTTGTTTTTACCAAACAGCTTTCAAAACTGAAAAACTTCTCAATTTTTTAAATGTAATTAAAATTCAAGGCAAAATGATTTATTTTACCCCTGTCTTTACTTGGCACATTTAAAAAGATTTAACTGATAGTATTAGGCTCGCTGTAGAGTACTGCATTTAGTGTTAGGTTCATATTATCCCAACTTAAATATTCCACACAGCTGGAAGTTGTCAGCACAAGGAATAGGAACAAGGGGGCTGCAAACAGTCTCCTTCAAGTAAGTACAGGCATACTGGCACTTTTCCAGGTTTATTTATTTTTCAGGTTGTGCTAAGGATATAAGGCTTTGATTCCATCATTTGTCCTGGTTTTGTCCCCCTTGCTGACATTGCATGATCCAGCTTTCAAACATACTGCCTTTAAAAGAAATAATATTTAATTTATCTTTGTCCTACAATTCGTATGCAGTGAAGCTCCCACCTCCACTCCAGTGTGTCACATGAGCATCTGAAAACAATGAAAACTGCATAGATTTTGATCTTACAGGCCTGGGGAAAAGCAGGGGTGGAGAAGGACAGTAAAAGCCTTGCTACAAAAATAGTCCTTGAAAATGACTCCTTACAGTTTTCATTTCCTTCTAGTAACTGAGAGATGTAAACAGTCAGAAAACCAACAATCTCCACCATTGTGCACAAACTTAAAGAAAGTTTGCATTCAAGTGTTAACATCAATTTTAGAACTTGAAATGTTTATATGACAGCCCATACACAAACACAGCCACCAAACTGGGAACATCTAAAAACAAAATCAAAAGAATATTCAAATTCCTGCTTCTACACTCTCCTGCAATACAAAAGTCTGTAAGTAAAAGAAAATAGGAAAATTCTTCCATAGACCATAAGCCTGGAAGCATTTTGTTACAACCATCTAGTAAGTTCTGCAACTTAAAATTGATTCAGGAATTTAAGGGATTCAATTTGCATTTTGTTAAATTTAACAATAAAACCTTCATGGACATTATTCGCTTATAGATGGAGGCCCCTTCAGACCTCTGGGGGAAAAAAAAAAAAAGAATCAAGTAAATTACACTCAGTCAAAAAACAGAGTGCATCCAAGTCTGCAGGAAATTCTGATACTTGATTTTAATCTCTCGATGGAAACTGTTCATCTCTCAGAGGCCATTTGTAAGGAAACAGTTTTTCTTGGAGCTACTTTATAGTCAGAAGAAAATAGGTAAGTTTTCCTTATGTCTACAAAACAATCAATGAGCTGCAAGCAAAGTCCAAGTCCAAAAAATCTGGGCTTTAATCTCATTTTAAGTAATCAATCAGTGATCCACCAATGTACTTTAATCAACTGCTCTGTTATTTATCTCTTATCAACATATGCACTAATACAAGCAGGATGTCCATTTCACTCACAGCTGCAGAGGTCTCTGGCCCTGCGAGACGTTAACCAGATGCATCTGCCCTACAATAGGTATCCCAAGACATTCAGTGTCATTGGTGAAAAATCGAGAAAGAATTCAGAAAACATTCCTTTGACTGAGCCATGATGGAAATCCATCAATCTACGTGTTCCAAATACAATGTTTAGGTTTTAAGGAATTAGCATTTTTCATTAAAGCTTTAATGGCACTGCAACATTTCTAATCTAATCTAGCAACCTCTTCCATATTTTTATTTTAATACTTTCTTTCAGCTTGGAGAACAGTTAAAAGGAGTCTTCTGTAACTAAAAAACAAACTCTGAGGAAGTGAAAATACTACTCTATAGTGTATTACTGAAACAGTTGTATGTAAAAGATTTAATAACATTTGATGCATGCCAGAGCTTGAGAAAAGACAACACCGTCCCAGTGACAGGGAATTTGCTATACATAATGCTCTTCTGACACTCAATTAATTGTTTTTCTTGTCTTCTGCCCCACCTCTGACATTTTCCACCCCTCCTCTCAGCCCACCACACAGCAATGAAACATTTACCTACATAACATCATTCATGCCATCCACATTCAAATACTGATATATACGTATATTATTTTCTACACTGAAAATGTTGAAATATGGAACTGTTCTTGTATTATTCTGTTACTAAATTAAAAGTAATAACATCCTCTACTACCTAGAGCAATAACATAAAGACAACAGAGGAAGATTCTTGCCTAAAATTTACATGCAAACCAGCACAGGCCAGAACAGGATATTTTAGAATATGATTTTGTTTATTCTTTGCTTCAGTAGTATGCTTGAATAGTAAGCCTTCATGCATTCATTAAGACTGGCAAGAATGCACATGGATAAATTTAAAAAATACATACTTTTGGCTTAAATGAGACTTGTACTGAAAAAAGAAAAAGAGGAAAAAGAAAAAGAGAAAAAAAAAGGAAAAACTTCAAAACACTATAAGAGAAAAATGTTAAATTCTGCTATAGTAAAGGCTGAAATGAATACACTCAGAAAGCATAATTTTATATATATATGTTTAGTAGAAAAAATATAAGATTGTCAAAGTTGTATATAGTTATATAGAATTGTATTAAATTTAAATATTTTCCCTTTAATTTAGGAAGTTGCAGCTATATTTCAGCATATTCAGGGGTGTATTTCTGTTAGACAATAATTTGCTTTTTCAAAATTCTCAGCGTATAAAATTAAAAATATATCTGTGACTGAAAAGGATGGAAGGTCTTTTCACATTTGCAGGAATGATGGTGTAGTGATCATGCTCCAAGGATACAAGAAAGAGGTATCCAAGGGTTGTATCAAACTTACTGCCTCTGCTATGGTGGAAAAAATGGAAAAGCTTTTGATATCAGCCCATTCTTCCTACCCATGAGGACCAAGAATTTGCCCTTCTATCACCTGATGACAGGGTTATGTGCTCAAAAGTGTTACTGGTTTCCTCTAGTGTAACAGTATAGTAAAATATGCCATGTCTGCCCACAAATGCTGACTTAGTTTCATTTTTTTCCCATTTTCCTTGTGTACAGAACATTCTTGAGAACACTTCAAATAATATTAAGAGCTTATTTCAACTTCACAGAGATGTTTTGTCTTTCAGCTCTCTCAATGTGCCACAGTGTTTAATTAATTTCATCAAGGGCTCTATGATTCATAAATGTTAAATTGCTTTCTTAGTAATGTTTCCTTGTTCACTGTTGTTCTCTTCCTGCTTCCTTTATGTCTGACCTGAACTAGTCTCATTTGGCATTCCCAGAGCAGAATAGTTTTGTTTTTCTAAAGCCAAGGGTAAAGCTAATGGTATAGAGATTCCCATGAAGTGAGTCACATAAATTGAGTAAATAGCACCTGATTTCCATTGACCAAAGACAGGATCAGTAAAGTGATGAGAAGGGAAAAATAAATAAATAAATAAAAAATCTAAAAACAAAGCTCTCTAGATACCCTAGATACCTTTAAAACAGTGGGAAAATTAAAAGAATGCAGTGTTATATCTCTCAACTGAAGGAAATTGAACTGGAAATAATTCCAGTCAGGAAAGTATACTCAGCTCTGAACTTTGCTTTTCAGAGATGAGAGCTTTCATGCAGTCATATTGTGTGAATGGGTGTGAATTCATGGGAAATAACTTCTGAAGTAGATATCCAGATTAAATTGAAAATTACACTGCCTGAATCCAGAGTATAAATGCTGATTTGACACAATGAAAATCTTCTGAAGCAGAAATCTCCTCCTTACCTATCTTTTACTCTTAATATTGCTTTCTCTTCAACATGTAAAATTATCTATGACTTTTCATTACAAAGCAATAATTATGAAAGCACTGAGAAGAATGGAGTGAGAATAGATATGGTGTGCCTTCTGCTTGATTTGCTAACGTGGATACAGGAGAATGCCAAATGTTTTAGCTTTTTAAGAACTCTTGATGGCTTACAC
The DNA here is from genome assembly GCF_964035555.1 of Netta rufina. Taxonomy (NCBI): domain Eukaryota; kingdom Metazoa; phylum Chordata; class Aves; order Anseriformes; family Anatidae; genus Netta; species Netta rufina. Next base: position 41,546,773 of record NC_140125.1, read on the forward strand.
TCTTAAGCTCCTCAGTATTTTTCAGCTAACATCTGATCCAGCTATAATATGAATGTGTTATAATAATAATATGTAATGTTATTATTAACTTGTTATTAACAAATAATTTGTTATGTTTCTGAGTAGAAGACAGCATTATTAAGTAGAAGTCTGTAAATTCCATATCAGGAAATTAAAGAGTATATCAAAAAGCAGTAACTGCTCACATGTATACATTACCTGCACTAAAACAGCTAAAATGTAAATACACCTCGAATTGGAAGAAAAATAGGTATCTTCATACTTACTAGCATTTTTGCTTCCTGTGCATATCTAGAATATTACAACTGTTTTCAATGACCCTTAGTTACATCTAGTGAAGAACACGAGTTTCTAAAACAGATCTGACTCAGATCTGAGGCCCAGATGTCCAAACTGAAATACAAAATGCTTCTTAGCAAGACTTTATTACTGCAGAGGGTGTTTAAACTTACAGCACTCCTCCCCATTTGACCTGAAAGTTTCCTAGATGCCTGCTTTATACATGCTTAGAATTGCCCTAGTCTGAATAACTCAGTGCCTATTTCTCACATCCCTCCCAAGATAGGATCTAGTAATTTGGCAAAGGAATGCATAGGTCCCCCACGGCATCCAAAACATTAATCTTTACTGAATAATACCAATAACATGCTGACAAGATGAGGTTCCTCACAAACTGTGGTCTTGCTCACTGCCTTTTAAAAGGATGGATGGGAATCCCAATCTTCCATGCAACAGCTTAATGCCTATAGGACTCATCAAGCAAGAGAGATGGATTCAATGCTATCCTAAGCCTATAGACATTCAAGCCTTACATCTCACAGCCCAAGAGAGAGCCCTAACTACCAATCACTTACACTGGGTGCACATGATGATACTGTCAATGCTAAGCCACTCTAGAGAAAGGAACCCAAAATGAAATGGGCCATAGAGAGTGAGCGAGGGACAGCATGATGTTCCCCCATCCTGGTTCATGTGGGAGTCATGGATTCACATCAGACAGACAGAATTCAGATCTCCCAGGTGACAGTCCTAACTACTAAGCCATTCAAGACACTGCCTTCACGTCATGCTTCAAAAGAAACAAAAAAGAGTGCTGTTTTTCCTTTGGCGGAAAGGCCTCTGCTGTGAAGAAAGCATCTGCTACGGCCCAGGGTGTCTGCTCTGAAAACTGTGGTGCAGTTCAGAGATACTCAATCTAGCTTTAAAGAAATTAGATCATGCATTGCAAGGAATTACAACCACGTCAAGTTCTATCGCAACAAATGCACCTCAATAAAAATATGCCTGAGTGGACACACAGTACCACACAATCTAAACTCTGTGTGAGTCTGGGTTTTCAGATATGCCATTGGTCCCATATTTCTATTTTAGTTAGCTGTATTAAGCACCCTAACTGGCCAGCAACTTGTTTAAATTCGGCTTAGAGATCCTGCCCTGTGCAGAAAACTACACTGTACAAATGAGAATTTAGGATTTCCACTACAGAGACTAGAAAGGATAACTTCAGGGCTCCTAAGTCATATTATTCAGCCTAACCTTACATTTTCGTGGTTGTTGATAATCAGACAGTGCTTGAGATAATAGACTGATTTGATCCAAAAACTCACCAGCAAATCTAGTGCCCCAATTAAAGATTAATTGCAGCGTGGGGCTTTTTTAGGAGGCTGTGAATCCATGCAGATGTTATCAAGCACAGAATATGAAGGCAGGAGAATTGTATGGATATTATTAAAAGCACAACCAACTTTCAGAATCCTTGTTACTTTTGTGCAAAATGGAAATGTGACTGTTTTGCACTTTTCAAGCTGAATTTTCAGAATCAGTAACTTGAAAACAAGCAAACAAAAGCCATCTCAGCTTCCTGCTTATACAGTAAGCATGATTTAATAGTAGCCCTGTGAGATACAAGCAGCTCTGTAAATACCCAAAAAGCCCTTTTAGCAGGTTACAAATTAAAATGCATTTTAAAATTAAACATTTAGCTTGTCTGGAAATACATATTAACGAGATACAGAGAAAGAGATTTTTTTCCTGTCCCAGCATGAGCTGCTCAGGTAAAAGAAAATTATGTCAGCAGTATTTCTTCCCTTAGGACTAAATCTTTGCAAACATTAAACGTAAGTTGAATATAAAACATTCATACTTAAGGTTGATTTTAGGTTTTATTTTTAGTTCTAGGTAAGTATTTTTAAATAACTTAAAGTAAAAATGAAAAGAAATAAAGCAAGAGAATGTTTTCATTATAGTATATATGAAATGACCAGTTCAGCGTCATACTATGGTGATTTATTTAGCTTTGCTGATTTGTTGTAGCAGAACATACTGTCATCTGGATACAGATTAAATCTATCTTCTTTGGCCACCAGGAAAGAAAACTACAGTACTTAAAAAACAATTTTTAAAACAATGCATGCAATTTCCTGCATTTCCTTGCAGGAAAAACATATGTAATAGAAATTACTGGAATTAAATCTATATCTGGCATGATGGTTTCGATTCAAAAGCCTTGAGAACATTTTTATGCTGTGCAAGTTTCTATCTCTGAGCTTTACTTCCAATTTGACTCTTCCCTGACAAGATAAATGTTCCAACCCATTGTTTCCCAAAAGTCACTGTATCAAACTGACAAGTATTTTATAATGACCACCGAAACCTGAGATGAACATCGAGCAAACAGCCAACCGCGGTCTCTGAAGCCCTGATCTTACACTACTGGAGCTAAGAGGAGCAAAGCAAGTCAAATGCAGAGCCTTCCCAACTAGATCATAGGGAATATTGACAAATGGGACATAATAAACCCAGCATTGTTCTGATGGACAGCAGAACTGCCTCGCCTGTTTGTTCTCAGTGTACTGTACATGACGCTCAGCTGCAGGAGAGTGGCCCAAGCCAAAATGAAAGCTTTTGTTTACATTGTCTCAGCACATACTGGCAGCAGGGCCAGACATTCCCGGAAAGCCACCGATTTTGCTCAGGTGGGGAGTGCTTTGGGAGCACAGGGAGCCCAAGGATGCTACATTGACCTTGTCTGATACAAGAAGATTTGTAAAACTGCCAGTCCAGGAAGCAAGACTGCTCTGCAGGTCCTTTCTTTCCTGGGCATAGGTGTGGGGGAAAGATTATTTTCAAACCTTTAGATAGTTTCTTTCTGGCTCAGGAGCTGAAAACTTCCTCTACTGAAAATAAATAAATAAAATAAATCTTGGTCTGAATAAGTTTTGCTATAATAAAAATTAACTCCAGAATCTGGAAGACTTTTGATGTTTTTTAGGGCATTTATTTTAAGGAAGAGAAGAAAAAAATATAGAAAATCCAACTCATTTTACAATCCATGAGAGGATTTGTAAACTGTAGGAGATCTTTGCCACATGAAAATAAATGGTAATTCAGTAAATCTAGTTTCTGAGCTGGTTAGTCATAAGACAGTATAACTTTGAATAGGCAGGATTTTTTTTTTTTCTCACTGATCAACAATTGGCAAAGCCAAATTCTTTATTTCACTTTCTATTTTAAATCCCTATTTATTCAATACTTACTAGGAATCTGACTGGTTACTATAATACAGAACTATAAAGCAGCTTTATATAAATTATTCTATCAAAGCGGATGTACCCCCGAAAATAAAATGATTTAATAACCACGTGAAGTCCAACTCTGGTATTTAATGAGGTGTAAATCCATAGTGAAAATATTAAATGAAGATCTGGCTTATTCCTTTATAGTTTATCCCCTGCCAAGATGGGCCCATTCTTCTTCCTGAGCTACATTAAAGCCAGACGGTGAAGAATGATATAAGTGTAAAGTAATAGAATATAAGCATGTAGATAAGGTCATATCAGACAATCAATCAACAAATCAAAATGAAGTCATTTTAACAACTTCCTTGAAGTGACATTAGTAAAAGAATTCATCGAAGAACACACTGAATAAAAGATTTGAAAAGAATCATGCCAGGCTCTTTGTCACAACTTAGAGGAGTTTTGTTTACAGAAGGTACATTTTTAGACAGAAGGTAGCACTGTCTCATCTTGGTCCCTAAAGCAACAAAACTGGTAGCTAAACAAACAAACAAAAAAGCAATCAAGAAAGTAAGCAAGGTAAAAATGCAACACAAACTAAGAAACATAATTTGCTTCAATTTCTTTGTCTCTCTTCTCTTCTCCAAGATTAAAATGTTCACTCTGTGCCTGATGCATTAAATAGTCTTTGGAAATGCACTTACATGTAACTGCAAAGCACATTCTACTTTGGCACCTGGAAAGGCACCTAGAAAGAGCCCTGTTTCCATCAAGCAGAAATGGCTTCTTTAGCAAAAGTCTTGCCTCCCTGTAATGGTACTTCCCTTCTTATAGACATTTGCTCCTTCTAATACACAGCACCGGATGTAAAGGATCGTATCCTCCTGTGTCCTTCTGCCATGGTCTAGGCATCTGCATATCATCTACCTCCAAGTCTCTTCTTCTACAGCAAGTCTCTACTCCAAATACCAGTCAGAGTCCTGCCACCAGCACTTTGGCCAGATGCAAATGGAAATTTGTCTCCTATCTGTTCTTCCAACCAAAACTCCTGATGGTGGTGGGCAGTAAATTGGGGGTGCTAGTGAAAGGACAAGATTAAATAGGCACAAACTGAATCACAGGAAATTCTTTTTAAACATAATAAAAAACATTTTATTTTTCAAATATGAGGATTGTCAGACATTGGAACAGTTTGCTCAGAGAAGATGCAGAGTCTATATGCATGGAGACACTAAAAATCTGACTAGAAACGCTGCTCTGGAGCAATCCTCACTATTTGACCCTGTTTTGAGCAGAAAGGTTTAGGACTAGGTGATCTCAAGAGGTGTCTTGAAACCTCAGCCATGCTATGGTTCTGTTCAAAAACAGAAGAAACACTACTGATCCAAAAAGGGAAGATGCATCACATAACTGCTGAATAAACATAAACACACTCCCTACTATTGGATACATTACAAAACTGAAAATGCCTGGAATGATCAAAGAGAGAACAACATGAATCTCCCCTGTATTTTCCCTTTGCATACTATGGTGGAATTTACTATGATGTTTCAGATACATAGATATTTTGTGGGAAGACAACTAGGTTTTGCATGCATTTCTTGAAACTATTGGTATTTCAACACTGCTGCTATGCTCCTAACTAAGCCACACAGCAAGTCAACAGAATGTTTGCTTTTGCATTAATATTTAACTTCTCCTATGAATTAATTGGAAGATTTCTTGATAAATTTTTGGAGTGGTTTATATGTACACAAGGTACAGCCAGCTGCCAGTGTAACCAAGTTAACTGCTTGCCCCTAGTAACTTCTGTGCAAACACAGCACAGTCTTCCTCAGTTCAGCCTGATTAATAAGCAAAGACCTGGCTTATTTTCCTTAAGATCATGAAAGCATAATGAATACTGTATATTCCTCTTCAAAACTGAAAGATTTTTTCTTCAATTAAAGAATGAGATTGTAACATTCTTAGTTCAAGTTAAGTGTATGTATATCTACATATATATACAGATATAATATTTTACCACTTCTCACTTTCTCTAGCCTTTCCATAGTCTCAGACGAGATTTTCCCTCAAGCAGATTGCACCCTTTTAATAAAGTGAAGCAAGCAGCTATGGAGAAGAGGAGGGACTGGACAGACAAAAGGGTCTGAGTTGATGTTTTCAGTACATGTTTATTTCACCATTGTCAGGAATGTTCTTTTGGCAAACAAAATAATTAAGGATCTAAGCCTAACTCTGCTGATGGCAGATGAATCACAAGTCTCCAAGATTCACCCCTGGACACCTGTGCTTCCATTTACATCCATGCGTATATCCTGAAACATCGAATGATCATAGAATCACAGAATCATTAAGGTCAGAAAAGACCTCCAAGACCATCTGGTCCAACCATCTCCCTACCACTACTATTACCCACTAAACCGTGTCCCTAAGCACCATGTCTAGCCTCTCCTTGAACAACCCCAGGTACAGTGACCACCACCTCCCTGGGCAACACCTTCCAATGTCTAACTATTCTTTCTGAGAAGAAATGACTCCTAATTTCCAACATGAACCTTCCCTGGTGCAACTTGAGGCAATTCCCTCTTGTCCATTGACAAAACAAGGAAAAAAGGTTAGCAGCTTTAGACTATCTAACTTTTTGTGAGTCAATGTAGAATCCATTTCTCCATCATGAGAATTACTGACACACCTGACAGCTGTGTCTGCAGTTGCCATATAGTGTCAGAAGTTCTCCTTGGGTATAGGGACAGAATGAATCTGAAGCATGGAGCTGTTGTGCTGGTCTCCTGCCTATGTGTGAAACACAGAGATATCCCCCCTCTACTTAAACTCATAGAATCACAGGTTGGAAAAGGCCTTCAAGATAACCAAGTTCAATCATAAAACTGACCTGCTAAGACCTATCACTAAATGATGTCATTGAAATGCCACATGCACACCCTTTCTGTGAAGAATTTTTTTCTGTTATCCAATCTAAACCTCCCCTGCCACAATTTGAGATTGTTTCCTTGCATCCTATTGTTTATCACCTGAGAAAAAGGACCAAAACTCTCCTTCTTAGAACCTCCTTTCAGGAAGTTATAGAGAGTGATAAAGTCTCTTATCAAGGTCTCTTACAAGCACAATAACAATTCCCTCAGGTGCTCCTCATATATCTTGTTTTCTAGTCCTTTCACCAGCTTTACTGTTCTTGGGGTCTGTGAAGACCCCAGTTTGAAGAAAGTAGTGAAGACACCCCAATTTGAAGAAAAACAAAACAAAACAAAAAACCAAAACAAAACAGATGCAAAATACCAACACAAGTTCATGGGAATTGTGAAATTCATTTCTTTAACACAGATTCCTTCCTGCCAGCTCAGATGTTATGGGATGACAGTAAATTAAATTCCCTTCCATAAATGAAATTACCCCTGTGGTTCACATGGTTGAACTGCTTTCTGCTTAGTCCAGTTACTTCTTGAGTATGTTTATTGCTTGCTAACATGTAGAAGAAATGTACCTAACCCCGTTAATCCTCAGAAGAGGTGCCATAAATTTAGAGCTTAGTGATATGTTTTAGCGGAGGATTTGTTAGTGGTAGGTCAGAGGTTGGACTAGATGATCTTGGAGGTCTCTTCCAACCTTAATGATTCTGTGATTCTGTTATGACTGATGCTGCAAAATGCTGACTTGATACTCTTCCCCTGAAGTACCAACTGTAGAATCATCTCCTGACCCTTCAGAATTTTACTACAACATGAGGTCTTGAAGTGAAGGGTAAAAAAGACCGTTTTTCTTGACTTCCACTATGATCTGTAGCAACTTTAATGTTTTGCATGGAATCTACATGATTTCCTAAGAAGGAAATAGAAACAGGATGTTCCTGATCAACACCACATCAGAGAGCAATAACCTACATGCTGTAATCTATAAGAGAATGGGTGCTGATGTCTGTCAGTCCCTGAGGAGAAGGGATTGAAAAAGATCTTCCTCTCCTCACTGCTTCTTGATGTTTTACCTTTCCTTAGTGCTCCATTACAAAAAGTAATGTTGCGTGAACAAGTGTAGCCCTGGCAAATGAGCAGCAACTGTCCTTTGCATTGCTGTTACTGAACCATATCGATAGGCAGTTTAATCTTTGATGGAAAGCTCTATACTTTCTGCTACACTGACCCACAATATAGCGTTACTTGGAAGAATTCATTCCCGTGTTTTTGTAACACCGTAACTGGGTAACATCAGAAGCTGTAAATTCAGTGGTGACATGAACACAAAGTCTTGAAATTCCTTGAATGTGGAGGTTTTATGATTGAAAAAAAAATAATATATATATATATATATATTTCTGGTTCATTATTAATAATTTGAAAACATAAAAGAGGATGTTCTCATCCTTTTTAGATTACATTCCCTTACACTAGACAGAAAAATAGCTGTGTTTAAAAGCTTGATCTTGGGAAAATTCAAATTTTCTGAATCTAGTATAAGCTCCTGTTCCACTCAATGGTTCCTGCCTTGACGTCCCCCACTGTCCATGATTCTCTTGCAGCACAGCTCCCTTATGGGCATGTTCCTGTCTTTCTCTCATCTGTTTATGCTCCTGCTTTGGTTTTTGTTCTGTAAATGCACCAACTGTCCCTACCTAATTCAGCCTGTGAGACAGCTACTGCTAAGTTTATAACGTAGAAAGCTTGCTTGGGTTTCCTTCAGTACCCAGATTACGCAAAAATTTATCTTCTTCATTTCCTATACAAAATATTTTCCATTATATGATACAAAAATTGCAGCAAATGTCCATCAGAAAGACATCAGCAACCAAGCAAGCAAAACATAGTTTTCATACGATCCCTGTATGTTGTTTTTGTGCCATTTCAGTCTTGTTACATATGAATTCCTGAGTATTCAGGTGTATTCAGCTGTGGAGTACGTGACAGATTTGTCTGCAAATAGGAGATGGTTAACATTTTCAGAATCAGAACATTTCAGGTATTATAAATCATGTTTGCCTGCGTCTTTTCAGAAAACTACAGAGACATGGCAAACAGCCAAACCATGAGTAAAGCTGTGTATTGTTAACTAGATCAAAGAAACGTGTCACAAATGGGTTTTAAAAAAATACATACTCTTGTTTGCACACCTACGTAAATCCTTTTCTAGTGATTTAAATAAAAATAGTCACCTCAGCAAACATTTGGAGGCACCTAAACTTCTCACAGATACACATGTACTTCTTTATGCGGAAGAATCATCATCATCATATGCCCAAAATCATACTGCATTTCCCTCCTCATCTAATTGTTTATTAGCAATACACGGCACTGTGGAAATTGATGTTATTAGGGCTCACAATAGCGTATGTGCTACTATATGTAGCTTATGTGTATCAGAGGATGAAAGTTTTAGAACCGTCAAACTTCTTCAACAGCTAATGCTGTCTCACTAGTTATTCCTCTTCCAACGCATTAAAAACAGATTTCATGACAGGACACACAAGAAACAAAAACAAATAAAAATGAGAACAGGCATTTATAGACAATGTACAGAGAAATTTAGAAAACATTACTATGGTGATATTCCCCTTCTATAAGATCCACAAAACACAGGACTGACTTTCTGCCCATAATATTTTACCGGTTAATTTATGTAGGCACTTCTAATCCATTCCTGCAGACTGTCTCTTGACTGTGACTCTAATCATTTCCCTACATATACTGAAAGTGAAATACCTGGCCGCAACCTCTAAGAATGCTTTATCTGATCGTCCTCTCCACGGCAACAAAAACCACTCTGTTGAAAACCATTCCTCAGCTTTGATCTTGAAGCTGTGAACTACAATACCAAGGCCTAAGAGAGCCCAAGTTTACTTTCCTTAGCAAGCATGCACAACATAAAGAAACCAGCCCGCCCAGGCATATCCGAGACCTCCCCAAGAATCCGGCTAACTCATAGGAGAGAGAAACCAGATATGCTCTCCACCAGACTGTTAGAGCCAGCCATGTATACTTAGGTTTGTATCTCTCTGCAAGCTTTCCAGTAAAATAAAGGAAAAAGATTATGTTGCTTTGAACTATACGCATGCTTGTTTTGAGTAAACTATATAAATATTATTAAGCAATAACACTATATGCCTTACAAAGACTGATACTGATGTATAAATACACTTATATTTCAATATTCAATTTTACTTTATCCATGGTGAGAGAAATTAAACTAGAAATCAGTGATCTAAATTCTTTGCAGCCAATTTAACAAATGACATTTTATTTATTAATTGGCGTATGCATATTCAAAGGCATGCACTCTTCCTCATACAAACAGAAACCTACACAGAAATTAAACCACTGCAGCAATGTGACTACAATATTCTATGCCTTTCATGAAACATGGGGAGAAGAGAAAAAAAAAAAAAAAGAGTGTGATTAAACAATCCGTATGGCTCTCAATAGGATTTTCTTTACCAAGAAGTGAGTAATGAAATTAATTGTCTACAGTTCCCGTCAGCAGGAAAGAAAAAAATAAATTGGAAGGGGAGAGGAGTTAGAAGAAGGCGGCAGCAGGAGAAGGAGATTTGTGGGGAAGCTGGTAGCAGATTTGTCTCTCTGTGAAGGAGACAAGGAAGGTGTTGTCCTGGCTTGTCATACTGCTCTGCTCACCTAGTTGAGGTGGAGACTTTGCTCCTCTATGTTTAGCTTACATGGGATGTGAGCTGTCAGTTTTAGTGACAGTTTGTTAGAAAAATCTATTTCCACTTTGTTAGGGAACATTCTGCAGACATGTTGTGTGTATTCTGGAAAGAGAACTGAATATGACGATGATGAGTATTGAAAATAGTAAACAAACTTCCTGAAGGGAGACATTTGGTTCTAATGGATGAAAACAAGTTAATTATTATTATTTTAAAAACGTATTGCAAATACCGTAAGGAATGTAAAAACAAAATGTAACCTAACACGTGGATTGCCTGACTAAAACATTTACAGGTGGTTATGGGATTGGTATACCACATAATCCTTACATGTTTTTGAGGTGTACAGGAAAGTTCAGCAAATGTGAGGTACATTTCGTGTCTGTCCTTATGCTGTTAGGACATATTTGTTTCTGTTGTTGCTAACTGCCAGGCTGAGACAGATACTCCAAATTAATCTGCAGAAAGCAGAAAAGAAAGCAGCAACTTAGGTCAGTCTGCAGACACTAATACTGGAAGCAAAGCAGCATCTGAATAAAAGATCTTTTTCTTGATGCTGGCAATGCCTACACAATTAGGTTTAACAAGAAACCTATTCTGCCGACACTTCAACTAACTGGAAAACAAACAAACAAACAAACAGCTTTTGCATGGGATGTGTTTGTCACATTAATGTGTTACAGAGGCTGAGATAACAAGTGCAGGCTGAGGGGAGTTGTTCAGTGAAGAACAGCATGTGGGTAGTCCTGCCACGGGCACTCCAGACCAAAGGTGACTTGTGTCTGTCCAGTTGGCAGTACAGACTGAGTAGGTCCAAACTGTCACCACGCATTTTAAAGCAACAGTTTTCATGTTCTGAACATTCTGAGCTGAAAAGGAGAAAAGCCACTAGTACTCTTGGAGCTTGACTAGAAGAGATGCAGATATGATGATGAAGGAAAAGTGGTACTAGTGATTTAGAAAGTGAATTCTAATATGGGACACCATCTTAACAACAAGCCTCTCTACTACTTCAGTAACCTATTATGTTATTTTATTTTAATTTCCAAGAGGAGAGCATCAACCCCAGAGCCTTATGAAACTTGCAGGTCTGAGTATTACTATAATTTTTTAAAAACTTATATTTCTATTATAATTTCAATTAGCTGCAATATTTATTTTTTATTCACTAAACTGGTAGATGCTATTGCTGTGTCTGTGTCCATCACCCCTTCCCCCAAGGTGCCATAAGCCCCAACAGGGGCAGTTTCACGTGCAGGGCATATGAAATCATTGCTATTCAGACAGTTTGGACTACCAAGTCCAGTGAGGTCAATTGGAAGACAGACGCCTCCAGAGCAGGACCAGATCTTGCAAGCTTAACTGGCTGAGCTGTAAAGTACATAGATCTTTTGATATAAGCAGAATTGCATAAATACACATTAAAGTAAAATACCATCATCCTGTTTTGGTGACGTCACTACATAGATTTAAGGCTTCTTAAGTAGTCTAGTTCCTCCTGTACCAGACAAGTGATAACTGGCCTGCATTCAAAGTTCAAACACTTCTGGTATGTTTGAAGAGTTCACTTGCTCAAGGAATACTGGAGATTTCATAGGTGCATTCCCCAGTAGTTTTTGCAAATGCATTAGCTGCCTAATAGATGAAAAAATGTCACAAGCAACTGCAGCCACTCATGACAGAAATAACTTGTGTTTGAGCTATGGGACATATATTTGTTTCTTCTCCAGGGCATGCAGTTTTGGACCAACACTTGAAAAATCCTCAGACAGAAAAAATCTGTCTTAGCATTACCCTGTATATCAAATCTGAATAGGTTTGAAATGGCAGCCAAAGAGCATTATGACTTCTTCAGTTGAAACCAGTAAACTTGATCTTTCACATTTGGGATCAAGGACAGTGTAGAGGACAGGAAGGACTTTAAAGAGATAGATGGAAGGTCTGCTGTCAGTAAGCAGATATCCATTCTCATCCTCCTTATCTTCCAGCATTATCCAACATCATCAGTCCCGGAGCACGTCAGGGATCCAAAGGGAATGTGTTGAAATGATTTAAATCATTCCCTCCAAATAACAAAAACAGGAAACTGCATATCCATCCTTATACTTCTCATTTACACTTTCAAAGAGACCTATTCTCTCTCAAGATATTTTCAACACCTCTAGAAAATGACATAAATGTGTCTGGAACATGAAGATGACACATACCTCTGCTTGTATTCCATGGCAGTGATCATCTGAGTACATTATTTAGGACTGCTCCTAAATTTATGTTACCAAACAGTTGTAACAGTTACATCTATGCATTACACATTTACCATCTTTGGGTGAGAGAAAGCTCTTCCAGTTTGTCCTTACTTATATGCAGTATTTATACCTCCTGTCTCCAACAATACGTAATGCTCTTTAAAAATATCTGTCAGTATGGCACTTGAAGTGGCATGGATTACAATAAATCCACTACACTTTTTCTCCATGCTCTGCATTGCTTTCTTCCTTGAAACTGAGTGAAGGTCTTTACCTTCAAAACACTCGGTGACCTGTGACAAAGATAATGGGAAAGACAACTTACAGAATGATAGAAAATGCCAATTGGAAGTAAATACTCAGGAATTTTCTATCACGATAACTTCTAATGAAAAGCTTCTAGCCTTCTAAGGCTTTTAAGCTTCAAATGAGTAGCTTCTAACTGAGGAATGAGCTCCATCAGAAACTATGAATCATCACAAGCATTTCCACCTCTTTCTCCAAGTGCATGACATCTTCCTTGTCCTGACCTCTCACATCAGATTATCCATTTTTAAATAGGATTTATTGCTTCTAGAAACAAATTCTCCCAAAACCAAAGAGTGAACTATACAGTCAATTTTCAGCTCACAGACAGGATGAGAAAAAGAATAAAATACACATCATAGGCACAACATATATTACCTGTCCAGAAAGCAGTGCAGATGATATAGAAATGATGGTAACACAAGATCTGTTTTAAAAGAAATATGATAAAATCTACCTACTGTGGTAAGACATCTAAAACAATTTAATTAAAGAAAGGTATGCTTAACTCATTAGTGCCAGGTTTTGTTGTATCTCACTTTCTTTTATCTCATTTATATCCATTTTACTCAATACCTAAGGTATAAGCCTGAAAGACTGCAATTATTTAAAAAGGATTACAATCATTGTATGACAAAATTTTATCTTTATTTATTCAAGCTGAGCCCTGGCTTCTACATCCACTTTTCAACCTACCAAAGCATGTCTTTCAAAGAAGTAAAATTATTTTCTGTTTTCAAATTTATTTTATATTTCAACAAGCCTATTTATTTTCTTGTAAACATTCTGACAGGACGATCATACATTAGAAAACTTTATTCCCTTCCTCCTAGCCAAATTTCCCTCTCCATAGATATTAGATTGAAGTTACCACTGTATATCTTACTACTACTCATGATAGTTTTAGCAGAGGTCTGTGAGTTATCATGATTTTACAGCACCAATAAGCACAAATTATTATAACTAATAAAACGCACAACTGCGTATCATGACATAGCATGGCCAATCAGACTGCCAGAGTCACTACTTGGACTGGATCGTCTCTATAACCTAACTCATTGCATGTCCCAGTTAAACAAAGTCAAGGTCCACCAGCATGTCACAGAAACATAACTACAAAACAACAAGAATAATAACGGAACAGAGAAAACAATTTATGTCTGATGTTATTCATTTTATAAAACCATGCCCTTTCAAAATCCATAGTTTTGTGTTTTGAAGTACACAAGCACACAAAGATGATAAACAAGGCCTTTTTTTTTTGAGGTGTCAGTACTGTAATGGATAGCTATGTCTTGATTCCAGAATTTTTATATTGTGCTATGGTTTTAATTTGTTTCTAATTTTTTAAGATTTTTTTTTTTTTTTTTTAACTCTTTGAAGGAGAAAAGATACAAAGCAGAGGAAATATGCCCATGAAGGTCCCAGTCAGATACTATTGTAAAATTAGGTAAGGCCCCACTAGCCTCACTGTGTGACTAGAGATCACACATATACTTCAAGCTATTCTTTTTAATGTGCTATGCAGACTAACTGAAGATGACACAAAGAACTAATTCAGTCACATGTATCGCACTACTTACATTAATCTCCAGTGTTTATGTTGGAGAAAATGCAGAGATTGAAGTCTCTGATGTTTTAGGTTTAGATCCATGAAATGGATCACGAAATGTCTGTGTCACCAACAAACTAAACATATAAAATCCAGGCAAAGAAAAAAAAAAAAAAAAAAGTGCCTTTATGAGAGACCTCCTTGTCTTTGAGACAAGTAAAATAACTTCCCCCTATATCACTGCCCAAAAATGTACAGCTGCATCGGGATAAAACTCTTGTATCAAATTATTTCTTAAAACATCCATATCCAAGTACAGAATTTCATCATAAATGATCACACTATAGAAGTTGATAGAAGATTTATTATCACATAACTATTCTGACTTGACATTTCACAGAAAAATCTCTTTATTTGCACAGAATTAACTCCTTTACATTGACAAGCACTACATATACTTCAGCCTTGGCTAGACTTCATCATTTGAAAACATTTTTTCTTACTGATTTAACTGGAAGTGGAAGCCTCCACGAGTGATGGATGATACCATCTCCAATAAGAACAGTGTGCCATAAAAACTATTTAGCTGCTGGTACTGACATCTCAGAAAGTTTTCAGGGATGGTTGTTGTCTACATAAAACTTGATCATTTCTAAAAATGGAGAGAACACAGCCATTACATTATAAGTATCAGCTGGATATTTCATTTAAAGTCAGTACTATATAAACTTGCAACAATCTAAATTTCTGCTACTTTGATTTCTCCAAAAGTGATTTTTAGTGTTTTACTAGCAGTTAACATCCACCTCCTATCTCAGGAAGATACACTAATCATATATCCCAGTTTTAACTTATTTGCAAAGATTTCCAAGGAGACTAAAAGGAAAAAACAACAACAACAAAAAACACAACAACAACAAAAAAACAACAGCCAAACAAAGAAAAAAACCTGTCTTCAGTACACATCATAAAATTGTTAAATGTGGTATCTTGTTACCTAGTTTGCTGGTGTGTCTTGGGAGTACTTAGAGGTACAGAACACTTTTGAGCAAACTGAGCAATCTCAAAATCTTCAGCTTCCTTTACACCTATAACACATATTTCATAACACAGTGGAGGACTGTAATCTTTACATAAAGTATAAATGCAACACAGGAATTTTGAGGAGTTTCTCGGATATAGAGATGCATCTTCTACAGGTAGTTCTCTTTTTAAATCTAAAAACTAGGAACCACTGTTGCACAGGTGTAGTTTGTTGCCTCAAAACACAGATTTTTTCACAGAGAAAAACTTCAGTCAAAAATATGTCCCTACACTTCTGACACTATTTACATCTGCATAAAATGAACTGGTTTGTTGTATGGACAACAACAAGTAAATCCACAAGGGTGACACTCCATGTTGTACTGGGCTGGAGAACCACATGGGAGCGTTAAACTTGCTCAGCAGATTTCATGAATGTTGGGTTTGGTTACCTACGACTGGAACTACTGTTTACTGAGAAGGAAATAGAGAAGGAAAAAAGGGGGCAAAAATTAGGCCCTATGCGCCACTACCCATACAAAATGGAAACAGATTAATCTGAAAGCTGCTTAGCTGGTGTAATAGCAACCAACCAAATTTTCAATAGAAATGAGAAGGCAAGAGAAAAAAATGCGGGAGGCAACTGTGTCAATGCATGCCTGCAGCTAGTGCACATACTCTGCTCCTCACATACATCCCTCCTGTTTTACCTGTGTTGACTCGGGCACATGGGCCTGCAGAGCATTGAGTGAACCACTTTACTCTTATGACTGTTTCTATTAAAGACAATGGGATTATTTATGTGAACAGTTTCTAAAATGTATCAACAACTTTACAGATGGCCCTTCAAAATAGCCTATGAATTGTTTGCTTGATATACTTATTAACATTTGCTATTTAGATGGAATCTGTAAACTGTTTTAAACTCACTTCTGGATTCACAGTAAAGCTGAAACCAATCACTTGCCTCCCTACATAGTGCAATCAGGTTTCTGTTACCTTATATAATGGTTCACATTAAAAGAAATGGTTCATGTTCTAGGGGATTACAGGACCATTTTGCAAATTGGATTAGAATTAAGAGATTTAGCATTCTTCAGTGGTTTTACAAAACATAAAGGGAGCGCTGTAAGAGCCTTTGGGTAAACTGTATGTTTACACCGAACTTCCCTGACCACCCAAAGAACTACTTTGAATTGTGTTAATCAGCAGCCTCAGAAGTATGATTTTTTTTTTCCCCCAAGAACTGTAACACTAAAATCTTAAAATAAACAAATTTTCATGTATATAATTCTAACTCTTTTATCATCAGCACAAAAATATAAATTAATAATGAAATCTGCTGACATAGTATATTTTTTCCCAGAAGTTGGCCAGTATTTAGCTAATAGTATTCAGGCAACTTTGCCTGTACTAATGATCACAGCTGACTTATTCCCACAGAAGAGATCCCATGGAAGACCAGTTCATAACAAATCCCATAATCAAGAACTTATTCAACAATGCATAAACATGGATAGATAAACTCATTAGCTTTACTACAACTGTATTAAGCTGTCAGTCACAGTTTCAACAGAAGTACAGCTAAATTTGCTCAGATGTT
Organism: Netta rufina; assembly: GCF_964035555.1. Classification (NCBI taxonomy): domain Eukaryota; kingdom Metazoa; phylum Chordata; class Aves; order Anseriformes; family Anatidae; genus Netta; species Netta rufina. Next base: position 41,563,712 of record NC_140125.1, read on the forward strand.
TTAAAACATCCTATAGAGAAAAAGTGACTGCTTTCTCAATGGTCTCAATATCTTAACTATTTAGCTGTTTCTGTACAAAAGTTTACCTGAAGAACAAGAGAAGGTGCTCAACTGTGTTAGCACTGAGACCGTAGTACTCCTTTGCTAAGGTAAGAGTACATAAGAAAAGCTATTTATTTCTTGACAATGCCAAAAGTAATTCTGAAGTGTTCTGAAAGCTGTTTTTGAATCCAGCCTATTAACTTTCATCAGTAAGCAACAGCTAATGTCAACTAATACTTAATATTACCTTTACTTAGTCCTTCATGCAAATATTTACTTCCTAGCTGCTTTTCTGTCTTTTGTTTTGCTGACTATATATTAGACTGTTAAGATGAAAGATATAATTAGTGTTTTAATTACCTTAATTTAAAAAAAAAAAAAAAAAAAAAAAAGCCTTAATCACTTACTTATCTCTTTCTATTGTATGAGGGTCGGTAAACAAAATGTTACAATAGGTGCACTTTGACCTTATAATTCTTAAGTCCTTGATTTTTTTCCTTGTTTGTTGCAAAGTAGAATTAGGTGGAAACTTTGGATACAGGCCCAGCTTTTTGAGGACGTTATTGTATGAAACAGAAATATGTCCCGAAGTCTCTTCTCTTTGGAAGTAGTATGACACAAACTTTCAAACCAGTCTTGTGAGGTCCTGATTGCACTCCATTTCTACAGGAGCACAAGGGAGGAGAGAGATTTAAACACCTGGCTGGACATGTTTCTATGTAACATTAATTGTGAACAGAAATGCAGATATTTAAATAAAATATTTTTAATTTAAGGAAATGCATCAAAAAGTGTTTTTGATGCATTTGAACAGTCTGGTTCAGATATAATGTAACGGTAAAAAATCTTATCTTTAAATCTTTGCTGCAGAAATGAAGCCTATAATGCCAAAATTATTCATTGACAAGTTGCATGAAACTAAGTCTGAGATACTGTTGTAAAGTTCAGTCGCCACTGTAGATTGAAGCTGTGTATTTCAGATCCAGACTCTGTGATGAGCCTTTTCTGTACCTACTATCTAGTTTCATTCAAGTTTTAGCTTCCACAGGACCTAAGAAGTGCAAAAGCATATGTAACAAGAAGTAACAAATCTTACAAAAAGTAAGGGTTAGCTCAGTTTGGGTTCAGGAAGAAAAATCCTAATGGCTGTCAATTTAGCACATTCTCACAGTTCTACAAGTCAATAACTCTGTGAAATATGAATTGTGAAATATGAATTTTAATGAATTTAAAGATAGTTTTGACAGGTAGAATTGGCTACTCTTAGGTCAATTGATGTAAGAGAGTCCAAGGTAAAGTATTGTTCAGCATGTTTTAGTATGGAGGACTTTGATCCTTAGAAATGCTATACACTATTTGAAAGAAATAATCACTCTTCAGGAGTTCAGTTTAGTTTGAACTTCTGTTCTTGACTCCCATTTTATTTCTCTGCCTTTAATACAATCGCAATGCAAACAATCTTAAGAGTTTTAATTTACTCAAATTTGCTTTAAAAGGTAAATACGTTGTATTCCAGTGATGTATATAATAGATCACAGGCAAAAATTTATGTTGTCATAACAGGAGAGTCAGTATTTTTGTGGAATATTCTTGTGTATAATTCAAGCAAAGTAATTAATCTAAGCAGTAGTCTGTCTTAAAACCTATCCTGCTACATGCCAAGCACACTGAGACAGCCTTTAGAAAATTCTTGCCGCTAGACATGAGAAATTGTATTTACTTTCAGTGTCTGCCGAGCATGAAGTTTTTGAGCAAGAAATGGTTACAAAAGCTCACTCCTTTTCACCAGTCCTTACTATTACTTATCAACTGTAGTAAAAGAGCAACTCTGTGCTGGATGCATGGAGATACTGGAATAGGAAATAGGCTTACACATCTCAATATTGTCTTTTCTGTGGTTAGTGCCAGAACATTTATTAGTATCAGAAATAACTTCTACTTCAGCAAAATTTAGGTTAATATAAATAATTCTTTTTGTAAACAGCAATGAAGTTAAGTTCAACAGCCGAATACAATGGAAACAAGATCACATATCTCATCAATAAATATTTGTTAAGCTCTCTTCAGAGCTTTTAGAGAAAGCAGAAACGTAAAGAATGGAGATAAATTGGAAAGTTCTGTTTGGCTGAAAGAAAGGAAAGGAAGAAATTGCCAAAGGAGGGCATTTCCATAAAGGAAATAATCTTACACTATCAATTCTTTGAAAATTACTAGGCAAAACCATTACAATTACATTGTTGCTTTTTATTATTGTCATTACTATTGTTCACTGAGAGAAGCTATTTACACGGCTTTTTGATTATCAGGATCTTCTCAGCAAGGATGTGAATATTAAAGAAAGCAAGAAGTAAAACTAGCATTCTGAAAAGTGCTGTCAAATGGCACAGGGAGTACACTGGAGAAAATAGAAAAAAAAAATCCCTTTGTACCTTCTTTGAATGGCAATATTCTTATGTACTGCTGCAAATTTGAAATAGGAAATGAGAGGGAAGTGTGGTCTTTCGGCTCTTGAAAATTGGCTGAATTCAGCCCTTAGTTGTTACATGACCCATCAGGCTTCTCCAACTGGTCTGAACTCACAACATGCACCAATATCACTGTGGTCTTCTTTTTTAACTCTGTTTGGTAAGCCCTATAATATACCCATTTGCCCAGCTGTATTCTTTCTAATCTCACAAAATCCCACTTGGCAAACATCAGTGACAGAGAAAATGTAAACCTGCGGCAATCAGGGAAGACTTTAGTTACTGGTTAACCTTCAACCCTGTATATACAAACACAGCTTGATCTCTGACCATTGTTGAGAACTGGAAGTTTCATGGCATTATTTAACCAACTCTGTTTGCTTTGCAGGATTACCTCATCCCTCCCTGCCTCCTGCAGCCATACACTATTGAAAGGCTTCCCCACTGCAGCCTCCATGACCTTTTCCCTTTCTTAAATGTAGCCCTGATGGATCCAGCCGGATGCTGTCCTGCACATAAGGCATTGCAGGACCAGGCAGTGGCCATCTCCCTGGCGTTATAGCAGCAATTATTTGCGCTCCACTACTACTGAAGTGTTTCTGATCACAATCTAGGCAGTCATTTAAAGCCAGCTAGAGAGTTTAATCCTGGCGAGGACTGATCAGGAAACAAAACAACAAAACCACAAGTCTATCTTTTCTCCCACACTTAAACTCAGTCAACTTCCCAACAAATGCTGAAACGAATGGCACTTTTTTTTTACACTTAAAACATTAACAAGTGTATGAGAACAGATACTGGACAGAAAAAAAGAACAACAAACAAACAAAAAAACACCACACCACTATTTTCTTCTAAAACCCTTTCCCATTCATGTTAATTTCCTGTATCAATATTTCTCTAGTCACTGAAAAAAAGAAGCATCTCTCTTTTTTTTTTTTTTTTTCTCTCTCCCTTGGCTATTAATGCTGCAGATATTACCAATACTACCTCCATAGTTATTTCAGGTGTCTTAGTCTGTGTGAGGTGTTACTTGATTAAGAATATATCTGTTGAAATGTTTAAATTTAACATTTTATTTCTCTGTTCTCTTATTGCACAGTTTCCAATCTCCCAGTGATGCTATTCTTTATCTTAATTTGCCATGCTCCAAACTAACAGCAATGTATTTTGTAAAACAATCTTTTTACATGAATATTGTTTGGTGATATATCAAAATATTTCATTTTTAAAATCCATCATTTAATGATGGCTAACAAGGATTTTCCAGCTACCTTCCTAATTTTGCAAGCACCATTTGTTGAAGAAAACAGCATCCTTTGCCTACTTGAACTTGCATCTTTATTTTATTTTAAAACATACAGTAAACAGAAGACCCTAAAAGTAAATCCAAAAGGTCTTTGCTCTAACTTCTGTTAGTGAAATTAGTATTTATAAATACATATTTTTGCTTACTAGTGTGGGGTTTGCTTTTTATGTTCTTTTAGTGGAATCCTAGTTATGTATCAAAGTGTATTTTGCTATCATTAACTATATCATAAGTTAAATGATAAGTGTCAGTGTCACATTCTTTGCAAACCACAGTGTATATCATCCATTTAAAAGATCTTCCAGGTGCTAGTAAACTTGAATACCTTTTTTTTTTTTTCTGTGCCCCATCAGCCATTCTAGTGATTTTTACTGAAATTGTTTTCAAGCAATACCCTTCAAAGCTGTACTGAATATATTTCTCTAATGATGTAAAATGTTTCCCACTTTAAAATGTTTTTACAAGTGGCAATATTCTAACTCTGTAACTGCTCTAATATTATAACCATTTGCTATTAATCTTCCTTAATACTAATTTTCTTTTTTCTCTCTTTCAGTCTCTGAAAATCTGAACTGTGCCTTGGGAACTGTAAAAATAACCGATGGGCCAATATAAAACCCTATATTCTGACATATTCCAAATTTGATTTCAATCCAAACCCTACATATGAACATGTTCGTTTTGGCCAATATTTATTTAAAAAATGAAGTGTGCATACAGTGCAAATTCACAAATGTTAAAATACCAGGTACGATCCTGAAAAATCCAGGTCCTCTAACAGAACCACTTCTGATTTTACTGGCAAATTTTGCCTAATAATGAACACAGGATCTGACCCAACTTTTTGTCATCTGTCAGATATAGAGATTCTCCAGCTCTAGCCTTGTTAGAAAGGTTTGTTCTATTGCACTGAATTCATAAAAAGCATGTTCTTTTAATGATTTTAAGCTTTATAGCACAACTCCTTTGCAGCTGTTCACAGCAACAATACAGGTCTTGTCTGTTTAATTAGTGATTTCTTCCCAAAATAAATGAAATAACGGAAGTCTAAAGCCCCGCCTAGAAAGCTTGAAAAACAACAAGTAACGCTGGGCTCCTGGGTACACAGGCAACTCCTCTGACAGCAGAAGAGTCTTGTGGGCAAAGAGAAAAAGATTTACTGGGGAGAGTGAAGTGACAGAAACATAGGATGTTTGGGTCTACTCTTCTGCTCTTATATTACTCAGCAGCAACTGCATTTTATCTGCAAACTTAAATTTTAACAGCATCTGACTAAAATGCTAAGCTGCTACATATCAAAATTCAACAGGGTCTGACCTATACCGTCATTTCTGCTTATTCACCAGTAAATGAAGACAAGCTTTCTCCTCCATAAAGAGTTTCTGTCAATGGGGATCTCTTAACAGAGTTGCAGACTCCCCAAGGTTCACAGAAAGGTAACCACAGAAGGCTCCTCCTTCTCCAGGCTTTGCACCACAGGCCTTATTTAGTAAGGCAATGTCAGAAAGTAATCTGACTTTACAGGGATATAAAATTTTACAAAGTCACTACTATGCAATGCATATGCATATAGTAAAAGTGCATGTGAGGGGGCAACACTGGAATTTCACATGCTTAAAACTAGTTTGGATTAATATAACTCATCCTCAAAGATTTTCTTGGTGTAAATGAAAATTTTTATTGTTCTAAGAAGTACCAGAATAACTTTCAGACTTTCCAAATTAAAAAATTCTACCCTGTCAACTACAAAACTGGTTTATTTTATTTTTTTTCACTTGGATAAGTCTATGGAACAACAGGATAATACAAGAATATACAGTAACTCTAGAAAATAACAACTTCCTGTGTATTTTGTGACGTATTTTCCAAAGGCTTTGAACCACTAATATGAGCCTTGTGTCCACTGCACTGGGCTGTAAATGGTATCCAGAGACATGACTTCATTTTCAGTGGAAGACATAAGCAGAGAGCACTTAGACTGAAGGTTTCAAAGCTTTGCCTGGCATGCAGGGTACATTGCGGGGATATCTGACTGACTGATTGGCCTGCATTCACGGTGATGGGGGAAGGAATAGTTTTTTATCCTGTCTGGCACGTTCTATTAGAAAGTCAGAGGCCAGCCTGCAGCAGAGTCATTGCTGTGATTTCATCTGGGGGTACCCAATGAAGACTGAAGGGAGATGCAAAGTACAGAGTGGGATGACAGATTAATTTATAGTCTCATGGGAAGCTTTTCATTGTCCCACTGAAAATCCTGCCAAGGTTGCCAAAATTAGAATCATTTTCAAATCCACTAAACTTTTTTCATTTTGATTTTTTTTTTCTACTGCTTGGATTTTTTCTTTTTCTTTTTTTGCTTTTTTAATAGGAAGGATAAAGTATGAGATTATTCCGTTGGGAACTATTTCACTGTGGGGGATGTTTCATTTTCAGGAAGCCTGATTTCTTAATTTAATCCCAACACCACACAGTATTATCTGTGTATTCATTACACAGAGGTGTGATGGATATATTTGGATAGATGGATCTATACACTGTACACTGTACGTACATGCATACACTCTGTGAAAAGCTATACAAAACTGTACAAGTATTATTGAATATAAATATGCTACTGTATATTTTATACAAATATTATTCAGTATTGAAAATTTAACTGAAGATTATTTATGAAAATTGCATATGAACAATTAAATGGATGTGCCAATCAAAATGAAGACAAGAAATTAACATTTGAATATTTAAAACATACCCACTGACTGCCCAAGGACAGATTTTTTTTGCTATATGGTTCAGCTCCCACACTATATCTCCTACACTTCAAATCATGAAATTACCTCCAGAATAATGAAAATGAAAATAAAAATAAAATATAAAAAAAAATAAAATGTAACCCATTGACACAAAGCACTGAGTCAAAGCAAGGAAGACAGGAGTACTTCGCCCTCTGGGAAGCATGGAGCCCAGTTACCATGTGGCAAGATGGGCAGCAAAAAATAACGGTGATTGTTTTTAAAATCTAGGTCATAAAATGTTGTATAATGCTTACCCTTAATCAGTACTTGCAAAGTAACAGAAAAGCGGTGCTCTGTTGTTGCTGTTATTTTTTGTGATCCTTTAAAATGCATGTCAAGTATTTTTTTTTTTATTTTACCTTAATGTAATAGTCTCCTATTACATTACATGTTAGTCTCCTCAATGGAAATTTCACAAAGGAAAAGGGCCCCACGCCATGGTCCCTGATAAAATAGTAACAACATATTTCAGTCTTAAAGAGGAATGTAATGAAAAGAAACCATTTTTCCTCCTGTTTGTTTATTTTTTAGAAACCCATTAATATAAGTCTGAATTCAGTTTCAGATTTTTGAGAGACTGAACCATTTATTTATTATTTGGGATTAACAGTAATACTGATTATTATCAGCAATAATTACCTCTACTTATTTGTAAAATATGTGTTGTCTTTAGCAACCATCTCTGGTTTATTTGTAAGACTAAGTCTTTGTTGTGCAACACCCAGCTCAGAATGAATGAATCATTCATTAAGATCCCTCCACCATTTCAGCTCTTTTATTTCTACTCATGAAGTAACACAATTTCATTTAAATTTCATATCTATTGAAATTTTCCTACACTGTAATTACAGTTTCAGCATGGCCTTTCAACTACCTGTATGGCTGCAGGAATTCTCAATTTTACTCGCATACCAGGTTGATTTGGAGACTGTCAAGACACCCTCTCTCACAGCACCCAAAGGCCTATTCTGTCTCAGCATGCACATGTAATGCCATAATGAGAATCAAAAGTAGAGAAGTTTCCATACAGTGAAACTGAAACAATGCTAATACACAGACTTGCATACTAAGAGTGTTATACAGTTATTTCACATATGGTAGCAACTATTTTTTATTACAACCATGGCTATTTTGCCATATTTTTAAAATACCTGATGGACTTATTGTGATTTTTACACTAGCATTCTAAGCCATTCTAAGCACTTTTATTTAAAACTAACATTTTTCCTGTGTATTATGGTTAGAGGTCAAAAAGTATTAGAGATTTGCTTGGAGTGAATATTTTAATCCTCTTCTACCTCTTTATTTTTAAGGGAAAAAAAATTTTAATGAGAAAGTTCAAGGGAAAAAAAAAAGTATTTTCTGCAAACTAAGCAGGATCAGCACATTTTTTCAATATCTAGTGTAGTAACACCCCCCCTCCAAAAACGGATTTGCTTGAATGTTTGGGCAGACCTCACTTAGATCAAAGAGCTCCTAGAATTCATACCACTGTGCCATTCCTCACACAAGGCTGGGAGTTGTCAGTTCTTGTCATAAAAATAGTCTCTGGTCAGCTCTGGACATACAACCATTGCATCCTGATTTTGATCAAAGCCACTCTGGTAGCTATTGGTGACCAGGAAGCATGGAAAATGGCTGACATTGCTCTGGCAGAGGAGCAAAGGGAGGAGTGGTGAACTGATAGGTGTCCTTGCATCATGTTCCTGTGCCAGTTCTGGCCCCAGCAGTGCAGGAAAGATTTTGATAAACTGTTCAACAAACAAGTTCAGTGGAGGCCACTGCTACAGCTAGGGCTGGAGCACTTGTTCTCTGAGGAGAGGACAAAGGTTTGCTTAGCCTGGGGAAGAGGTGGATTTTGCAGGGGAACCAAGAACATCTCCCTCGTGTGCATGTAGAGGTTACTGAGAGGATGGAGATGCAGAAGCTTCTAGGGTTAGGGAATATGGATTTACATGAGACAGGTATCCACTGTGGCAGGGGAAAGATAACTCTGAAGAAGCACTCAGTAAGTTATGCCTAAAAGATTTTGAGGAATCCTCACTTATGGACTGATTGCTAATGCTTTTTCTTTAGCAGAAGAGACCAAAGCCCTCAGACCACTGGAGAAAGAGATACCACAGGATCTGATGGTGAACACTGGAAATAGCAATTGCACAAATCCATCTGACATCTCTGGAAAGCTGTAGGAATTCAAGATAGGAACACAATACACACAATAGCTACCTGTAGTTCTGCTGCAAGAAGGGTAACTTATAACGTGAATACTTTAAAAACTTCTGAAGACTGATAATTCAAGTAATTAAAGCATTCAAAACAGTTAAAACATGTTGAGGCGGGCGAGGAGGGGGCTCACTTGTATTCTTTCAGCTGGGTAATTTTTACTTCTTTCTGTGTCACATCTATTTGAATTTTTGGAAATGAAGATCATCAAGATGACTGTACTTGTTCTTCCAATATGTTCTTTCTTTATTTTTTATCAGATTTGTGACATAAAGATGCCAAATTATTATCTGATAAGGACTAAGCATTGCATAGGTTTAAATTACATGATAAATTTTCAAGTAGCTATATGAGGAAAATAGAGTAGAAGTTATAAAACAAACAGTATATTTGAATGAATTTACAAAGTAAATGTAGTGTAGCAAAGACTGGTATTGTATCAGCTCCAGGAGTTTTCTTCTTTTGAGTACTGTGTAGGCCAGTAACCCAACAGAATGTACATTTATGACTGGAAAAGAATACAAGGAGCAGGACAAAATCAACAGCACATTTTATACTCATCTTTGAATTCACCACTGTTTGGAAATGTAGCTTAAAAGAAACTTGCAGTTCCAGCCACAGCCCACTGAACTTGATATAAGTCTATTTGTTGATCTGAGCACACATGGAATAAGCCATTATTCAATAAGAAATATTCTGTTCAAAGTACCCTCAGATTTTCAACAAGGATTTAACCCCAATCCACTGCAGTCATTGCAGTTCTCCAACCTCACAATATAAAATCCATATTGTTCAGAAAAAAATATGAATTTCCTATTTGTTTTTCCTAGTGAATGGTAAGAAATATTCTAAGTATCTTCAACAGGAAAATTAAGTGTTTTGTTGGAGGCTGTGATGCCACTGCATTGCATTATAGGTTCTACTATTGTCAGACAATTAGAAAATTGAAAAGTATCGAACAAATCAATGCATTCATATTAAGAAAAATGTCTGTGCATCGTGTCTAATTATTATTTTCTTATTGAAAAGCAACATTGCAAAATAAAGAAACCACCTTGGAGCCTGTCCAAACTCTCTCTCTACATATGCCAAGATGGGGCCCACATTCTCAATCTGACAGAAGTATTATGGAAAGTCACTGTGTTCAAATTCCTCATGCAATTCTACACCACAGATTTTCAGCAGTTATATGATTACTTTAATTGCTAATAATATCATTATTTTTATCATCATTCCATGCATAAAAAGACTACAACCTGTATATTTTGATAACATGTCCAGAGTAAAGTGGATACATATTCCTTTTGTGACCAAAACCAACAAACATTTAGCAAGTATCTATTAAATAGGACTGAAATAAGGGAAAATTGCATCAACAGCTATCTAGGAAGATTTACAACGCTTCCTTAGAACAAAAAGTATAATCAATGTCATCAACTTACAGAAACACTGTTAATTCCGGAGTGGATATAAAATAACTGTTCTTTAATAGATTGGCAACTCTGTTAACCACCAAAAATTACTAAAGGAAAAATCATTACCATCTAATGCTGCTTAGTCTGCTCAGATCAATGTCTGTGTGGGTGGTTCTTGGATTATGTATTTGCAAAAATATGTTTTGGAGCAGCTGAGCTATGAGGATATCAATGTGGGTTTTCTACTTCTAATATTCACTCTTGCTCCTTCAAGTTCAGAAGCGCAGTACCTATCAGCTTGATGATCTCAGCTAAAGTAGTATCTGTCAGATACCTGCAACGATTACATTGCTGCTGCTCAGTCAGGGACAGACTTCCTATGTCCTCATTTGCATTGAATGGGATGCAGCATGTGTAACAGTCGATAAGCTGCTTTTGGACCATGATACTGTCTGGAAAGAAAAGCAGAATCATAACTTGGCTTTAAAAAATGAGCAAGCTGCAAAATTCTAGTCTGGATCCATACTCTGAAGCCCATATATTTCATATATTATGAAAGGTTTTAGTGCTTGATCATATAGTTTTGGTTTGGCTGAAAGTAGTTCAAAATGCTAAGCTGAAACAGAAAACGTTTCTTTGAATTTAAATTTTGTCTGATTGCTGTTTTTGGCATGGGTCTATCTGTGGTTCTCCACCCTAATTTCTAGTTCATAAATTAAACTAAACACCTAAATTAAACATTCAACTAGCACACCAGCTAGATAATAAAGGGCTTACTAATTATGGAAGAAGATGGTTTTGAAATATGTATAGCAGACAGCTAAGACCTGGAGTATGAACACTGCTACACACATTCATGCTTAAGCATTAATTTTCAAATGACACACTAGAAACTGGAAAAATTTTCTAGTCTTCCTACAAAGAAATTTGCATTGTGTGACCTCTTTCTTTATATTTCTCTATACATTTCCTCCATCCCTTGGCATTCCTTTCCACTCCTCTCATGTGAAAATGCACTGAATTCCAATGACAGAGTCCGCACGTTGCTCTCTTTCTGCCTTCCTAATTGTTACTATTGCCTTTACTAAAGGCATTTCGGATTCTGACAGGCTAATAAGCAAAGCTAGTAAGACTTAAATAAAACTACTCCACACAACAGGGAATTTTTCTCCAATTTCCAGATGATTTCTTTTGTGTTAAGTCCAAATTAACCTAGGAGATTGTCACTGTGCTTTGTTTTATCTTTTGTTTATTGCATACTGCCTTCCAATCTTATAGATAAGTTAATCATGATTAAAAACCAGCAGGGACATTTAGCTAAAAATAAATATGCTTCAAAGGAAGTTCTTCCACAGAAATGCCACTTTTTCTCTAGAAACTGGTAATGTCTTTTTTCATGGAAAAATCATACCTCCCTGACTACCGACAAAGGAAAGGATTTTTCATCTACCAACAAAAGCAGAAAGAAACACTGCTAGGTGCTTTCATCACAAATTAAAAACAAACAATCAATCAAACACAGCTCTTCGATTATGCTAAATTTGAGATTTTGATAAAATCTCTTTCCTCAGAAATCTTTGTGTTCTGCTGCACTCTGTATCCTGATTTGTGATGGAGCTTTTAAAATAAATAAATAAATAAATAAATAAATAATAAAAAATCACTAGCTCTACTTGGGGGATGTGAATATATATCTACTTCTAACCAGCTTTGCTCTTGGCTACTCTCACATCCATTGCAACAAAAAAAGAAGTCTTAGGAATATAATGAAAATGAGGATCTGTGGATGTAGTTGGCTTAAACAAATTCCAGTTCAGTCCTTACTCAGTGTCCAGTTGGTTTTTGATTTTCATACTGTAGCACTGTCTTGTAACACTCCGGTTGAAAGCACAGCATGAAAAGCATTGTTCATGTGGAATTAGAAGCATTCCTGCTCTTCAAGCTCATAAATAAATAAATAATCTATCTGTACAGGGTCAGACCAGCTCCCCCAAGATCCTTTTAAAGCTTACATTTATAGAGCAAAAGTAGCACAAACTTTGATAAGGGTTTTTACCTCTTCATGTTAGAGAGAAGCATGGTTAAAACTGATTTATCTAATATACTTAAAGAATCTCTGAAATTGATTAAATTTTGATTAACTTTGTCTTCAAGATGTATTTTGTAAACTCATTCAGAGGTGTATGGACACTACTCAGTGAGAGTCATGAAATTAAGTATAAATTATTCCTATGCTAAACATTCCGGAAATCAGTAAAGGTCATATGATGAAGTTTAAAATAATAACATGGAGAAACCTTAGTTAAAAGTCTAGATCCAAACTCTTCACACCTCTGGGGAAAGGCAGACTCGAATCCCAATTTTGTAATTAAAGATCTGTGTACCAAAGCAATATAGAGCACTAATCTAAATATGCAAAGGAATCTAAGTTGTGAATTTGAAATTATGTACAACTCCTTATTTTGCCATTTAGTTCTACCTTTGCAGTTAAATAAATGAGTGGGGCAATTAATTGACCTCAGTTTCTGTAGTGCAAGGATTTCACATCCCTTTCTCTACAGCTGGTAAAATCTAATGGCTGAATTGACAACAAGGTGGAGAGGGAAGGAAATATGAAGGATTACAACACGCCATTCAAAAACAGTCTTAGAAAGCCATAGACAAGTGGAGAACTTAAAGCCTCATGTAGGAAGTGCAGAAACAAATTCTCTATTATGCTCAGATAAAAGCTGAACTTTCAGCAGTGATGTAAGCAGATAATCCTTTTTGCTATTTTTACTGTTTTATCTTACCTCCAAGTATTATGCATTACTTTTTCAGCATTTTATCATGGTGGTTTTAGAGTGCCTATACTGTGTAGGTTTATGCCATTTTGCAATCAATTTAAGCTCCCTAGGATAAAAATTTTCAAATATCCTTACAGTAGTTTGTATAATCTCATGAAGCGTGAATGAACTAGCAGGTTCATCCATATGTCATACGAAGTCCATGTAGTATTGTATACAGCTTTTTTGTTTTTGTTAGAGCTGCAAGTCTTGAGATTGCTAGTCTTCAGTTTGAACAAAAACAACATGTTGCAAATAATTTTCCCACATACTCTAGTCCCGTTTTTCCTTTATTCATTTTGCCATCTTGTATAAGTTATGTGCAGTGTTGCAATGAGTAACATCATCTACACATTTACTGTATTAAAATACTGTAATATATACATAAATGCAAATCTGCCTTTTATTGTAAGTCCCGTATGGTAGAAGAAGTAAACTTGCCCAGGGACAAGGCAGCTCTTGGAATCAATATAATTAAGTGGGAAATGTCTAACAGCCATAGACACCCTATTTAAGTTGGAGTGTCCTAGCCATTACAGCCTGCTCTTACTAAAAAGAAGCCATATGCCTCTAAAACCTCAAGAGGTCAGGGACAGAACGGTCTCTTCCAATCACTATGAATCGTTTTCTCAAAATATTAATGGACCTTGCCTTTGCTTTGTTACTTTAAAATAGTAGTTTCATTGTTATATGCAGATAATACCCACAACATTATTGCCACTCTCACCAAGCATAGTGACAGAAATCTTTTTTAATGATCAGCTTGCACTATGTGTCCATTCAGAACAATCTTAGGAGTAGATCACACTCTTCAGAAACTTCCCCACTGCAGTCAGTATCCTGTTTACACAATGTGCTTCTTTTAATCATTTCAGAAGAACACTGGATTTATTTTCACATCATTCTTTACCGTGAAATTTATAGTTTATAAACAACTTTAAACTATGTTTGCCCTTGACAAGGTCAAGAAGGGCACACAAGCCATCAGCCACACCTCCAACTATAAAGTAGCTCAGATCTGTCATTTGAGTCAACCAATAAATAATAAAGATTGATGAAAGCAGCTCTTAAACTACTTTCGAAATGCATTCTATTTTCAGAGTCACTAATGGCCAGCCATTAAAAAAAAAAAAAAAAAAAAAAAAAAAAAAAGAAAACAAAAGGACTTTATTTAAAGGACTTTCTTTTTCTTTTTGCTGGAGTTCTGTATTTGGCTGAAACTCAGTCTGCTTAATACCTTTTTTTTTTTTTTTTTTTTTTTTTTTTTTTTTTAAATGGAGAGCTGTCTGCTGCCATGATGGAACCACCATTGGGACGAGGATAGCTGATACATGATGTTTGCTGAACAACACTCTGCAGAGTAGTTATAGAAAGTAACTAATACTTTATAATAACAATAATAATAATTGTGTCTTCAAAATATCAGTAGTAGCTAACTAGTAAAATATGTTCCCAATTCCCAGGCTTAGACGGGACTTAGGGAACATGGGGAAGACTTGAGGTAGAAAGTGCTAAACTGCCAAACTGCTATATATAAACTGTTTAAACCTCAGAGAGAAAGTTATCCTTCAGCACTCCAGACATACTCTTCACTTTAAATTCAGAATGCCAGATGGTAGAATTACCACAAACTTCAGTCATGCACCTTTAAAATTATTGTTCAGGGGCTGCAACACATCAAAATATCATTAAGCAACACAAATTTGTGCATGCAAATAATGCATGGAAAACTAGGTATACTGGTAGGTTTTATTTTCAGGAGTGTGATCTAGGCTGGAATTCAGCACTGTATGTAGCAACTATGTTAACAGAAATGCCCAGTCAAGTTAGGACACAACAAAATAAAATCCACTGTAAAATTGTACTCTGATATGGTTCTTGAAATGGGGGATGACACTCTTTTCCACTCAGAGCAATATCTCTGCTTTTTTCTTCTGTGATTTTTGTAACAATGAATCTCAGCAGCCAGGGAAGAAGACATTGCCTGATTGCCTCTTACAGCCTCATACTAGAGCATGAATTATGGCCATGAGGCATTAGCAGATACACGGTCCAGTTAGCAGACTGGAGAAATATGGGGCTGGAATATGCTTAATATGAATGGTTCCTTCCGATGGCGCTGTTGCCATGACTACATACATATGTAATACTTGTAGAGGTTTATAGTTTGGCCATACCTCAATAGCTTTCCCGCCAGAATGACAAAAATATTAATGACTACAAAATTCTGTCCCTCTCCTTCCCCCCAATAAAAACATAGATTTACTAGAAATTTCAATACATTAGCTACATATCTTTAAACCTAAGTAAACTAATCCCTCCTGGTGCTTTCTTAGCACCAGCTGCACTCTTCTTGCTGAACATTTTCCAGAACTATTTAGGCTGAGGCAGATATCCCACATGGAAAATATTAACTGATATTACTAAAATTTGGCAACACTATATGCAGCTGAAAATAACCTTTTATAAAGCATTAGTCAGCTTTAATGCCAGTTATTTCTACCTGTGTCACCTTTGCATTAAGATAACTTAGGCATTACCAAATTACAGTGTTCTTTAATAGAATTTAAAGAAGGTGTGGCACAATGAGATTCTTCAAAATGATCAGAGGAAGATGATGTTATGGAACAGAAGATACTATTTTTTTGTGATGGCTTTCTGTGCACATTAATAAATTCTAGGTCTCTATCAGGCCTGGACCATGTCCAGAAACAGACCTGAAAGAAAGTTAGGATGTTCTGAGCAGATTTCCCCTGCCTTCCCTTTCTGCCAAGTGAAAATCTGGTAAAGCAGTCCAGCTCAGAGGATCTAAACTCATTAGTGTCAAAAAATGAGTGGCATTGAAACTGCTTTCAGAACAGTTGCAGAATTAGTGTACTGGAAATATTGCTAATACTCATATTTTATTTCTAGGAGAACAGATTGGTGGCCTTCCATAAAATAGGCTTTTCCCCTTTTCTCATTTCTGTAATGATCATAAGTATAGAAGGATCCACACAACTCACTAAAATTCATAGATCCACACAACTCACTAAAATTAATTTTAAAATATCACATTTTATATTGCTGTTGATCTGTGAGCTGCAGCACACATATCACTTGATGGGCCAGTCACCAAAACCTGAAGGGAGGTAGCCTAAATTTTAATTTCAGGAGTCCCTTGAAACACCAGATGCATGTAACATCAGACTGAAATTCTAGCTAGTGGCATTCAGTTATCCTTTCAAGTAATCTTCAAACCCATGTCACTTGACTTTCCCCAGGTTTAAATATATACGTATATATATATATAGTTCATCTACACACTGAAATCTTACATACGTTCATCTCCAAGCAAAAATAAATGTGACTTAATATTACCATGATTCATTTCAGTCCTTGAAATGTCATGACTGAAAGGGACCTATATGTTTCCACGCAAGGTAGGAGGTACATTTCCACCCGTTATCTTGTTTCACACACATTCAATGGCAACAAGCCTTTCATGAGAGAAGCAGTGAGTTTAAAATTCTTCTGAGAGACAGCAGCTGAACTGCATTGGGTCAGCTAGCACAGATGTGAATCCAACAAATTAACATACACAAGTTAATTTCACAGGTAGTTTTTGTTTGTTTGTTTGTTTTTGTTTTGTTTGTTTGTTTGCAAAGCATATTTTAGGATGCTTCATAATTCATATACAAAACCATACAAACACAGTTTGGAAATGAAATATATTGTATACATCAGCTGAATACGTCATTTATGGGTAACAGTGCCAAAATTATACAACGGATTGTTAAACTCAACACACCGTGGCCATGCTTCAATAACCTGTCACTTGAAATGTGAAGAAAATTTCAATTAGACTATCAGTGATTTCAACAAAGGTTCAAATAGTTTGCTATTCATCAGAAAACAGTTTTTATTGTTGCTATACTGATTTTTTTCCACGATAATCTTTTGGAAGAG
Organism: Netta rufina; assembly: GCF_964035555.1. NCBI lineage: Eukaryota > Metazoa > Chordata > Aves > Anseriformes > Anatidae > Netta > Netta rufina. The sequence goes on from NC_140125.1 coordinate 41,580,734, forward strand.
AAGTTATTACTCGCTCCTTTGGACACAATTTTATTTTGGAAATTCAAGCTAAGAGCCTAAAATTTTAAGATAGCACTTAGTATATTATCAAATGATGGAAAGTGTTTGTCACTAACTGTAGCTCCTGGTATATGAGAGGGAGGTATTTTGAGATGAAAACAGCAAGAGGTATTATCATCTGTATACACTACATATGTTCAACAAAGAATCATCTGTTCAGAAAATAAATAAATAAATAAATTATTGGTATCTCCCCTTCCCTCTCACCATGACATAATTACTTCTCCAAGGAGAAATTCTGGAATTGTTACAGGTTTACAGGAGTTATGCCTAGCTCAGTAATAATGAATTGAAGAAAGAGCTCACAGGTGAAGAGTAGGTGGGACACAAACTGAAACCTGATAAACAAAATCTTCCAAAAGCAAAAAATCATTTGTGCTATACAACAAAGCTCCCTTATTAGCCAGTAGGGAAAGATCATGCTATGCTAGCCATTTCAAAATCAGTATGGCTTTCTTCCCCCAGCTCCTCAAGCCAGCCTTTGCAAATTTTCTGCAGAGACAAGATCTCACCACATTGAGGGTGCTTCCTTTTGTGCCAGGAACTAATATGGACGAAATCAACGTTGACCTAGTGATTTCTCCCAGTTAACGATTACTTTGAGAATATTGAACAATTCAGTTCTCAGTGAAAGCTCTTACTGGCAAACACAGATACTAAAGGATAGCTTTAACAGGCAATAAATACAGAAATTCCTAGTACAGCAGAGAAAAAATTATGATCACTGTGTAAAAAATTTCAAAGTCATGCTTCTAATGAATTTGATATTCATGACACTGAAAAACTACTGAGCTTATCTAACAGGACATTATTGTATTATATTGTTGTTTATGTTACAACCCATATATAATGATATAGGGTAAAAATAAGCCATCTTTTGCAAACACATTTTATTTTCACATGGAAAAAAATAGGCTTCTTTCTCAAGACAGGAAAATTCATTTTCCCCCACCCACCCATTTGATTTATTACTCCTACTCAAATGTCAGCATTTAGTTGTTTCACCTGGTTTCTTTTTTTAGCTATGTAGTGAACTGAAATCTGTCCCTCGTCAAATTGCACAGCTTGGCACAGCTGTGCCAGAATTTTTACTACAGATGGGAACTTATTTATGCCATTGCAGACATTTTTATCATCTACACAGGCCATTGTTTTTCAAGATAGCAATGAAATACTCTATATGGAGGGATAATAAAGCATGCATCTTTTTTACACAGGCACATACACTCAAAAATAAAGATACATTTAATATCCTGTCCATACCTGTATGTCCTTTCTTTAGAGAAACCAGACAACAAGCACCCCATTTGGGCTTCTCAAGGGACAATACTGGAAAGCAATTGACAGCATACTACCCTGGGAAGCTGAGTGAATATGTACTTACTGTATGACTTAACATGAATTACAATCAAAGAACTGCACAAACTGCAATCAAAGAAAGCACTGAAATCTGTTTTCTGATATTGAAGAAACTTATTCATATATGCACCATGGATCAGAACCACAAATATATTCTCATGGAGTTATGCTAGGTAAAGAGCAGTCTCCCTCCTCCACCATATATACATGTATGACTGAAATTTGAAATAACAGGTTTTTAGAACTTGTCTGACAGAAACTAGGCAGTGCATTCATGTATGTTCTTCTGTGCAGGCCTATAGTCACAAAGATGGAACTCAGCTCAGCCCCAGACACCAACATGAGTGGCCAACGGGTGGGGTGTTGGGACACCCATGCACAAATACAGCCTCCTTTCCCCATGCTAGCACTTAACTTTCACTTTTCCAAAAATGTCCCGATCCATCCCCAGATACTGAGGTGTCTGTGCTCATCTGCACAGTGGTTGGCACCGTGGCAAAGACTACCAGTGTCACCCACTGAAGTCGTGCCTGGGCAGCTCTGAGCTGCCGTTCACTAAAAGCACCAAGAGTTCACTCTGTACCCACAGCAGTCTGGCCTGTCATCATGTGGTCTGTGCTAATGTTGATTTACTTCTCAAGATATGGTAAAGGAAGAATGGGATTCCCTCATGGTATTCAGGTTCCAAAAATGAGCTGATAGTCACACAGAAAGAAACTAAACAAAATTGTGATTGAAGTTACAAGAAATTTGCTACAGCTCAATTGTAATTCTTATAAAAACTTCTGAACTTTATAAAATCTTGCTTGAGACAAGAAATTCTCCTCATAAAACTTACAGTTCATGTATATCTGTCCCACAGAGAGTAACTCCAAATGACTATATGAATAAAAACAACAAACAGTTACAATCCTCTTCTAACATTCCAGATAAGTCAATGCTGGCTTCCAGTAACAGTTACTAAAGCCTCTGCATCTCTTGCTTATGATCTGAAAGTAGAAATGTAGAAACTTCAAAATCTCAGAAAGGATTACAGTATTTTAAACACTTCTGGCATGGTTGAACTAGGAAGTGTTAGAGATTTCTTTATTCAATGTAAATTCTGCTTTTAATTAAAAATAAATAAATAAATAAATAAAAAGGAGGTTCAAGGAGGTTCAGACAAGTGATCAGACTTCTCCAGAACAAAACTCTAAAATGCTGGGGATTCATATGTGGATAGGGAGGGGGAAGAAAAAAAAAAAAAAAAAAAAAAAAAAAAAGACTAAAATAACTTCAATCTCTATAGAAAGCAGTACCATTTGCTCAGTTACTAGGTCTGTGACAAATGAGCTGTCACTGAAATGTGTAATATATGATCTGCCTCACTGAGCATTTCCCTTTCGTTTGAGAGAGTGCCTAAATAAATGTTGTATTCTATTAAGCACACGGCCTGCACAGTGTCAGAGCGATGGCTTGCGAGAGCGCTCCTGCTTGAGAAACTCCAACGCAATGGGTCCTTTCCCTGAGCGAACGTTTGGGGTACTTAGGCTTGTTAAACATAATGATATTTCTCAAACTACAATTACCCAAGCACCGTGGTGTCATCTTAGCTGAAGGAGGACTCTCCCCAGCTTCCCAGGAACAGGCTTGCCATTGTTACAATCACTCCCCATGTAGTCACCTTTTTAGAGTCAAGTTTTGACTACCGCCAAATGACTAACGTGCTATCATATTGTCAGCATGACTGTTCCCATTCCAGAGAGTGTGGGAAACAAAGCAAGCATAAAATATGAGCAAAATGACTCAATAGCTAGTACACTACTGCATTATTCTTGTTAAGTAAAGCACTGCATGGCAGCAGCTAACACACAAGATCAGGTCTTCTGCAATCATCTGCAAATACAGAGGCCACAGGAAATACATAGTAAAGAGTTATGATTGTAGGCATGCACAAGTGCAGGGGCAAATGGCTGGTGACATACATTTACTTTTCTTTCCTGTAGATGATCTGGGAGAAGGGGATTTCTCTTTTGTGCACTGCAGAACTGAGTAGGATTCAAACAAACCTCAATGAGTGCACCTCATGAAACACACCACCAAAACTGAACCAGAGTACAGAAGTTCTGGTTGCATCTTGAATCGTGTGTTTTGACAATCAGAGAACCCTGTAATAGTAAGGACCAAAGTCAGACAGGTGCCAAGACCGAGTCCATAAAATATGTAAATACACATGCAAGTCTGTATTTACCTTAGCAGACTTGCATGTGCAAATGGACAGTACCATGCATTTACCAATTATGTTCACACACGACTATCTTTGGCTCTTTTTGAAAAGATACCTATATTTTTCTTGATAAATCCTGGCCAAAGGCCTAGACCAGTTGGAACTGCCTTTGCCAGAAACTGTGGACATAAAATACTTTCCAGGTGGTACTTGGTTCCTCACGGAATCAAGCCCCAAAACAGGGAGTTCTTGTTGGAGTTTCTACAGTGAAGCTACTGATGGTTATGATGATCAAATAAGCAGGGCAGCCCAAAGGCTTGTTCACAAGCTTAAAGGAAAAGCACTGTAACTGTGAACTTGCACAGAATAACTGCTTATTTAGCTTTCAGTAAATGAAGTGTTCTATCTAATAGACTTTTTTTTCTTCCTCTGATGGCTAAATGCTTCCCCTATTACTAACGTGTGAAATGATCTAGAGTATTAGTGTTTGCATTAAGCAGTTACTTGCACAGACCTTGGAAAAACGACAGCTTCTGGCAAAATTTACTGGAGAAAAAAATTTCCAGATTCAGATTTGACTTAAGGCATTACTGTTCAATGAGGAGTGGCTTGGGCAAGATCTTATTTCCACTTTTGCCCTGCAAGAAAATAGGCAATGACTAGTAAATGAGTTGGAAATTATTACTATAATTAACATGTCTTCAAAGCAGCCGTTGGAAATTGTGCATGCAGCAACAAACTAATGAAGCTCCAGTTGCACAAAAACAAAAGGTCACAACAACCTGAGGGAAGCCAGGATAGAAGCTGTTTTAGAGAACTTTTCCCATATTGAAGGCAGACTCTGAAGAAGATAGTGGCAACACCATTCCACCCTGCATAGTTTCATTGTCTCGACAGTGAGTCTCCCCGTAATGAATGCCTGGTGCTGCTGTCAGCACACATTGAGGCATTTGGAAGTCCCTGCAGGAAAAAGAAAACAGGAGGTATAGAGGGGATGGGGGGGGGGGGATTGATGGGGGAGTTAGGATGAAGCTGGAAAAACGCAGCCAGAAAAGTACATTGGCAACATGGAGAGCGATTTGTTTGGCCAAAACTTGATTTATTGTGTAAATAATCACTTGGCCAGTGTGCGCTTACATATGGCATACACCGAGCAACTTAGTATGAGTCTTTTTCAAATGGTACAGCTCAGCTCTGCACTTCAGTTTTTCTCTCAAAGGGAAGATTATATTCCTGTGGCTCTCTCAAGCATACTTCAATTAAAATTGTACCCTGCCTTCAAATTCTGCCTGCTTTTGCAGAATAAGGGAAAAATATCTTCATACTAATTCTTGCTGTTTACTTGTACATGAATCAAATTCATATTAAAGCTTCTAACTGCATTATTTTTAAATCAGCAGCTAAAAAGAAATAAGAGTTGGAAAAGCACAGCACAAACATATTGTGTACAGGCTTTATACAAGCGCCCACGCACATATTTCTGTCATGACACCCACTTTTCCACATCATTCCTAATTTGCAGTGTTCTTGTTGCTGGGCCTGATCCAAATCCCACTGCAATGAATGTAAGGTTTTCAGCTGGTTTCAGATTGCCTGGGATTCAGTCTAGGCATTTAGGCTATAAAGAGCATATCAGGAATGCTAGCTCAGGAGGGGGAGGAAGATGTGAGGGGACTTTCACAATGTTGATAAACAACCAAACATACAAATGATAGCCGAAATTTCAAGCTACTTTGGAGAGAAAGCAAAAACTGCCCTTCTGAATGTTCTGGTATATGACAAAGTGATAGCTATCTCCAATTAACTCCTCAATTCTTCTTAGAAAAGCCTGAGAATAGAAGTCTCTAACTATAAAGATTCACTTAATTCTATTATTTTACTGTTTTGTTTTGTTTTTGAAATGGTTCCAGAATCCATTCCATCATTCCTGGCAGATTATTTCTCAGGCTGTGGGTTGAAACCAGTTGAGTAACACATGAAATTTCCTGGATACTAAACAACTTACTCAAAAAGTGTTACTTACTGCACAGCACTCACTCATTTATCTTCTTTCTGCACAGAAGGAAATGTCTGAATAATCTTCTTTAAATTAAATATGATCTACCTTCTCCCCCATCATCAGCAGTTAGTGGTAGTGAACTAAAAGATTTATCACCCTTCACACTTTCTGCTTTGGGTACCCAAAGAAAAATTCACATCTTCTACAGCTTTGGTCAGGAAATAAAGAGGATGCACAGGATCCTACTAACCATGATTTCATTTTTCCTCTTAACCTCTAATATTTTCTATAGCAGATAAACACCAGGTGCGATTTTGTTTTGATGCACTTCTTTCTCTTACACCTCTAGTAAGTTATTTCAGTGATCTGATCACAGAGCTACCCTTTAGTACCTACTCTGTCCATGAAAGAGATCCACTCACATGACGCTCAAATGATATAGCACGTAGGGCCAATTCCACTGTAACAGATAGCACACCATCTGTTAACTACATTTGAAGTCTGCAGTGGGACATGCTACAATCTTCTTTAAAACATCCCTGGGGTTACTTTTACAGGCCTGGAAAGATAAGGGAAAAATATTTCTTCCTTTGGAAGTAACACTGCATGTATCTTTCTTTTATGGCAGAGCATGGGGCAAAACAAGGTATACATAAAGCAGTGGATGTTTACAAAGCTAACACCACCTCTTAAATCTTTGTGATGTCTGGAACTGTGAGAAATGTGCAGTTTTCTGACAAGCACTTCATGTTCAAAATAAAATAACTGTTCAGATAAAATCAAGCTTCAACAGGCAAAATTTTACCATCTTAGTAATCCTGGAATTCAGTGTTTACAAGTCAGAATATTTATAACAGTGGAAAGTGCTCAGGACTCAAATGGCAATATTTCATTAAACTTTTTGAATAGTTAGGACAACAGGAACTCTTTCTGGAAAAAAATAAAAAACACACAAACCCACATCCTTTGTAAATTATTTGGTCATTTTAACAGATTTTATTTATTTATTTATTTATTTTTCACAGAACAGTATTATATTACTTTGTAAACTCTAGAAACTAGCAAAACTGTGTCAGAAACTATTGCCTGATGATGCAGTATAAACCAGCCCTCAAAAAATTTTCTTTCCTCACTAGTTAAGTCCAATGATACTTGAGAAAGTGGACCTCATAAGAAACTGAATAAAATCTACAGTCTTCCTTTCCCTTCCTGCTGTTTTATAAATCAATTTGCTTTTTGTTGTTGTTTCTTAGGAAACCCATGTTTCCTTTTGTCTCAGAAATGGACTGGGTCTGAGATATAGAACCCTGATCTCTCCTTCTCCCCGCAGTCTCTGTAGGTAACAACTAAACAGAAGCAGCTTAAGTGTTCCTATGTGATGGTCTTCTCTCACACAGCAAAATGTTCCTAAGCTGAAAAGCTGTATTAGACAAAAGAGTCCCCACATGATTTCCTCATCTAGTCTGCTGAGTCCTTTAGCCTCAGACAAACCAAAAAAAATGCACCTTCCATGGCTACAGTAGCAGTACTACAAAACTAGTCTAAGAGATGCTCATATTCTTCTCATGACCCATTATTCTGCTTCTCTTTCATTCAGTTTTGTTGAAAGATACAGACCGTATTTTACATCACTGTTTCATAAATGCAATAATTCAAGGTTGACTGAAGCCCACATAAGTTTTTACATGGCATTTCTCTGCTTGGGTCAGTTTGAGAAGCATTCACTCATCTGTAACTCCATTAACTACATAGCTGCTAAAGCAAGGAGGAGTTTGCCTCATTTTATAATAGATTTCCCTTTCAGATTTCCTTTATTCCAGAAGAGAATTTGAATGCTGACAGCAGTTTACTGATTTGTTTCAATCAATTTAATAAATTAAACAATAGTAGTTTGGGCTGTTACTTTCCATTGAGAAAGATGCCACATTTTATGATAGTGTCCATTAAAAGCTCTGAGATACTTAGTTCTTGAGCACTACTGCAGTGTTTAAGAAGCATGAACCATTTTGGTAAGTAACAACCATTTATGTTGAGTAACTTTAAGGAAAAAATACAAAGGTTATCTAGCATTTCAAGAAACAAAAAGGCAAGGCTGATGGTATTGCCTCATTAGAAAGGGGATACCCAGTTTAAACAGCTCCTTACAGAAACAAGCTATAAGTGTAAATACCAAAGCTGACTCTCTGATCACCTTATTATTAACAGGAAATTCAAGGAAATCATTGACAAGTGATGATGTTATAATGGATGATCATTTTGCTTGATAAAGCCAGAGATTTTACAGCATGTTTAGAAGCTAGGCAGGAAATGTGTCAAAGTGATTCTTCTCACGTTAACTGAGAGATAAACCACTGAGGGCTGACTTATCTACACTCTCAGTGCACAGACATTTAAGAACAAGGTATTTTGCATCTAGCAGTTCGGAGCACAGAGGAGAAGAGTAGGAGGACTCCTACTCCTACAGGATCCCCTGTAGCCTGCAGGCTACAGTAACAGCTGGAGTGCTCTTCTATTGTTCTACACCATGAGAAAGCTTTCATTTCCATGCTATGGCATCTGCAAGTTTCAACAAGTCATATTTCTGTGTCTAAAAGGATATTTTACCTCAAAGCACAAAATCAAGTCTTCAGGTACATTAAACTAAAATTTGCAGCTTGTCAGCTGAGGACTGATTCATGAGCGTATTCTGATTACAACATTCTTGTAAACAAGAAAAAAAACAACAAAACAAACAAACAAACAAAAAAAACACTAGGAGGCCCCATAAGACATTCTCATCTAAAAATCACCTAATTCTAGATAAGCCTTATTTTCTTTTAATGTCTCAGGGGATAGAGGGAGCTACAGAAAGAAAATAAGGGAAAAAGAGAAAAAAAAAAAAAAAAGAATAATTAAAAAAAAAAAAAACACAGAAAAAGGAAGGAAGGAAGGAAGGAAGGAAGGAAGGAAGGAAGGAAGGAAGGAAGGAAGGAAGGAAGGAAGGAAGGAAGGAAGGAAGGAAGGAAGGAAGGAAGGAAGGAAGGAAGGAAGGAAGGAAGGGAGGGAGGGAGGGAGGGAGGGAGGGAGGGAGGGAGGGAGGAAAAGCCAGTAAGACAATTGAGGGGGAAAAAGTATATCTACTGTTTCAGCATACTTTCTTTATAAAGTGTTTATAGCTCAGGTCAACTCAGAGGTGCATATAGAGATCCCTGTGAATCTATGCTTCTATTTTTAAAGCAATTGGAGAATACAGGAATATCTTCCATCTGGAATTGTTTTTAGAAATGCCATCTACAGGGGCAATGCAGAAACATGCTGTCAAAGAATAAACAGCATCTTTATGTAAGGCAATTAATTCTCCAAATGCAGTCCAATCTGTGACTGACTGGTAAACAAATGGGGTAACTGCCAGTATAAATATTTATTTGGGAACAGAGGCAGCTTCAAAACAAGCAAAAGTTTGTTGCAAGTAGTTAGTGTGTGCACTCTGAAGAGAAGGAGCATGAATGACTCTAAGCAAATGTTCAGTGGAGCTCTGCATAAAAACTGTAAATATACAGGAACATTTAAAGACTTGATTGTTGTTAGCAGTTAAACAAATTGATCATCATGACTTTTTTTTTTTTTTAAATTCCTTCAGTGAAATTTAGTACAAGCTGTTATTAAGGCAAATAAATAAAAGTCCAGAAAGCTATTATATCCATGTTATTTGTATTCGATCTACTAATGGTCTGATAATAATCAGTGCACAGACAGATGCAAATGTTAGTTACCAAATAGCAGCTACAGCCATTTGACATTTTACAAATCTTAACTTTTTAAAAATATTTAAATTTAAAAGGGGAAGATCTAAGGAAATAATGAAACATTCTTAATTTGTGGGACAACTTTAGAATGAGTTAGCATTTTCATTAGAAAAAAATACTGCTATGATTTTGTAACTGCAAATTCAAAAGGAAAACATGGTAATGGTACTTCCTTAATTTGTTAAAGCACAATTACATTTCCTTGATTAAAACATGTAGATGCAATTACTGGATATGTCATACTGAAATGTTAAAAATGGAGCCTTCTCAAAGGACAAGAACTGCTCTATGAAATTTTTAGTCCATATGGCATATTCTAGATCATCTCACAAGCAAAATAAGACATCCTCCAAATACAGAATGGTAGGGAGCTCTCAAGATAAATATTTCTGAAATTATCCTTTGGGTGAGGCATTAGGAACCATGTGGTTTTAAAGCAGAAATGCTCAACTAGCCACTATTTAGTGCCTGTGGTCAGAGTGTGCTGACTGGCTGACAACTGTGATGTCCAGTGTACCACAGGCTAGTCATGTTCAGTAAGAAGTTCTGCCAAGATAGAAAGGCATATCATTAAGGAGCCTGATACTGCAAGGTGCTGGGAGTGCAGAACATGCTGTGCCTGGCACAACTGAGGTCAAAAAACATAATTATTTCCATAGATACTGAAAAAACTTTCCTGAATACCTTGAACACATAACACTCGCAGAGGAATATGTTTGCTCCACAGAACGCGTGTGCAGTATTAGAGTAAACTGCCATTGGAGAATGATAAAGTTAGCTTAAAATTTGGTACTTCCTTTATTTTCTTCAAGGATTTCCGTCTGTGGCTATGTAGCAGATTATTTTTTCAGTCTGTCTTTTTAAGGTATGTTTATTTCTTATGTAAATGACAATCAGATGCTATCTGGAATTTACCTACTTTTCACGGCTCCAGTCTTACTTCGAAGCTTTCTGCCTCAGTATGTTTTCAGAGAAGGTAATTGTCATAGGTGACAGAAAAACCTGCTGCCCTTTCAAAAGGGATGGGAATCTTGAAACTAGGTTTACCATGATGTAAGTAAGTCTGCTTACTTACATCAGTTGCTCTGAAGTAAGGGCAACTTCCATCTGCTACACTTGATATTGTCTTCTATGCCTGATGATTCAGTTATTTGCTGGTACAACATACAGTCTCTGCTTTCCTGTGAAATTGACTTCCAAGTGGCAAAGAAGGTTCAAACTGTGATTTTCAGTCACAAACAAAAACACACAAACACACACATGAGCCCTCTTCAGAACTAGAAGATATTTTACTGGGGACTGAATCTTGCCATGTTGCTTGTCACTGAACCTGACCTTAAAATGGCAGCATGTATCATCAGCACCTTGGCTTGTTACAGCCTGTTCCATTCAGCATGCTGACTACTCCCAGGCGACTGATAGCAGAGAGCAATGGGAGTCCTTGGCAAATACTTGGTGATATTTAAGAATCTAAAACAAAACTCTGGGCTAAAAAGTTCATTGACTATCTTTAGTTGTTAGACTCCCTAAGCTGACAAGATATTTCCATTAAAAAATAAGACTTTTTTAACAGCTGTTAGATGCAATAGTAAACAATTTGAAAAGGAACAAATGCTTTCTGCCTTCTAAAGTTGTAAGATATGGTGGTGATTATTTTTAAACATAACCCTGTGAAATTACTTGTTTTGAAGAACAAGAGACTGATATGTACTGATATGATTAAAAAAAAACACACTATCTATTGTCATTTTAAAACAGAACAAAAACCTAAAGGGAGGAAGAAACATTGTGCAGCAACACCAAAGTCCTTCTCATATATTAAAAAAAATAAATAAATAAAAATAAAAAGTTACTTTATAATGTTCATTCATTTCTTGACATTAACAATTAAGTTTCCCAAACTTAGTAGGAAAATTCTACTGTATTTCCTACAGCAGTATGTGAAGAACATACTGTCCAAAAGAAAGAGTTTGATGACATTTGTTTAATGAATTTTAATAACAAAAATATTTTGAAAGTCAAAGGTTTAAAACACTAAGTAAAATTATCAGAAGTTTATCATAGATGTAGTAGAGGGGTCAAGGGTTTATTCTTATGTTATAAAAGCTCTTTCTTTCAAGGTCCAGTTTCCTTTTTAAAATTTATCTGCTGAACAGAAAGACAAAGAAAACCAATATTTTTTCAAAATATTATTGGAAAATGTGAAAACACTGCCAGGTATGGAACAGCCTACTTCAGGTAGGAATACAGAGAACATTGTTCATGAGTTGCTTGCATTATTCAGACTTAGATGTCAACTCAGGAGAGCTGGGGAGGGGCAGAGTAATTCTGAAAAAAAGTGAGAGGGCTTATTTACACTCTGCAAAATGCATTGCCTTGCTTTCTTTCCTTTATCTAAATTGCAATGCCATTTTATTCTAAAGCTCTCATTTCTGTAACATTAGGCATATTGAAATGAGCCACAAATCTGTGGCTATCTGGGAACTAAACAATTAGGTGAATTTCTTTAACCATACTGTGTCTATGTAATGTTACAGAGTATAAGGATAATTTCTCCTAGCTGTAGCCTATGCTAATCTAATACTGTTAATTTGCTATATAGAAGGGCTAACAATCTTCAGGCACACTGCACAAATACCACTCTAAACTTAAGATATTTCCACTTCTGCTGAAGCAGGTTCTGGCAGAATAGTTAGATACAAAAGATATGTATATCATCTTTCTATCCAATAAGCTGATAAGTACTCACAGAATGATTAGCTGAAACATTATATCTGAGTAACAGCAAGTATAGGACCACCTCCAAAAGCTACAGAAGTAGCAAAACCACAGACATTAAATCCTGACCAAGGTCCTGAAGTGGGGTGGCAATGGAAAGTCTTGGGGCTTTCCTCTAGCATACCGCAAAGCAGCATAGTAAAGTTTGCGCCGTAGTATTTTAATAAATTACTTTCGTGATGTTCCAGGGAAAAGCACCCAGTCAGAGAAGCTATTTCATATGTTGCTGTTAAAAAAATAAAATAATAAAATAAAATATATAATATAATATAAAAATAAAATAAAAACAGCAGTGTATTATGTGGATTGCTTTGTTTTCTACTATACTAATGTTTCTAAAACCCATCTCCTACCTAACAGAACTGCTTCAGAAGCACCTGAGGGCTGTCTTGTAGGCTTTTAAAAGGAAATCTGAAATTCAACATCGAGTAGAGCTCAGGCTACTACAAAGGGGTTGCTATTTATTGTTATCACCAAGAACAGTCACATAAATTTTACTAGCGTTATATGACAACAATGTTATCACTTAGCTGCAATTCTGGGCAACTTACAAATAGGAAATTTTTCAGCCTGGAAAATGACTGGCCTCTGAAATAATCTGTAGTAATAGTTTGATGACAACCACTGTGCAAGTTCAAACAGCAAGAGAAACTCATGACCCACAAGAGGGGAAGGATCAAGCTCACACCTGGACTCAATATGTTCATTAAGTAGAGATATGTATTCACTTCTAGGATGGTCTAGAGGCTAGATTTTTGAATCTCTTCCCCATTGGAAGAAAGCTGTTTCTTATTTGCATCTCACAGTATTTTCTCACTTTAAAACTTGTTCCTGAAATGTAAACAGACGTTAATGCACCATTGCTATTCTTTACTCTAGTCTTCAGTTCTAAAAGAGAAGTCATATCCCCCTCCCTTGGAACAGAGGGTATGGAAAAGCAACTGGAAGTGGAATAATTAATGAAAAATAAAGAAAATTGATTAATGAAAAGCTCAAGAAGGAAGAAGTATTTTTCATGTAAATTCATTAATTATACTCCTAACTATTCTAATACAAATACACTCCTAACTATTCTAATACAAAAATGCACTGTCAGATTTTTTTTGTTCTAAGTCACCTCCAGAACATGAAGATATTCATTAAATGAAAGTCTCATGAATTTCAAACATATGTGCACCAGTGAAGTTAATGAAGTTTCATTCATTCGTGTTAGTGAAGTTTTTTGCATGCTGACTTGTTTGTAGGATTCAGACTTAGTAATATTATTTATTATGGTATAATAAAGCATTTTTATTTGTAAAATCTTTAAATAAGAAAAAATATGTATAGAGATGAATCAATATGTTCACAGGATACTATAGCTTCCTGTAGCTTTTTCAAAATCACCTTCCAACCCAAACCATTCTACGATTCTATGAAAGTGCCTCTGAAGTTAAAATGCAAGTATAGCAGCATGTGTTTCATAGAAATGATTATAAGCTGAACATAAACTCTTCCTGTATATTCCTGTCTGAAATAGGTAAAATAACATGAATGGTTAAGTTAAGGTCTGAATGCTTATCCAAACTTTAGAGCGAGCATGAGGTTTTCTAACAGTTCATTTTCATTATATATATTTCATTATTATATATATATATATATATAAAAATTATATATATATAAATAAATATATATTTCATTATATAATATATAATTATATATCATATAATGAAATATGTTATATTTCATATATATATATGAAATATAACATATTTCATTAAATATATATTATATATTATATATATAATATTACATATTATATTATATATTGAATGACATAATTTTTTAAAGATAGCCACCCTATATGTGAGTTATTTACTACTATTATCTTGAGAGAACAGCACTTACGTAAATCCTTTCTTGATAGGTTCACTGATCAACACATTTTTTTCTCAAAATTCCAGAGTGTTTGACTTGCTATAATCTTACTTAAGTCAATAGAATGTTTTGTGCCAATTTAAAGAAAATTCTCAAGGTTTTCTATTGATTGTTCTTCAAGGCAGTCATATATAAAGGCTTATACTCTTTGGATTCTGTCTTTCATGACCAAATAATAGTCATAGAAAAATAAAATATTGCTTAGTTGTTTTTATTTGAAGAGACAGCAGAGTTCTCAGTGGTTGTGAGATTTCAAAATGGCAATTTAATGCAGAAATTTGTTAAACTACTTTTTATGCTTTATAGCCTTTTGTTTAGACAAGCAAATGTAAAATGGCTCAGTAGCTCAGAAAATTGGTGCACTTAAGTTGTAATTGTTCTTCCTGGGCCACATATGAGTGGATAAATAGCATAGGAATTAATAAACACTGGTAAGTAAAACTTCTAACTACTGATTCATGAGCTATTTATCTGGAACTTTACTATCCAAAAAAAAAAAAAAAAACAAACCAAACAACAATGAGTGCCACTGTATCTCATGAGTTCTGAAACATGATTTCCAAGTTTTCTTAAGAAAACATGAAGCCAGAGCTTTTGAACTGAGAGAGTAGCAATGCCAGGGTATATTGGCTTTTATTGCAGTAAATAAGAATGGTATATCATGTTTAGTTTCTTTATAGATCATGAAATGCAGAGGCCATATACTGTTCCTTCTGACAGGAATGGGAAATGTTTTTTCAATGGTGGACAAATATAAATAAATGAGAACTGATTCATAATGATGCATAATGATTCCTGGTGAAAAGTTCTATTTTGCATAGCTTCTGAAAGAATGAAGAACAAATCCGAACTATAGAAAAGATTAAAATGTACTTTACCCTAAACAAAAGCACAAGAAGAAGTATTCAATAATATGACGTGGTATCAAAATGTAAAAAATACTGAAAAACAGATAGCAAAAACAAGCCACAAACTTTGACTAAGCAGAAGAAACTCTTAGTCTACATATACATTAGGTAAATTTTCCCATTTGGTAGTAGGCAAGAGGACCATAACTGAATTTCAGTAACTATTCTGAATATTATTGCAGAAAAGATTTTCTTTTTTAAGACACTTAATTTAGAAAATTAAAGGTAACAAGTGACATACTGTCAGGAGAAAACACCCCATCGTGCCTTTATCATCTGCACCCGACAACCTTGAGAAAGTAAGGTGAGGAGTCTTTTGGATCATTTATATTTACTTTAAAATATTTTGGAATATTTCCACTGAGGAACTTCCAGAAGTTTTTTGTAAACAGAAATAGTAATTTGTTATCAGGTTGTTCTAAGACTCTGTCACTCACCCAGAAAGATCTGATTCCTGAAACTATCAACAAAATCTTGAGGCTGAATATAATTAATGTCATTCACTCCTTATATCTTTATAAGTATTGGTAAATAATTCTTCTTTTGCATTTTGAAGATCAGTTTGAACTGAAGAATATGTCTTACATTTATATGTCTCAATTTAACCCTGCTTTTCTTCTGAATGAGGGTTACAAAAACTAAAATTGAACTCAAAAGAAAGTCATTGTCATTTCCCCTCCCTCCCCCCTCTTTTTTTTTTAGTATGTTTTTCTTGTTCATTCGTTGTTTAATATTGTTCTTAAGCACTATTTACCTAAAGAAAAAATAATAATATGTCTGGCTACAGTTTTTCAAACTGAAAAACACAGAAAACTTGTGACTCAAATGCTTCCTACTTCCCCATCTCTTATTAGAAATCAGCACCCTGTTAAGGTTATTTCTCTCATAATCTTCCATTCCCTCTGGTCACATAAGACTCTCTTGCCTCTGTCTTCCCTAACTCTTCATTCCCATCTACAAGTTGCTATCCTTATCTTAATAAAGTCAGTAGCTTTGTCATTCACAGAGATCGGGATTTCCCTTCTCACATTCCTTTTAAAAGGAGTCTCCAACAAGAACACCCTCAATCTTTCCACTGCTTCTGACCCGCTCATCCTTTTCTCCTTCAAACACAAATACTGAAGCTTCATTACAAACAGCATCAAAATGTGGAGTGGGGGGGGAAATCTCTACATAGGAGAAAGAAGCCACTTCCTGAGGAAACCTTGTTTTTGTTTTTCTTTCATCTGTGCTCCTTTACAAACACCATAAAGCCACAGTGGAATAAAATTAGAACAACAAATAAAAGCTCTACAGCGACATCTCTCAATGGCTGGAAAAATACATTTTCATGTGAATGATGCATGCTTGCTCTTCTCTGAATTTCTGGCTTGATTTGGGGCATTTCCATGTCTTATTTTCTATTTTGCTTTCTATTTTACCTTGCTGCAATCCCCAGCAAAATTGCCATATACCTATTCTATATACGTTTGTTTTCTGTGGTGAATGGTAATTGTTCCTTCCACTACTTGTCTGAAATCATGAATCAACAGACACTGCCTGACAAACTTGTTGAGACAAATGCTGCTTTACTGAGTTAAAGACAAACATCCCTATTGTTCCTAATTTACTGTCAAACCAGAAGAAAAATGCTCTATTCAAAAGGCAATGATTTACACGATCTTAAACAATAACTGTCTTATATATGAAGCTACAGTAATTTGGAATTTCTATGCATCCAAAAAAAAAAAATCTCATTGACATGACAAATATCAGGATTTTCCCATTTAGAGTAAAAGCTATTACTTTTAGCTGATTGCATTTCTAATCTGGAGGTGATAAGAACAATGTTATGACTTGTTTGTTTGTTTGTTTTCTAGTTCCTTGAAAAGCTGTTCTTGTTCTCACTTTAAGTGACAAATGAATTTGGGGGAATTCAGCCTAAACGTTATAGGAAGCTGAAAGTCTTGATCAAGCCTTGTGTACTACAGGTTACTTTAGCAGAAGGAATAGTTTAGAATAACATTCCAGGGTAGAAATTTTAATTTACTATGAGGGGAAGCATACTCTGTGCCCAGACATTCATCTGCTTCCTCTTTCAGTCTCAAGCAGCAATAGTAACTACTGTTATTCCACATTCCTAGACACTGGACACTTTGGCTTATGATAACAACATACATCTTAGAAACTTTATCTGGACTATGTTGTCTCAAGACGGTGAGGATCTTTAGCTACATCAGAAATAAAATAGACTCCAAAGAGGAGGAAAATAAATACATCAGTTCTACATGATGGAGCTCATCTAACACAGAAGTCTATCCACAACGTAGAAGTAGGTGCCAAAACCATAAAAAGAGGAAAGATGAAAGGAAGACCCCTCTCAGCTTTCTGAATGCCAGTTTACACAGCTCTTCACTTAGTTCCATTTAGTGAATTTTGATTGTCTTCTTCATCCCCACCCTCTTCATCCCTCTGCATTCTCCAGAAAGTTTAGGGATGCCTTTGCTGTACTAGAAGCCAAGACAAAGTTAGGTAAGCTTAGCATGCTTACTGCTGTGGAGCTAGCCCCACAGCAGCTGCTACCTGGGAACTCCAGAAGAAGGCTCAAAATGAGCAACTGCTCATGCAGAGAAGAGATTTCCATGTAAAAATGAAGGTCTAATAAAAAACAAAAACAAACAAAACAAAACCTACTATTCCCAATTTGGAAGAGCATTGGATCCTCTTCTGCATTTTAATGCCAGAGCTGTTTGGTCAGGTCAGAACTTGCTGTAATAAAGATGACTACTAGCAGCAGTATGTTTTATTTTCACAAGAAGCACTCATGCATTTTTTTATTCTCCTTTTTTACCCTGCATTTATTTCTGTGAATGTTTTTACTGAATGTATAAACAAGAACAAATGCTCAAGTGACAAAGGATACTTTTTCCTTTACAGGAATCAGGGTCAATCTTTAACAAAGAGCTTCCTTGCAACTGCAAAAGCCCCATAATAATCTTGCAGGAGTCCAAGCAACCCCCAGCTCTTAGGTTGACTTACACTGAGAATATTTGGCCTTCTGTATCAGTATGATTTGACCTCAAAGTTTCCTGACTGGAGTTTGTTAATAGGAGAGTAAATTAAATATTTTTAATCTCTTTATAACAAACAGTCTTGGAACTAATTGTTATTGTTTTTCTGAGGAGCTTTCAGCCACACACAGAATGTTAGAACCTGATATTTTGCTTTTGAGGTTTAAAATGCACCCCAACCTACTGAGACGTTTACAGCTTTTTTTTTTTTTTTTTTTTTTTTTTTTTTTTTTAATGGCATTGTAGCTGCCATAGGAACATATTGTAACTGTCAATTACAAACCACTGACACCAGATTTAACCTCCTACACAAGTGTGCATTGCAACTGGTGTTTCCCCAGACAAGACATAACCATTCAGCTAGCAAGAGAAAAACATTTGGTCTCTTAATTACTTTCTGTACAAACTGTATAATTAAAGTTTTGTTCTGTGATTTTGTAATGAAAACAAACAAAACTATTTGTAGTTGTCTTCCCCCTTCTCCCCCCCCCCCCCACCCCCACCCAAATAAAATAAAATAAAAGGAGGAATGAAGGGAATAGGAGGGGAGAAGGGTAAGCAGCATTTTGATATCTTTGCATTAATAGTCTTTGCATTAAATATTCAACTACAAGCTCTCCTCAGCCTGTTCTGGAAAGAGCATGAAAACAAGCACTTGCAACGATTATTTTTGTAAGATGGAGCACAAATTTCAAATGACATGAAATCTCTCAGTACACTTCTTCAAATCCTCCTTCTCAGTCAATAAGAGCATTCAAAACTGGACTGAGGATGTGAAAACCACAGCCTCCCTTCAGATGTGCAAACAACTCACGAGAGTTGGTGGCAGAACTACCCAAGCAGGAACAGTGCCTGACAGCACCTGGGTTATCTGAGAGCCCAGAGGAATAACATCACAGTATCCAGTGGACTTAGAAGGTGCAACCACTGAGAGACAGCTTCGAGGGCCTTTACTGCTGCATAAAAAACTGGCAGCCAGCAGTCACTGATGGGAACTAACCAATAAGATCTGGCAGTTTCAACAAACATCTTCAGGGTGAAATAGAGGGAAGCATTCTCCAAGCACATCCTATGCAGGCCCATTCTCTAGCTCATCATATTTTCTAAAATAAAATGTTTAATCCTACTTCAATGAAGGCAGCTGTAAGACAAACAATTAACTTATCTGGAAGAACACTTTATTCTTGATTCTACTATGAAGGATTCCAGTATATGGCCTATTTAACTATTTCCAGACTGACACACCTATTTGATTTTATAACTGGCAATTCCACTGTGAAAACATAGATTGTTTTTAGCTAGCAAGACTATTTGCCAAAGAAACACATTAACACCCTCTTTTCAGGTGTAAAGGGAAGAAAATGGTGAAATTTGTACTGCCATGAGAAGAGAACAAAATGAATTGAGCTAAAATGTGTCCATTTTAAAATTCACCAGTGGGCAATGATCAGTTTTATTGGTATAAAACTGGAATCACACTTCCAAAGCTGAGTAAGTGTTAAGCACATCTATACAAGCGAAGTGTAACCATATGCGAGTTCAAACAAATTGTGCTGGTTATGAGAGAAAACTTCATACTTTACTGTTTAGAAAATATGATTTAATTTTTTCTAAAGGAATTTTCTTTCAGTGGGAATAATTTTGTTACTAACAAAAAAAAAGGACAAGGTGTTTTCCAATGTAAACGTTTAGATTCATTTTGATTTCTTACTATATCTGAATAATATGAAAATTGCAAATGAAATTGCTTAAGCTGGCTTTACTGTTCATTACAGGTTTCTCTGCATATATTTTTTGTATCTGTAAGTTTAATGACTGAAAAATGTGGCAAATATCTTTGTGTGAAGCCTGATATCAGTGAAACTGGAATGGACAAAAAGTATATCCTCTATCATCCTTTTAGTTGAACATTTTTCTCATTAATAACTTGCTTAAGCCTTATTTGTTCGGAATGGTAAGATAACAAAAACAAGCTACATCATCTTTCAGTGAGTAATAAATTATTAAATAGTACCTTAGTACCTTCTTTCTCAAATTTACTCACTGGAGTCAGCACTGATGTCACAGAAACAGGGAACAGGCTCAGCAGAGGACCTAAAAAAAAAATAAAATAAATAAATAAAAAAGGTTTACTGATAGCGTAATAAACTTTAAACCCAGAGCAACATAAAATGAAACTGAAGTAACTTTAGCTTTAGTGGAAATATATGTAAAATAAATAGGGATATGGAGAGTTATCTGGGTTCTATGTAACTACTACACATTAGAGAGTAGAAACATTAGCACCTTGGATCTTCAAGGGCAAAACATTTAAATACCCAATATACAACAGAGACAAATGTATCAATGGGTCTTTTTTGTTTGTTTTGTAAGAAGAGGGAGAATGTAAAGATGAAATGTGATTTATAAAAACACATGATTTTAAAGATACAATTAATAAAAAAATTCTGTGGTGAGCAATCACATTTTGTCAAATATCTATTAACACTACTCATTTTTAACAAAGAAAAAAAAAAAGGAACAAAACAGAAAAACAGGACAGCAGTAGTACGGCAAACAAGTGGGAGGGGATTAGGGTCTGATACTGAACAAGTCTTAATGTTTCCAGATGGACAGTATTTTCACTACAGAAGGAGAAATTCTCCCATGTCATAACATTTCTCCATTACTCTTCTATGACATGATTTGTTCAGAAATGGCTAAAAAACAGCATTTCTACAAGCATAAAATGCAAGATCATTACTGAAGAAATCCTATGATTTTGTGAGGGCTGCGGGGGAAACCAGCAGGAAAAGCTTGGCCTACTGAAGTTGATGCCAAAAATCCTAGAGGATTTTGATCAAAATTGCTAATATTAGTTTAAAATGCTGTCATGATACTATGATGTGCCAGAAACCTGCATTCCTTGCCCTCCTTGCCCTTTGAATTTCCACCAAACTTCTTTGGGAAGTCAAAAGATTAAACAAGGCTTTACGAAGTCATTCCAAGTTATTTGGCTTGATAAAAGACATAGTTGTAGAAAAATTAAATTATGAATTAATGAGCTCAGGGCAATGTTCCCAGATAAAATAATACATAAGAAAGGAAAAAAGGCAAGTGATGCCATATATATACTGACTCAGCAAATCACAAAAAGAAATAAAAATTTAAAGGTCACAGAATTTTTTCATGTGTCAAAGCCAAATGCATGCCTTTTGAACAAGAAGAACTGAAAATTCACTTTAATCAGACAAATTTCATAGAATCATCAAGGTTAGAAAAGACCTCCAAGACCGTCCGGTCCAACCATCCCCCTACCACCAATGTCACCCACTAAACCATGTTCCTAAGCCCAACATCCAACCTTTCTCTAAACACCCCTAGGGAAGGTGACTCCCTGGGCAACCTATCCCAATGCCTGACTGCTCTTGCTGAAAAGAAATATGTCCTCATTTCCAACATGAACCTCCCCTGGTGCAACTTGAGGCCATTCCCTTTAGTCCTATCACTAGTTACCTGAGAGAAGAGGCCAACCCCCAGCTCCCCACACCTTCCTTTCAGGTAGTTGTAGAGAGCAATGAGGTCTCCCCTGAGCCTCCTCTTTTCCAGACTAAACAACCCCAGTTCCCTCAGCCGCTCCTCACAGGACTTGTGTTCCAAGCCCTTCACCAGTTTCGTAGCCCTTCTCTGGGCATGCTCCAGCACTTTGATGTCCTTCTTGTACTAAGGGGCCCAAAACTGAATACTCGAGTACTCAAGGTGCAGCCTCACCACAGCCGAGTACAGGGGAACAATTACCTCCCTGGTTCTGCCGGCTACACTATTCCTGATACAAGCCAGGATGCTGTTGGCTTTCTTGGCCATCTGAGCACACTGGTGGCTCATGTTCAAGTGAGCATCAATCAGCTTCCTCAGATCCTTTTCCTCTGCACAGCTTTTCAGCTACACTGCCCCAAGCCCATTGTGCTGCATGGGGTTGGTGTGGCCAAAGTGCAGGACCCCGCACTTATCCAGGTTGAACCTCATCCCATTGGCCTCTGACCATCAACCCATCCTGTTCAGGTCCCTCTGCAGGGCCTTCCTACCCTCTGGCAGATCAACACTTCCCCCCAGCTTGGTGTCATTTGCAAACTTACTGAGGGTGCACTCAATTCCCTCATTCAAATAATCAATAAAGATATTAAAGAGGATGGTCCCCAACACTGACCCCTACAGAATGGACGTGTATAGGAACAATCAAAATAAATATAGAACAAGAGTAAATTAGTTTTTAACTGTTAGAGCCATTGTTATAGCCCAATGTCCTTAGATCCATGCTGATATCTCAGTGGGAGGTACAGCTTAGCTAAACAGCCATACGTCACAGCAAAGCACAAGCTATATGGCTCAATGCATGGGTAATAGCTGAAAAAATAACACCTGTGTTGAAGCACATTGAGGAAACAATGGTGCTTCACTACTTTCAGTCTTTCATTGCTAAGATTCAAATGTTTAGTCATCAACATTTTTGTGTTAAACACTACATCATGCATGGAGGTGTTTGCTGAAGCCAGCATACAAGAGGAATTTGGTCTTCTGGATAATAACTCTCTTCTATTTCTCCTACTTTCAGTAACTGCAAGCTATTTATGATTGGATGTTGCTAATCAAAATGTAGATGCCTAAAGTAATAACTTTAACTCACAATCACTTGCAAGAATAGGAGAAGTCTGTTAATGACCTTAGAATAATGAAGCTGTTACCACAAAAATACTTAATAATGGGACTACAAATCTAATAGTCTTCACCCCATTCACAAGGGAGCTTTACTTAGCAGAGACTAAGCTAAAACTTAGACTTGGCTTAGGAGTTTATTTTTGTGAAAAGTGGCAGAACATATTCAGTAAACGCACAGGGTCATGAAATAGGAATTCACATTACATACACAATAAGCTGCATCACAGAACGTATAGTCTGGGTTTACCTGAATACTGAAATTAGTTTAAATAACTAGCGTTGTGACTTGCTACTGCAGTCTGAGCCTTTATGCGACAAAGCAGTGAATTAAATAAATGCTGCTTCTGAAGAAACACCACTTAGAGACACCTGTAAAAATATTGGTGGCATTCAGCTACACATGCCTGTGCTGAAAAAAGACATAGCTGATAATGGAAACATCCATTTATCATATTTTATGCTTTGCTTCAGTTTATACACAGAAGGGGTTTACAATGGTAAGCAAGAGGGAAGTGTGGTGGTAGGACAATGATATGTCAAGACAGTGACGTGTCAAATATTTCAGTTCATTGTGCTTCGAAAATTAACTCCCACTGTATGTGGCAGCCAGAAAAAAACGGAAAGCTTCAGAGAAAGTGAAAAAGAATAGAGAGTTTACAAAACAAGTACTCTCTTCTCAGCTGTCTAGCATATGCATATACTGAAAATGTATCACTTCCACCATCTTTACTTTTCACATCAGATCAAATTACCACAATGTTTAATGTTTTTGTTAAATTGTTTTTGGTTGGAAACCAAAATGTTTAATGTTTAATTTTATCATGAATCTAATCTTTCTGTTACAGATAAGCATCTATATTAACCACACAAACTTTAAAATTAATCAGAGTAGCTAAGCTAATCTTTGCTATTATTAGCTAAGCTCACATTTGTTGATCTGTACTGTTGCTGACTAGCTTGAGCTCTAATTTAGCAACAGATCCCTTTGTCTATGGTGATGGATCAAAGGTCAGACTAACTCCAACCATGTGGAGCCTAATGATAGCTAAGGGAGACCCATGATGGATATAAAAATAGAACTAAAGATAAAGGCTTTAATCACAAGTGACAAATTAGATTTTTGATGTGTCAAGTTCAATATTAATTATTTTCAGCTGCTCTGCTTTTTCTTTTGTCTTAAGGAAACTACAGCAATCTGCTGACATGAATGGAAAAGTTCAGGTGCAAAATGACCCCAGTTCAGTTTGCAGATTTACAGGAAACCATATACTATCCTTGGAGCATTTAAGTACTATGGGCTGTAGAAAAACTGTGGCCTGTAAAAACATAAATCAGGAGATGATACTGCTCTTTTCCCAATTTTAGAATAATCTAAATCTTCTAATATTGTTGTGCACTACAGACTGACATAAAACAACCAGAAAACAAACAGATTTCTACCAGAAGAGAATCAACAATTGTCTGGAGGAACATTTCTAATTAAATTACTTTGCCATAAATTAAAAACATGAAAGAAGTGGTCATTTCTTTTCCATTTTTCCAATGATGACATTTTTTCAATATCAGCCTGAGCCATCCACCCCCTACCAATAAAAGGTTCATATGTTTTATGCATTAAAAATTTTAAAAAATATATTAAACAAAAAAAAAATAATTAATCAATTGCACTCTCTGATGTTTTGAAAAAAAAAAATATATATATATATATATATATATATATATTAATAGTAGAAAGTCAGTTAGGCTGCAAAAATGAACATATCCAGAAATTCTTTAATGAGAAGGAGGAAAACTGAATAACATGGAAATTTAAAAGGAAACTGAGCTGAGCAATGTGACGGATTCCAAGATAACAGCTTTGCTTCCTTTACCTTTGAACTAAAATGTAAACATTTTTGATCATTTAACAGAAGTATTAATGATATCTGATCAGTTGACTGTGTATGACGAGCTAATAGCAAAAGCGATTAAAGAGCAAAGTGGTATATCAAATATTCAGTCATATACATAATCAGTAAAAGCTTTCCCTAACTTAACTAAACACCAACCACCTCAAAAAAGATATGGTGGTCACATATGATGTCTGAAAATATTTTTAATACACTGATATCTGCATGCGATTACTAGTCTGGGTTCTTTTAAATAAAAATATCTGAGAGGACACTGTTTATCCTGACTACTGGAGACAGTAACAGTATGAAACTGAAGCACCGAGATGAAGATAATAATAATAATTTCCATAAACTTAAGCAAAATTAGGTGTAAGGTTTTAAGCTCTCAGAAACGAACATGGATGTAATTAATTAGCTCAAAAGATACCACAAAGTTTGTAAAATTGACAGTAGCAAATTGGAGAAACAATTATAGTAGTCTTTTGCTTGGATAAGAGCTTGGGAAAGTAATACAGGCAAGATCTATCAGAGAAAGAACAGGGAAACATATGAGCTTTGTGGCAGAAGTATACCTGCCACAGGAAGACATATACATGTACATTTCAACACTACCAAGAAAGCCATTCTGCACTAGGGAATAGGACAAAATAGAGAATAGTCCTGTTGATACACGGTCAAAAAGAGACAAATGAAATGGACTAGTGGGCAGACATTAAACACGTTTGTTTAGTTTCTTCTGCTAAAAGAGTATTTCTGGAGAAAAGGAAGCATTTCATAAGGTGAAAGAAAGATGCAGTGGGTTGACTGGACTTCTAAGTCACTGGGAGTAATGATTTCAATCCTTCATCTCAACCAATAGCTTCCAGCACTAGGATGCAGATGGTATCAATGAAAGAAAGGAAGAGAACAGGAGATTCATTGAAACATCTTTTAGCTATTAAGCAGAAGGCCTGCGTTAAACCTCATACTCTACGCTTTCTGGCTGAGAGCTGAACACCAAAACTGCAGTGGCTAATGAAGTGGCAGACAGAGAAAAGAAGGATTTGTAGCATGCCTAGAAGGATGAAAGCAGCTTGCACCGCAGGATCATCAACAGCTGAAATCTAGCCTTGTTATCTAGCAGGGTGTGACAATCCCAGACTGCAAGTTGTTCTTGTAGAAGACAGGGAGAAACTAAGGGTTTCCAATAGTGTTGCAGCACAGGAGAGGTTTATAAAATACTTATGTGCGATACCAAGTTTGTCTTTTGCTAGCATGATTTTTTTTGTTTCTTTGTTTTTTTTTGGTCCCTTTCAGAAAATATAAATTATGAATGTGGAAAAAGAACAAGGTATTAAATACAAGGAGTTTAGTGAATTTTTTTCAGGTTTCTGGTTGGGGCTTCAGCCTACTATTACTCTTCTAAGTTGAATCCTCATGCCCCGTGTTGTCAATCAAGCCCTGACTAACAGGGTTACAGAAAAAAAGATGATGCACTAGCTGATGAAAAGACACTCACAAAACTGTTCTCTGACTTATACTGATTGATTTCACTACTGACCCAAAAAAAAAAAAAAAAAAAAAAAACACGTATTCACAACATGACAACATGATAGGCTTATAAATTCTTTCCTCAGCTGTATTCAGAAGCGATCAAAGCAAATTATCTTTTTCTCACCATTACCTGACTAACACTCATGAAAAGAGTGCTTGGAGTTATAAACTGGATATAAATGAGTCATCACACTTTATTACATCAATGCGTGCAAGTTTTCAGGGACTGACCTTTGGACTGACCTGCCAGAGGTATAGCCAAGCCATCATCCTCTGACATGCTTTTACTGAGGAAGAAAAAATCTTTGTAATAGCACAGAGGAATTTACTAATCTGACATCTAGTTTAGCAGATTAATCTTGGATTTTCTTTGATCATGCCTGGCAACAATGTGCAGCAAGTCAAACCAATCAACAATTATTAATTAAGGGTACAATAAAGAGCAGAGACTATTTAGTTATGAATGGTACACACTGACTGAATATTATGAGTTCTCAGATGAAAGAAGCATTTTCTAAGTGACATAGATCATACTAGATAAGCTGCAAGACAGTTGTACAATGCAAGAGGGAGCCCTGAAAGAATGTTACCAGAGTCAAGAGGGGAAAAAAAAAACTGGAAAGCTTCCTGTGGGACATGAGTGAACCAAAGCCTTGCACTAAGATTCATTCAAGTAGATCTAGAAACAGTGGTGCAAACCCTACTGTGGATACTCATGTATTGCTTGCAAACACCAACTATAAAACCCTGGTCTCACAAAACAGGTGAATAATAATAATAATAATAATAATAATAATAATAATAATAATAATAAATCCTTGTTAATCCGCCTTGGCCTTTCTTAATGTTAGGTGGTATAGTACTGCTTACACAGTAGGAAGTCATCTCCAATGCTCAATGACCAGTTGTTTAGCTGGTGCAGTCTCATTTTTGTACTCTATTAGGTTTATATATATATATATACACACAACTATGAATCTGACTTCAGATATTCTGGTACTGAATTTTTAATTTCTTCTATTATGTAATACAGAAAGTCAAGAACTTTGTTGAGAACCTGCTACTCGTACAAAAGCAGACTGAAGACTATCTGGCTCTACCTTTGTAATTGTAAACCAAGCCTATGTTCCTACCTGTGTAACATTATAAAGAATGACTAAGCTTTAATTATTCTGGGAAATGCAGTGAATATAAAACAAAGTGAAATGCTTAAGGCCATTTTTTTTTTAATAGAAAAGTATAAGGAAGTAACAGGCGTGTACCAGCTTAAAACTTTATTACTTAAATAATTGCATAATTATACACTGGGAAAATTGGTTGATACAAAAAAAAAAAAAAACTCTCTTTAATGTTTGCAGTTTCTTGTGCTATTTTAATATGGAATGGGATATTTACAGCCAAATTGAAGGAGATCTTGTAAAAGTTCAAGGCATTCTCTATTAACAGCATTCAAAATTTTCCCAAAAGCTGCTTGTCAGCAGAGAGCAGAGGTGACTGGTGAATACTTCTTGAGTGTTTAGAGCAATAAAGCAGCCTAGTAGGTGGGGGGCACTCTGGCACTGTCAAAATCACAAAACATACACAAAGTCAAAACACAAAAGCAGCTAACATGTACAAAGAGTAAATTTCTAATAGTTCACAGCTCTGCAGCCAGCAGAGAAAGAACTAATGAGGATCCAATGGTCAAACCAAAACCAGTAATGAGGCACACATTTAAATACATGGGTATTTAAAAAACTATCTAAAACCACACAGCAGAAAGTTCACCAACCATCATTTGAAAACAAGGGTTAGCATTTTATACATGTGTCACAGCCTAAACATAAGGTCTATGCTCCTTGCATCAGCTATTTCATGAGCTTGGTTCACCTGTGTTAGGCAGAATATCCAAGTAGATACCCTTCTCTTTTAAAATCCATGAGTACTTGACTAAGTTAAATAACATTTCTACAGCCATATTATGAAGTGGGTGGATTAGTGTTAGCCTACATTTGTATCATGTATCCAAGTATGGTTTCTAGTTATCAGGAAATCTTTCAATAGGCTACAATTTGTCCTGTTTGATTTTAATTCTTGTTAAATTTTAACTCTTCAATTAAGATTTTGCTGTCATAACTGAAACAGTTATTTCTATTGAAGCTTTAAGAAATTTAATATTCTAATTGCCAATAGACCTCCCATTGTGGTGATCAAATGGTAGAATATATTAACACATAGGTACTTTATTGAAACCAAAAGTAACACCGACAAACTTCTATATATCACTTACCAACAGCACCTATTGTTCCTGCAAGCTAAAGCACATTTGGTATTAAATGTTTCTTATTTGTAAATTAGGTTCAGTTTGTCTAGACTTTCAGCTTCTGTCTAATAAGTGGGAAATACAGAGTTTTAGCAAGCATAGGAAGAGGTTGAGAAGGAGTAATAGTATTCTACATTTGAAATTCACTATTGCTTGTAAATTATTGTTTTAGGGCCTTCTCTGAGCCTTTTTCCTGATAAAACTTACGTCATGTTCAAACTTACTACATATTTTTACCGACATATATATATATATTCATATCATTAATATTTTATAAATACTATATGTTCATATCATAAATATAAACATATAGAAATATTTTTATGATATAAATCATATCTTGGCCATAATCAGAGCATTTCTATTGTATCTCTATTATGAGGTTGTCACTTCATATGGGGCACGAGCTCAGGTTTTCAAATGTGGATATCTAACTTTGAGCACTTTTTTATGGACCTAATCATCCATAAAAAAAAAAAAAAAAAAAAAAAAAAAAAAGGTGAAAGATCTACTCGAAGCCAATAAACTAGATCAGCTAAGGACTAGATCGGCTAAGACAGAGGTCTGTTTATAGTGCTAGTAATACACAATATAGCATTGCATCCAGGTATCTTTCCCTCTTATTCCCTCCTCCACCAACCATTGAATACCTATGTGTACTTATTTGCAGATGGATAAACTAGAAATAACTGCTGTAACTACTGGTGCAAGTTTTTATTACTATTATTATTATTTTTTAAATACGGTAAAAGGAGTGCATACAAGCCTGGAAAATGATTTCATAAGAAACGTTTGTCTCATTCCTGCGGCTGGCTTAAAGGAGTTAAACAGCAAACTGCAGTTTCATACTTGCCTTTGAGATTATTGCCAAATTTAGTTCTGAGCATAAACAGAGAAATTTGATAAAAGCACTCTAGATGAAGGAACAGAATTGCATGCAGACTCTATAGTACTTATGGCTATAAAATACAGTATTTCTTCCATAGAGACAACCTCCGGAGTATCTACTCTATTGCTTTAAACTACAAGATACCAGAAAATGTAGAGGTGCAGAATGGGACTGATGGATTGAGACTACCTTGAATTTGCCAAACCTCGAAAGAAGTTCTCTTAAATTCAGTTGCAGGTCTGGCTACATCTTGCTTCTTCTCCTCTAATACAGACAGAACTGTAGGATAAGAAAAGTCTTTGTGGTCTGGCAAGCAGCCCTAATTTCATGATCATTTCTCATTACCTAAAACTATAATAGTTGAAAACTTAATTTCAATTTTTATTGAAGTAGTCATAAGAAACCTTTCTTAAAGTGACATTTTTCATTTATGTGTAGATCCAGGCTAATTGCTTTCACATTAAGATTTACTTTCATTCAGCTGACAAAAAAAGATATATTTCAATGAATTCACATAGAGTACATTTACACCCACAATCAGTACACAATTGCCAAATTTGTGTTCCCAGCAGAATTCTGTGTTTATTTCCTAGACTGCATTTTGAGTAAAAATTAATAATATAAGTTCACCCAAAAATCAACAGCCACTTTTATAAATAAATAAATAAATAAATATTTACTTCAGAAGCTTTCTGTGAATAGCCTGTATTTTCTTGTGAGACTACACACACTGCATGCAACAGTTCTGAAATTCTGAACCGAAAATGGCTTAGGAGGTCATGAGCAATGTTGGCAAGCAAGACCTCTGTAAGGAGTCTCAAGCTAAGAAATCAAAGATGACAGCTAAAACACATATTTCAGGAAACAGTGTGCAAAGAAGAAAAAATAATCAAAACAAGAAAAAATCACATTTCACTAAATCACTTAGTAGTTTCTTGAACCGCCTAGAAGAGTTTGAAGCCAATCATCAGACTTCTAGTGCCTCATAATATAGCCAGAAAAATAGTAACAGTTCTTGGAGAATTACGAGCTGCAATTAGAAGGAAAACCAGTAAAAATATTTAAGATTGAAATATAAGAAGCTAAGATTATAGAGTCATAGAATCATTCAGGTTGGAAAAGACCTCTAAGATCATCTAGTCCAACCTCTAACCTGGTACTGAAGTCCACCACCAAAACATGTTGCTGAGTTCTAAATCTACCTGTTTCTTGAAGACCTCCAGGGATGGTGACTCAACCACTTCCCTGTGCAGCCCATTCCTACACCACACAACCCTTTCAGTAATGAAGTTTCTCCTAATATCCAACCTGAACCTCCCCTGGTACAACTTGAGTCCATTTCCACTCATCTTATCACCTGGTGCTTGCATCTTATCACTTGGATCCCACTTCCCACCTCACTAAAGATCACAGAACCATAGAATTAAGGTTGGAAAAGACCTCCAAGACCATCTGGTCCAACCATCACCCTACCACCAGTATCACCCACTAAACCATGTCCCTAAGCACCATATCCAACCTTTTCTTGAACACCCCCCAGGGACAGTGACTCCACCACCTTCCTGGGCAACCCCTTTCCAATGCCTAACTGCTCCTTCTGAGATATCCTAATGCAATGAAGATTTTTATCAGTCTTAGACAAAGTCTAAATTACACAGAGCAATGATGCATTTTACATCAACCAAAATGAAGACTAATAGAACTTATCTAAGAAACCATACTGATACAAATATTACAGCAACATGAAAAAACATGTACTATTATACTTCCCAGTAATACACGACCATGACTCCTAGTCTCTCAGTAACGTAGATCAAAATAAAGGGACACTCAGTAGAAGCGAAATGCTGAAATAAATTGGTGAGATACTTTCAGATAAGACTTTTACGATATTCTGCATGATTTGATTTTAATGTTGATTTGCATTATCCTGGGTCTTTTGTCAAGGACAATAAGTATGTACTCGGAAGAGGGATGACTACATGAAGCACACCTCTCTCACTCTCTCTGCTTGGCAAAAAAGGATATTAGAAAAAGCTGCATCATTTATCTACAGGGGAATTAATGATTTTTCCTGGTATTGGAGGCAAGAAAGGAGAAGAAACTCTCTAAAGACAGTGCTGTAAGTATAGTAAAGGGTTTATAAAACACTGTGCCCTAGACTTGAGAAGTCAAGGCACCCTTCCAGTTCTATATCCCCAGTCGCTACGAAATATTCCTTTGCAAAAATAAAAAAGCATTGTGCAGAAACATGTGAGACTATGAAGCTGCTAAGGGACCTGGAGAGATTTGGTTCCAATATTTGAATTAGGTAATCCAGAACTAACTTTGAAAACATTTATCATGATTGTGCAATGTATCACATGAATCTTAACTCAGCATACAATTACCTACTGCAAAAGCTTGTAAAAAGAAAAAGAAGAGGAAAAAGAAAAAACCTTGACACTTCCCCACAAAACAATATCTTCATTCACAAATAAATGGTAGGGACAAAAATAAAAAGCCAGATTTTCTATTACAGCTAATGTCACAGAAACACTTCATACCGCATATGCGCACTCAATGTAAATCGAGAGATCATGAATCTTAACACAATATATCATCTGCCTGCTTTGCATAAAAGTCTAATTGCCTCTCCCCAGCAGCTTGGCTTAACCAATGATATTGAACAGGAAAAATCCTTTTGGCATAGGTGTGCATGTATCCCTGCTGAGTTAGCAAGGAAACCCCACAGTACCGCATGTTCAGGTGCCTGGGGTATTTCACAGGAAAGAAAACAAAAACAAAACAAAACAAATGGAGGAAGGAAAAAACTGTCTATTTTAAAGCAAACCTTTTAGTCTTAAAGGCTGTTAGCTATGAAATCAAAATGATATTGTTTTGTTCTGTGTGAAACCGTCCCAGTGAAAGAGACTGTGAAATGGATAGCAATCTGAGGTGCAATTTTCCATTGCATATGTTTTTCAAAGATAAACATCTGATCAGAACAGTTTGCTGTTAGTAAGTGAAAATACGAACCAGAACTAATACTGTAACTGCCAGCAGCTTCCAGATCATTAACTATTGTTTATTTCTCCTCATGTTCAGACATCAGACTGGAGTGATGGAAGATATAGTCATTAATTTGGGAGTCATTTCAAGATGTTCCCATAAACACTGAATCAGAATACTGGCAAGCTGCCTAAGAAAATTTGGTGCCAAGAATTTTTTTTTTTTTTTTTAGAATAGCGATTTTTATTGTTGGCATTATTTTCTACTTTCTAGTCCCTTCAATAGACCAACTATGGATAGATCATCACAGAGTTTAGACAGGAACTGACTTCTTATACTTGGTTCTGTAGCTACAGATTTATTTATTTATTTATTTTCCTTTCTCACAACAAAACCTTTAAGAATGTTTCATCATAAAACATTAATTATTCTGTTCCTGACTTCTCTCAGTCAAAGGGAAAATTTGTTTTTCCCTAACAGAAGCTTATTAAAATGACAGGTGAGCTGTCAATAAATAAATAAATAAAAATAAAATAATCTGCAAGCTTTCATAGAAAGAATGTCAGTCCTTACTGGCAAACTCATGTTTATACAGTCCATACCACTTCTTAAAAAATAATTAAAAAGGAAAAAAAAAAGTATGTATATGTGTATATATATGTGTGTGTGTGTGTATATATATAGATATAGATATGACGTGTTCATGCTTTGAAAATGGACAATAGTGAAAGGGCAAAGCTATCACTAGGAATAGCAGTAAGAAACTAGTGCAAACAACATTTTAAGTATGAAATACTTAAAGGAAATGTTTAAAAGATACAGAATCCATCTTTTTACTTATGGGCCAGTTCTTCTTGACAAGCCCATAGTAAATGATGAACAGCTACCTACAAATTTAAACCATTTCACACTTCCTGAGATTCTGAATCCTTGACCAAACTCCTATTTTATATTTTTATTATGTTGCATTATTAGTAGTTGCATGGTGCATGGAGGTATCAGAAAACAAATAATTTATTCTGAATCTTACCATAGTTGCATGATGGCTACACTTAGTGCATCTAGAAGCTATTGCTAGTTAACAGACATGATGGCAAGTTAAAATATACATTAGTAACAACTTGTAGACTTTCTAAAAGAACCAAAAATTGTATGAAATAACTGAAACTTATAAGCTTATATGATAATATAATGACATCACTGATTACTTCAACTACCATGCATCTCTGCCAATGTTAACATATTCTTATACAAGATCTTTATGTCTAGCTAGAAGAGGAAAAAAATGAAATAGTGGTGGTTTTTGTTTTTGTTTTTATCTAAGTTCCAACAACTATGTGGCACAGAACCTAAAAGAAACAAAAACAACAGAAATCTGGAGGACAGAATCCTACTGCTAGGGTAAAGGATCTCATAGTACATAACAAAGACTTGAGGAAATCAAAGTTGATGGTTTTAACTGTCAAAGAGTAATTTATTTTTACTAGTTTAGAAATAACTATGAACAGTTATACTCTAGTGCTGTTTTGGTCTTGACATAACTGAATAACATGGGTAACAGTAGGACAAGAATGGTAAAGTAAATCACATCTATAATACTGTCATTAATATTAGATCTCCTTCATAAAACAATAGTTATGTCTTCATAGTCTATTTCTGGATCAATAAAAAAAGAAGCAGCCAAATTTCTGATCTTATAACTGCATTTTTACTGAAAACATACGAATCAGTAAATAGACACTTTCAAATGTCTGCAAATGCCCTAGGCTAGGAATACCCAATGTTATTAATCCTACATGACGTCATAAAGCCAAGAACTTCACATAATACACACTTCATACTACAAACACCTTGGTGGATAGGGAACTCCAGAATACCCCACAGCTCAGCCCATGAAGTACGTCTGCTTCAACCCTCTTGCATCTTGAAGCTGGTGGTCGCATATTAGCTGTCCAAGAATTACCTTCATATCAAGAACTGTTGAACAGGCACCAGTATCTCTTCCTAGTACTTTTCAGCCTTCCTTTCACAGCTTAATAACACAAAAGACTTCAAAGAACAGCCTTGACACTGCAGTCAATTTAATTAAATGGCTGTTTAAGAGTGAACAAGAGTAATATAGTTTTATAGGCACCTCTCCTCTCCCATACCTTCTTCCTTCAACTGTGCTAGAAGGTGCTCTTTGGGTGAGTTACAAGCAGAAGTAATTTTTTAGTCTAACCTGAGACTGGTGTTAACTAACAACCATATTTTGTTCTGCTGAAGCAGTTCTAGCAGCAGGCTCCAGTCCAGACTCAGCCTGGGACAGAAAGGTCTGAAGAGTGAAGAGTGAACATCCATTCTGCCCACCAAGTAACATGCTGAACAGCTACAGAACAAATGAAAACAGAGCAAGAACACCAGCATGGTACATGTATGAAAAAATCACATCTGTGACCTGTAGCAGAAAGGAGATTCTAATAGGATGTTGCCTGTTACTGGCCCCAGACTCAGAAAGATTTAAACATCTTGCCATGGATATGGATCCGGAGGCATTAGTTTCAGATTTGCTCAGGACTTTTGCTTAAGCTTTCCTACTGCTGACCCAAGTAAGGAGGCATAGGCTTTGTAGGTACTGAAAGGTACATCATTCTCTTGCATGGCATTGGTTACAGAAACTGATACACCTTAAAGCATGACAGACTAACTACTTAAACTTATGCAAAACTTTGTTTGCTAGCTATGTCTGACTTATTCACATACTACTTTGCCAACTTTCTAAGCTACTAGTAAAGATGATAGGACTATGAAAGTAAAGATATCTTTGCAAAACATCCAGAAATTCAGTGAAGTTCTTCTTTTATTTGCATTTGCTAAAATGAAGCTGATGTGGTGACTGGCAAATAACAAAAAAAAAAAAAAAAAAAAAAAAAAAAAAAGAGTTATCTCATCCTTGTTTATTCCAAAGAATCTCATATGAGGACTCTCTCCAGCAGACAGTATAAAAGCAACAAAAATACAACAACCATGACACCATTGGCCCAGTTCAGGTATCCGATCATGTCTGGAAATGACTGCTTAATTGGCAGGAAGACATTTAATACAATGCAAAGTGATTACGATTATGTTGGAACTAGCAACTGTTTAGAAGATACTATTAGTCTTTTAGATTTATTAAGTAACTTAGCTTTCTTAACTGTAATACCAATTTCTTTTAATCATCTTTTATCATAAAGAACATACAAAGATATTACACTTCCTAAGGACTTCAAGCCTGAAGCTGTAGAGTATGAAGACATTCTGAAGAACACAAATCAAAAGCACACACATTCTTTCATTTGTGATTCTTAGATCTACGGAAGATGAAAATTTTAATGAAGTTCCTAAACCTGGTTTGTAGGGCAAACTACAGACCTCTGAGCAATGCACCAAAAACTATTTGCCACTGATGTTTATTTTATTATTTTTACAAATGGATAGAACAACCTAATCTGTAACAATCTGTATGTCTGCTTCAGAACTGTTACAAGGAAAGACCAAACAGACAGTATGTTTTGCTATCATAAGTGTCTTCAGTCCAACAGAATCTACCAGATAGTAAAAAAAAATGTGAAATAAAGCTTAACTGCAGAGTGACACATCCACCTTTGCCAAACATCCAGAATTCCAGCAACTCTTTCAGTAAAAATTCCAAAGTTCCTTTTCTATTTATATTTTTATTATTTTTTGTCCATTTAGTTTTACTTTTCAAGGTGTTACAGTTTTGCTTTTCATTTGAATTTGATTTTAAGAATTCTAAATCAAAGTTAATGGATTGTACACAGAACAAATTTCAGTTGATTTTCAAAAATATATTCTAAGAGAAATTACTCATGATATGTAACAAAAGACAAGAAAGGTGTATTTGATTCTGTATACATATATTCATATGAATCCTATAGTATTTTCTGCATATTGATACAGGTAAGTGCAAATATTGTTTGAGTATAACACATACATAAAAGCAGAGACAGGACTTCAGACTATCGTGACCTAACTTCCATTCTATTGCAAGCATTGCCATCTTTTTTTGTTTTCAGTATTCTGCATTTCTTTCTTTTGCTATAGCTATACTTCTGCATGCGAATTTGCACTTCCATGATCATATTTGATCTGATTGCTTTAACATGTTCTTGACTTTTCTAATTATACATATTTTTTTATTTTTTTTTTTCAGGATAGCATTAAAATTTGCTTTCCTTTCAGGAATTGGAATTTCCTCGTTACTGAAGCCCTTCACAGATTGTCACTGTCCATGAAGGAAGCATCTGCTGGATGGATGGATGTTTTGAATGGATATATCACTAGATATATCCATAGATATCCATTTCTTTCTTTCTGTTCCAGTGTAAGTCAGAAAGCAGGAAAAAGGCTTTCTTCAGACAACCAATTCAAGCATGCAAGCCATCTTTTAACATTTGTTTTGTGTGAGTGTATGCGTCCAGGATGGTGTCCAGACAATTTATTTTCTCTATTCAAGGTGAAGTTTAGAAGCCAACAAATAATCTGTTCCATCACAGATTGACCTGTTTGAACTGTTTGTAATCGGACATCAGGACTAAAATTTAAAATAATAATAATAATAGTTCTGACAGAAAGGTCCTTTTTAAAAAGTAGTCTAAATAAAACACACACACACACAACAAAACAAGAAAACCAAACTCTCTACGTTGTATGAATTGTCCAATTCTCAGGAGAAAAATATACCCTATTCAGCAAGATGCAACATCCAAAATTCCAAAGAGTATCTGGAGCACTGACATTTCAATAATCAAAAGAAAAATAATTACTCAACAAAGTATATTTTATAACAGATCTAATGGCAAATGTAACAAAAATAAATGAGATGTCAACATTGTTTAATCAGAAACACACTCTGCAGTACTGTGATAGAATTCTAACATATTTACTAGAGGAAAACTTTTAGGTTAGGTTAACTTAAAAATCCTTTGAAGCAGAGTTATCCCCTTAAGATTTAACATTATTCTCTTCTTATTCTTAGTGTAGTTCTCTGTTATGCTATAGGTGACTTCCCAAAGTAAATCCAAAAAGAAAAGAAAATCAGAGGGGAGAGAAAAACAAAACAAAACAAAACAAAACAAAACAGACAAACAAAAAAAAATAAGATGGTAATGAGATATAAATTATGTTTGCAATAATTAAATTAACCAAAATGAGAAGAACTTGCAGGATTCATTGAATTGCAACAATACCAGTCATTGTTTTGAATTTCAGCATTTTTGTATGAAACATCTCCTGTAGTAGCACTGTTCTTCTACACTATATACTTAGCATTTCATTTTTGATTTTGGGTTTCATCCAAAGTTATTTGATTTATTGTATGAACTTCACTTTCCAGATTGCTTTGAGAAACTTTCTGTTTCATTTGCTGAGAAAATTATTCTGCACAGTGTTATTAAATAAGTAGAAGTTTCAGAGAAACTAGCTGCAGCACATTCTATTTTTTTTTTTAAGAAGCTTATTTCATCTACTACATTTTGACATATTGTAGGAAAATTGGAGTAAGGACTTTTTTTTCTGGTGATTTAAGAATGTTGATGAGCACTTTTTGAAATTTTTCTAACTACTGGAAAAGAAGGATGACTAATATTTTTAGTGGAAACTTAAAAGGAAGTGAATCTCAGAAGAAGAAGAAGAGGTATTCTAGCCATCTGCTCATACCTGCTCAAAGTTATAAAATAAGAAAATTTCTGATAGAAAGGAAATATATACCACTAGCAAAAGAAAAATTACATTGCTACAACAGGAATGCAGGATTATTTCAAAATTGCCTGTGTATGCAATGCCTGTGACTTAACTGAAAGCTCCCTGGAATTTGTGTTGAAGTCCTTGGATCAGTTCAGAGAAAAAGCCAACAGTACTTAATTGCAATAAGAGCAGAACTGCTCCATTACGATTTTCACCCTCTGAAAGGACAGAATTACTTTAAATTTCCAGATGCGTTCCCTGTTTTCCATTAAAAAAAAATAAAATAAAAATTAGTATTGTTTTGACATAAATGCAAAGATTGGAATCAATACCCATTGATTTATGACAGCCTGATCTTGAAAAAATTTTTGAAGTAGATTCAGTAATACGTGTCAAGTTAAATCTTCTTTTGATAGATTCAGTAATACGGGTTAACTTAACTCACTAGTCCATAAAAGTCCATTGTTATTCTTATATGAAATTTCATTTCAAATACAGCTTACAAAAGACATTCTACAGAAAAGAGTTTCACAGTACATAGAACTCCAGAAAGAAGATCAAGGGATTTTCAGAAGAACTAGAATATGGAACAATACATTTCTATATTCTTATGATTTCTACTAAGGGTGTCCTATGCAGATTTGTGCTGTCCAATTGTGGCAGACAAATTTGTCAGGATTTTTGAGTATCAACTTCAAAATTCAAACTACAGTATTTGTCAAACTTGTTTCACAGGAATCAACAAAGAAAGAAATAAAAATACCCCCAATTTTGGTGGTTACATTTATCAAACCAGTAATAACACACCAAAAATCAGAAGCTGAAGGGCCACTATCAGTTTATGTGGTGTCACAGTAACATAAAAACTGACTGCTTTTAGTAATCTTTGCTTGAAGCTTTATCCATCAAACATTTTCAGATTTTATGAAAAACATCTCTGTGGCACCAGATCTTATAACAATTTTTTACCTTCATTTTAAGCCATCATAAGAGTCAACTATTTAGTGTTCACAAGAAATGTATTCAGGTGTATTACTTGTGCATCCTTGTTATGGCATATCACAGTAGTTGAAGTGTATGATTGTTACTCTGACTTCACACCAGTTCTTATATATTGGTATAACAGAGGCAAACTTGACCAGCAAGACACTGAAATAAAGACAGCTCTAAAAGCAAGAATGATAACAATTCCCTTCTCTTGCAGTGACGCACAGCACGAGCTGTTACTGAAATTTACAAGTAAATGTACTATTTCTTAGATCAAAGAAAGCTTTTCCTGAGAACCTGTACCCACTCTCTTTTCACTTTGAGACGAGAAAAAAAAAATTTGTCAGCCATCAAGAATACGAATTGAAGCAGGGAGCTTCAGGCCTCAAAAGAACAACAAACACATTTGTATCAACACTTTTTAATTGGGAATTATACCAAGTGAAGATTTCTTCACAGAGGAAAGGCACTCTAGTACATAATCCTAACTGAAGTACTGCAATACTTTTTTGAAACATAAAAAAAAATAAAAATAAAAATAAAAATAAAAATGAAAATGAAAATAAAAATAAAAATAATAAAAATAAAAATAAATAAAAATAAAAATAAAAATAAATCTATCAGAGTTAGATATAGCCAAATCATTAATACTAGAACAGATAAATGGATAGAAGATGCGGTATTGAACCCCCTTAATGCGTTTAGGTGCAGATTTGTCAGAGATGAAGATGAATTGGCCAAATTGGCATAACTTGAGAAATAACATGATACTTTTTAGATGAAAAGCTACTACAAAAATCAAAATCTCACGGCCACTAGAATTGAACAAAAACCTCTACTTCTACATGAAGCAAAGACTGCTACACAAAGCACTGTGTAAAATTCAAAAGGAAAAGATCTGATTAAGCCTTTAACATACAGTTGCCAAAATATTTCACCTGTCACACAGTTTTATTCATGTTTGTTTATACTACAATTTGGCAAGCTTAATGTAGTAATGTAAGTACTTCTAATATTTCCTTCATAACAGGTAGCAGAATAACAACTTTATAATTATGGAAGCAGCTTAGGTGAGCCCTTGGCTCCTGAATAATGGTAGAGTTTTCCTCTCCTGGTGCTTTGAATTTGGCACATTGTTAGAAAACAACACTGATTTCCTTCACACACTTTGGATTTGTATTACTTTGTCATAAAACTTTTCCTGTCTCGACAATACCTAGTCTTGCTGTTCAGCTCTACACTTATCTGCAAAACATTAAATACCTTTTTTTAACTGCTTTTAAAAAGTAATCTTTTCATAAGGCATTTTTGCATCACTTGATTTTTCTGAAATGAGGAGCAAAATCCTGTTTTCCCAGGTCTCCAATACTATTCTAAACTTTTTTCTTCATTTGTCAAGGTGATTAGTTTTTCTCCAAATAACATACCTTGACGGTGTTTCTTTAAAATATTTTTAGGAAATTTTATGGAATACAGGCAATGCCTTCTGCAAAATCTTCTGGGTGGGAGGGATGATTAACTATATTCTCATGCAGCTAATTTGTCTCTATTTTCCAAGAGTTGCAGGCTCATGAAAATAATGATGATTCTCTGAAATACTTTTTAAAAAGACTTTTTAAGTCTTTAAAAGAACTTGTTAAAAACATCTAGAAATCCCAAACCAACTCTTGAAATTTTGAAATATGGTTTTAGTTTCCATCTTGCCTAAGGCAATTTGATTCTTTAAGACCTGATATACTGGGCAATATTTTCCATAATCACCTGAACAAAATTGCACTGTTTAATATGTGATTAAGAAGCTTTTGGACAATGCTCTCACATACATAGTCTGATTTTTTGGCTGTTCCTTTGGACAAGCCCAGGAGTTGGACTTGATGATCCTTGTGGGTCCCTTCCAACTCAATATATTCTATGATTCTTTGATAAGAATTCTTTCATCCCCCTCCCCCCCCTCACTAAAGACTGTACTCATGCACATATGACTTCACCACTTCAGCTTCATCTCATTATGCCACCTGGATAACACAAAGAGGCTCCATCATCAGCTCAACATTTAGTATTTTTTCTGGCTTGGTATTGAATTGTTGCTACCCATTCACACTCACTATCAGGCTTTGGTGCAAGAAAAAAAAACAACACAATACCTGGGGCTCAGTCAAGACATTTCCCATTGGTCTCCCCACCTGCCTAGATATTGTGTAAATTGCTGAAGCTCAGCACCAAGGCAGTCTGGGTTAGCCCAGACGAAAGGAGCTGAGCTGACAGTAGAGGTTGGTCGTGAACTGGGCAGGAAGAGAGGAAAACAGATCACCTCTATGCTTTCATCTTGTTTGACAGAATAAATTAATTTGGAGTTGACACAGAAGAAGGGTGTGAGAGGAGG
The DNA here is from genome assembly GCF_964035555.1 of Netta rufina. Lineage (NCBI taxonomy): Eukaryota > Metazoa > Chordata > Aves > Anseriformes > Anatidae > Netta > Netta rufina. The sequence goes on from NC_140125.1 coordinate 41,622,195, forward strand.
CTATGAATTCCTCCTTTACTGTTTTGGGTAATCAGGAAGAAGTAAGTGAAATTAATTGCCTCAAGAGTAGTTAATTGTTTGGGTGCTACCAAGCAAAAATAATTTTAGGGTTGTGCTAGGACCTGGTCCCTAGGAGTGACTGTAAGTTACTCTGAAAGCAGGGGAGCTTGGTTTTTTCTAGTTGGCAGTTACAAAGTAAGGAATGGCTAATTCTGAATTACATAATATTTGAATATAATACTAAAAAAAGAAGTTGTACCTTGCAACAACTGCACATCAACTTTTCCTACTCATTGTAAAGGGAATACAGAGAAATCATGCTTTGACTTACTAAAATCAGAGGCTTGGATTAGAACCACACAAACAATTAAGATTTAAATGTTTAAGACAGTAATATGTAATCCACTTCTCCCTCACAACTATTCAGGACAATCATTCTTTTGACTATGGTAATTCCATCAAAAGCCTGCACAGAAATCTGTTGATAATGACCAGGCTCCAGCAGATTTAGTATCTTATTTCTCTTTGCTGGACAGTCAGAAACCTAATTCTTAATATGCAGTTTCTAAGGGCTTATGGTGGATTACTATAATAAGACACAGAACTTCTCATAATTAAAACAGTATTGTCTAAGGAGAGAAAAACACAATTGTGCCTTGTCACAGATTTCAAATAAACACATTTTTGATATGTTCCCATGTTTTCTGCTCAGGATGTTTTATCTCTTTCTGAATGTCCAAGACTACTGATGTATTTTACGTTGTTTACAGTAGGCTGAAGACCAGAGCTACTTTAGTTTGCATAGTTCAAAGTCACTGTTTTAATTTACTTGAATTGACTTTGGCAGACAACAAAGAATGGACTAGAGCAACCAGTACACACACACACACACACACACACACACCCTTCCTTGTTACCTACTCAAAAAAAAAAAAAAAAAAAAAAAAAAAAAAAAAAAAAGTAGCAGTCCACCATTCTACAATTGCTTTCTTTCTACTCTTACATTTCTAATGAGCTAAGCTGATATCTGCTATTGGAGAAACACAGTTGAGACCTGTACTACACATGCTTAAATTTAACACATTCCCATGGCAGTAATGAACAAAGCAGTCCTTCCTTTCAGGAAAATCCTGGATTTACATTCCCCAGATCCCTAAGCAGTATAGAATTTAGAAGAAAAACAGGAAACACATGTGGAAACCAGATATAACTGACCAAACCTAGCTATTTAAGTAGCCCAGCCAGTAGCTTTTAAATGAATAATCACATCTAACTGTATTATACCTGACTGACCCTTCCCTTCCCCACCAGCTATTCATACTGAAACATTTAGGCTAGGTATATGTATAACTCTGCAGATGAAAGAAATAGGAGCTGTTGAAGTCTTTGCATATATCTCATATTGTGAGAGTTTGTCATTGCTTCATGTATTTTTGAAAAAGGAAGCAATATAACATGTGCAAAGTTTTGTTTTTTTTTTAAAAGACTAGATTTTTGATCTTTAACCGTATGCACACAAACAGCTAGTGTTCATACCCGTTTCATTAAGTTTATACACACACATCAATTTTCAGACACCGTTCCCATCCAGAAATTAATGTAAATAATAGGGCTACATATATATATATATTAATGTAGCAACTAATTAGACATAGCCGTAATACTTATTGCTGCACTGTGTGTGTGTTGTTTTTTTTCTGTTTACCTTACCTAACCATGATGTCTGATTTCTGAAAGATCCTAAAATAACCCCAATTAACTCTCATTTTATATTTCCCACAAAGCATCTTGTAAAACAAGATGGGACATTTCTATTGTCCTTTTAGAGAAAACAAACAAACAAACTAACTAAAAAACTATTTTATAGATAGCATATATAGTTTGAAAATAAAGGATGTTGGAACTACAAAAAGCTCTTAGTGTAAAAGATGTAAGTGATGATAACACAGACTACACTGTGCATGAGCTGGGCTCCCTTTCACATCAAATAAGGCTTTCCTGTGTGTACTTAACAGAACATAAGGAAAAACGTTCAGGATTTTTAATATTGGCACCTATAAAATGCAGTGAGACTCTCATAATAAAAGAGTTGATTCCTTGTAGTACTGCTGCCAGGACCTTCAATACACAGCAATCTTGCAGCCTTCTGCTTGTGACAAGCAATTTGCAGTGTCATGAGGTTCATACCCAGCCTTCTGGGAAAATTAAATCCACCAATTAGGTGCTCAGAGAACTTAAATCATCAGAAAGGATGAATTAAATAAATAGCTCTAAAAGAATGAAGTTTTAATCAAGTGGAACAAGAAGGAATAATGTGCATAATCTCCAAGAAGCAAACATCTTTTCTTCTCTCAAAGTATTCAAACACTCAAATGTTCAAGTTCAAGTAAATGTTTTTGTACTGTGAATTCTTTGGAGTCTGGAGCTTCCCTTTTTTTCTGCAGTTACACCTTAGTGGCAGGGTTTGGAGGTGCCTCTAGGTACTTAACTGTGAAGCCCAATTCAACTTATGTTGCTTTGTTATCTGTTAGCCACTTTCCCTACTATTGTACTATTGTAGGGAATTACTTCAGTAATTCCAGTTTCTCCACATAAATACAGTGACAAAAAGTTCTTTTTATATTTACTAAATATTTTTTTCTCTTTTGTATACCAGCATTTTTTCATCCAAAACCTTCAATATATGGCAGTAGAACAAGCTAGCAAACCAGTCCAGGCACATTAGGCACAGCTGTGTGCTACTCTTTTCCCCAAGTAATGTACATTTCAATATTATTACAAGGCTTGAGGGGCAGAGAGAAAGGGGTTGGAATGCCCTAAAATGTTGAGTGGCCTTTGACTCATTCAAATCAGTTCCACCCAATTATCCTAGACAAAAACTGAAAAAATATATTTGCCCTCCAGTGCCCCACCTCTGTGAGTCTTTCTAGGATGGTCTAATTGCCTTTTTTTTTTTTTTTTTTTTTTTTAATGTTTTTGAAGTCTGAAATTACTGCAGATCTGTAGGCATGCAGGTCTCTCCCAACACAGAACTTATTACCTGCTAAGTATCTAAAGTGAGTGACACCGGTCGATGAAGCCAGAGATGACCTCAAACACTTCCTCTGGTAGTGCTGGCTTGACTAAGCAGCATATCCTGTCCTCTGAACCTTCTTCTTTCAGTGCCTTGGCCTAGGGCACTGAAAGTTTCTATTTCTACTTAGAACTATTTTCTTAGTGAATACTACTCTGTAGTACCATAGCCTGTCACAGAATCCCATAGCATAAAGGCAGGCTGTGATCACTGGAAAAAGCTGATTGTCTATCTGTGGCACAGCTTATTAACATGAGGATGAGGTGTTGTTAACATGATAGACACTAGGAAGGAGGAAAACGAAACATGGATTTTGAGAAATATTGCCCATGCTGTAAATTCTCCCTAAGCATATGAAGAGGAAGAAGGGTTAAATGTTTAAATTGATAGGATCTCTGTAACAAGTAGAAAAATTGGAGGTAGTAACTGAAGGAACAGAAGCCAGCTAAATCAGTGATGAAAAGGTGCTTTATCTACCCTTGATACAAAAAAAAAAAAAAAAAGAAAAAATGTAGCTATGTAGGAAAAACAACAACCACCACCTTACTGGGTACTTAGCGTGGTCAAAAAGTGTCAGGAGAACAGCAGACACTTCAAATACATGTACCTCTAGTTCAGTTACATTGCAAGACAGAATTTTCTACCTGTAGTCAGCTTCTGCTAAAAACACTCTCCTGCATAAAACTTAGTCCAAGACTATACAACCTGCAGAGCAGCATAGAGCAAGCAACTTTCCTGTGGTCAAGTTGAGCTGTGCAAGCATATGCAAATTGTTCTTGCATGGGAAACACTGAGTCCTGCCTCCATCGTATGGATAGCTATGGCCATGGAACATATAAAAGCATCATGTGGACCCATGGCCACCATGGATCTAGATTAACTGGCGTGTTTTTCTTTTTTGAGGGTTGTTATTCACTTATGCTGTCTCATCTGTGGAATAAATACAAGAATTGCCATGAGTGGGAAGGACAGAAAGGCAAGAGTTTTCAACATTGATAGCACTTCACCCAATCAGGGAAAAATAAATAAATAAATAAATAAATACACACACACACATTTCTAAGTTACTTAGGCTGTCTGTGCACTATGACCAAGAGACAAACGAGTCTCTCTCATTATTATTTTTTTTTCACTTCAAAAAGAGGAAAAAAAGGTTAAAAAAAAAAAATAGAAAAAAAAAGTAGTTTGTTGTCCTGGCTCATTGCCTTCGTGGTTTGGTTGCTAAGAAGAATGAAATGCTAAAAAGGGCATTTATACCACAAAGATCCTTAGCACTAGCTCTGCTTTTATCTTAGTCACTGAAATAGAATACTTAACCTGCTTGCTAAAAGTAATCTCTTCCCATACAGCTTTCAAGATCTACCATAGCAATCCACTTATTCTTGACATTATATATGCAGCCATACACTGTTTTAGGTACTTTATTTTGCCCACAGATAGAGAAATCATCTGCATCAAAACAGCTGATGAAGAAACAGAAAATTAAAAAAAAAAAAAAAAAAAAAAAAAAAAAAGGAAAGAGGAAAGAAACATTGTGGCATTGTGAGCTTTGACTTAATGTGAACTTTCCTATATTCCAGTCATGAGATTTAACCAAAAACAGCTCTGGGGATATCATGATGGGAAAAGCAAAGTGTGGTGATTGCGTTGGGAATATATTAGCTGGAACGCTGTCTCAGCAGCTGGCCAGCAGCCTTTTGAAAACACGGTTATTCCAAGAACTATATAAATAAACAGAGACCTTGGGAATTTTTATCCGTCCAAAAAAATCTCTTTGCCAAGCCAACCATTACCCTGACTTTCTCTATATGTGTGCCTCACATGGAGGGTACTTTATACAGAGTAAGAGATGAATAGTTATGCCTGCCAAATGCTTTAAGTTAGCATTTGGCAAGAGCAGATTTGCAAAGAGGAGGAGGAAGAAAAGGGTGTGGGGAAAATGACTTTTCCAGAGGTCTGCCCTCAAGTAATTATGCAGCTAATTATTAGTGGGCTTTCTTTTTATTACTACTGCTCTCTATCAAGAATTCCATTTTGGCTTATTTTCATAGGCCTTTGGGTGACAGTTCTTGCTATTAAATAATCCTTGTATAACAAAGCTCATAATATGCCACACTAAGGTCCACCTCACAGCTCAGAAAAGTCTCCAGAACATGAAAATCATGCTTGTTCAGCAGAGGCTGACTCAAACTGACAGCTTCACTCAACTAGATGCAGGAAGACACCAAAGACACCATCAGGGAATTGTCTTGTCATAACCTTGGTGACAAAAAGCTGCTTATACCTTTCTGAGGCTTCCTGTTCAGCTTGGAGCTAGCTACCTATCCCCCCAAGATCTATCTGAAAGAAATCTGAAATGCATTTTCCTGCTCTAATTGCTATTCCTAATAAGATCTAAAATAATAATCAGCGTTGATTTATCTGGACTTTTATTGATCACAAGGTCAACCAGGAAAAACAGTACAATTACCATGAAAATATACAGAAAGAGGCCAAAAGCACACATCTCCAGATGGCTGTAGCCGTGCTTTGCAAACACTCAACTCTTTTTATTCTTATGGCCCAAAAGGGAGAGGTTAAACATTGAGCAATAACAGGCAAGAAATAAGTTCTGAACAAAAAAATAGAGCCATGGTGACAACAATGCAACCAAAGAGTTTTAAGACAGTTTACTTTAATAAAAAATATTCTCTCATTTATTTTTTTAAACAGTTCTTAGTCCAAATTCTTTGTCACCCGCCAATTTTTTATTGGTAGCTGAACTTTCTAGTAGTAATGTAAATCTGCATGGGCTAACCTTTGTCAGGTTTACTACTGACAGCACATAAACCCCAAAGAACAATGCAGAAGGCTTGTGATAATTGTTTACTCCTGTAAATAAATGAATACCACTTATAGCTACTGACAAAAAAACGTACAAATAATCTGCACATTCTTTTGACCAAGTCCTAAACTAATCAAGGCCATCATGATGTAATTTATAAGATGTTGGAATCTACAGGCACTTCAGATTTCCTAGGTACTTTCCAAAGATTGATAAAGCCCATGGGACGTTTAGCTCTGCTCTACAGATGTGGAAACAGACATGGAGAAGTGAAGTGATTTGCCCAAATTCACGTAGGAAATGTGAGTCAGTTTGAGAGAAAGAACCTGTGACACCTCCTTCTCCCTTCTTTTGTTCTGTTTACTTTTATTAATTGTCAAATACTAGTGATGAAAGTATTAAACATACGTAAGACACCAAGAATAGAAAAAAGAAATGCCTCCACAAAACATATTTTCATGACATTATGGAAAATGAAATCTGACCTAAGCAAGAATTTTTCAGTAATTCTTAATGATTTATGGAAGTTAAATGGATAATAAAACTCACAGGGTTTGTGCATATGGAAATAATAATGAAAGTGCATCACACAACTTAATTTAGCATTCAAGATATCTCTCCTACCACAAAAGCAGTTTGTAATTCTTCATGAATTGAATCATAAACATCAGGTGTAATTTAATTATGCTCAGACCAAGCATAAGCAGACAAATATTTATCAACTTCCAAGTATTTTATGCATTTATTATAATTATATTGGATGGACTATAAATTGCTATTCATAAGTCTAAAATCTCCAGGGGCTTGAGAAAAAATGGTTTGTTTAGGCTGGTGCAGGTGCTGTGGTTCAGCACAGTAACACACAGGCTGCTCAAAGGCTCTATACCAAAAAATCTATGGCTTCCTTCCCAGCAACTCAAGCCAGATTAAGAAACTATAAAAAAGAATAGGGCAATAAATCTCCACCCATTTTTTAAAATGATTTACCAGGAATCTCTCTTGTGATAAAACACACTGGTATCCAAAAATGATACTAACACCTTTAGGTTTACATGAACAGGGTAAAAGTCCACAGCTAAGGGTTATATAACCCCAGAAATTAGGACAGAAAGTGAAGGGGAAAAGAAAAAAAAACACACACACACAAGGCAGCAGGACTTAACCAAACCATATGAGTGGCACCTGGCAGTACGAATGAAAACTATGCAGTAGAAAAATTGCTAAGAATTTATTTTCACCCTAATTGTTTCTTAGAAGCCATTTTTGAATTTTTAAATGGTGTTTATTTTTTAAGAATGCTTTTTTTTCCCTTCAAAAGCAACAATTTCCACACACAGAAATGCACCACAGAAGCCAGCAGTATCAGGTTCAGAAGTTCACTTAAGGTACACCAGGTTAGATGTTACACAGAAATCAGTACAGTACTTACTAAATCTACTTAAATAAAAATAATGACAGAATGCATAGGAAATGTATAAAATGCATTTTTATAATGCATAAATGCATAGGAAATGAAAGGAAATGTATTATTATTTCTTTTCTTAAGCATACCAAGACTTCTAATATACCTTACCTAAATGATCCAACTGACAGGATGGATGATGGTCCATGACCTCTGACACCAAATAACAGCAGATATTTCTATAAATACTATAGTCCAATGCTGTATTTTCTGCTTTTTTTCTTTCTTTTGAAAGCACATTGATGGCACTGTAAGTACCTATTTTCACAGAAGAAAATAGATACATTAGAAAATATAGTTTGGAACATAAAAGAAATGTTGTCTTTCATTGCCACAAGACAGGACATCTCCTCCCTATGCTGCCTATGTCTGGTCCTGAATTCCTCAAGCGATTCCTGTAGATTCTACAGACTTTACACAAAGGAGAACAGTATGAGGAAATCAGGTCAAAACCATCTCTTATTTCCCTAGTACCAAAATTAATTTCAGCAAAGGAAGCACAGAAGGAATGGATTACATGGATGTTTTTTTCTGTAACTTCCCCTAAGGACAGGAAGTGCAAAAGGACAGCTATACTGTCATGACGGGAATGTTACTAAAGGCCTTTAGATATTTTCCTATAGCATCACTTGCAAATCAGATCTGTGGTAAAATTCCCGAGAAGAAATTAAAACACCAGATCAACAGTCTTGTTGTTATGGACATCTAAATCATTGACAGGCAGACCAATCAAAATGGTCACTATTAAAATAGCACACAAAGTCAGCATAAGCATTATCACCTCAGAAATTGTCTACAAATCTGTCTTTTTTTTTTTTTTTTTTTTTTTTTTAAATCTACAATTGAAGACATCCAGCATAGAAATAATTCATGAGTTTTTCTTCCCTATATCTGTAAGCCTTTTGGCAGGTAAGAACCCCACACAATAAAGCCATGTATCTGCCAGATTTACTGGCAGAAACAGTTCTGAAAGACTTTGAGCAGAAGATAAACAAAGATGTCAACACAGGGAGAGAGAAGGATTTCAGGAAGGTGATGCAATCTCAGAAAACATTCTAGGTTTTGGTTACCTGAACTACTGTGAAAAGCCTTCTTGACTTTCAGGTTCCAAATACGGCATAGAAAATAGAGTGTACAGACTCTTTCAACAGAAGAAAAAATAAATCAGAAAAATCAACTCATGACAACAAGGTATCATTTCATATAATTGTAGAATGGTTTGGATTGGAAAGGACATTAAAGATCCCATGGGCAGGGATGCCTCCCACTTGGTCAGGTTACCCAAAGCCCCATCCAACCTGGTTTTGAACACCTCCAGGGATGGGGCATCCACAGCTTCTCTGGGCAGCCTGTGGCAGTGCCTCACCACCATCTGAGTGAAGAATTTCCTCCTAACATCTAATCTAAATATTTTTAGTTTTTTAGTTTAAAATCATTACTCCTTGTCCTATCACCACACCCCCTGAAAGAGTCCCTCCCCAGCTTTCCTGTAGCCTCCCTTTAGGTACTGAAGGCTGCAATGAGATCTCCCTGGAGCCTTTTTCAGGCTGAACAACCACAACTCCCTCAGCCTATCTTCATAGGAGAGGTGCTCTAGCCCTCTGATCATCTTTGTGGCCCTCCTCTGGACACATTCTAATAGGTCCAGGTCCTTCTTGTGCTGGGGACCCCAGATCTGAATGCAGGGTTCCAGGCAGGGTCTCACAAGAGCAAGGCAGAGGGGAAGAATCACATGTGTTGCCCTGCTGGCCACACTACTTTTGATGCAGCCCAGAATACAGCTGGCTTTCTGGGCTGAAAGTGAATACTGTCAGCTCATGTTGAGTTTCTCATCCACCAACACCCCCAGGTTCTTCCCCTCAGAGCTGCTCTCAATCCATTCTCTGCCCAGCCTGTATTGGTGCTTGGGGTTGCTTTGGCCTAGGTGCAGGACCTTGAACTTGGCCTTGTTCAACTTCATAAGGTTTGCACAGCCCTACCTCTCAGGCCTGGCCAAGTCACTCTGGACGGCATCCCTACCCTCCAGTGTGCTGACTGCACCACAGAACTTGGTGTCATTGGCAAACTTGCTGAGGGTGTGCTCAGTCATCTTTGCCCTTAATCATCTTTGTGCCCCTCTTCTGGACTCATTCGAATACTTCCATGTCCTTATGCTGGGGGCCCCAGATCTGAACACAACACGCCAGGAGGGGTCTCATGAGACCAGAGCAGATGGGGAGAATCACCTCCCTTGACTTGTTGGCCATGCTTTTTTTGACGCAGCCAAGGATATGGTTGACTTTTTGGGCTGCAAGCACACATTGCTGGCTCATGTTGAGCTTCTCATCAAACAATACCCCAAAGTCTTTCTAATCACGGCTGGTTTCAATCCATTCTTCTCTCAGCCTGTATTTGTGCTTGGGATTGCCCTATCCAAGGTGCAAGACCTTGCACTTGGCCTTGCTGAACCTCATGAGGCTTGCACAGGCCCACCTGTCAAGGTCCCTCATCCCTTCCCTCCAGTGTGTTGACTGTACCACACAGCTTAGTGTCACTGGCAAAGTTGCTGAGAGTGCACTCAATCACACTATCCATGACACCGACAAAGATGTTAAACAGTGCCAGTCCCAATACTGACCCCTGAGGGTCAGTCAATACAATTCGTTACTGATCTCCACTTGGACATTGAGCCATTAACCAGAACCCTTTGAGTGCAACCACCCAGCCAATTCTTTAACCACTGAGTGGTCCATCTGTCAATTCAGTCCCTTTTCAATTTAGAGGCAAGGATATCATGTGGGAAATTTGAAATTCCTGTTCCTGAGAAAAACTAAATGCTAAAGTAATGCCAAAGATGACCAATTAAGAACACAAACTCAAAAACACATAATCCATAATGAAACACAGCATCTGTTAACACACCATTCATAATGAAGCTCTAAGAAAAAGGAAAAAAAAATAAAAGAAAAAGAAAAAAACTTTCATAAAGCACAAAGTAGCTGCACACACATTCTAATGATGTGTGCACACTAAAATACTTTAGGCAAAGACTTAAACCTAGTGAGAAACTGAGTGCACACAGAAGATTTATTTTCTGGATTTTTGAGAAATGTATCACTTGTGTATGACAGTGATTCTACAAACACAGGAGGAAAAAAAGGATTTAAAATCCATGAAAGTTATTTAACTGCACAACGTGCTCTCATATGGACATAGGACAGTTTCATAACAATAAGGACAGAAAGTGGATATTTGTAACCAACAAGAAATTTTTACATAGTCTCTCAAAGAAGTTGTACTTCACTCTACTTTCTTAAATACACAATTTCTCAATGTGTTCTCATGTATACATAAAAGAGCATTTATCTATCTATTTATTTATTTATTTTGAGGAGTGCTTACAAAAGTGTTCGCTTTAATGACACTGATTAAGAAAAACAGAAGACTGAAACAATGCCAGGAACACATCTTTTTTTCCTCCAAGGGGTACTAAATCTCTTAGAATTATATAAGTACAAGAAAAAAGACAAAATATAACTATTACAATCGTATTATGCTCTCACTTGTCATCAATGAGAGAGAAAATTACACTGAGAAAACACAGAATCTCTGCCCCCAGTGTCTTTCACTGTTTTCTCCAAGCATGACAAATGCAGATCTCAGTCCTGTCCACATCAGTTTTCTGCACTGGTTTGGGTAACTATACAAAATTCAGAATCATGACTTTAGTTAGTTGGAGGTGAGGAAGGGAAAAAAAAAAAAGTAAGTAAAGACAGTATGTGAAAAAGTATGAGAAAATCCTTTGCCTCTTACACATACCACACCTAAAAGAAAAGAATCAATATTTTAGTCAAATATCAAGATTTTGCCATTGTTACATGGGAATAGGAAGATAAATTTTATGCCAACCAATTTTCAAAAAGTTAACAGCAGGGAGAACACTGTGGAAAAAATTTGACTACCACAAAAAAAGTTTGACTACCAGGCTATTTCTCATATTAGGAACACTTCTGTTTTCTCTTATTTCAACCTTTCTGTATTTCAAGACCTTACATTTTTTTAAAACTAAAACTTTCTGACTTTTATTTAAGATGCAACTACAGAATTCACCTAGAATTTTACTACTATTTACAAAATCCTTACTTGTAAGGATTTACTTGTAACATGAGTACTCTCTGGTAGAGAGTACAATACCATTTTAATCAGCATAGTTACCATATGTTAGGAAGGTTAATACTGAACAAAATTTATTTACTCCAAGTTAAGAAAGAGCTATAAGAAAGGCTATGCAGACCAAGAGTAGCATTCTGCTACTGTTCAAGAATTGTTTTCTTCTGCAGTTAGGCTGTACATGTGAAGTAATTGATTAAACTTGGCGAAATACTGATTTTCAGAATAAATATTTCAATTTTCTTATTTGCATTTTTTTCTTACACTCTTCAGCACAGATAAGCTCTTTGAAATAACAAAACAGGTTTCAAATATACAGGAAAACAAATTGTATCCTGAGTCAAAACTATTATTTTAGTCAAATAAACTGTGAACAGGTTTGATTAGTACCAGAAACAATAGTGGTTTTGACTTTTTGCATCCATGAAGTCTAACTCATCAAAATTTTGTTCACTGAATTCATTTTATTTATTCATGTTCATACTTACTCATTCTATTCATATATACTGAGGTGCCAGAACAGAGATATTTCAGAGCTGTAGACAAAATTGGTATGTATAAGATGTTTTGCTAGGAAATCTCTATGACCAAGAGCTTTTTAGTCAAAAGAACTATCATCAGGTTTGTCACAGTCACAAAATGAAGCTCTGTGAGAGGAAGCAACTGCAAGGATTTCATAATCACAGAACACAAATGCTTGAGTTAGCTGCAGAGCCAACATCTTCACATTTATTGGAAGCCAGAAGGACAAACTGAAGGTATTGGCCTACTAATTTTTGAAAACATGGGCTTCACACAACAAAACAAAATTGCTTTTATTTAAATCGACTCAAGACTGAGCAGAACTAATTTCCTTTTCCAACCACAAACTCTCTAAACATTTGACCAGATGCATCGTTCTCACAGTAAGGACACATGGAACAAGGACTGGCATTTATTGATGTAAAATGATCATAGAAATCTGTTAGTACATCTTGATGGTTTTTGTATCCCCTAGAGTTACCTTTCCCCAAATTTACAGCAAACCTTTTGTTGGAATATTTATTTTATTAGCTTCTATTGCATGAAACTTTTAGAGATAAAATTGGTCAAGAAGTCAGAGTGATAATGGTGTTCAAGAAGTCATCAGGATTTGCAATCATGGTTATAGAATAGAAACCTATAAAAATGTTAACTAATGTTTTCAAGTAGGAGAAATCACAGAAAGAAAATATAGGTAAAATTCAAGGAAAGCAGGACTTCTTCCTCACAAAAATTTAGGATGATTTGGAGCTTTCTTTTATGACAACATATTTAAAATATGTTGTTTTTTATAACAACATATTTATAATACATCCTAATCAACTATCTGAAAATCTGGATGTATTTCTGTTAGAGAAAAAAATATCTAAGGACAGGTTGTTTTACATTTTTGGAGGGCATGGAGAGATGAGAGGTCAAAAAGCAATCCATGGTAATGAAAAACAAATCAAAAAAGAAGGACAAAAAGAAAGGGGGGTGGGGGTAAACAAACAAATCCAAAAACCACCACACAAGTACAGAAGTTGGCCACAGCAAAAAAATAAAAATAAAAATACAAAACCAGAGAAAACAGCTATTGAACTGTGGCTGGAGTATACTGTTTTTCAAATAGCAGAAAAAGTAGCACACAGTAGGAAAATCACTTGTAGAATATGAGATGGCCAACAAGGCTTTCTCTGACTAAGCATGCAGAAGGTCAGACAAGCTATCTCACATAAAGGCTCTACTAACAAGTACTATCAACCATTGTGTGAGGTTGGCAAAGGAGGTAAAGTTGGTTGGTTTTAGAAAAATACTAATAGTAAATCCATACAGTCAGCATAGTCAGATGGCCTGTGTCACATAAACTTAAGAAATTACATCTGAAGCTAGTTTTATTGCATTTTTTTCAATGAAATATTTGGTTATTCAAGCCCATTCCCACAGTTCTTGAAGATAAACAGCTCCTGATGCCATTGTGGAGTTCTATTTTCAGAAAGCTTTATTTATTTCTAAGTGGTTTAATGTGCATCTGTTTACATAAATATTTAGATATGTGAAAGCACATCCTGCTTAAGCTGGTCTGATAAACAGAAGTCAGCTGTTACTCCTTTTCCACTCCCAACTCCACTTGGAGCACTGCCTATTCCCTAGCTCTCGTTTTTAATGCAGCCATTGTACTTAGAACCAGGAGTTTATAAACACATGCTTGAAAAATGTAGTCTGGCTTTCCAGCAAAATATTTCAATGGCTCTTTTACCATTAAATTGTGCTACAGTTTGTGTGGCTCAGTGCACTAAAAGTTTACATTTCTCCGTAAGGTCTAACCCAATGCACATATTGACAGGATTAACAAATCTGGGAGGTGACTAGGAAGAGTGCACATTAGAGACAATAACTCCAGTATTACCGCTTTTATAATTAAGGATTACTTCTATAAACTATTTCCACTGATTACAGATGCAGAGTTTATGGAGTATGGGATGCAATACCTAAATCTACCAGTAGCTCATCTCTTTGACCTACATGCTAGTCTTGTTTCACTTACAAGAAAACACTAGAGAAAACTAAAGCTGACAGGGCGGGTGGATGTTCCTGCCATCTGAAGACTGGACTAAGAGTCAGAAGATCTGGACTGAGCTTCCTACATTTGCCACAGAGGTCTTGTGTACATTTGGAAAAGTCTCTCAGATCCTGGGCCAGTAACACTAACTCAGCACATCCCACTGACTTCAGTCTCTGGCAAGACTTGAATTGTATGTGACATTCTAAATCTACCAAAATTTTTCATGTTGCTCTAGCCACTCTAGAAAGAATAAAGCTTTCTTTTACCTCAGAAAAGATACTAGAGGTGTTCTTTCTTCTTCATATATATATATATATGTGGGTGTATATATATATATATATATATATATATATATATATATATATATACACACACCCACACATACGTTCTTAAAAAGGTTTGAGCAGGACACTTTCCCTGTTGTGTCAGTAGCCATCCAAAAAAATTTACCAGATCTATGACCTAAATTCCCAGAAGTCACCTCTGCAACCTATTGCACCTTTTTTTGTCAGGCATATTCTAGTTAAGTTTCTGTATATGCAGATCTTCCAAAGGTGAGCAGGCTTGGAACACATTGCAGTCCAGTAATTTGATTGTAAATTGTAAGAATCTAGGAAGTTTTCATTCACTAGCTTTCATCTTCTTAGATTAAGACTGTAATTAAACTTTTGTATTAAAAAGACATCTGAAAACCATGATAGGCTATAAGAATTTTTCATGCCTTTGAAAAACCATTCACAAAATCCATAAGGGAGAGAGAAAACAAAACAAAACAAACAAAAAACAAAACAAACAAACAAAAAAAACCCACAGCTCAATCTTTTCTAAAAATCTCATTTTTAATTCAACTTTTTTACTACCAAATTTTTTTTACTACTAAATTTTCAAGATCAGTCATCGTCAGCCTAAGCCAGTTATAGAAGTCAGCAATGGCTGAGTCTACAGGTTTAGTCTGAATCACCAGCACATCTGAACCAAGTCTCCCCACTGTCCTGCATGATGAGAGTTGATTTGGAGCTTGTGAACTGGATCTTCTCAGCTGAAGCTAATTCAAAGATACACTCCAGTGGCTTACCTAGATCACTCCATTCCCATAGGGACCCCATGAGAGCTATTCTGAAGTAAACCGTCTTAAAATGCATGTATTATCATATATATATATATAGGATATATATAGGAGATATATCTATAGGATATATCTATAGGAGATTTATCTATAGGATATATATGGGAGATATATATAGGATATATATCTATATCTATATATAGGATATAGATATATATCCTATATTCTGCAAGCCCATTTCTACTAGCTCTCAATATTTCTCAACAAAGACATCTAAGAAAATAAATACAAAGCTAAATCTATGACCTGGCTATTTTTTCCTTTGTTTTGAACAGCTGCATATATATTTATATCAGAAAGATTACATGGTGCGGGGCAGAGGGAATACATTTGGGATAAAAGAAGAAAAAAGAGGGGATGAGGGGAAAAAAAAAAAAAAAAAAAAAAAAAGGAAAAACAAAGAGGACATTCGTGTTTTATAGAAATTTGTGTTTATGTAAGTATACTTCCTGTTTGTGCTCAGTAAAGCCTGAAAATGTTGATCATCTTCAGAAAGCCATGTGACAGATAAATTAATTACATAAATGACTACTCAGCTTTCAGTTTTTGAACCAGCTTCGAGAACTTGGCATATGTGTATTAGAATAGAAGGGCCTGAAACAAACTGTTGGTACTTACTTCATCAGCGCTCAAAACACTCTTATTTGCTTTATTAAAAAAATAAAATCTGTATATTTCTGTAACAAGAAGTGACCAAAATATGGAGATGGAAATGTTTAAACATAAATTTTACAGCAAAGGCTAAATCCTGTGACCAACTCCAGATGCTTTTTGACACTCCAGTGAGGCAGTTTCTAGACCTTTGAGATTATCTCTCCATAAGAGACATTTTTCAGCAGCATACAGTCTTCAAAGTATTTCATCTCCCAGTTTCTCTACACAGAGTATGCTGCTGAAGAAAAAAGGGGTGTATCAGAAAGAGACTTTTCTTCCTCCAACACTTGACTATCAGAGTATCCAGCCTGACCAGGAAAGAAATCGATAAATGTCCTGTGCTGAGCAACATCAAAACATCCCAGGATGCATACCTACTTTGTTACAAGGAGAGAAAACAAACAAACAAACAAACAAACAAAAACTGGGGGGGAGGACAGTTTTTGTTGTTGTTGTTGTTGTTGTTTTGTGTTTTTTTTTTTTTTTTAAATGGTGTACAGGCAACCACTTTGTACTTATGTCCTCTCACAGTCTTGCAAATTCTGTCACTGCAGCCATTCAAAAATGACCTGACTTTGAGGAGAGGTTAATTTTGACTATCTTCCATGTGTAGTAAAGCTACAGTGGGTCAGATAGTACAGAAAGACATGGATGCAATAATATCATCAGCTATAAACAACAGGCCACAATAAGGACTCACATGTGGAGTGAAGGGGGGAATCTGAAAACTAGAAGTACCAGACACCATCTGGGCTGCCTTAACTCTCTTTGCTTTTCACCTCTAGTTCATCTGTAGCATTACACAGGAGAAAAAGAGAAAAATCCATAGAACGTAGAGCAAAGAACAGACATGAGAACCAGCATAAGCCAAGAAATTTCCCTTCTACAACAAATGAAGTTTAATTTTAAGTGGATACTAAATTTGGGGGAAAAAATAAATAAATACAAAAAGTGCATACATGTTGGTATTTTACTTCTTTACTAGAGTATGGGGTGGTAGATAATTGCATTTGCCAATCAGAGACTTTCCCACCCCCACCTTCCTCTCAGTTTTCAGAATCAGCGTCAAGAGATGTGCATCTTATAAAAGAAAAATCTCAATCAGCATTTGAAGGGCCCACTAGGAATCTCTTGATGAGTTCCAGATGTCTGGCCACTAATGCACTAATACTTGCACCATGGAAAATCTTTCCAGGTGTTTGCAGTTTCATGCATTGTTGCACAATCATAAAGATCATAAAGCTATTTCCATGAAGGAAGACCACACTTAACCAAAGGCATGCAAGCAACAAGAATACACAGAGTAGCTGCAACCATGGCAGAAGTAAAAGGTCCAAGGTTAACACCACTGCTATGTGTTTGTGCAGAGTGTGCTGGGAAAGATCCTTGCTGTCCTGGACACGTTGGAGTCTATGAACAGCCCTGCAGAGCCAGGCAGGATTGGTCTCCCAGCAGAAGTCTGGGACAGACCAACTTTCCCAAAGACAGTCTGAGATGATGTTCACTGGCCTGAGCTTCGATTTCTTGTTCAGAGACAACATCAGCTGTAGGGGCTAATGTTAGTTTGAAAAACAGCGTACTCCGTAGCTCAGAAGTGCTAACCTGACTCATGGTTTACAGCATGTATAAGGGCTAGCTGATAGTTTAGGGACATTGTCAAAAAAATGCAGAGAGGTACATGTCAATGTAGACAAGTCAAAAGACAGATTCAAAATTAAGGGATATTTCCTTGGTTATGAAAATCATGTGAAATTTCAACAATTATTTAAGTAAGGATAGTGTCAGAATTCAGATCAACATTCCCAGTATTTTGACTTACTCTGCCAGTATCTGAACATCACCCCCAAAATGCAATAGGCACTACTTACAGCATTCAGCTCCTTCAGGTTAAAACCATAAGCCACATATATTATTTTATTACTTTAGGTTCCAGAACTTTTTTTTTTAATCTATATATTTCATTAGTGGCCAATTGGCAGAACTGAAATTAATGAATGTAAGTAAACATTCTATTTTTTTATATGGGTAATTTTTATATTTAGGTCAGAAGTGCACACACTTTGAAAAAAAAAAAAAACAGGGAAAAGACTTCAAGTTAGACATCTGTACTGATCTCTTATCTAAAAGGACAATATTTACAGCCATCTGAAATGTTTTAGTTGCTTTTTTAGTTTGTATGCTCCAAGTGTATTTGTTTCTGCATTGCTAAGCTATGAATCTTTTCAAAATCAGAAACAGCTTTTTGTATTTATAGTAGGAATGGCTAAATGAAGCAACAACAAACCTAGAGGCAAACCGAAAATCTTTAAAGCTGCATATGGGATAACATAAATATAAATAAAATAAATATATATTTTATTATATTTATGGAATAACATAAATATAAAAAGATGTATCATTCAGGGTAGGCCAGTAACTGATGATTCCATGTTGCAATATACATTTATCATTTATAAAGCCTAACTGCAGCTCAAATATTTACAAACGTATCAAATGCCAAATCTGAGTTCCCCAGCACTAGCACATACCCCTGTTCAGTAGGCCTTAAGGATGTAGGCAACCAACAATCTCTTTACCTTGTTTTAAAAGTCATACTGATTTAGAATCATTAACAGAATTTTAAGCTTAATTTTTTAATTTTAGATTATCTTGATAATGACCTCTCAGAACCTCTAAGTCAGATTTTGCTTGTGGGCTTGTTTTTGTGCTATACACTTTTGAGTGCTACACATATTTGAAAAGAGAACAAATATAGTGTACTATTTTGCAATCACAGAATAAACCAGATGATTAGATCTGGTCAGGACACAGAGAGCTACAGATTATTCTGAGGACAATCGGGAACATGAATGAGATGGAATTGTGTCAAAAGCATGTGCTTGCTCGTATCCCCAGTTAAAACAATCTGAAATGTTTCAAAGGCAGATAGTAATCCATTTCAAGCATTACGTCCTGAAAACATGATCACACAAACTACATGTCATCTGCATACTCTGAACAACTCTTTTAACTACATAAGCTGCCACTAAAGATAGTTTAGAATGAAAGTATTATTGAATAATGCATTATTTCAAAACACAATAACAACAAAACCAGATTTCTTTATTTCTCAGTATAGACTTAAAAGGCCAGTAATTTTCTTCATAATTTAAAGAATTATTGGACTGATCTAACCACTGTTGATGCTACATATTTCCAAAGGCATTCAGTGAAAAGACAGCAACCTTTTGTTCCTTGTTATTGTTATTAATATTAGATAAAACTCCACGTTATTGTGTTTTTACTGGTAGGAGAGAGGGGACAATATATGCAAAACAAGCGATCAACATCTAAGAATGTCAGAAAGATCACAATTCCAATGTCTGAATTATTCAGCCTGTTAAGGTCCAGAAATTTCGTTCAACATCTTATCTAATCATCTAAAATCAAACTTGTAGTGCCAACCAGGTTTGATGTTGTTCAGATATATCCCTTCTCCACTGCATTCCTACAAATACTGTACCTATAATTTTTTAGGTTCAGATTTTCAGAAGGGAATCAGTAATTCCAAGTGCTTCAGCTTTTATTTGCCCAGAGATACCTCAGAAAAGAAACTCAAATTTTACAACGTGCTGAGCATCTATCCAATAAAAACTGAATCGCTACCTAATGCTGGGGATTCAAAACCTCAGACGTTTGTAAGTTATATCACTTTTGAATTCTAAGACAGATTTTCCCCAGCAAGTACGTATACAACTATTTAGGAGAAAAGAAAAGTCTCAGAGAAACACAGAAAAAAAAAAAAAAAAAAAAAAAAAAAAAAAAAGGTGCCTTTGAATGGCAACTTTGAATAGAGGTATCTGCTTTTACTTGATATTTGGCTATAGTTCCACAGGATGTACTTTTTACATTTTTTAGAATTATTTTAACTATGATCTCTTACTTTTTCTGTTTTACTGTGCAAGTCCATAAGCAATTGTACTGTATCTGTTTAATAATAATTAGCTTTGACTGAAATTAATATGGTGTTTTTTTAAAACTCTCCCTCCAAATACAGTGCTACATCTGCTAACTCATAATTTTATCAGAGGCCCCCGATGCTTTTGCAGTGTGAAGACCTGTGACTACAATGTTAATATAAGCTATATGTATAACATGGTTTCTCAGTCTCATCAAGTCCCACAAGATACTTGACCAACTGCAGTTATTCATCTTCTCATGTATTTAAAGCAAATACGTTGTATTTCCATTTCCCCACACTGTATGGCTATATGAAGAATCCCAATATTGTGGGACAGAACATCGTATCATGTCCATCACATATATGTGGACAGTTTACATTGCTCAGCGTTTGAAAAATTATTACTTATTCTGACCAACACAGGGCATACAAGCCTATTAGCTTGAGATGGGTTGATCCATCTATGTAACAAACCCACACAAAGTAGCAAGACTTACGCATTGCAAGTTCTAAGAAAATTTCAGATACCTGTTTCTATGGGTAACCATGATACACCTGATGAAATATAATACACTACCATTGACAACAAGATTCAAACAGCCAGTATCTTTAAAAAGTAGTATTTTCAGAAGTAAAAAAAAAAAAATAAAAAATCAAAATAATCAGTAAACAAATATTTTCTTCAAAATACTGGCTTATAGTAGAAAATAAAATTAGACTGTCTCCAGAGACTGATCTGTCCTTTGGTAGTTTTTAAAGTAATCACTAACAAGTTAATGAACTTTAAACCAATAAGATGTTCATGAATTATTATAGATATTTATTTTCTTTTACTCACATTCTACATAAGAAAAGGTAAATTGCATTCAGTGATTTCTAAAACTACCTGTTTTTTATTTAGTTTTCCTTGGAGCACATAAAGCAAATTTTCCAACTTACTAACTCAAAACTATAACCATGTAATAACTGAGGGACCTTTTATATCAAATTAACTAAAAAGTAAGGGCAGACTTACTTCTCCTGAAAGGTATGGCCACCTTTTCAGCCAAAATTTGCATTAGTGAACAATGGTATCTGATAGTTCTTCCCTCTTAAATCTAAGGCCAATTAAACTCCATTCAGATATCCATAATGAACTTCAATTAAATCAGTATTTGCCTTGTAGCAGTTGTCACAAGTTATACTTAACAAGAGACAGCTGTTAAAAAGATACCTAAAAGAAGCAAATGATTCCAAAGGATGTTTCCTAATATATGCTAAGCAATGTTTTCTGACAATCTTGTATGATTTTTTTTTTTGTCTTGCCATTGCTTCATTTGTGTTACAACAACTCTCTATAACTATTTGACACTTCGCTTTGCCTTTCAAGTAGACTTTCACATTTATTCAAGGGTGATTTTTTTTTCTTCTCCAAATGTACTGCAGTACTGTCAGATAGCAGATTTAGGTATATATTCATGTAATGCGTGGCATCCTTGATGTGAATTTATTGGATGTTTGTGTCACATATCAACACAAATGATATGTGACACAAATGATATCCTCCCTCATACCTGCTGTTCCCTTACTGCTTACCTGGGGGAAAGTCCTAAGGTAGACATGATAGGAAGGACCTCCCTCCTCTCCCATGCCATCACATCATAAAACAGATTGCAACAAGCCACTCACTTCCACTGCCAGTATTTCTTATAGAGAAGGGCCAAATACTTCTGGTCTCATGATTTCAAGTACCACAAATGAGCTGAGTTACAACACAAGATTGAGACAAAGACCACTAACATATGATAAAAAGTTGTTGTTGTGGTACGTACCTTGGACTTAATTCTGTCCTCAGCATTCAAGACTGCAGAGAAAGGCTGCATGGTGAAGGCAAAATTAACAGTATTATCATATTTCATTCTGAAAGCAAAAACCAGCTTGTTTAAAAAAATAATAATACCAACAACACACCACCACCACCATAAAAAAAAAAAAGAAACCTGAAACCCTGAAATATTCGTGAAGTATCAGCTCACAGCACACAGGTCAAGGCTTTGTCTACATTTACATTACAAACTCTATTTTAAGTCTATTTTCAAAATGAAGAAAATTTTTCTAACACGGCTGGTAAAGAATTCCATTAGTATTTTTTGATGTAAAGCTGTTTTAACAAATGAAATGAGGATGAACACAATAAGCTACCAAATAAACAGACCTGCAAAATATTGATATTATCCTTATTTAAAGAAAAAAAAAAAAAAAAGGCAAAAAAATAGCTGTTTAAGCAACAGGTATACATTTTTCATTATAAATAATATAAAGATAAATTTGTTTGCAATTAGACATGCAACCATATTTTTAAAAAGTGTTCCTTATATTAATATTCATATTAACTTAACTCACAGTGCTGTTATTTGAATATAACAGATATAACTGAGATGTTTGAAATTACCTGAAAAGTAAAATTCTGCAAGCACTGCAATGTATTACCTCTGTGTATGTTGTATTGCTTTAGCAGCAATGCAGGCTACTGTTTCATCTTCTAATTAATACATAGTACTGTTTGGGAAAATAAAATATTGTAAATACCATGGTATGAGGCTGAGTCCAGTAATGTTTTTGAAATGAATGGGAGTTAATGTTTTGGAGAGCCAATATTAACAATTCACCTGCCACTAGTTATGGAACTGTACTGTGGCAGAGCCTAGGTGTATCAGCCAGATGTATATCTCAGCCTGCCAGGTGCTCTGTAGTAAAAGTTCTATCAAACATATTTACATAAAACAATATGCATATTTAATATGTATATATGAATATTTATTAATTATTTTAAATAAATACTTAAAATATGGGAGACCCCTATTGTCCAACAGTTCTTCATAGAAACTCATCTCTGTTTAAAGGGCTGCCCACTCAGGCAAACATATAACCCTGCAAAAGTGTCCTGTCAGAAGTGTTCATGGTTACTCATTGGAAAATGTTTTTCACATCTGGTAAAGAGAGAGAAATATTACCTTTCCCTACAAAAGACTAAATCTGACTTTTGCTGAAAATGAAACAAAACTATGAATTCAACAAGATTTTTATTTTCTTGTGGATATCCTGTACTTCATCCATGTGCTTTCTTCACATGTTTACATAATCATACCAGTATATTGTGAATAGATAGGGACACTACACAACAGAGCACTGGATGGAGGAATCTTTGGATGTGAAGAATGATTCTACTAACGAGGAACATCTTAGAAGTATATAGTACAGACAGGATGTTGTATATTTTTCATAGTTGTGATTACAACAATCCTTTAAAAAAAGAAACAAACAAGAACAACAAAAACCACGTTCAGACATTTATTTACAAATGTTAGGTCTTTACATGAAAATACATGGAATGTGCTTTTAAAACAAACAAACAAACACAAAGAACACTTTCCTGCTATTCATTAAATCTTGTTCCTCCATTGCTTGTATGAAGCAACCTCCTGTTCTCACAAAGGATGGTTGCATAAATTTAAATGGAAGGTGTCCAAAGACAGGGAAGAAGCAGGTAGCCTTCCTTTAAAAAAACATATGAAGGCTTTGATAATGCAATATGGAATAATTAGGTTATGCTTTTGTAAAGATACTATGCAACAAATTCAGTGTACAATTTAAGTATCAATAAGCAGCTTACAAGTCATTATACAGAATCACACAGAATGGCTGAGGTTGGAAGGGACTTTTGGAGATCATCTAATCCAACTTCCCTGCCAAGCAGGATCACCTAGAGCAGGTTGCACAGGATCACACCCAGGTGGGTTCTGAATATCTCCAGAGAAAGAGACTCCACAACATCTCTGGGCAACCTGTCCCAGTGCTCTGTCACCCCCATAGTAAACAAATGCCCTCTCATATTCAGCTGGAACTTCCTGTGTTTCAGTTTGTGCCCATTGCCTCTTGTCCCATTGCTGGGCACCACTGAAAAGAGTCTGGCTCCATTCTCCTGACACCTTCCCTTCAGATATTTATACACATTAATAAGATCCCCTCTCAGTCTTCTCTTCTCAAATATATATATATTTTTAATAGATATAATTAACAGTTTATTTCATTCTAACTGCTGTTACCTTACCATCCTTCTACCTGCCCTCATGTCCTAAAAATTATATACTTGGAAAGGAAAAAAAAAAAAAAAAGGTATTTTGCATTGAAAAGTACAGCTCTAGTTCAATCTAACCCAGAATATTATAAGTATGTGAATTTGGCAGTAAGTTGACTTTTTTGTTTTCAGACAAGTTAAATTATCCCCTACTGTAGCATAATTAAACTCTGTAACTCAATAAATTTAAATGTAGAATGAACTCAGCCCAGTAATTTTAACTTGCACTTTCTCAAGTCACCAACACCTCTCAATCTTAAATAAGCACTGACAGCCCCAACTCAATATTAACACCCTAATAATCACTTACTTGGTCTCCCTATTTAGGGTTCAACCAGCCTACATTTGGAGTTGTAGCACAAAAGTTTTTCCAAGATCAGATTTCAATCCCTACCCCTCCTTCCTGTACATAATACAAACACAGATACACACACACTCTTGATTATGCCTTCTTTAAAAGAGTTCAAATCTATATTTCAAAAAAGTCCCACACAACCTCATATTAGGCTAATATCTGAGGGCTGATTTTGGATCCCTTTGACCTCTACAGATTCCATCAACACCATCAGATAACTTAACTCCCTCATTCATTCTCAAGCCCCTGCCTGTTCGTACTATATATTATGCTACTTTTCTCTAAACCTCCCTTCTAGACGAAGTATCAAGAAGACAACCTGGAAGTAAGCTTCAGTGCAGATTCCTGATATCTGGGACCTGGTGAGATGGTTTTTACTACTCAAAGCCTGGTCTGGAGCTAGACTATGCCTCCTTTGGGCCCCATGCTTGGGTCAGTCTTGCAGAAGGTCCCAACAGTCATGTCCCTTCAAACACCTCATGAGCCATTCATGGCACACAATACAAATCCTCATTGGTATGCTACAAAAACACTATTTTTTCAAAACGCAAAATATTCTGTTTTGCAGACAGAACTAAAAAATAGTAATTTAATCTTAGAGAAGTACAGGCCTTGAAGAAAACCCAGCCTGAGTACCAGGCAGCAAATACAAATGAAGATTGACTATTCAGAGTTTGATCTCCAATACTTATGCACAGTATTTATTCATAAATAAAATAAAATAAAATAAAATAAAATAAAATAAAATAAAATAAAATAAAATATAAAACATAAAAATCTGCTGCTGGCTTTGCACATTTCTTTCACAGTTTTCATATTGCTTGTTAACATAACATGTATGCAATTTCACACGTAACTCCTATAACTCAGCTTTTATAACTCATTGGTGAAGTTCCCATTCTGTGACACTTTAGGGCCTGAACTCTCAAAACAGAAAAATTATTTTGAGTGGAAAATGTAATTTCCACTTGACTGTAATGCTTTTGCCCTCGATGTGCATGCATTTGGAAGCCAAGCCTAACCCCAGCTGAGAGCACTAGCAAAACTCCAAACTATCTCAGTGGGCTTAGCACCAGGCTCTAAATTTAAGTGACAGAACAGAAAGTCTAACTGAAATACTGTGCTTTAAAATAATTGCTTTGCATGCTATCTTGAAATTTTAATTTTTATTACTATGGGAATTTAGATTTGTTATCTGAAGCCTTTGGAAGCTGGTTTTGTACATGTTTAGTTAGCTCATGTTCAAGGCCCTTCTAGCGACAGAGCTCTCCTTTGTATTCTCTTTGTATTCTGTATATTGAGCAAGCAGAGTTAAAAATGAATAATTAGCTGCAAAAGGAAAAAACAAACAAACAAACAAACAAGCAAACAAAACTTTGAAATAAGATGGTAAAATATATGCAAGCAATGAGGAAAATGATCATGTAGAGGGAGGAAGGAAAATAAATACCTTCACAATATGAAAATACTCAGCTTTAGGAGAAGTTCTGGTAGGCCTTTACCCTATGGTTATATCTATATTAGTGAATTAAGCTGTGCCAGAGCCCATTTTCTTGCCCTGAGGCCAACTGGCTTTGTCAGGCCACACACATACAACAAAACCTTTCAGATTCCAAACCAAGATTGCAGACAACCTAGACATGAACAGAATATTGATCACTATCACAGTTGCTGATCTTTCTCAGCAAACATCAGAACATGCAGGAAATGTTCAAATACATTGAAGAAATTATTATATGTAGCCCATAGCAAAGAACAATTTACAGTGATGTAAGGCTGCAGAAATTCAGAGAACACACTGCAACTCTAGCTACTAATTTTCTCTTCTTATTTTCCTAGCTCCAAGCAATAGACTTCTTCTTAACAGTAGTTTACTGTGTCTACTGTCCTGGTAGAATAGAGACTGAGGAAAGCAAACTAAGTTTCACCCTTCCCCTCTCTTTCTATCTCTCCATCGCTCAGCACTTCTTGCAAAATCCTCCTACTTGAAACAGAAGCTGTATATTTCTAAAGCAGGAGACAGAAAAAACAGAGGTGAAATGACACTATACTACCTGCTTATCTTACACCAAATTATTTGTTCAGTTCTGTAATTTAACATACAGGACTAATTTGACTCTGTCCTCACACCATCAAATGAACACTTCATAAAAGAAGTTTTTTTAGTTTTTATGTTTTCCTGCCTGAAACAGAGTTAAAGCTTAACAAATAATTCTGGAATGCCAATGATGGTAGATACAAAAACTTAAGTCACCGACTGATATATCAGGAATAGAATCTGTTCAAATCCTGAAAAACAAATATCATTTTTGAGAATTTTTTGCAAGTCATGCAAGCTTGTGGGCCAGGCCTAAACACAAAATGTTTTTATGAATATTATCAGAGTCAAGCAGACTTTTAAACTTCAGTCCCATGACACTAATCCATTTTAAGCTCAAATTCATACCAATGTACTTCATGTTGGCACATCATATCAAGAAATATTGATTCATCCTGACATGAAAGAATTAATAATGTATTAAAACAAGGCAAAACCAGAATTATAAATCTCCTATTAGTCAAGAGGGTGGGAATAAGACAAGCTTCTTAATATTTATATGTACATATATATATGCTTATTATATATATACAAAATGCATGGATAAATGCCTATATATAATCTTTTAAAATATAAAGATGAAGATTTGATTTTGTGCATTTTGGACTGTAAGGGACATATAGTTCAAAAAGAAAGCAGTTACCTGACCACTAGTCAAAGTTTAGTACTGCCATTTTGCTTGATACAGACTTTCAATTTTTTCCCATATGTCAGCTTGGTCCTACTTTATGGATGGACATGCATTTACACTTTTATTTTACCTCAGTGGTATCAACATGATTGTATTCTTTGAGCTTGTTTTTTTTTTTTTTTTTTCATCTGTGGAACAAGAGACAATAAAAATGCCCCTTTCTTAAGCCCTCTGAATTTATGAAAGAAAAGTTATATTGAGGCGTAGGTACTGTAATTTATTTTTTTTGTTTTACCAATTCATCACAGGTTACAACAAGAACTCCCGATTCTGTAGAATTTTATTGGTGTGTCTAGACTTACAAAAACAAGTAGACAAGTAGACAATTTCAGATTTTTTAAAACACATTACTCTGCTTTATTTTCATCCATGTAGACAAAATAATATTTTCTACTGAAAGCCAGTAGAAGAACTCATGGTGGCAAATGAACAAAGGCCATAGTCTGCCCCATGTAATGCAAGAAAGTCTGCCCCTTGAAGCAAGACAATCAAGCTTTGTCTCCTATGGATCTACGCTGTTCCTAAGGTTTTCACTCCTATCTTCACTATCATTTGTTTGAAACCTTCCGCAGGCACTTTCAGTGACGAAGGATTAACCTTGTGCATGCTGTTCCTCAACATTTCATACCCAGGCAGACTGTTCATAGTGATGACTGGTAAGGAAGTCCTTTGTCAATAATAAGGCACACGTGCTTTTCATTGTTAGTCCACTAGTGAAAACTAATTCAGAGACTGTTCTTTTAGACAGTAGATGTGAGATGAAATTTAGTGTATTTGGGAAGTTATGATTCTGAAGAAGAAGCAGATCAACATTGAAAATTATCAGAATGAGAGCTCATTCCATGAATACTAATAAGCCATAGCATAACACTGTCCTAGAAACAATAAAAGCCTTCCAATTTTCAGAAAGAGCCATCTGCAAGACTGGTAGGCTCATAGCTCTAAACTGTACAATATTGAAGGAATCAGTGCACTAAGTGGAGTGCTAAAGTTGAGATAATTTTGTTGATTTAAAAACAGAAAGCCAAAAGAACTCATAATATACTATTATATCTCTAGCTTTAAACTTGAACTCAGCGTAAATTATTTCAGGAATGTTTTGCATAGTCCCTTTTTATATCTCCAGTGCAAAATCTATTTTGATTGCATGGCCCTGGAACAAGCCTGTTATTTTTCACATTTTATCATTTTTGGAACCAGTATGCTACAACACAGCTTTCTTATCTTTCAACCCCTACCCCTCTCCCTTAAAGCAAAAATAAAGCACACTGCACCACTTGTAAAAGTAGAGAGACAGACTAGAACGGAAATCTCCGTTCACTGAGGGAATGGTTTGCATCTCCAAAGGAAAACAAAAACAAAAGCTGAAAACTGTGGTTAAGCTACTGCATACACTGTATACATTATAGCAGTACTTCATAGCTCAGCCATCGTCTTAAATGCAGCAAATAGCTAAAAGGCAAAGCTGTGAATCTTTGTAAAAGAAATCAAAATAAAGTGGGATACAAAAATGAGACGTCATCATCAAAATTAAAAGCATTTTTTTCCAAAGGAGAGATACAAAATGGTGAAGGGCCTAGAGGGGAAGTCATACGAGGAGCAGCAGAGGTTTGTTCAGCCCAGAGCAGAGCAGGCTGAGGGGAGGCCTCATGGCAGCCTGCAGCTCCCTCACTGGGGGAGCGGAGGGGCAGGCGCTGAGCTCAGCTCTCTGGGGACAGCGACAAGACCCGAGGAAGTCCCATGGAGCTGGGACAGGGGAGGGACAGGCTGGGGGTTAGGGAAAGGTTCCGCACCCAGAGTGTGGTCAGGCACTGTGGCAGGCTCCCCAGGGCAATGGTCAGAGTTCAAGAACTGTTTGGACAACGCTCTCAGACACAGGGTTTGATTTTTGCACAGTCCTGTGTAGAGCCAGGAGTTGGTCTGCATGATCCTTATGCACTCCTTCCAATTTAGGATATCCTATTATTCTAAGTCTTTCAAACCAACAGTGACACAAAAGGGCTAGAGAATTAAAAATGCAATACCCATACTTAGAGAAGAGCAGTAGTGATTAGAATTGCTTAACCTTGATAATATGCCAGCTCTAGAACAAAGCCAAAATGAGAGGAAAACATGGATGCAAGAAGAAAAGTAATGAAGGTACTGCTGGTGGAGTTCCTTGATTTTCAAATTTTCTAAAGGTCTCCATCCCAAAGACTGGGAAAATGCCATCAAAATATGTCACCAATGCAAAATTAGAAGATATTAATAACATACAGGAGGGTAGAGGCTACACAGACAAATAACTGGTTGTCACAGAGGAGTAGATTGACCTCAGGAACTCAGAATTCAAGGTGATGGAGTTACAGATGAACATCAAGATTTAAAAACATCTACTGCTATCTCATTAGATGGTAGTATTAAAAAGCATTAATGACAAGGAATCTATGAATATCAACATTACAGCCAAAGGAAACTCAAGGATCTTACTGTTTCAGAATAGAGACAGAAAATGTCATCAGTTTATAATACATACATGAAGCTCATGTATTGTGAAAATATACACCATAATTGTCAGTTATGTTCAAGAGATTGTTTCAGAATGGGATCATTTTAGAGAAAGAGTTGATGGTCATCCAGGAAGCAACTGAATTTCATAGTAGAGGCTTAGAGAGCTTGGCATGCTAAAGCTAGTGAAATAAAAACATGGAAAGGACAGCATTACCACCTGAAAATTCATTGCGGGAAGAGGGACAATACAGAAAGGGAAAACATAAGTGACAATAATGGCACAAGAAGAAACAGGTAAAGACTGGCCATGTGTATGCACAGGCTAGAAATAAATTTCTGAGAAGAATTTGTCTTAAGACACTTTTCCAAAAACTGTCTGGAATAAGGTACCTGCTTTCAAGATGGAGCTATATTAGTCTGTACATTATAAATTATGTTTCTGAGAGTAAACTAGACTTAACAACACTTCCAACTCTGTTCTTCACTGTGCTCACTAAAAGCAAGCAACAGGCAGGAATTCTTTATCAGTGCATGCTGCTTCTCAGAAATTAGGAAAAGTGCTCTGTTTATGGAGATGCCTGCAATGGTAGTGATCCTCCAACTGTGAGATGACCAAACTACATGGCAACAGCATGATTTATTCCACATGCTCCCAGATCAACTAAAAGCACTCTGCCCATGTTGCTCAACCCACTAGGGTACTTTCACAGCAATGACAGTTGTCTGCATATCAGTAATGAACAGCTTGTAAATCCAGCCTTAAGTGCTGCTCATCTGTTATTCCTTATCACTGTGTTGATATATCTCTGCCTTATTTACCCTCCCCCTAAATGATCATGCATTTTCTTTGAGGGGCAGACCCCAAACAGCATATCATTCTCCAGACACATAAGCAGTTACTTTGCACTTACTTTGCAATGAAACTAGCTGAAAGACCTTAAAGAGACAAACAAAAAATAATGCTGTATCTCTAGCCGTTTTTATTTGTGGCTTTGCAAATCAAACATCAACATCATAAACAGTTTAAGGAGCTTAAGGACAACAAACATCCTACAAGACTTGCTGTATCTCCTCAATATGTTTGAGCTGAACTATACCATAATTAATTATAAATCTGAAACAAATTCATATTAGTTGATGAAGGTAACTCAGCACAAAGTAGTTCTTTCTAGATTGTAGAATCATCTTCATACTGCACCCAAATTTGCAGCCAGTGTGTAAAACTGAATTATTTAGTGAAACCCCAAAAATGCCTCAAGGATACAACATCACTACAAAACCCTAAGGAGATTAAGTTTTACTCAGTATTTCAATTCACATAGGCTGTAATAGAGATTACATTTGCTAAAACAAGGCTCAATTTGCGAATACTCAATTCACATTTGAGTCACTCTCCTGAAACAATTCCCTCTGAGGGACTCTCAAGGTGAGTATAGGATAGATAATCAGATTATTATCAATCAACAGGAGTATTCCTTATCACACACAATACAATCATTAGACACGACTTAATAGTTTGAAACAGTAACATACTTTAGTCACTGCAATTTGGGGAAAGGCAGAAGGAAGATGTTTGACCTTGCTAACTTTGGAATGGATGCATGGCATTTCAGCTGATGTAACCCTACTGAGTCTGAAATGTGATAGTCTCAGTTAGGCAAACATGTCTTCTCTCATTAAGATTTTCCATAGTTGAAGGAACTTTGCTTTGTCTTGTCTTTGCAATCCAGCACATATTTACTGCAGTTTGTATTTTCAGGATGTTAGCTTTTGCACTCTCTGTATTTAGTAACTTAGAATTAGTAGTATGTTATCAAAAGATTACATCATAAAAATATTTCACTAACCATCTGCACCACTGCTGGCCACTCACAGAATGTTCACTTTTCCTGAGCAAAGGCCCTAAACTAGCAGCTTAGGTTATTTACACACTCCGGAGAAATACATGCAATTGTGCTTCCCCAAGGAGGAGAACTGAGGTTTTAAACAGACTAAACACAATAGGAAATGGAAGTTTCTACTGGTTACTGGGCTATATATGCAACGCAGAAATTTCCAAAACAACGATAAAGCAATTTTTGATGGAAAGCAGCAGTGTGTTTACCCAGCTGATGGAAAGAGAATCTTGTTCAAAACTTCCTCCTCCCCTTCCTTGCATACGTACATACTAGTCAAAGATGAGTTGTTTTTTCCTGTCTTGTTAAATCTCTTTCTACTGATGATGGATGAGCTATCACAGGATACAGATAACCTGATATCCTTCTCCAGATGAGGCAGGTAGCAGCTAAATACAGGGTTTGACTGAATCAAGCTGGATTCACACACGAGTAATAAATTGCTCACTTTAAACCTGGTCTCTGCCTTAGGCCTTTCATAATCTTGCAGCAACTGGTTCAAATTTGCAGAGTAGTTTGGAGGCCATCTTATTATCAAGGAACGTTGTGGGGAGGAAGCTTCTTATATTTGCCTACCATAGTAACATTATGTGAATATTCTGCAGAATTTGGCTAAATTTTTCAGAAGTGGCTAGTCAGAAGTGGTATAGGTGAGTAACACTCATCTGTAGTTTCAATGGTTTGTTTCAGTTTGAGCTTTGTACGGACATTAAACATTTGCTGTACTTGATGGCAGTTACAGATGTCCTCTATTTGAGGTTTGTTCCCTTTCTACGTACATACAACATACATACCATTATGAAACTATGATTCCTTAAGCACTACAACAAATTTCACAAATCTTACATTTCTCACTGTCTCACTGCACTCTGATCTCTCTCTACCATAATTACATACATCTTGGCACAGGAATTTACAGAGAATAATCACTTCAACATGACCAATTATTAATTTTTGTTCTATATGTGGACTATAATTTTTGAGACATTATTAATGTAGATGGA
This sequence comes from Netta rufina, assembly GCF_964035555.1. Lineage (NCBI taxonomy): Eukaryota > Metazoa > Chordata > Aves > Anseriformes > Anatidae > Netta > Netta rufina. The sequence continues at coordinate 41,654,639 of NC_140125.1, forward strand.
AACAAATGTCATACACTAAGTGCTGGTGCAAGGGCTCTATCTCTACATGCTTTTATAATAAGAAACTTACATATAATATTATATACACACAAATACATACATATATATGCATATATATATGTATGTAATAAATTAGAGATATGGGCAGCTCATTGACAAGATTAGTATCCAAAATGATGCCCCAAAACTCAGGTTTGCCAAATTAGACCTGTGAAAGATTTAGTATTGCAACCTTGAGAAGAATTATACAGTGAGAATGTAAGGACAGACATTTCTCTTTTTTTCTTCTTCTTCTTTTTTTCTTCTTCTTTTTTTTTTTTTTTCTTCAACTGTCAGCAAACAGATAACAGAAGTTTAAGGAGTTGTTCAGCATGCTGGGGAGTGGTTCAGAAAATTCCACCTAAGCCAGCTCCTTGGCAGACAGCATTATTTACTAGACTATTAATTTGAGTGGTTACAATTGTCAGTAAAAGCACAGTCAGAATAAAGGTGTGTCAGTTTTTAATTTCTACTTATCACAAACAAAAGCTAATATATTCATTTTAAAAATGTAGCTCTGCAAGAAAAGGAAAAAAAAAAGAATGAAAGGACTCTATGTGTAACCTACTTAACATCTGAAAGGACATGAGAGTTTTTCTCTTGCTCTTCAAAATATATAAAAATTCACAAAAGTGTACATTCCTATGATAACAGATTTTGACTTTCATAATCAAAACAATTATTTTGTTTTTGCAGTTCATCAGTATGGAGTTCAAATGGAGCCAGAATGCATAAAAGCATCTCATTCTTTTTTCATAGCCCTACATTTGCTTAGCCGTATTTTAAGAAATAATAACCAGAGAAATCTATTAGTTTAAGAAACACTTAATGAAAAAGATGGTCAGCCTTGAATTATACTCAGTTACATGATTTCTAGGATACCTTTATATGAGAGTTTATATGCTCTCTGGCTTTAGATATTAAAATGCTATGTGATACACCACTGAAACAGCAGGTCAAAGCACTTAGGGGAAAACATCTTCACTTGCTTGCAGAATGACACAGAAAGATGAAAGCAAAGAGAAAGCTCCTCTTTCTTCCTCTCCCCTCACATCCTATTCCTCCTAAATCTAGCATGGAGCCAGCTCAGAGCAGAAACATGCACGGGGCAATCTGCAAAGAAGGGAGATCAGCTGTTTGACATCATACCAGCCCTTCCCAGCTCTGCAGTCTCTGCAGGATGATTTGGCCCATCATGTCAAACCTCAAAGTCTGTTGTTAATCTATGGTGCACATAGAGGTCCCTTAAAGGTATCTCTATATATTTTGAAATTATTAATAGATATTTTTGTAAGCTCTTGTTGCTTTCTGTCAGGGGAAAAAAAAAAAAAAAAGCTGGACTTTTTACCTTTACTAGCCACTGGAGGAAAAAGATTCAAGCACCTCCCAACTCTTCTATGCTTACTTTTTTTTTTTTTTTTCTCCTTACAACAGGAATTTTCACCAAAGCCTAAGGAAGCTAAATATGCAATTCCTCTGGATCTCTTCCATGAAATCAGAAAATCCCAGATAGAAATGTAGATGTGTTTGCCTTATGTACAGAGGACTGGTATAGGTCCTATGCAGGTTAGCCCATTGACAGGGTTCTCTCAGAGCCAGTTCTTCACTGAAAGTTTACTTTTGAAAAACCTACTCTGAAAACTGTATTTTTAAATATATCAATGAATAAGATTCATTATCCATGAGTCCACAATTCCCAACAGTATTTATACACTTGGTTCCTCATGCACGTAGTGAAAGGAGATAAAAGCATATGCAAAGGAAAGCAAGGGGAAAAAAAAAAAAAAAAAAAAAAAAAGGAGTATTCAATTTTTTATTTTTAATAATGGCAACACCCTCCCTAACATTTCAGGAATTTCTAACAATAGAGAAGTTTTCTAACATGAAAGCAATTTCTTACTATGACTTTTTGTCAAACCACTGTGGGCTGCAGTTACCACAAAATTGCTTTCCACTCATTGCATGTTATTTGATGGCAATCGCTATGATTGTTGGACAAAGCATTGACATGTGTCAAGCGTACCTTTCATAAAATCTCACAGTTGGTCCTTATTACTTCAGTTCACCAGTATTTACTTTGCATGCATATACAAGGCATACAGATATGCATAAGCACACTGCAAACTATGTAACTTGCATTTCTTATCACTGCATGACAGTTCTACAGTTCCTGTTCAAAGCAATTCCATGACTGCCTACACAGACACCCCTGCAAACGGCTCAAAATGTACGCTTGAAATGACAAATGAGGTAGTTTGTTTCCAGAGCTCAAGCTATTAGATGTTATGAAAGTACACAATTTTCCAGGGTTAAAAATCCACTCTCTTGCCTTTCTTTTACTTGAACAGTAACTTGCCTACCTTTTATTTCAAAAGGTAGAAGTTGCAGAGAAAATACAGACTATTTTACAATAACTTCATAGCAAAAGGTAGTTTGCAACATGGCTGCAGAACCTGGAATCAATTTGACACTGTACTGTTTGAAAATTACTCGCTACCCCATTCCTGGTCTGAAGGAGGCTTGGGGTGGGCGGACAAGAAGGGGAGAAAGCTAATTGAAAGCAGCTTAACTCTGCCTTTAAGAAGTCAAATGGCAGAAACTATTTGTCCAGCTGACTTGAATCTAAGCAAAACCTAATCTAGAGATGATTTTACTGAGGACCCAAGCCTGAGCTACACAGAACCATGCAGAGTCTCAAAACCCTGAGAGCTGACCTCATATTCCTACAATGTGGTCAAGACTCATGAAGTTTTAAGCAAGATACTTATTTCTTTTGTTTACAAAAAAAAAAAACATTGTCATTTATAAAATTCAAAGGCAGAATGTAGACTATGCCTACAAACATAAGTCTAGATTTATAAACAAGAAAACAAAATTAGTTCAATTGTTTTTCCACTATTGTTAATGTTTATTAACGTGCACGTATTAATATGCAATTATCCTCTTTGAGAAAGCAAGGGTATTTCACGTTGCATAACTGGGAATCAATTATTTATCAGATGATGCCAAGCACAGATTATCAGTGCAGTAGCTCAGCTCCTGATTTCAGTGACAGCGTGATTCATTAAGACAGAAGTAAGAAAGGAGTAGAGGGCTACAACTACACTGCACATCACCTAATTCCTGCCTTTAAGGTAGACTATGGTAATTTACACTAATGCTTTCTGGAAATTCCAGTGGAAATTCACACAGCTACTCCTTGGCAGAACCACAAATGTTTCTGGTTCTGCAGTTCCACAGAAGTTTAGTATGAACTCAAAGGAATACATGTGATATGAGCAGATAATCCTCCCAAATATAGTGTACTTTATGTTTTTCCTGAAAAAGTCTCCATGCTCAGAATTCCTTCATTATATAATAAATGTTCTAATTACATGCCACTTCTGATTTGTGAAGTTCAAGCTACAGTGAAGCTATCCCAATAGATGCAATTCTGCACTTGCATTCCAGTCCAATAGTAGAATTACAGCAAACTTGTGAAGACACAGAAGTCTATGTTGATTATAGGGCTTTCAGAAGCATGATTCTTAAGTGCCTCCAACTGAATCAGTAATTAGGCAACTTTTGAAAAACAATTTCCCTTTCATTTTAAGCACGTGATATTCAGTAAATAAATTGAAAATTCTCCCACAAGTCTACCGTTCACACCTGTTTCTATACATTTCTTCATTTCTTTCCTTTTTTTTTTTTTTTTTTTTTTTTGCAATAGCAACTGTTCCTGTTTGAAGAGTATTTTCACTAACTTGAATTTCCAACCTTGCCATTGCAAATTGTATCAAGAGCTTGAGGTTACTCATCTGCAAAAAACATTTTTAAGTGGTAATGTTGGACATATCATAAGCTCTTTTCCTAATCTATGCTCTTTGTCCATGTTTCTAAGCAGGTTAGTTAGGTTTGGCAAGACATGAAAACGGAAGGAGGGGATCCTTGGCTAGACTACTGTATTAGCACTCATTTTCCTTCAGTCATACCTTGTTTTGGTAGCAAGGAATTTTCTTCCTAGTACATAATAACGTGCAAATTTATTTATTTATTTATTTATTTATTTTTTCCTGCAGCAGCAGAGTGAAGAATGGTTTTCTGCTAATACATGCTATCATTGCATTTTTTTTCATCTGGTATACACCTTTATTTCTCACTTTTTTTTTTTTTTTTTGGGGGGGGGGGGGAGGAGGAGGTGGAAGGGAGACATCGACCTTTTCCCCCCATCGGGATTTGCTGGCAAAAAACATGCAAACAGAGCAGTATAGTAGTTACGTATGTAATCAGTAAAAATACATAGAAATTTTCATTTTTCAGTCTCAGAGACAAACTCAAGATACAGTTTCCTCTCCCTTTCAGAGGTGTAAGGAAAAGCTGATTTTCCAAAGGAATTAAAAGCTTCACCATGGAAAAAAACTTCTTGATCAAAACTGATTTTCTATAAAAAATAGTTTCTAGTGAAATCTTTCAACACATCTGAACCTTTCTTGGATGCTAAGTATAAAAAGGATACTGTGGCATTTTACAAGAAAAATAAATGAGACACAGACTTGTTATCAAAACCTCAGCGTTTTTAATTCAGATGTTTTTAATTCAGGCATAACAGCAAGCAAGAAGAGAAAAATGTGGAAGAGGAGGAAAAAGATTTAAATTAGTAATTGCAAATGGATATTCTAGAAAACAAGACAAAATGATTATTTAAACTAGATGGGATAAGTAGTTTGTTGAAAACATAAAACAGGAATATCTACAAGTAAGCTAAATATTTGATTCCACATGAATGTATATAGCTTCAAGAAAACACAGGAAGCAGGAGCTAAATTAAAGAATTATACTATTTGGGGCACCTTATTTACATTCAGACTAAAGCATTTTATTCCACTCTAGATACCTAAAGAATTCCCAAAAGTGATTGAAACTATAATTGTAGCATCTTACAGAATATAACCTTAAGAAGTCAGATGAAATTTTAAAGTCAGAAGCCGTTTTAACACAAATATTTTAGCTATATATTTTCTGTGAAAACTGTTTTAGAGGAAGACTGTTGCTGAAACACAGGATCAGGAATAAATAATAATTCTCTGAAGAAATCCATGTCTGCTGTGTTATTAGATAAACAATTGTTGTAATTTATTTCATTTTATTCACGTACACACACACACACACACACCAGTTTCTACTTAGGTTGCAAAATAAATTACCTATTGACTCTCTCTTAGTGCCAATACAACGTTTTTAGGTCAGTCTGTGCGTTGGATTTAGTTCTTCCCACATCCTGACCAGGGCAAACTGGAGCCATACAGTTAATTCTGGCTAAAAAGCAGGGATCCAGTGGAAAAAAAAAATAAATAATAATATTAATAATAATGCTGTTTCTAGAAAAGAAGAATATACAGTTTGTATACACATAAAGTTATTGTCCCCCTGCTCTGACACTTAGCAGAAAGCAGACTATCTTCTGTTAAAAAAATGATATAAGGACAGCACAGACAGAATAAAATTTATGTATATAGTTATTGCCATATGCAACACAATATAGGAAGCTCACCGCACTGGGTTGGATTTGGCTATCCAAATGTCCTTGGCTGCTTAGTACTCTTTTCAGAGCCAAACCAGGGGCATTCTTGGCTTTGGTTAAATTTATATTAGTCCAGCACATCCCAGTCTTCAGCTCCCTCGACACTGAGTTTTCTTTGTAAACCAAGAGGAAAACAGGATATCTGCAAATAAAAAAATCACAGCATCTTATTGAGAGCTTGCAGTACATGTGTCATTTCATTATGGACATAATCCAACATGCTTACCTATTTTCCAATTTCAGGGAAGAATAGAAACCAAATACGTTTTTAGTCAAAATAAGAGATTACTGGCTGTATATGAAAAATTATTTTAATCTCTGTGAACCTGGTTTATAAGATTTGTATTGGAATCACTTTGAAAAGTTTTCAGGAGGTGTTTCTTAAAATGAATTGTTATCATACACTGCAGTCACAGAGAACACATGATAACAATGAGGGAATTTTCAGCAGCTATTGAAGTGAAGCTGTTCCATCTCTCTGAAGACAAAGATTTTAGATAAATTATACACATCTTATGTACAGATTTCCTAGGTGCAAGTACTGTCACATTTCCTATCATCAAAGAGGAATATTGATCTATGACAGTACTGTGATTTAAGTATAATCTGCATAGATAATTTCTTAAAACTCATTTCTATCGACAGATCAGGATATGAACACACAACATAGAATGACTAAATCTGAACAGTAAGTAAATAAATCAATAAAAGAAGTGAGAACTTCTCAAAGGTGACAACTCTTTTTATATGAGATGATCTGTTCTCTGGAGTTGCCTGTTAACCAAATTCAGGTACACGCTATCACTTTCTAGAAAGCTAAAGGAAGTCCACACAAATCCTTTCAAAAGCCTCACTCATTCCAAACTGGAGCATAACCAGTGTTTCAGAGACTCCTAGAACACAAAAGCTGCTGCTCAGTTCTCTACCACCTCTATCACATGAAATGCATGCACTATTCCTATTAGGAGGTACATGAAGGAGATTACATGTCCCTCTTGGAATTAAACACTGACATCATGAAATATCCATCACTTTAAATGGAGCAAGGAGGAGGAGGACACATGTAAGTCGATAGTGCAGGAGAAAAACTTCATAAGTTCTGTTACAAATACTTACAATATCCAATGTCAAACTACAAAGTTATATCCAGTCCTTCTCATTTTGAAATGCTTCCTAAATAGTCATCAGCTTCAGAGGAAGTGCAATTTGCCCTCAACACAAAACCATTTAGCACAGACTTTGCACGTATCCTTGTAGTTGCCACTAAGACTGATTTCAGAGAACATAGCTCTCTTCCACATTTTCTGGTCCTGGGAAAACACATGGCCCTGCTCAAGCAGAGGGCTGGACCAGATAACCTGCAAGGTCCCTTCCAACCTCAACCAGGCTGTGATTCTGGGAATCTGGGAGTACAAAACTCATAATTTTATTGTGTGGAGGAAAGTTTGTTGAATCAGTTGCAACAACATAATGGACTGTGAAAGCATCACAGTTACATCCTGTTGCTTAAACCCTTGCTATTCACTTTTCCAACACTCAGTAGTCTTTGAAGATGACACAAATGGCACACTTTTGAGAGGTGTATAGCATAAAACACACTTTCCAACTTTTGTATATAGTTAAATTGAATATAGGACAACTGTGTAATTACAGACTGTGCTATTGCGCTGCTTTTCTTAATTACCTATGTTGTTTTCCCAGTTTCTAGAACAGCTGAAAAGAGACTGACACCTGTATCATCACCTACAGTACTCATGTGAAGAACTTTTAGGCTGTTCTGTTCCCCTACTATTACAAACAGGCAAGGATAGCAATGAACAGCTACAGCTAATCCGAGAAGTAATGACATAAAAAATAATCTGCTTAACTACAGACAAAATGGTAACTCTTTCAATGCTGTCCCAAGCACTACCTACATCTAAATAGTAAGTACATGTCTTGTTCATTTTCCTTTGTAAAGAGTGCTTACTGAAAGAATACTTAATGATATTCTTCAAATTTCTTGGCTGATTCCATAAAACTATGTTATTAATTAAAACAACAACAAGAAAAAACAGACATGCTGAGAAAGACATCAGCTTTTTTCAAGGTCATTAAGTTTTTCTTGTGTGTTAAATATGTCAATGAGACTGGATTCCCACAACATGTTGCATAAATATTTATACAGACAGCTTCCCAAGCCTAGACTCAGATGTGCAGGCATCATTGGAGAAATAGTTGCATTGCCTTTGAATCTTTTCTGCAAGTTGGGAAATGGGTGAAAATTGTTAAATGTCTGTCTTAAATAAATGGAAAAATATATAATAGAGATGATTCCTTAATATTTACTATGCTTTCATAAAGTTAAATTAGCTTACTTTGAAGAATATTCCATTAAGTTTTATTTATTGCTTCCTGACCCCCAATTCTCACTTGCTGGGTGTCTCTCATTTTCAAGGTCTCCCTTTCTTTGTGCTCTCCCTGCAGCTTGTAACTGTTCCTTCTTTCTGTTCATGTCACAGGTTTGCTACTGTTTCCCTCTGCCAGCTTCCTCCTTAGGCCTCATTACCTCTTAAGGTCAGTGCTTCTAGCTCTGCTCTTCCCTTCCTTCCTTTGCAATCTCATTTTTCCCTTCCATTTTCTCATTCACACACACCCCTCTCATTTCTGTTGTTTCCTGTAACTACAGATATTCCACTTTCCCACAACGTTGTCACCTCCATAGTCTCTGTCCTCCTACCCCCTTTCTCTCCCTTAGGAAAGAGTTTTGAACTTTTGAGGCATGGATTATTTTCAAATACATGTACAAATACAAATATTTCCAAATCAGCACCTCACCCCACAAAAAGTTTGCAAGTACAGGATCATGGTAAAATTCAGGCAAAGGGTTTCACTGAAATTTAAGCTCAGTAGTCTGAACAGCTGTTTTTTGTTGTTGTTGTTGTTGTGTTTTTTTTTTTTTTTTTTTTTAACCATATCCTAATAAGAAAAAATGGGAAAAAAAATAAACTTATTGTAATGTTATTGCATTGTGGTACCACTAGAACAATTGTACTTTGCAGTTACACTAGAAAACACATGCATTTTGATTTTGTCTTTCCAAAACAGAAGCAGTAGAGCTAACACAGGTACAGAAGAGGGCTATATGAATGAACCACGGCACGGCACAACCTGCATGCAGGAAATGGTTACCTAGATGTGGACTCTCCCTTCTAGGCTGAGCAAGTTCTCATAGAGGTGTGCAATATTATTAGCACTGCCAATTTTAACAGGGAATGATTATTCACTGTGTTTCCTGTCACAAGAGTTATTGAACAGCTACCAAAAATAGCAGTGGCTAGGCTTAACCTTTCCAGGGCAAGAATACTATTTATTATAGAGCATCTTAAACATAAGAGGATAATTCAACTATATCACGCTGATCCCAACCCTGCAGTTCAATCAGGGGTTCATTTCACATATGGAACTACAGTGATTTTCCAAAATACTAACAGCAACTTTAGCCACGCAGTTTAGGCTGGATGGAGAAAGCTTGCCCCACTCAAAAAATGTTTTCACATGTAATCTAAGCTCTCCAGGACATAAAACTGTTTACTAGAGCATCGTAGACCCAAGAGGATAAACCAACTATGTTGGGATGGATCTGACCCTGCAGTTCAAGTAAGGGTCAGATAGTAGTGTTTAACTTGAGTTTATCAGATTTATTTTCAGCCTCCAACCATTGTTTGGGTAAGTATTAAGCATATAAAGCTGTAATTCTACTAAGACTGTTGCATTTTACAATCCATCTCATTGAATCCATTTTGTCTCCTTGGAAACCCAGTTAAACAAACAAACAAACAAACAAAGTATGCTGGATTTTTCACACCTCCGAAGAGCTGTGATAATTTGTCAGATTGTCTCCTTCTATGTTACTGCTACCTTACAGCAAACAGTAAAGATTGTGGACTGAAACTGCCCATGTAATGCTAGTGGTCCTACAAGTTTTCCCTAAAGCCTCTTAAAAGAGGCTTTTAAGCTAACAGACTTAAATTGAGTATTTTCATAATTTTTATATTTATAGTTGAGGTGTGGCAATTTTATGCTGTTGTGCTGTGCCACTTGTACATAGCTGGAAGGAACATTAACTAATGAAGCTTTCTGTCTAAATAAATGCAAGATGTAAACTGTTAAGAAAGGAGGCACAGAGTAACTCATTAGTAACTGGCAGAATCAGAATCAAGGTATACTACTACACAAAATAAAATTCACCACATAAGTTCAAACCAATTATGTATATAACATATTGCTATGCATAAGTCATGTTGAAAATGACAGCCTGTTTAAAACCATTTCCCACTAATTCCATGAAACACAACTGTGCCAGGATCCAAAACCACAAAGTTTGAGACAAAAAAGCTCTTCGCTTTTTCCTTCATCACCTAAAATGTTCTTTCATGCCTACTTTCTAATGCTGCATTCCTGTCTACAAAGACACCAAATGTACTACAGGAATTACAGATCTCTCCCTATGTATGTGGAAATCTAATTTCCCATAGTCGTTGTTCCAGACAACGCTCTGTTTTTCATTAAGCAAGACATCCAATTCAAAAATACATTTTGGATATGTCCCGGAATTTTCTGAGAAAGTCCCTCAGGTGGTTGAACAGTTAGCCACTTAACATTGCTAAAGGAGAGAGATTTTGAAAATCTGGCATAAAAAAATTAAATTGATTAAACCATTTGTGTTCATGCCCAGTTTCAACTGTTTAACTCCAGCTTCAGAATACACATACAGTATTAGAACTTAAAAACAGTCGCGAACATTTGACTGAAGTCTGTTCATAATTTCTTCACCTCCCAATAGCCATACCAACATTTCTACACTAGAACTGATGTCTTTAAAGGTAGTTCATCCCCTTATTTCTTTCAAAGTTTACTAAAGTATTTCTAGTACATCACTGATCTTGGCACTGCCCACGAACGCGGCTATCAAGCAGGGCTCATACAAACATGTCTCGGACAGTTTGTGTTCACAAGAGCTCATATGCACAGAAAAAAATCCAAACACAGCTTCTCCTCTCCTGTGCAAAATGAATATGCTTTGAATTTAAGCAATTGGGATTTTAAAAATAAGTTATGCTTATTTGTTTGCAAATGGTGTTTGCTGATGAATGGCATCTGTACAATTGATAAATGCTAACAGGACATTATTTCTACATATACTTGACAAACTAGTAGATAGTGATTATTTTAGCAACACTATTTTATCAGTGTCTTCTATTTATGAAGGGGCGGAGGTGAGAAATTATTTTTAACTCTATCATTCAAAAATACTTCCTTTCCATTTCTTCCAAGACTTTTAAGTTCTTCATTTCTTCTCATGTTTCTCTACCTTGACAACCAATAATAATATTTTGCATTTTATGCCCTAGATAACAACCAAAGTCTTAAGGTCTCACTAAGTCTGGACCTAATTAATACAGGATTTCAGCAGTATATACATGTTTAAAACAGCAATTTCTGGGCTGTGCCTTCTCTAAATTGAAGAACTTATATCTTAAACCCCTCTCTCATCTACAGCAGAATGAAGACTGTATAAATCCAGCCTTTAAGATAACTGCTTGGAGCCTAGAAGCATTTGCTGGGCCCATCGTTGTCTTATCAACATGTTAGTTTAATTTGTTCTAAATTCTACCAACTGACCTTCGGATTGTGAGAAATAAAAGAGGATTGGCGTGGGGACAAGCAACATTATAAGTAAGCTAACCATGTCCCCTTTATTCGTGCAGACTGATGAAGATTTGTAGCTGTGTCAACAGTTTCAGTTCACAATTTTAAGTTTCTTTACTTCACAGATTATTATTTTTTCCTTCTTGTTGCTTTGGTTTACATCCTTAACTTGATAGAGCTACCACACCACCTCACAAGTTACAGAAATTATTTTTATTTACGAGAATGAAGAAGGGGGGGGGGGAGATGATTTCTTCTTGAGAAACAAATTTAGAGACCTTGGCCTACAGTATAGAGGCATAAGTACAAACATACACACACAAGAGGTTTTCATAAAAGTATTCAAACTGAATGCCTTTCAGATAAAGTATTTATGAGTTTCTAATTACACTGAAAATAATAAAAATTATAGCTGTGGATGATACATACATTGCCTTCCATACAATGCTGAAGTCTCATTAGGACTGGACAAGGACACTGCAAGATTTCTTTAACACAGATTCCTTCCTTTGGCAGGATTTTTTTTTTCTCTGCATTCATGTTATTTTAAGACACTTTCGTTTGATTATTCAATATTTTCCACCACTGACTAGGTGATGAATAGACTTGCCACCTGGCTTAGTTTCCCTTCCCCTCTCCCAGTCTGAATATTTCTTTAGACATAAAAGCCAAAGGAAATGGAAAAAAAACTGCAAGAGATTTTTTTAATTCCTTCAACAAACAAAAATAAAAAAATGATTCTGTACAGGCGTGAAAGTCAAGACACTCTCTGGGTCCATCTATTGCCTCCCCCCTTGCAAAAAATAATTGTTACATTTTAGCCAAAATTAATCTCAGCAGAATTTTAGGGAAAAATATTGATTCATTCTCAAACCATTCAGCTGCTTCTTCAGAAATCTATTCTAACTGAATCTTTTTCACATATTTTAGTGCTTTCACAGCTTCCTTTATGCAATCTTTCCTTTCCTCTTTTTCTACTTCACTTTTTTTCTTTTTAAAATCATTGCTAAAACAATGACCTTCTTCTGCTATTCCTATCTTTTAAGATGTGGCAGTGCCTGTCCCCTGGAGCTCCAACTCTGCTTCATTTCATCTTCTTTTCCTTTAATTTCCAACTCTGCTTTTGTATTTTCTCTTCATCACATTCTACCACATTAAAGATAGACCTAAAATAAGTGATCTCCATGGATTTCAGGGTCACCTTCCTCTTTAGCATCTAGCACATTTTATTAAATTTATTAAATAGTTCCAGAATACACATCCTAACAAACACCAGAGAATCTAAACACCATGATGATCTCCAACAGCTGTTTAAAATTGACAATTTTGTTTACTTTTTCCTCCTCTCCTTTTCTTCTAAGAAACTTATTTTCTATTTTATTTTATTTTTTAAATCATGATTCACTTGGTTTCTGATCTAAAGCAAGGTATTTGTCTGTGATACTCACAACTTTGGACAGATTTAACCATGGCATGTTTTTAATTGGCTTAGACATTTTCTAAGCTGGTACCCAAAACAAAAAGAAGAAGAAGAAAAAAAAAAAAAAAAAAAAAAAAAAAAAGGATTTCTGGGGCAATCTTTTAGGGCAGTTTCAACATTTAGTGATATATGCTAGTGTTATATTTAGAGATGTGTAGATACAAATTTAGAGAGATTTTGTGGCTATGCTACAGTCCTCTTTCATATTAGATGCTACTTTTAATATATCTAGATCCAATCAGTATTTTAAATCACACACTTTTAAGATGCATGTAGAGTCACTTCTTCACATAACTGCTAAAATTATATTTGATCATGATTCTTACAACAGAGGTTTTCAATGTTCAGTAAAGAGGTTTCTCTGTCTGCCTCTCCAGGACATTTTTTCCCCCCATTTATTCAGTGTTTCAAATCCTCAAGAAATCCTTCTCCTCCTGTTTGAAACTAATACCTAATTAGTCCAATGGACTATCAAAAGGCACCAACAGCTTCTGCAAGCTACATGACAAAAAAGCTTAAAATCTGAATTGCAAGGACCTATGCTTTGAAAGGTAGGTATAACTTGTGTCAGTTACACCACAGGCAGTTTTTACCAAAGAGAAACTAAATATTGGTTCAAATATACATATTCCTGAAAAGATAGGGGTATGGACACACCCACACCCATCAAACCATCACACCATAGCATTGCATTACTTTACAATACCCAGGGGGGTATCTTAAAGTGAGGTTGTGGACATGGAAAAGAAGCAAAGACAATCAGTAAATATAGTTAAAAAATAGAAATAAAAGAACATGCTGTTTCCTATCTCTGGACAACATGCATTCATGCATTTTCTCAACTCTCTAAAGAAGAGACCCTACTCTTCCTGAGGATGCTTTGCCAGTAGTACTACAGCATCTTCCACATACTTGAGTTAGAAGGAGCCAAGGTTGCCATTAGCTGCTATTCAGTTCCCAGTGGGAACTACAGGACTACTTCTCCACAAGCAAAGTTTAAGCGGGAACATTAGAGCACATTATTTGATAAGCCTACACAAAGCAAGTATGCAAGTGGATTGGAGAGTTTTCAAAGTCTCTGCACTTTTACATTACAGAAAATTCAAATTAAAGATCAGCTAGACCAACTAGAACAAATCCAGATCTTAAGGAAAGTTTTCCATAGGTTTGGTGCTGGAGGAGGAGATAACTTTCAAACTGAGTTTTCAGTGAAAATTCTCAGAGTTTCTGCCTCCTTATACTGCTGCCCTCTCAAAAATCAAGCAATGCTATTCATTCGGGAAGAAAAATATACATTATATATCCATCCAAACTCCAATTTTTAGATCGTAAACACTTCATTATAATGCTTTGTGAAAGTTATTGCCTGGTGATATCAGACCATCAGTTTCCTCAGCAGGAACACATTTACTGTGATCTCTTCTGCGGAAAGGGATGACTTTCATTTTCAGAGACTTCCTCCAGCTTGAGGTCATGCCCAAAAATAAAGGACTGAAGATATGAAACACTGAAATTGCAAACCTCAGCACTCACATTGCTGAATTTTCTGATCAAAACCTCATACTTTTAGAGAAAAGTAGGCAAGCATTAAACTCAGATCTTGCATAGCTTTTGGATTATTTCCCCCCATCATCATCACCAAAATGCTTTTATGTGGGAAAAAGATTTCCTGGTTTCCTTAAGAAAATGAAGCCTGTCTTCAGCTCCATCTTAACAATTTTTTCGTTGTAATTCTAGTGTAGCTGGGCCATGAAGGTGAGTTTGCATTGTCCTGAGAACACTGCACCAATTATACTCCAAGCCATTACAGAGCCACCTGTTGGTTTCATTAAAAAGTTGCAGGGAATGTCACAAGAAAGGGGACCTAGTTACAATGCACCTCTTGGATTTTCAGATCTCTGCCAGCATATTCAAGGCTCTAAGGCTGGAAGCCGTTGGCATGAACTAAAGCAAAGTTTAATCTGCTCCACATGAGCTGCTGAATGCTCAATGATGACAAACACTACTTGTAGTTTGGCCCAGACAGATACTCATGTAAATTTTAACTTTTCTACCCACTTACTGCTCTAGAACTGCTATAGCTGTGTGCAGGTCTGCCCTTACCATTGAAAAGTTCCTAGATAAATGAAACAAACCTTCAATACACTTTTTTTTTTTTTTTTTCCACATGGAGAAACTGTTTGTTTGTTTGTAAGGAAACATCTATTTCAATCTTTCTTTAAGACATGTGTGTGTGTGTGTGGGGGGGGGGGGGGGGGGGGGCGGATTTAGCTTATCCAGTAGGCTAGAATTGTACAGAGTGGAAATTGCAACCACTCTACATGCCCACGAGGTAGAAAGAGAAGAGTCATTTTATGCCACCTTTGGTTTTAATTGGACCAACCTCTCAACTTTCATAACACTCCTTGTGCTGAAAGAAAGCACGTGTTCTGTGGGATGGTTACCTCACTCATGCACAGACTGAATCATAACATCAGATTTTCCCACAGATCTGGGTGGCAAATATGTTGATCAACACCAAGCTGCTAAACACACCATTGTGAATAGATGATCCAGGCATAATCATCTGCGAAGGTTTGGTAGCAAATAGTCTGTTTGCATTCCTGTAGAAAAGCTTTCTGAAAATTCAACCCTAGCTTGCACGTAATACATACTTAGACATACCTCCCATGTCACCAGTCCATGCATACAAGCACTGAATCCATTTTATAAAGATAACTTCGGGACAATACAAGTCAGGGAAATGCAGAACATAAGCTTCAGAAAGTGAATGCTCAATTCAGCAACACCATGCCCACCTGTGAAAAATATCCCAGTGTCTTGGGAATCTAGCATTTCAGGTTCCTCTTTTTGTTTGCTAACAGAAGAGATGCTTCCTGATCTTCTGCAAGGACTTCATAACTTATCAACTACAGCTTCACTGGGCAGTACCAATGGTGGTTGTGCTTCAACCCTGCATAGCACCATTTATCTCTGGGCTCTCTCTCCACCATCATTTCCCCTCTCACAAGGGCTTTGTCTTTGTTGCTCTGTCTTTGCCAAGTATTTTCAAAAAAATCAGTGGCATATATGATACTGAAGAGATCCCTTGATATCAGATATACTGCCATCAAAAGGTAACATCATTTTTTCCCAAACTGTGTGGGTTTTTTAATTAGACCACAGCTTCTGGCTAAATAGATCCATAACCCTAAATACATTTGGTGCAGTTTCCTCTCTCAGGCATCTCTGTATTTCTGTACATTTGTGTCTTTTGCTAGGAGGCCAGGCTTGAGTGGTTTAGTCAACAAAGTGAAATTCACAAAGTATTCTAAGAGCAATCATAAATACTACCATTAAAACACAATTACCACCAGATCTCAATTTCATTCATTCATTTTTCATCCTTTTTTTAGTTATGAATGAACTATATAAACTTCAAGTGCTTTTAATGAAATACATATTTGTATGCATATTTATATGCAAAAGTAAAAAAAAGGAATCAAGATTTTATAGAAGCCACAAAGATAGGATGAAGGAAAAAATGTCGGTGGAAGACTGAATAACCTCAAGGCAATTTCTTACCTGCAATTATAAAAATTCTTTTTAGTTTTATTAATTCCATTAAAGAAAGATACACAGTCTGTTTTCTGGAAAAACTACATAGCACTTCACAATATATCAGACAGCAGTGAAGTCAGCAAATGTGCCTACAGCATTTTGCTTTGGAAACACGTTTTGAAAACTACAGCATGTCAGATGAATACAGGTCTACAAATCAGCCTCATCTAATACACTTGACATGCTTTTTCGTAGTAGACAATGATAGCTCTAGGAGGATTTTTAAAGCCTAAACAACAATCTTAGGAACACGTATGATCTTGTCTTACACCAAATGTATTGCAATACCCTAATAGCACTGAGATCAGGACAAATCTTCTCTTTAGCTGGTAAGTCATTCAGTGATTGTTAACCTTTAAATTAAAAGCTCTGATTTAACACAGACTTCACTGCATTTAATATGGTTAGGAAAACAGAGTTCAGGTTACAAGGCAAGGGGCAGAAAGAAAGGGGAAAACTACCTCTGGTCAAATATGTGTGTTTGGCTTTGGCAGCTACTGAGACAGTGACTATTTCCCAAGAGAGGGGAAGCATACTACCTGTGCAAAAGAACTTTTTTTTTCCCACTATATGTCAGCCATGGAGAGTTTGATTTGTCATTTTTACATGAATGGGCTTGCATATATAGCTTTAATACCAATGTGTGGAATCAAGTCAAAAATGGAGGATACCCAGCAGTATGACAAAAATTAACAAGCAACATAGAATCATAGAATGACTCAGGTTGGAAGTGACCTTAAAGATCATCCAACTCCAGCATCCCTCCCACCCCCACCAAAGACATACATGCCACACACTAGATCAGGTTGCCCAAAGCCCCATCCAACATGGCCTTGAACATCTCCAGGGATGGGGCTTCCACACCTTCTCTGGACAACCTGTGCCAGTGCCTCGCTACCCTTACAGTGAAATATGTCCTCCTAGTGTCTAATCTAAATCTATCCTCTTTTAGTTTAAAACCATTCCTTCTTGTCCTATCATTATTTACCCAAGTAAAGATCCTTCTCCATCTTTTTCATAAGCCCCTTTTAAGTACGGAAAGGCCCCAATGAGTGGCCTTCTCTTCTCCAGGCTGAATATCCCCAGTTCTCTCAGCCTGTATTCATAGGAGAGGTGCTCCAGCCCTCTGATCACCTTTGTGGCCTCCTCTGGACTCTCTCTAACAGCCCCACTACCTTCTTGTGCTGGGGGCTCCAAACCTGGATGCAGCACTCCAGGTAGGGCCTCACAAGGGCAGAGCAAAGGGGAACAATCAAATCCCTTGCCATGCTGGCCACTCCTCTGTTGATGCAGCCCAGGATGCAGTTGGCCTTCTGGGCTGCAAGAGCACACTGCAAGATCCTCTCAAGCCTTTCATCCACCAGCACCCCTAAGTCTCTTTCTGCAGGGCTGCTCTCAGCGACTTCTTCCTCCAGTCTGTCCTCATGTCTGGGATTGCCCTGACCCAGGTGTATGGATCTAGTATATAAATGGAAGTGAACTGGCCAATTTCCAGAGAAGCAAGAGATAACTGTAAAGAAAAAGAAAACAAACAAACAAAACACCTTTCAGGAGGACAAATATGTGTAGAAAATTCAGAAATAAATATATAAATATTGAAGTATTGCCAGAAAGGAATTGCAAAAGCAAATTTTATAGATTAAGAAAGGCTATATTTGAACAGCCCAAGCAATTTCAAAATGTAATACCTAGGGTAGCACGTACACTGAAAGTATTTAATTTATAACCAAATATATATTCATAGACTCTAAACCATAGGATTTTGAAACACCTGAAAAAAATCTCTTCTCTTCTGAAATGCAGCACAATCTGACTTCTGCACTGAGTAACACTTGTTGTTAAAACCGCATGTGGCTGTTTCTGTTACGTTACTGCAGCACCTGGACTGGTTCCAGTTCTATCAAAGCAATCCCAGTAGAACAAAGCCTACATACTTCAACTTAGTGAGGGGTTTGATGTGATTAAGGAATTTCCTCATGTTCCTTCAGAGTATTAAAAAAAAAAAATCCCCAGATGTTTCAATTCCAATCTCTTTAGCACTCACGAAAGTACGTACAAACACTAGTGGGTAAAACAAGAAAATATTCCTGTGACAAAACCCCAAACATTCTCTAACCAAAAGATAAAATTACAAAGAGGGAAAGATTTCAGGAGACCCTACTGAGGGCCTAAAAAGTGGTAATTCATGTGCAAGCCTATGCACTTCAGAAATCATTATACAACAATGAAAATGATTTATCAAACAGCTTTCTGCCAGCATATATGGCAAATTGATTATGAGTACCTTGCAAGAACACCCAATGATCGTACTTAGAGCACATACTTAGATACAAACAGTGAATTCACAGGATTCCACATGTGATTTCTTAATAGCCATTAAATTCTAGGATAAAATTTTCTTCATCAACGATTAAAAAAGCTTTCTTAATATTCTTTGAAATAAGCTGGTAAAAAATGTATATAAAAGCACATCTAACTGTGAATAAAGGCAGAACAAAGAACTAATCTGTGTAACACACAATGATGCAATGAAAAAAGTGTTAGAGGCACAAATTTAATATATAAATTTATAAATACATTATTATAATATATATATTATTTTATAATTTATAAATATATTATTATAATATATATATATTATAAATATATAAATTTAATATATAAAGCAACTATTTACTAATCACGTAGATGTTACATGCCTATCATTAACGTTTATTTTGAGCACTAGAAGGAAGCCCAAATCTTTGAAATAGGTCAAAATTCATCAGGGACCTCTGCTTTTTTAAGGTCAAAAAGATTACATTAGACTAGAGAATTAGGGCTGGAACAAACCAGCCAGATTTTAAGAAGCACCTAGCTATTGCTTGCACAAGCTAAGATACTTCCACGTGCCCCGGCAGCTAATAATGGCAAATAGACTTCTGCGGCTATACATAATTATTGTTGTGTAGAGCTACTGCTCAAACAGTATCACTCCAGACACCTAAGTATTTTGCTAGCTGCTGTTCATCACTAATGTTGCCACACACTTCAGTTGCTCAAACCAGAAACATGGACTCAGAAGCCAGAAGAGATGTACCTTTATCAAACACAGAAGAGCCAAGTCCCATTCCTTAGACACATTCTAGAGATGTGTTCCTCCTACAAGGACCAGAGGCAGATGACGTGTGTTGATAGGGATCACGTGCAAAGATGTGTGGCATAAGCATGGACGTCCCCATTAAGGTTTAGGTTCTGAGGATTTGGAGATAGAAAGCAGACATGCAAAGTGGCAACTAATTTATGAATTTTTGCTTTCATGGAAGGAAACAGATGAATCTCATACTACTGTCTAAGAGGTTCTTGGCCCCTCAGATCTCAGAAAGATCTGAGACAGCGGAAACCTGTAACAGCAGCTTAGATGGCACAAACAGCTCCCATTCAGCAGGCTGACCTCTTGGATATCCAATTCTCCCCTTACTTTGCACTGGGAACACTGGTGCTTAATTAGAGACAAGTAATCACAGGTAGCCAGCAGCAGGCACCTCCCTGCTAGCACAGCCTCTTCAATAAGCTGGCTTTGAGAGCTCCAAAGTTTTCTGAGAACTTCTATCTACTTTTTCACTGCCTGAAACACAGGAACATCTGCTCTGTGACTGTGCAGTTACTCATCAGAAGGACAAAAGTAGTTTTCCTTCTCCCCTCCTAAAGTTCACATGTGCAAGTCTGGCAGCGCCCACTGTGTTTGGTGAGGTGGTCATTCAGCAGCTGATACCTTTGGACATCTCCACTCCAGTGAGACAACAGATTCTGAACAATGATACCATCTGCAGGTGATGGCACTCACGTAAAGTAAGATCCAGCAGTGAAAACCATTACCTTTGGTCTCACCATAACATGCATTATTAAAATATTACTAAAAAATTAAGCAATCCCGAGCAACATGATATTTAATTCTGAAGGCTAGTTAATGGTCCAAATCAAATACCCGTGACCAAGAACTAAATGGACAAGGCAGAAATAAACAAGACCACTTTTATTAATTGAGACTCTGGACTCCTTAGATGTTCTTCTCAAATCCTTAACCCCAAATAAGGAGAGAGAAAAAAGAAAAAAAAAAAGCCTTTGTTTGGACAGGTAACAAGAAGCCTTGTAAACCCAGGCATGAAAAGTGGACAGCATGGAGTTTAAAAATTGAATAGTACAGAGTTTAAAAATATGTTTCAGTTATACTATTTGCAGCAGATGCTGCTTCTGCTTTTGGGAGACTGCTCAGAGAAAGTCTGAATATATGACAAGTGAATAAGGGTCCGTCTCCTGGATTTCAGGTTCTTCCTGTTACCCATTTATCATTTGTTCAGTCATTCATTGAAAATACATTTCAGTTGTTTTTTTTGTTTGGTTGTTTGTTTCCCTCCCCTGCCCCTGTTGCTATGACTGTTTTCCACAATGCTTTGCAAACAAGAATTCCACACATCTCTCAACCACGCACACCTTGGGAACTAGAGCTACACTTCTACTGTAGCTCATTGATGTGGTATTTATTCGAAAAGTCAAACCCCAGCAAAATGACACACCATGAACATTTCAGGAAACCTCTACTCATCCACAAAAATACTCCATCCTTGTCTCAAAATATGAAGCCTACCGATACTTTCACTTCTGTCTAAAAGTTTTAAGATATTTCTCCATTCTGCAAAACTTCTGCACTACTTTACAGTCTCAGTGTATTAGTAAAGGCAACAAGTTTGTAAAAAAGAAAGTCAAAAGAAGACTTGTGTATGGATTGTAAAAAGCAGTAGATTCTATATTTTGAGCCAAGAAAAAATGATCGCGTGACATGCTTGATTCTCAATCTTGCATATTTCAATTCTGTTCCATTTCTGTTCTAAATAAGATAATGTGGATTTAGAAGTCTCATTTTTGTAAAGCTTACTTGTTTTTAAACTGTACCAGAAATAGTTATGGGAAGTTTTTTAATGGAAACCTCTGCACTGGGACAAAGTTCATTCTTCCTTTGCACTGCTATCAAAAGAGTTTGCATGCTACCTCAGGAGAGGAGGAACAATGTATTCTCCCAAGAGTTTGCTTCATTTTTTTTTTTCCCAACAGCAGGAATTCATACATTTCAACAGACAGCTTGCATTGGACCATCTGGAATTGCATCCTGTAGGCAGGATGTTCCAAAACTGCTGCAGGCAGAAGACCTGGTGGTGGTGGAAAAGGAAACTAATAGCAGCCAGTTCTAGGGAGACTTCCTAAACAGTACATCTGTTTTCAAGTTGCCATCTAATACACGTAGTCTTACTATTCCTTATTTAAAGCAGTTTAGAGACTCTGAGTACCAGAGAACTTAAAAAAAAAATTAGGTTTATATCCATTTATTCAAGGGCTTGCAGCAAAATCAGCAATGATTGATTTGTCTCTTCTCTCTCTTCTTACCGAGTCCCTCATTCAAGTAGCTGCTTCCATAAGGGTATGGCTATTGCTGAGTCCAAAACTGCTGCCTTTGAAACGCTTGACTAAAAAGAACCTCAAGAAAACACACACTCCAACTGTTGCACTTAAGAACACTAATGCATCCCTAACAGTTTATTTTATGTCTTAATCTTTTCTAAGTTTCAGTCTTTCCTCACAGCTCATGTTTTCCAGTGCAATCATTACTGAAGTTCTCTTCTGAGCTCTTGCCAATTGGTGTGTATTTCTTAAAATAACATATCCAGCTGAGACTTCATAGTCAGCACCAGAAGAGGGATAATCAGCCCCTCTTCTCACATACTGCAGTTCATTAATTTTTTTTCATGTGTATTCATTATGTTTTAACACCTAGCCTAAGCCCCAGATCTTCTTTGCAATAAGATTGTTTCATATTCATAGAGATTATTCTGCTTCTCTTATTTCCTTTTACACTCCCCCTCATCCTAAGTGGAAATTTTTGTATCTGCATTTCAGCTTCATCTCTTGATGCTATTCTGCCCTCTCTTACCTCTCTCTCCCCCTAACAACTATATTGGGTTTGTCAAAAACTAATTAGATTAAACCAATGTCAGCTATTTTTAGTATTATTTTTCTCCAAGCACAAAGAATTTGCTCCGGTATGCATTTCCAAATCACTATTACACAGATCCACAATACTTTTCAATCTCTTCTGGCCTTCACCTCTACCATTTCATTTCATTAAGGGTCATTTAGCCCTTTTATCAGGCTATCCTTGTTTTCCTGACGGAAACTGGAAGATACTCACTTCCTTGATTCTAAGGTTTAATTATTTAATTATTTTGGGGGTAATTTTTTCTGTACAATTGAACAAGGAATTCCTTCAGTTGCTAGGTGCAACTACCTGTCTAGCTATTTGTAAAGTAACTTTATCTCAACAACTGAAATTACAGTGGAGTAATGTTTATGGTCTTCCCACAGTTTACTTCGTGCAAGTGCTGCTTTACCTTGCTGAAGAATGGACTGTGAAAACAGGAGAGTAAACATACTGAAAGAGAACCCTTTGGGTAAATAAATAAATATATAAGTAAGAATACTGCAAAAAGTAAGTTTTCTTAACAAAGATGGTGAAGGGTCTAGAGGGAAAGATATATGAGGAGTGGCTGAAGTCACATGGCTTGCTCAGACCTGAGCCTCATGGCAGCCTGCAGCTCCCTCAGGAGAGGAACGGAGGGGCAGGCGCTGAGCTCTGCTCTCTGGGGACAGCGACAGGACCCGAGGGAACGGCATGGAGCTGGGACAGGGGAGGGTCAGGCTGGGGGTTAGGGAAAGGTTCTGCACCCAGAGGGTGGTCGTCACTGGGACAGGCTCCCCAGAACAGTGGTCATGGAACTGAGCCGTTCAAGTGTTCAGACAACGTTCTCAGACACAGAGTCTGGTTTTTATTTTTGGGTGGTCCAGAAGTTGGACTTGATGATCCTTATGAGTCCCTTCCAAGTCAGATATTCTATAATTCTGTCATTCTTTTGTAGAGTAGGTTCAGAACAGCTTTCATATATCTGTAATCTTTGGCTATTTCTCTTCAAGCTGTTTATATATTCATCTTCATAAGATTATGTGAAGTTTAAATTCTCTGTACTTTACACAACTGTGTCAAACACTTGTATTCAGTAATGAAGTATACCATTAGCTTAAAATCATACAGTGCCAAAGACAAATA
Source organism: Netta rufina (assembly GCF_964035555.1). Lineage (NCBI taxonomy): Eukaryota > Metazoa > Chordata > Aves > Anseriformes > Anatidae > Netta > Netta rufina. The sequence goes on from NC_140125.1 coordinate 41,678,144, forward strand.
GGGGGAAGAGTGAAGATGTTTCTGCGTATCACGTGAAAATTTTCCTACATCAATAAAGAATTTTACTTGGAGCTCAGACTTGTGATGTATGCATGTCCTCATTTCTTAAACACCACCTCAACTTGTGGCTGGCCTGTAAGGCTAAATATGATGCAAAATGTTATATATGGAGTGGTAATTAGTGTCAAGAAGATGGTTGATATTAATAAAGAAGGGGGAGATTTGGGAGTGTGGCCATGGGGGTCAGAAAGCCCTGTAGTTAATAACAACATTAGACTCTTAACGATGAGGCCATCAGGAATGTAAAAGAGTTTAGAGGGAACAAAGAAGGGTGATTCAGGAGACTCCATGCAGTCCTGGGTTGCTTGTTCTCCAGCTGTTAAGGCATGGAAGTTCCTGGGTGTTTGCTGTTGCTGTTATTTGCAAAGTTGTTTGACCAATTAAAAGTTATTTTGAAAAGAACTGCTGTAGGGAGAAGGGTATAAGAGGAGAGCCTGCCCTCAAGATAAAAAGAGGCAACATGATATAATGAAGTTATGTCATCAATAAAGAAGCAGAAAAAAGGAATGAAAAGGAACAGGCTAGCAGAACACAGACCAGGATGGGAATAGGCACATTGATTGCCTCATGAAGATAGGTTCGGCCAGACTCAGCAAACTGCTCAGAGAAGCTCGTACAGAAAGTTGCTGGAAATAGGCGCACCAGAGCTGGGAAGAAGCTCAAGCTGAGAGAAGCAGACCCACACACACAGTTGCCCCTTGCTGGTAAGCAGTTGCGCATTATGGGGAATCATACATCCTTAGAAACAAAGACTGTCCTGGTAACCTTACAGCTTATTCTCCCTATTAACAATTGGACAGTTTATGATCCTGAAATACGGGACCAAACTGAGGTCAAGGTGTGGGACTCTGCAACTAAAAGCGACAAGGTTGCAGCGGGATTGCTCAGCAACTTGCGAGTAGTTTCTGAGGCCTTAAAAAGCCCTGTGGGACCACAGTCAGAAATGTGTGGTTTGCAAGACAGTGAGGGAGCTGCAGGCTCGTTTACTGATCTGACTGCTATACCATCAGCCCCCCCACCGCTTCTGCCATCACAGGCCTTTGCTGTTATGGCCCCTGGTGACCTGGAAGTGCCTTTTGACCCAGGCCCTATTGGCCTTGAAAAGGAGATGGATATGCTTTTCTTCGATCTGGGAAGAATGGGATACATAAGGAAAGAAGACCGAGTTGTTTGACAACTTAAAGCAAGACATTGTTCAAAAGGAATGGAAAATGGAGACTTAAGTTATGGAACTTAAAGGACTGTTTGTTAACTTTTCTGATTGTGCATATGTATAGGTGTACTTGGGTTTAGTATGTAAAAGCAATGTTCCGTGTATTTAGAAAGTTTGATGTTCGTGTGTGTGTGTTTACTTGCCTTTTATACCTTTTATATATATTACTAAATTCAGATTGAGTTGAGAGTTCATTTATAACAAAAACTCTAAAAAAAAAAAAAAAAAAAAAAAGGTTTGGGGTACCTATAGGCCTCAAAGCCTTATATCATGTAAATAGATAATATTTAGGTACATTGTAGTATTGGTCAAAGAGCTTATAGAGGGAAGTTACAGAGAAGGGTATGGGTTGTTCCAGTGGCTATTAATTCCTTTTGTTCAGAGAAGAGCTGACATGGATTCTGTGAAGAAAAAGACTTAGCAAACCTACTGAAGTTGACTGATGAGGTTATCAACACAGCTGATAAAATGAAGAATGCAACAAAACACTAACTTGAGTTTCCACAGAGAAGCATCAAGGTCTCTGCAAATTCTTAAAAAAAAAAAAAAAAAAAAAAAAAAGTAGTATGCTTAAGAGCAAGAGAGCAAGTCAGAGGTTTGTATGGTAAGCACTGTACTGTTTAACAAATCCAGAAGTGAGCTGGAACAGGGAATAAGCAACAAGCTAACAAAATTTGCTGACAATACAGAGTAATTTAACATAAGGGGAAGAGCAAACTAAGGAACTGCAGAAAAATCTTAGACAATGAGTTAATAGTCAATAAAATGGCATAAGTGCAAATAAGTGCTTTGTATGGAATAAAAGTCCATAGATTCACTCACAAGACAAGCTCCAGAGCACTGAAGCTCATTAAATACAATTTTTGGTGTTTTGGTCCTCCATGCCAGCATTCATTGAGATGGTACTTTACTGAGGAAGTCTTTCAAAATCACTAATAAAATACAATGTGTCATCTATAATAGCCTTTAAAAGCTTCACCCAGGTACTGCACAGGGAGCCAGAGCTTACAGGCACACAGTAGGATTAGCCCAAACCTCAGATATTGAGTCAGTACAGTTCATTCACAAAGGAAACTGCAGTGAGCGATCAGGACAAATGTTTACAGTTGAAACAAGACCAAAAGCCAATGATCAAGCTCATTTAGATTCTGTGTTTTTGTAGCAGATTCAAAACTCTACTTGGTATGGCATTCCTAGACTTTGCCTCTGCACTCCACATGCAAACGTATGTTTACAGGTTTGTGGTACTGGGATTCGGGAGATTACATTCCAGCTAGATACCTGCAGTAAGTCTGTTAACTGCTCAGGGGTGCCAAGTGGGTAGGAGGTCATCAAAATGCCTGTGAGCCATCGCTGCTCCCACATTAGTTTTCTACACTGTTCAGCCAGTTCAAGACAAGAACACTTCTAAGTGACACAGAAGTGCTGGCAGTTCATCTGCCGCGTGGGTGCATAAAGGCATAGAAACGAGGGGTTTCCCTCTCCAGAGTCCCAAAGACTTAGACTGCAATTGAAAAAAAAAAAATCCCAAGGCCCATGATAAGGTCAAACTAGAGCAAATGAGTCATTCAGCAGTAAAATATATATATATATATATATATGTGTATATATATATATATGTGTATATATTTTTTTTAAATAAAATCTATTACTACAGCTTTTCCGTTTCCCTCCTCTTCCTCCATGCTTTTCCCCATATGGCCCTTTTATTACAACTCAAATTTCTGCTTTGCCTTCACTGAGACTCAGTTCCAGATTCACAGAAATTTTCCCAAAATACCACAAATTAAATCATTTATAACACTCCAAAGTCTTCTCCACCTTCTAAACCAATCGATAAGGGACACTGCTAATTTGCAGGTGGCAGAATCAGACTTCCTAGGGTTGTTTTAGATTGTTTGCAGGTTGTAACAGACCTTACAGTTGCTAGACTTTTTTTGGTCGCTGTAGTTGTTACTCATTTACTTCTTATTCCATCTAGATTCTGTATTTGCTGAATGCATATACATACACACCATGGTAGTCAGTCAGACACCATATCTATAGGCTGCCTGTTTGATATTCCTGAAAAAGCTTTATTGGAAAAAAAAAAAAAAAAAAAAAGTGTGGGGGGGTAAGGAATCCTTTAATGAGAAAACATGAAGCAGAAAATTTGCCGTTGAGTTTGGTATGACAAGTTTCAACTAGGAGTTGAATTTTAAAGCCAAGTCATAAAATACACAGTAGGTGGGGCAGGTTACAATGGAGGTGTTGGCACAAAGCTATCCAAGGCATTAGAAACACAATGCTAAAATTATAGGATCTCTTGAATGGGAAACCACAACCAGTGAATTTGAAAGACCACTTTTATTTTATTTTCATGTGAAGACTTGTCAATGGCACTAAGTGCAAACATAAGAATCCATTCCATATTTCATAATAAGCTGCAACCTTGCATACAAAGACAAAAATATAAACAATATTAAACATTCTCAAAAAAAAAAAAGGAGGGTCATCTTGTTGGGCTTTTATTCTCATATTCACTTTGAAGACTGAGACTTTTAGATTTAACAATTTTAGCAGGCAGAAAAACAACTATATGTAATTAGATAAGTTTTAGAAGATTCTAAAATTCATTATCATTAAGCTCTAGGCCCTTTGAAATTATTTATATAAGGCATCAGAAAGAAAATCCACTAACAGCAAATGCTGATACAACTTTAAGTTCCATATTTATATTGTTACAAAGGTCTTTTTAACATTTCAGCCTCTGCAGAACATCACTTATGCATGTACTGTTGTTTTTTCCCCTGTAAACTGTTTGGTATAAAGTTTTGTAACATTCACTCTAAGTGGGGAATAACTCCTTTAAATCTATTACAACTACAATATCAAACTGATTCAGTCTAGACTGCATACACACTCTTCTCAGCATAGCTCTCAATCTTCAAAAACAAAAGCTAAGATGGTTTTCAAAGTTTCTTGCTCATTTGACATGGAGAAAAGTAACCACAGTCCAGATTGCACTACTGAGAGGACTACATTGATGTTCATGATGCTGTTACATCCCAGGGTTCCTTATTTTTTGCAGTGAAACTTGCTAAAACAAGACAGAGTTTAAACAGAAAATCTGACTTCAAGGGCATGACACACTGGAAGGAGTTCCAGTTCACCTTATTGGACTTCAGATTAGGCCCTGCAAATCTTTGAATGGAAATCCACAGAGCTCCTATCCTTTGTGGTTACAAGACAACACACAGGGACTCATGTAAAAGAGGGTGAATTCCTAACACAATATGCACATGCTGGTAGCAGATCTGACTGCAAATAGCAGAAATCTAGTTAACAACATCAAAAAATCAAATCTCATAGTATCTGTCTGCATCAAAAACACATCTGGGAGCAGGCAGAAAAGGTGCTTGTTACTGCTTTGCTATACAAAGCACGCCTTATGAAGAAACATCAAAATATTTATTCAAAATTTTAAGGTACTTCTAGCATCTGTGAATGACAGCTGAAGCCATTTAGCTCCTAGAGGCTAGGGTAGTACAGGGAATTATGAACCGCATTTTTGAAGCCCACTTTATGCAAAGTATGTTTTAAAATCAGTAGGATTTAAAATCAGTAGGATTAGAACAATTTTTCCAGCAGCCTACAATACTACCACCCGCAAAAGTAAAGGTCTCGGGCAATCCAGAGTCAATGCCATGGAACATAACCTTGAGTTTCTGCACTTATTTTATTATTTTACTTTGCAGAAGGTCAAATGCTTCAACAACCAAGTAATTTTTCCAGCACCAGAAATTTCTGGAGAAAAGTCATCTCCAGGTTTTCCTACCAAGGCACATCAGCAAATCCGTGTGTTACCATCTTTACTTTAGTCTCAGAAAATGATCTTTCTGCTAAAAAGGTGGAATAGATAATCCTTTGCCCACCAGCCTCTCTCTTACCAGATACATTGGTCTCCAAGAGGCATAGGAACAGTCTGCACTGGCTTCTCACTGAATGGCCCCAATGCTCTGTTCAAATGCTATTCAATCTGCTGAAATGCTATTTCAGTCTGAATGTTCCATACTCTCCCATGGAGGCTTGACTTCTGTTATTTTGTTTTCCACTTGCTGAAGATAAGGTTATTTGCTTAGAAGTGTGTGTGGGGGAAGCCAACCTGTTATTGGCTCAGTCCATTCTTCTTAAGGCAAAGAGCATCAAAACTGAAAAGGTGTGTCTGGGTGACATGTTATGTGTGTGCGATGGTTAGAAGGAATATAGTGGCCGACTGTCTCTGATTTCTTACACAACCAGTCTGAGAATAAAAGAGTCATTTATAACAGCTGTGAGAAATAATACAGGCTTATTAGGGGGACTGTGGAAAGTAATCCCAATTGTGTTCCTCAGTCTGCACCATGTTATAAAATACCAGACTACCAGACTCTCAGAAACCTTAGGTTTCTAGGTGAAGAAAAAGTAGGTAACAGAGTGTCCTGGTTTCAGTTAGAACAGAATTAATTTTCTTCCCAGTAGCTGGTGGAATGCTGTGTTTTGGCTTAGGATGAGAAGAGTGCTGATAACACCCCGATGTTTTAATTGTTGCAGAGCAGTGCTTATACCAAGCCAAGGACACCTCAGACTTTTGCTCTGTCCTGCCAACAGGCAGGCTGGGGGTGCAGTAAGAGCTGGGAGGGGACAGACCCAGGACACAGAGGAAAGGGCCTCAGGCAAAAAAAAAAAAAAAAAAAAAAAAAAAAAAAAAAAAAAAAAAAGAGAGAGATCAGGAAAAGATCAATTGCTCTTTAATTTGAAGGCTTCATTCGCATACTATTAGTACATACAGCTCAGACTATTCTGTTTTTCTCTGTTGGTCTACATGCACACCCAGGATGTTGAGCTCAGGAGATGCAACTTTCACAAAGTGTTTCCATTTCCAAATTCTCTTTCTTTATCTTTCCTTCTCCCATTTCACAAGTACCACAGAAACTGTCAGAAAATTGAAAGAAAGTGTTCCCTAAAGTTTTGACAGAGTTATAAAGCACTGAAAGGAATACCTGTGGCACATTTTAATCACTAGCATACCAGGTGTTTACTTACTATTTTAAATATTTAACATTTCTTTTATGGTACCAATTGGCATCAATCACTCCCACTTTTCTGATGTTTTACTCTATGTATTGTCTGAATTTACATCTGGATATTCTCCTCAGACTTCTGTCTTGATTATCAGAGGATGTTATAAAAAAAATTCTCCACCACAAACCAGCATGCCCTTTAAAGAGGAACAACATGTCTGAACCCTGGGCAGCCTGAAACAGACAGGAATTCACTCCAGCCACAGCAACAAGGTTGAAATCATTTAGAAGATTGCAAAAATAGGAAATGCTATAATTTACGTGCTTTGGAAAGCAATCTTGTGAGTTTTATTATGTACAGCAACCGGAGCATGCCCATTGATGATTTGCTGGGAAGCGGAAAATGACAAGTTTAAAACTTCACCTGCATTTTTTTTTTTTTTTTTTTAAGCCTGTGTAACTATTAAAAAACAGATTTTATATTTTTGCTTTTAGGTCAGAGCACAAGACTGGAGTGCAACAAGCCATGTAATCAAGTCTAATTTCTTCCATTAGCAATGCTACTTTTTACATAAAGCCACCTAAAAAAAAAAAAAAAGGCAACAACAACTACAAATCAAAAGTTTTTTTGTTTTCAGTGTATTCTTTTTCAGAAAATTACTACTATCCACCAAGTTTTAGTGTAGATGTAGTGTAGAAAAGCTTACAGAAAAGTTTCTTATTGTTGACTACAAACAGACCAGGTAACACCATGAATTCCAGCAAAGACGGGAAGACAGCACAAGCATAGTTCAGCAAATGCTCACCCCTTTCTTAGGTACTCTGTACAGCTATGGATGTTGTGTCAGCTGCATTGGTACAGCCATTGCACACGGACAGCTGTGTCAGCTGACCCATAGAAAGCTATTGCAATTCACAGACTCCCTTAGTTACTGAGCTTGGCAAAAACAGGTACAAAAAGAAATTCCAGTTGTTAAGAGCTACCAGGTTTCACAGTATAAGGAAAGAAAATAGTTACTTGAAAGTACCAGCCCTGTCCAAAATCACTAGAGCAGTGGGGATTTCCTTCCTCATTTTCACACACATAACTGAGACATTATGAGAACTGCTCCCTAGTTGTACATGTAACATCAACCCAGAACAATCAGAAGACACGTGTACGTGTTAACAGGATGCTAGCAGTAACCTGCTTTATAACACTGAGACTAGCAAAAGTTTTGGAAAGAAACAGGCATCGAATGCAATCCATGGTTGGGACTTTAAAAAAAATAAACATGGTCAGACAACGCAACAGCTTTCTATATTAACTTTTGCTCTTCCCCCCCTCCTCTTTTTTCATTTTGAAAGCTGATAATTTAATGGCCAAAATTTAGTAAATGGTAGCAGACATGAAAATCTGAGCTGAAATAGCACACTCAAGAGTAGCTTGATTGCTGGCAAACAATCTGTCCACTCAACACCTTACTCTTTTTGATCCTTCGAATTTAGTTCTCAAATCACTGTGTCCTCAGTTAAGAGACAGAGAGCACCATGAGAGAGACCTGATACTATCATCCCAAATGGTCTGAGTCTTGCACTGTTCTTAAAGCATTCTTTTTAAAGACTAGCAAGACAGAGAAGCTGTTCTGCTCTGGGGAAAACTTCATGTGAAGTTCCACCAGATCAAAGTTAAAACAATGAGAGGTATGCAAGAAAATGCATGCATGATATGCTCACAAGCCAGTGGGTCTTTTGTTTTATGCTATGCATTTGGGCAAATACTGGATTTCTTTTGAAGAATATTCCAGAGATGGCAGAACGCTGCCAGGGCACTGACAGAAGGGTCCTCATTAAAAGGCAGAGAATTTCATTAAGTTGGTGGCATTCATGCAGATTTAGACCCACGTACAAAGCACAAATTAGGACTTGATAAAAATCTTTAATAGAACCAATGCTTTGCACTCCAAATTCCTCACTTACAGGAAGGATTTCACAGCAGTTGAGATCCCATACAACTCTCTCTGCATGGTGCATTACCTGGGTCATATGCATAAGAAGGAATTTGGCCAGGAGCAAATTTGAGAGCACAGAGAAATTACAACAATGACTATTTGGCCTTTAGAGAACTATAAATCGGGTTGCACATGCATGTCATATCTGTTGTTCTGGTAGGAATGTACCACTGTGAGCATTTGCTGCACTAAACACTTAACCTGAATGTCCTGAGAACAGCTGGATATTTTTGCTAGACTCCTGAGCAGCTCCAAAAAGCAACCAGAAGCACGGGAGCTACCAACTCCATTGTGGCACAAAGGCAGCTATGGCATGGTAGAACTCGCAGCAGCTCCAGAGTCACCCTGGACTCTGACGTTCAACTTCCAAAATGCCCCCAGTCAGGCAGCTCTTTTTCCCATGTGCTCAAGTACATGTGTCTGTGCCCAATAGATCAGTTAATTGGGTTAAGATGAGTGCTCAAGTCCTACTCTGTAAGGCTGGGAATAAAACCAGCACACATCCTATAACCTACTTTGCAAAAACATGCTTTCCATTATGTTTTCCGAATTACCCGTAACTTAGGCCGTATGTTTTTTTTAAAACGGCTCAAATGCTCTATTTCAAAAGAATTTGACATTTTTCTAATAGGGTCATTATGGAATGAAAAAAAAAATCATCTGTAAAAGCAATTTGTGGTCAGTTGTTTTTTTAAAGGCTACAAAATTCTTACAAGAACTTCAAAGTCCAATGAAGAAGGTCTCCATAGAATAAATAACTGGTATTGGCACCTTCAGACTTCACTGTAATTCAGTCTTATTTAATTTTCTTAAATTCCTCATCGAGCAACAAGTGCTATTAGAGAAGCTAATTTCAAGCTGGAATTCACTTACTCATACAAAAAGAAAAAAGGCAATAACAGAGATAAGGATGTTTCTCCAGAATTACTGAATTACACTCATTTTAATTGCCTAGGTTTAAATGTGCTTAGTTATCATTTCTCCGACTGAAAGCATTTAAAAAAATTTGGCAGCAAGAGAAATCCTCATTTTCTCAATAAACAACTTAATTACAGCAATAACTGCAGAAACAGTCATGTTTTTTCATATTTTACATCACCCACAGAGATTACAGACAGAACAAAACACGGTCCTTCTATGGTCTGATGCTAGACAAGAGAAAAAACAAACACCAAATAATCAAGTTTTGGAAAAAAAAAAAAAAAAAAAAAAAAACACAAAATGATCACCTAACTTAATAAAAATTCTCATTAACTTTTGAGTTGTAGGAGATACGTTTGGGGGATGGTTTTGTTTATGGAAAAAAATCACTATTTCAATTTTCAATTTTGAATATTTATCATGATGTCCACTGGATTCTGTTAGTGAAATTAGACTCTCAAGTATGTATCCAAATTATCATTCATAAGTCATTCTCAGTTTGTCTCAGTGGTAGTTTTGATTGTTTCATATAGAGAACAACTGGGGACTAAGGACAAGTCTCACTAGCCCAATGGTCAAAAAAACGCAAAGTAAGTGTGTCCAATTCTGATTCACTTAGGCCTGACAAGTCAGTGATTTCAAGATAAGAAGTCAGAAGTGTTGGGCCAAGCCTAACACCTGTAGAACAAATATTCATGAAGCTTATTCCAAGAGTGTCCTCAGAAACCATACCATAACCGCCATTCAATCCTTCCATCTCCAGTGTGAAAACCATGATCAGATGGTGAAAAAAGCAAACAAACACACACACTAACAACAATACACAAAATGTTGACAATAAAAAAAAAAAAAAAATCAATTTATGACCTCTTGCATGAAAACAAAAAGACAAACCAAGAGCAATTCAAGCAGAACTACAAATCAAAGACATTGCCATATCTATTGTCCAGGAAAATGGCAGAAAATATGTTGAGGGGACTTATGCAGGTAGTCTGAGGAATCATAGAATCATTAGGGTTGGAAAAGACCTCAAGATCATCTGGTCCAACCATCACCCTACTGCCAGTATAACCAACTAAACCATGTCACTACGCACTAAGTCTAAGCTTTAAAAAAAGATCGTTAGCAGAGGATGGTTTCGATCCATCAACCTCTGGGTTAGGGGCCCAGCACACTTCCGCTGCGCCACTCTGCTGCTTGATTTTCATCAGAAAAGGCTAAGGAGAAAGAAAGAAGTAACATATGGGATGCAAAGCTTCAGTCTGAGTTGAAAGACAGATAATCCTAATTTTATCGCTGATAAGCAGCACAGCATATTCTCTCTCCGTATCAGCCAGGCATTTCAGTAGTTTCTTACAATAGTGTGCTGAAATCCCAAATGTACCTGCAGTCCCACTTGGGAGAACAAACAAACAAACAAACCCCACTAAGCAACAGAACAGGAATAAAATTAAGACCAAGAAACCATGGAAAAATAAGACCAAGACCATGGAAAGTTTTATCCTGTCCCCCTTGGGTGATCAGCAAAATACCTGTTAACAGAATCAAATTAAAACAGGCCAGAAAGCTATAAAAGGAGCAGAATTTCCTTAAAGAAGAATTTGGTTGTGTGTTAGGGATATTCCTACTACAGTCTTGCATTTCTAAGCCTAAAACAACTGCCCTATAACCATTCTTTCAATAACATATTTCAAATCACCTAGGTTCCTTACTTCCACTGCAATATTAGGATTGCTATTTTAGTATTTCATTCCCCAAACAGTGAGCAGCCTTCTTCTAATTTCTCATTTAGTCTTATCACTTTTGACCCATATCTTCTAAATAAACGTCATCCAATCCTGCAAGCATCTTCCTACATAAGGCAATCCTACATCCTCTCAAAGGGGATCTTGCTCAGCTTCACAATAGAGATGAATAGTAACACAATAGCCTATCTCAAGACATAAACCAGGTTCTTAGTCTGTCCTAACTAGCCTTCCTCTTTGCTGATTTTAATATATTTCTGATGAAGACAACCCGCTATACCAAATGAGGCAATACAGAGGGCAATGATCAGGCTGGTAGAGGAAAATGCCCACAGTATCACTTTCTTATATTTTAGGATATCAGAGCCACCACCCAGCCAGTCAGTACATCTGAAACATCTCACAACGTATTAAAATTTCATGTACAACAGAACATTTTTATGAGATATCCTTTTCCATGAGGGAAAAAAAAAATCCTTTGTTTTCAACCAAAATGTTTTTCTCATTCAGCATCAGCTTTCACTAGCCAACTATTCAATTGTACCCAGAGACTTAACATGAAATTATTTTTTCAATTACTACATATTCATCATGGTGAGGAGCTTATTACTAACTATATTGTTGGAATAGAGAATAGCAACTGTATCATCTAAACTCTCATCTTCAAGTTAGTTTTATTTCTTAGTTTTCTTTTAGCAATCCCCTATTTAACCATTTACAGGATTTGGATAGGAAAAAAAAAAATGGTTGCATTAACTTTTCATTGGAGACATAGATGTATTAATGCATTGATAGTTTGGATCTCATCCTACATGCTAATATATGTAAGCACTTAGCTTAAAAACAAAACAAAATCTTTTCATTTAGGCACTGGAGTGGGCTGCCCAGGGGAGTGGTTGTGTCACCATTGTTGGAGGTCTTTAAAAGACGTTTAGATGTAGAGCATAGTGATGTAGTTTAGTGGAGGACTTGTTCGTGTCAAGAGGTTGGAAAAGGTGATCTTGGAGGTATGTTTCAACCTAGGTGATTCTGCAATAATTCTGAAGCCTTTAAAAACAGCTTTGCTCTTGGAAAAGTAGAATCCAGGTAACCAAGTAAGAATGCAAGCTATGTAATTAATTTTACCCTAAACCAGCTTTTATTTCCTACTCATTATTGCTAGTTGTTAGAAACACTCTCCAGATAATAAAATCAGTCTTGAAAAAAAAAAAAAAAAAAGAAATCTGCAGAGAAATTTGAATAAATTCCTCCTTCTGGATGTATCATGAAGGTAAATTGTCTATCCAGCAATATATATTTAAAACTCATAAAAGTGTACAAAAGTGATCTTTTACCTGGGGAAAGTGGGGTAAGAGTGTTACAGAAAACAAGAAAAAAAATCATTCAATTTATTATCAAGTTACAGCACCAAAAGACCAGAACTAGTTTTAAGCCAGATTTAAGGGTGTTGTTTACATGCTGTCCAAAACTGTATTTGGCACACATTTGAATACTAGGAGTTTTTAAAACCTTTTCATTTCATGTTTATAAATGAGCTGCTTTTTCCCTGGCAATAAAACCATATTTTTTCAAGCTAGGTCACTTGGCAAAGCACCCAAACAACTGCCAGAGTTCCATGTGTGTGTGTGTTGTTTTTTTTTTTTAAATTCAAAGTTAAGTCATTTTATTTTGTCCTCATTTCGGGAATGTTAGACTTTTAAGTGGTGATAATGAAGTTATCGTTGCTATATCAAGACAACTACCATATCTAAAACAAATCTCTACCTTAGAAGAACCTGAGGTTAAAAAAATGACTTGGAATAAAGGAAAAAGAAAAACAAAAAACAATGACTTCATACAGTCACAGTTTATACCTAAACAATTTTTCAGTTAATGGTTTTTTCTACAACTAGCTCACGGAAGGACAAAACTTGGCAAGCATGACTAGGTAAGTGATGAGCTGGGACAGTCTTTTTGAATATAGTTTCTTGTTTAAAGCTAGAAAGAAATGTCACAAGTTTGACTTCCTACATCAAACACCATTCCTCACATCTAATAAGTGCCTCCTCTAGACAATACGATTTGAAGATTAGCAGAATGATTTACTGGCAGTTGATGGTTATTCCCACACTCCCTGTTCGACCTTCTGACGTGTCTATGAAGTCAGAGACCTCAACCTCTCAGCACTGGTCCAGCTCCCAGAACAGTATCATGATCTCTGACTTACTGTTAAAAAATAAAAATAAAAAATAAAAACAAACAGTTCCAAGATTTGGTATCTCCAAACTAGGCTCTCTTTAGGTCAGAACTGAAATTAAACGCACACACTCACAAAATAAAAAGGCACAACTTTGAAAGCCAGTATGACTGACCAATACTAGAACAGTCCCTTGTGAATCCAGATGAGACCAACAGAAAATATTAAATAGCTGAAGCACAGAAATAGTTCCACAGAACCATGACATTTAAAAATAATACTATAAAAAAAAAATAGAATCACTTAATGCCAGACTGATTATCTGTCATAAACATAACTTAAATTCTGGAATTATCTAGAAAGCAAGTTACATCAACATGAAGATAGTCCAAGATACAGCTAGACTATCATATTCACTTTCTCTCGACTGAGTCTTTTGTACAGCAGTTCATTAGCGTGTTCATCATCCACATTTCCACTGGCAATCCTTTAAGAGACAGCAAAAGATAGTATTTGTGCACCTTTTCTCTTGGCAGTAACCAATTGTTTTGGGGGACTTAACCAGAGAAAAAATAAGAGAAAAATTAGAACACTGTCTTTCAGAAACTGTCATTCTTAGCTGAGTTCATTGTTGAAAATACTTTTATAGTACTGAGTAGCTGTAGATGCATTAGTCTAGTTTCAAATAAGGTAAATGTACCAAATGAAAATCTTAGCGTGCCATATCTTCTCCTAAGCCTATATCCATATCCCATCTGTCATTGCCCATTCCTGTTCATTTCAGATTAAATTAGATTAAAAAAAAAAAAAAAAAAAAAGATAACTCTCAGTCACCACAAGTTGACCAAGGAGTCACAAAGGCTGGTCTACCATCAGGAAGAGTCCCATTTCTCACATCTCTGCCCTTATAACACACAGTTAGCTCTGATGACCAAACTTGCATGCGTTCTGTCAGCTCCATTCCAATAGGAATGCTTTGTTCAGGCCTTGAGCAAGTCACTCCTGCTGTCCATTATGGCACACATCTCATCCGCCTGTCCATTTGCTATTTCCTCTGGTGATACTTTGCAGAAATAAATACTTCCTTGGCCTGACTCTGCAACTAATTAATTCATGCATTTTTAGTGTGTTTTTTTTGTTGTTTTGTTTTTTGTTTTTTAATTAAGCCTACAGAACCCAATTGTATCATGATATCTGTGAAAATAATTATAAAAAACAAAGCCCGAGTAAAACAACTGCAAAAAAAAAAAATTCTATGCTAATTCAGAAATCTACCAAAGAAGTTGCATGTAATCTTAGTATAGTCCAAATGGAGTTTAGCTGGGGACAAGAACAGAACAGCACTTTCAAGAGCATGAAGTCTGAGACAGACTGCTTTAGGTGACAGACCAGTTTTTTCCTGATTTATTTGACCTAGCCACCACTGTGCTCATGGAGAAAATGGTGAAAGGAGCAGAATCAAGTTTTTATGATCATGAATTGAGATCAGGCTTTCCCTCTTTGTGTACTACAAACATTCCTTGTCATCTTTAAGGAAAAAAAAAAAAAAAAGTAATAAAATTCCTCCTTGAGAAAAAATATACCTCTTCCTAAATCTAATAACAAAGCATCAGCCTACTCACGGCTCCTGTTTTATTTTGCAGTGTAGTTATCCTTGTCTAAGCTTTCTACCTCAAATATTGTATCTTTTGTTTTCTGTTCCCTTCTCCTCAATACAGCAGCATGTAAAGCAACAGGGCTTAACAGAAAGACTGGAACTGTGAGAGCCAAGTTGCTGATTTAGCTCTAATTCCTAATTGCTTAATCCCGGACAAATTTATCTCCTTGACCAAACTTTTTCACCTGTACAACATAGTTAACATTCATGATCTGCAAGAAAATGATTTCTAGGCTTTATAAATAAAATAAATTAAACCTGGCTTTATATAGAAGTCTTCAGGAAAGAGCCTGCACAGACCAATGGGAGAAACTTCAGGTAGGAGCACATAGAGTAGACATAAGATGACAAATTTCACCCAAAGATCTACTATAATCATATAGATTTTATGTTAACAAGTTTAAATCAATAGTAAGGGAATAAATTAATACACCATTAATTCAGATATTATTATATTGTGGGTTCCACAATATAAAAAGGATGTTAAAGTACTTGAAAGCATTCAGAGGAGGGCAGCAAGGCTGGTAAGAAGGCTGGAAGGCCTGTCCTGTGAGGAGAGACTGAGGACGCTCGGGCTGACTGGTCTAGGGAAAAGGAGGCTGAGGGGCCACCTCACTGCTCTCTGTGGCTTTCCGAGGTGGGGAAGCACAGAGGGAGGTTCCAGGAGGCTCCGATGGCAGGATGCCATCGGAGGAACTGATGGCAGGATGCATGGGAATGGCATGGAGCTGGGCTGGAGAGTGTCAGACTGGGCACAAGGAAAAAGTTTACTGTGATGGTGATCAGACACTGGGACAGGCTTCCTGGAGTGGTGATCGATGTCCTACACCTGTTGGCATTCAAGAGGCAGTGGGGCAATGCCTTCAGTAGCATGCTTTAAATTCTGGGCAGCCCTGAGGTGGTTGGGCAGTGGGACTTGATGTCTTTGACAGTCCTTTCCAACTGAACTATTCTATTCTACTAAATATCAAAATCTTTAACAAAGATCATGGACATCTGAACCATTCCCAGCATTTTTTTTAGATTGTGTTTTGTTGTGGTTGGTTTGTTGTGGGTTTTGGGGGAGTGGGGAAGGATGTTCGGGATTGTTTGATTTTGTTTTCTGCTAATGAACATAAGGCAAGGCTTGGTTTAATATTTTTCCCAAGAACTAAAACTATTCTCCTGCTTCCCATGAATTTCCTAAGGGGAACTCAGAGATGAATCTAACAGTGAAAAGCAGCACTATGGCTCACTAAATTACCATGCAAGACTATCTTCATACTAGTCTCAGTAAGACCACGTAGCACTTGATTTTCTGCTATGTAAGCTGCCCCTAGACATTTTCTCATAAGGAAAATTTTATGCTTGCTTTAACATTACAGTTTTTGTCCTTCCATAAAAGAAAAAAGGACAATTTTATTTTTTATTCCTTCCCTGCTTATCTTTAGTAGCTGCCAGGCTCAGTTTTGCAACAAGCTGAATTGAGAGAAACCAGCATAAGTGCTTTCATAACTTAAGTCTTTTTTAAGTCTTATAGCTCAGAGGCACTTGACTCCTAAAGCATCATGTGATACAAGACTACATTTCAAACCAAAAAAAGGCATTTTTCTTAAGATGAATGGCCACAACTCACTCTAAATGTCATCCAGATGCAAAAACATGTTTCAGTACTAGCCCACAGCAGAATCATGTTGGAATGAATGCATGAATCTCTGATGTGAAGGGAAGTGCTATTCTGTGTTGGAATAAAAGTGGAGAAAGCTTACTGCTGGCTGTTGAACCTTGCTTTAGCAGTAAGTAAGCTATTTCTACATCTCTCTGGTGAAGTTGCTGGTGAAGTTGAATGCTATACCTTCCTCACTTTCTCGAGCAAAGCTGTGACAACATGCTGTAGGGTAGCTCAGGACAGGAACCTGTCTGGGAAAGGGAGAAAACAAACAAAAACGCCCCCACACACAAGCAGCCCTTACATAGCAAAATCAGTTGCTTGGTTGCTTGATTTTTCTTTCCCTCCATACCCAACAATAGTTTACCAGCATTACTGAGGAGAAAGAAGATATATTTAATTTTCTATTAATGATTTAAACTAAGTTATTACAGTTTTCATAAATGTGATATCACTAACAAGTTTAATATTTCTACTCAGATCATTATTTACTATTGACATTAATTTCTAATGCTGCTTATAAGAAGGGGTTGTTTTGTTTGTTCTAGCTTTCTTCACAGCTCATTTGCCTAATTGCTGTTTAACTGCAACAGTCAACAGTCACGTTCATGGTACTGAAAAAAACACCTCCAATAATAAAAAAAAAAAAAAAAAAAAGGATGCCCTGCTGAAAATCGTGAAATTCATATTCAAGCATCCATATTTTTCCCGTAACAGGCCACAATATTAGTCATCTTTTTCCACTAAAAAAAATAAAAAAGTAATGTCTCCTGTTGCTGTCTGTTATTGTGTCAGTCAAAAGAGTTTGGATACTTGTTTGATGAGATCAGCTTTGGGACCTTTTCTAATGCAAAAGAAAAATGGAACATAACAAGTGTCTTGACCAGCAAGCTACAAAGATTTTCCAAAGATGAGTCTGAAGTCCTCTTGGTGAAGGATTTCTTCTTTGTCTAACAAATAATTCTTCACTTAGCCAGCAATAGTGTAAGAACAAATGTAAGGAAAAATGTCTGATTGAACTTAGACATCTAAGTGTTTGATTTCCATCATAAACCAGGAAAAGAGCACCATTTTATATCTCTCATTATTCTGTGTTTTGTTTCCATTTCCAAATGAATGGCTGTTCAGTTGTACCACTACTTTGAATTTTTTTTTAAATCAGAATTTATGTATTTTCCTGTCATCAGTTTTTTCTATGAAGAGACCTTATAAGAATAAACGATGACCAAATATAGAATCACAGGGACAGAATAAAGGACTGATTATTAAGAGATCCTGTTTGACAGAAGTATTTAGAGCTTCATTACTTGCCTATGAGCTGGAATTTGAGCAAGTTACATGCAATTACAGATTTTTTTTTTCCACACAAAAAAAAAATACAAAAACCTGTTCTGTATTTTCTGTGTTCACTCACTATATTAGAATAGAGCTAGAATTACTGTAGCCACTGTTCCAACTAGTAATTATAAACAATTGGAAAATTGCAGTTTTCATATCTTCCATGAAACCAGCTACACAATTCTCACACCATGATTTTCATAATACCCCATTTATTAATGCATACAAATGTAAGATACAGCTTATGCTTTCACGGGGTAGTGTTTCTTCCCTTTTGTTTATCTGAAAAAATACTAATGGCCTCCAAACACATTTATTCTTACCTATGAGACATCTGCCAATACAGCCTATTAAATATTCTGAAACAGCAATTTATAAGGGAATTGTATTTGGAATAAGCATCTACTTCATTAAAAAAAGAAAAAACAAGGGTGATTATTTTGATTAAATGACAAGACTAATACACATACATGCAAAATAAAAAAATCTGCTGATTTGAATACAATCTTTGAAGGATAAATGCCTTATCTAGATTATGGTTGACAACTCTGAATAGTTTTCCCTTGCTTGAGGTAGTTTACTGAGTTGATCCAAGCATTTGTTTTGATAAACTGCTGGATACAGGGTCCATTCCATAGCAAAGACATGGTTTTTTATTCTTAGGTGTAGGTTTTCAGTATATTAGATGTTATTTGGTGTATTTCCTCACCTTAGAGGAAATCAGGCTGCATATGACACAAAAAAGCAGCTTATTCTATTCATGGTTCTGGGTCTTAAACTTCAAAGGTTTTGCTTTACTCAAAGAGTCTATCCCCCTCCATAGCCAAGTTCCTCTTGGTGCAGTTTTCAGCATGACTAGTCTCAAGTAATGGATTTTTATTTTGAACCCAAACTATTTTTTCTTTTACTTTCATTAACAGCGGAGCATTCTCTGGATCAGTATACTGAATTGACCAAATATCAAAGTAACTTAATGCACTGAACTTCTAACTCTACTATATCTAACTTTCATCACAGACTCTCCTTTTGGCTTCCAGAGCCTTTTTTTTTTATTATTATTATTAAAAGAAAAAAAAAAAAGACAAAGAAAAAAACTAAAAACCGCAACCAGCAGCCTCCATTCTCTATTATCAAGTGATCCCACGTTTAGCTTTGTTAGATTGAGATCAGCCTTCCACCCACTGATCCCCTGTGTAGCTAGCCCCTAGGCTAATGAAATCCACTCTTGAGGCTCATGTTACTGTAACATGCAGGCAGCCTTATGCAATCGCCGGCAAGTGCCTCGATAAACAGCTCCTGAGACCCAGATTGATAGCACCATAAGCCTCCTTCCTTGCCACAAGTTATATGAAGCAAGGAAGAACAGGAAAGCCATGGTTTAATGCTAGAGTAAATTTGACTGTAGGGATTCCAGTAAGAGATATTCCAATAAGAGACATCCCAACAACACCATGTTCACTGTGGATTCACTGCAGTAACAGAGAGACTAAAGCTTACTGATGTGAAAATTAGTCAGATGAAATGTTATGTTTGTTGCCATAACCGACAAGAGGCAATAATAAGGCTTTTATAATCTTCATTTTGTTTGCTGATGATGACTTGACAAGAACTAATTGCATGCTCAAACCCAGTCAGAAAAAACTTTTAATAGTAGGCAGTCTATTACTACTTACTGTTCCTAACGCACACAGACAGAGCATCTAAAATATAGAGCTCGCATTTTAAAAAATATATATATAATTTTGCTTTGCACTGTGGTTTGCTATTGCATTTCTACTATTTTCACAATTATGCTGATTCCCACACTTTGAAGTTCAGCGCAGCTTTGCTGCTGTATCATCCCACCCCTTGATCAAAGGATGAAGCTCTGCATTTATCCTAGACAACACCACAAAACCCCTTCGCTGATGACAGTTCCAAGAAAAGGGCAAAGGAAGTTTTGGTCACACATATTCCCAGTTGCAGTTCTTTGCAATACAGCTTCAAGTACTATCTTCAAAACACTGCTGCCTGTGCACAAATCCAGCTGAAGGCACTTCAGGGTTAACAAAACAGTTTAGTTATCTGCTCCTTAACAGTTGCACTGCTGTTTCCACAAACCCAGCCCCATAAGGCTGGGGCTCCCAGTTTCTGGCAGCTGGGCTCGCTCCAATGCCATGCGGTCAGTGCAGCTGTACAAGCTGCAGCTTGGTGAGGAACTTCCCCTTCGAGGAAGGATTCTGTTTTGCTGGGTTTTGACAAGGGCAGGATCTCATGCGGGGTGTGATTGCAATTTACAAACCAACCAGGCTGCCTGGGATTATGGCACAAGCATTAACTTGCCAGGCATGAGAATATATAGGCATGAGAATGATGAAGAAACTTTTTTTTTTTTTTAGTTCTCATCTGTGAAGTAAAAAAGCATACAATGAAGCAGAGTTTATCCTGGGAGAAACACCAGTGAGGCTTAAAATGAAATACTTTAATGCAACTGCCTTTTTATTATTTTCATTGTTGTTTAGGTTTGTACTTCAGATCATCAAATGCAGTTTCCTTGACCAATTTGCCTTTGTTTTCACAGAATAAACACTTCAGTAATTGTCTGAGGCATAAGCTCCCTTAGAAAAACTTGATTACTAAGTAGCAAAACGTCAGGATTAATATCTATAGTGAAGTAAGAAGATGTCCTTCAAACAGGAGAAAAAAAAAAAAAAAAAAAAAAAAAAAACACAATAGAGCTATAAGATGAACTACTTTGCTTAATCACCAAAAAGGAGATTGGTTTCTTAAGAACAAGTATACACCACCTCTGCTTCCACCTTTGTGGCTGCACACTTCAAAATGTTGCGAATAGTTGACCTATTCGCAACAGCCCTTTAATTAGTGCTGCTAAAAGTGTCGCACTCCTCCAACACCAGCAAAAAAGAGGCTCCTTTCAATTACCTGGCTTTATAGTTTCCTGAAGTGTCAGAATTGGCATCAAAGATGAAAAACATGGAAATCCCAGCCACACTGGCTTTTGCTCTTTTTAACCTGACCAAATCTTATGGCAAGGCTACAGAAATAGCTGAACTGAGACAGTAGCAGGGGCTAACACAAGTTATCTAGAGATGGAAAGACAGAAAATAAAGATATTGGTGCTGCTTGGGATTAGGCTTGCTGGTACTGAGCATGTTTTGGAAATCACCCCTTTTCTGAAGAAGGAAAGGACACTGACCCCTAGGGTCATTTGGGAAACACACAAACTGATGTATCATTGTGTAGCATGGTGCTCGCATTACAAGATAAAAAATCCTGGGAACGAAACACTACAAAAGTCAAAAAAGTAAATTAAAAAAAAAAAGCTTTAAATCATTATGCAGACTGCCTAAATTTGCATCTGCAGGCAGCCCAGGAATTTAAGAATACAAGAGAAATTTTGCTTAATCTTCATATCAATTTTACCTGAACCCTAACTACAGACAGAGAGGTATGAATGAAAAATGTTGTCCTAGCACAAACATTCAGTTATTTTAATTAATGCAGGACAGAACCAACACAACAGCATATCATGTGGGAAATTCCCTTAAAATTTTAATTTTGAAAAATTTTAAATTGGCTACTAAAATAGTTGCGGGGAAGGGGGGGGAGCATTTAGGAATTCATGTCCACTTTCACTTTTCTTCACAGATGTAGACAGGATTAGATAAAGTCATAATAAAGAAAAAGTTAAGTGCTACAGTAGAATTAACAATATTTTTTAGTGCATTAACAGCTAGCTAGTATATCCTAGACAACCACTTAAGCAGGAAATTCTTCTCTAAATGCAATATAAACACTATTCTTGTTCCCCATATAGGACTTGTCTATGGCAAGGAAAGTAACTTAGCAAAGAGTCTTGCAACACCTATAAATACTTACGAAAATAAATGAACTCGATTTACCAGCACTAAAATAGACATAAAGGCCTCTTGGTTTAGCTGTACTTGGAAAACATCTAGTGTTACTCTACCTGGCACTGGCTGCTCCTCAAAAATGGCTGTTTGCAAAGACAAGATTTTTTTTTTTTTTTTTTTTTTTTTACAGAAGCACCAGCTTCCCATTATAATAAATGGCAAAGCACTGTAGTTGGTAACAGCTCTTGAAGTACGCAGTTCCTTTAGATTACCAGAGGTGATGTGAAGTCCAGTATGTCAGGCATCTTAAACTGTGTCAGACAAGGCTAGCAAGATGAATAGAGGTTTAAATTTAATTAGCTTACCAGCACCTGACCAAACAAAGGCGTGTCCAGACTGAAACACCCTCATATACTTAAACAGATGCTTTTCTTAATTTTAAGATGTGTAAAGCTGATATTTAAATATACCAAACCACTGTATAAAAAGATCTGTGAAAGCAACTCGAAGGATTTCCATCAACCCTTCAAAGAGGATGAAAGTGAGGACTTGTTGAGTGCTGCTCACATATGGCAGTCACAGGGAAGGTTTAGGGCACTTTCCAAAGAAATGAGATCTAACTATATTTTTAATTCCAGTGGACTAAGCATAACAAAGAGCTGAATGAGGTTAAATAAAAGTCACCAGAAATGGCTCTTCCCCCAGTATCAGCTGCTCGGAGAAACACCAGTGCCATGAGAAGTTCAATAACTGTCTGCACCACCAGGACATGTTCTGGCTGCAGGAAGGAAAGAATTCCTAAACAGAACTACATGAAACTACTAAATTACAGTTTAATTCTGATTTTTTTCTTGCTGAAAGCTAGGGAGGTTGAAATTAACAAAGGCAGACACAACCAAACAGGTCAAGAAAGTTTTATGAATAAGAATAAAGCAAAGAATGTGCAATGCTGGGCCTTCTGGCACTTCAACAGTCTGAGGGCTGCTCAAGGATGAAATCTTTTTCAACAACAGAAGTGCTTGCACTGAATTGCTATTCATAATTCAGATTTGAGAGATAGTATGTATATACCTTAATAGTTAATCTAATATAACATCATTGCATAATAGAATACCTATAACAAAGTTGTAAAGAAAAAAACTTCCTCAGATGCCAATCCCAGCAGATTTTTGTTGGAGTCCAAACAAAATCCTTTGTCAGTATTTCCAGATTATTAAACCAGATACAGATCTAAACACTGCACAAATTGAAAAGGAGTCCAAGACCCAAACATTTATTAAAGAACACAAAAAGACTGAAAACCTAGGAAGAGCTATAATATTTCTTACGATAAAGTTATGTTAAAATTCATTGCAGAATCTTTTCTTTGTTAAGTGATGTTGGAGCTTAAAAAATAAAGGAAATTGAGAAGAACAATGGGACAAAAGTGTCTGTCCACAGCAGGATTAAATGGGTTTAGAAAATTATACCTTATATTCTCTTCCCATGATCTGAAGAATTTAGCATAGCTTACTTTGTCATGTCTTATCTAGGAGTCTACTGCATCAATATTGGAAACGCTAGAGAGACAATTGAGATAGACATCCACTACATCTTCTCATCCATAACAGCAGCTCTTTTCTTAGTGAGCTTCCTTAAGCAACAGCTGGGGATAAGTTAAAACTGTACAATACTATCTAAAAAGCACAGTCATTTCTATCTCTCTATAGAAAAGTATATTTTAAAATATGTCCCTTCGGTCTGCAATACAAATATATTTCAAGGGAAGAAAAAAAAAAAAAGGAAAAGCCCTAATTCTCTATCTTATTCCAATGAATGAAAAAAATAAAATCCTACAGCCTTTGCTCTTCCAATAAATAACTCTAAACAGCAAACCCCACTATAAATGTTCTAAAATTCCTTCCATGACAAGATCAAATCAAGCTTTGGTTTGGACACGTTACTTATAATAGCAATGATGACAGTTTGGGAATACAGTCTCCTTTCTAAACTAAGTATACATTACAAAACTATAGTGAATCCAAGTCCGAATAAACTCAGTCCTGATTTAATTAAAATATCTTATTTGACCATGCATAGAGCTCATGCTATGGAAAAGAATGAAGCTCCATTTCCACTTGTTTCTATTTTCATAGCATTGTGATTGGCTACAAAGTTCAGAGTTTATATTTTTCAGACTATTAATGCCTTTTTTTTTTTTTTGGTGTGATAGTCTACTGAAGTGCAAAGTTGGTGCAAAAAGCTACAAATCAGCCTCTGCAATCTTTTAAAACAGGTGAACATGAAACCATGACACAAGGAAACAAGGCTGTAAATCTTCTCTTAACCAAGAGAAATCTACAGCACCTGTTTAGTCTAATTTGCTCTTCCACTTAAATGGGAATTGGAAGAGAACAGGTTCATCTTTTTATGTAATTATTCTGGTGACCTGAAAGGTTGAAGCTAATTGTGCAAAGTGTTGCAGTAATTACTCAGGATTAACAGAGGTTTCAATCCAGCTGAGATACACTGCAAAATAAATACTTGAATTGGCCTAAGAAAACACTGTAATTTTATTGCCTTACAGCAGGTTAGCAGTTTAAAACTCTTTGGTAACCTGCAGAGATGGTTGCATATCTTCAAATAGAGAATTAAAATTAAAATACTATTTATAAAATAGTTTCACATCAAACAAAACTTAAGCAAGAGGACATAAAAGGATGGAGTCCGCAGGAGTTCCACCACAGCATGTATTTGCATTTCATGATTTTTCTCATATTCCAGCCCATTCCTCAAAAAGGCAGTGATATAGCAGGGGAAGAATAGAAACTAAAACCTGGCAGAAGCTCCAACATGAAACTGGCGATGGAAACAGGATGCAAACTGCAAGAACAGCCCTGAAACCACAGCAGCTTCCGAAGCACCATGAGTTGCCTTGTTGGCTTGTGTCTTCTGAGTGGAAAGATTCTTATTCGCTATTTTTCAAACATCTATAAAATGAAAATGTTGCACACACAGCACAAGTCAGTTTACTCAGAGGGATTCCAGATGAGTTAAAGAAAAGATAATGGCTTACAGTTCATATGCGGTTTGTCTTGGCAGTTCTATTTGATATCTTGGTTAAAGCTCACTGCTTCAAGCACATAGTAGGCAGTAAAAAGACCTGGCAGAAGGTTAATATAAATAGTAAGAGTTGAATTTTAAAAGCCCAGAAAAGTCAAAATGTTAGAATATCATAGCATGCTCCCAGTGCTACAGTGGTGTCATTAGTTCACAGAATAAAGGGTAGAGAAAAAAAAAAAAAGAAGAAAAAAGTGTGCCAGCCTGTAAACAAGCTCTTCAAACCAAAGACTATTAAACTTCAAGTGATTTCAAGGAAAATGCTTTAGAGAATTAGAAAAAGAGGAAATAACACTAACCTTCCACCCCATCACAATTGCAGGAGAATGTGTTCGAGCATCTCACGGTCTCCAAATTAGTCTAATCACAAAAGCCAGCTTTTGATTTCACATGCCCAATGTTGCATGCAGAACTTATCCTGATGGCAAGAACAAACATCCAGTGTTTGCATGAGCCAACAAAGCAGCAAACTGTCTAATACGTATTACAGTTAAAGTTTATCACCCAATATGAAAGATTTACAGAAGTGGACACTATTTACAGGCAGATCATTCAGTCGTACAGCCTAGGAAACACACACAGTTGCATTAGTTTGCCATTATTTGGAAATCCTCCTAGCACCTTGAGGGAAGCAACAAGAGGACTCCTGGACATCCCCCACCATCTCTGTTCACACAGCACACGTATGGCACAGAATTGACATGGCCGCACCTAGCTGAACACACAACCACCCACTTCTGCTTCAATTCAGGATTAATTTCAAAGACAGCTTTGCTAGGAAAAAGGTGTTTAACCCCTGCCTACCACCAAACATTTGTGCATGTGCATAATGGCTCAGAGAGCCACACTGCAAGGAGTCACTGAAGCAATCCAGGGTAAGCAAAACACACTCAGATGCCACAATATTTTTAAAAGAAAAATGTCTGGGAGGGGAGGAGGCAAAGGGGAACCACTAGACCATTTGCTATTGTGTCTCATTTCAACCAAATGGCAGTAATAAGCCACAGGCTTGTTATGTGTTTGCATTGGGTATGTTTGTCTATGTCCTGTCAACATACTTTAAAATTTAAAGATATGCTCTGTACTTCCTTGGTCTGACAGGAGTTGTGTAATTAAAGCAACAGATTAACAAGGTATTTTGCTCTCAAGTCCAGTGAGGATGAACCGGAGCACTGGAAACTACCCTATCATCCCTCATCCCAGGACACCTTGGAAACATAAGCATGACACCTACTTTATCACCACAGGACAGTAATAATGAAGCTCTGCCCTACTGAAGGCAGAAGAAAAATTAAAGTTTCTTCCAAGTCACTGGTTGCACACAGCCATTGAAGTACCCAGTGAGACATGAGAGACTGAAATGCCAGTTGCCTCCAGGGGCTATTTGCAACCACCAGCCCAACAACAAAAAGCTACAGCACAGAACAGCTGTACCAGCGCAACGCAAGGGACGAAAAAAAAATAAAAAAATCACCATGTTGCAGGATGGATAGTCTATGCCTGACATTAATAGTCATGTTCAGCTGTGGAAGGCAAATTCTTATATGATCATTAATGACTTCAAAGGATGACATTCAACATCCTCCTTAAACACCACTGCTCAACCAAGGGGGATAAAGAAGTAGTTTGGCCCTCAGAAGAGTAACTTCTGTGTTTCTGCAGAAATTGTCTTTGATGAATTATGCTAAGTTTTGCTCAAGATGATACAGTACTCCCACCAGACGTGCCTTACCAAAGTTATGAACAAGCTTGTTTATTGCCTTACCTTATTGATTTAGCAGTAGAAGCTGGGGAAAACACCGTTCCCTATCTCAAAACCATCCAATACATTAAGAGGTATGGTACTGCAGGAGGGCTATGGTCAAGCACAGCATTTTACTAACTGCAGGTTTTCTTGTAGATAAAGGATAAATTCTGTCAAAAGCAAACCTACAGATATATATTAGCACCTCAGGAATCAATTAACACATATTTTCCATTGTCTTCAGGCACCACATACACAAAAATGCTCAAAATAGCAAAAAACTCTGGACTTCAGCCTTAATCATTGTCAACCTGGGTCTAGGCTGGGCAGACTGAGGGAAATAGAAATTTGTCTCTTTTGTAATTTATTGTACATTTTTCCCCTATTCTCAGGGTAGATGTCAGGACAAAAAAAAAAAAAAAAAAAAAAAAGTCAGCTGCTACTTGGAATACCTAGAATTGACATGAGGAAAGGTGTTTGTGTGAAGCCTGTACAATTTCTTTAAATGCTCAAATGTCATCAGTTGTAATTCACTGTACATGAAGGAGGCAACAAAGCAAACATAAAAAGGCAAAAGAGAAACTTCCAAAGCCTTAACTTACTTTCCCTGCCCCTAACTTTTGATAAAGTGAGAGATCTGATGCTTACCACATACATCAAGCTTTTAATTCACACAATTTAGTTGAAAATGTGGTTTGATGCCCCAGAATATAGCTACCATGAGTTCATATTTTAAGAACGGGAGAACATACCTCAAGAACTGTCAGATTTTACAGCAGATGAACAGGACATTTGTGTCACAGAATCATGATGTTATCCACATACACTACTGCTAATGCTGTTATTGGGATGTGAGGAGCACAGTATCCACTTGAAACATGTAGCATGGGGCTCAAGCAGTCATGAGCAGTTTGGGACAGCATTCTCAGCTCAGTTATCCAAAGCACAGCTCCCTGCTGTTGCTGTAGCTGCATGCAATTTAGATGCCTGTAAGCGTAGTACAGGCCACCCAGGTTATTAACAATTCACCTCCTACTTTGATATGAAAGAATGTAAGTTGAAAGCAGTTAAGAGAGCTCAGCATAGTAGCTGTTGACCCTACTTGGAGAAACGCAAGTTTTATTCCTCAGCAGAAGGTGGTGGGGCAGCAACACTCAGTAATCCTTGATCCAGATGGAAATGATGATAATTTCAAAGCCAGACACATGCACCCAAATCACTTGCAACTCACACTGCATTTAAGAGTAGTCCTGTTACAGATAATATACTAGAAAAAAATACCTGTCTACTACAACTACAGCTAACAGCAAAATCTGTTGTCACCTTGTGCCTTGGTTGTTTCAAGGGCGAATTATGGGGTTTTATTACAGCTAATATAGCTGAATCTGAATACAAGCAACCACTTGCAAATACAATCAAACCATGTAGGCAATTTTTGCATGCTTAGAAGATCACAAACATTTCAGTAGGACTCTGTTTTAGTTATCTCCCACTGGGCATTCAGTCACTTCACCACTACTCATTTTCAGACAACCTTTTGCAGCCAGACATGAGGATGATGCTGTGGAGACCGGACAGCACAGCCGCACAATCGAGATAACAGCAGAACTGGAAATGGCTAGTTTCGATGAAATGGGAAGAAAACCTACAAAGGCATCCCCCTAGGCTTCAGCCTTGATGGGAATGAGGAGCTCTGACTAAAGGGT
This sequence comes from Netta rufina, assembly GCF_964035555.1. NCBI lineage: Eukaryota > Metazoa > Chordata > Aves > Anseriformes > Anatidae > Netta > Netta rufina. The sequence continues at coordinate 41,706,338 of NC_140125.1, forward strand.
GTCAGATGACCCGCCTCTGCTTTTGCTCTAGCTCCAGGCTGGAAATACCTGTCTGGTACATGTTTTTTGGGAAGTAGCATAAATGGCTTCAAAGTCTCTGAATAAGTGTTTGAATCTTGCAAGTTTTAACTGTTTCTAATGGTTTGAGCACAGATACTGGGTGTAAGTCAGATTGAGACATCTCATTAGACATATAAATATAGAAGAAAGTTTTAAGTAACAGATTTTTTGCAAAGGCTCCCATTCTACAAGGGCTTGCAGTCTAGTTCTCCCTCAGTGCAGAAGCACCAAACCACATTGCTGAGAGGAGAACAGCATCCTAGGCGATTCTGTAGTATCTGTAGCAATGCAGTACCCGATAACCACTGAGCACCCAATGTCTTCAGTTCTCATAAAAAAAAAAAAAAAAAAAGTGAAACAACTTATGAGGTAAATACATAGGTACACTCAGTTAATGGTTTTGTTTTAATAAAACTGCCACTGGTATTAAGAAGAAAGGACATTGAAATACCAATTCTAGTTTTCCAGTTCCCCTTCTGCCAGATATATTGTAAAGTTCATTTCCAGGTTCACAAGGACATTTCATTATGGATCCTAATGTTTTCAGCTAAGAAAAGGCTCATGCAAGAACTCCTCCCTTTTTACTGATATTTTCCAGGCAGCTTCCAATTGAAGGCTCCAGATCATGGAACAATTAAATACCAGCTCCAGTAACATGTTTGACCAGCAGACTTTTCCTCTGACACACACAGAAGCCCCTGTAGCTATACTAAACAAACAAAAAGGAAAAATAACTTATGAAAAACAAGAAAACAAGAAAAACACAATAGCCCTGTAGAAAGCTAGAAGGACATTTCAACCAAAAAAGTCACAAGACTCCGTCCCAACATACATGAAGGCATACACTACAGGAAAAATGTGACTATATGCTTAGAAAAGCTACATGCTTATGCAATTTGCAAATTATATGTACAATTGTTAGAAGACTAATGGTATATATTTCTTTTATTTTTCATAATAGGAAGTGGGAAAGATTGAAGACAAAATTTGGTTCAAGAAACACCATCTCTTCCTAGACTTTGTATGCCACAGGAGGGGAAAAGAAACTTTCATTTGACCAATGAAGCTTACTTCTAATGTTTCTGCATGACTGAGGGATCATGGGGGAGAAATTAAGGAATAGGGGAAGATTATGGTGAGATTAAAAATAAAGATACATTGCAGCAGTGCTGAGACTCACTGTTGAGATTACAGTCTGGGGAACAGCAACTAAGTAGCCATCTCAAAGAGAAAACAGTCTTATGCTGTTGGAGCTGTTATGCATAAAAGCATCCTATTCTCTTCTGTCCTTGCCCCGGGAGAGTCCGTTATAAGTGAGTCCATTATGAGTGAGACTGGAATATTTTTAGCACAGAAGACTGCCATGGGCATGCTGCCTTCTAAGAGGTTACATTCTCAATTGAGGCAGCCACTGTTGCAGAGATTTTAGTTCTCCATTTGTAAGTTTTTCCATAAGAAAAATATTTAAGTAGAATATAGATACTCTAGAATTTATTGGAAATCTTGTAGTGTTTTGCCAAAATTCACTATTTCCAAAGTAACTTCTAAATACTTTGTAGCACCTTTAGCACCAGATTTCTGAAGTGGAATAGGAAAACAAAAACTGTCTATTGTCTCCTTTCTTTGTGTTTCTTAGGCACTCCCCTGTTCCTGTACTACTCAACCTAAACTTTACACAAGGTGCATAATCATATTTCACTTGCTATTTAACACCTATTTCCATTTTCAGGAACTTATGACAAATAGATGCCTTACAAAGATCATCTCTTTGTTACTGCTAGGAGTCTATGTTTCATTACATAGATACAATCAATTGTTTCAGCATAAGCATAAAACACTGAATACTGGGATGTCCCACAGCAGACTTGCTATATTGCCAGGTTTGATTTTATCCAGGTATTCATCCGAAGTGATGAGAACTACAAGCTCCTGCTCAGCCTTCTCCAAGAGCACGACACCTCTCAGCCACACCGAGCCACCCCCATCAAGAGTGGAAATGGGGAGATGAGATGCTTTTGGTAGTTCTTTCCTCCCACCAGGTATTCCTGAAAAGGAAAAACTTGCTCTCCCTCAGGTATTTGCTAGAAAACTCCTCAGTTCAAGAGATGCAATTTGATGGGCAGCTGGAATTTGAGCTTTTATCTTCATCTAGCCATGAAATATGTAAGATGAAGACAGGGCTAACAAGAGCTTGGAGTGCACTCGATATCTATTTTTAATAAATAATTGTGGAGGTGGGGGAGGAAAATGGAGGGGAGAGTAAATGCAATAAGAAATAAGAGGAGTCAAATAAAGGAAGCCACAACATTATTTTCCACTTACAATCACCACTGATAAAATGCAGAGTAAAGAAGAAAATGGACTATGGTATCATATGGAAAGTTTACTTTGGACAGAAAAATAGGCATTGGTTTATTCTAGTGAACTCTGTGTTTTTCTCTTCTCATATTACACCACAAGCATCTTGTAAGTAGTAAATCAATGTGAGAGGAATTATAATTATCCTGGAAGATTACTGCTGTGTTCTTGGCTCTGTAGTTCACAGGAGGCAATTTTACACTCACTATAATCACTGCACTTTTGACTGGACACATGACACACTGCTATTTAATTCCCACTTGAACAAGTTATAAAGCCTACAGTGTTGCACAGGTTCACGGCACTATCCCAGAAGTTGCCTTACAGCACATATGTGGAAGACTCAAGCAACTTCGGTAGGGACTGAGATGTCTCCAAGCCTGTACCAGCCTAGCTGTGGCTGCACATCGCAGTCCATACTCTTGGCTGTCTGTCAGAGACAGAGCAGTAGGTCACCCGCTAGCTGCTGTTCTGTTTAACAGAGAAAATATGCAGGCATCTAAAGGTCTTATTTGTGTTGTATTAAATCTGGATACACTTTCACTGTGCAAAGCTTTACCTCGCAATTAGCTACATTCACCCTGATGCAGCAGATTTAAGAAGAATGAGTTGCGTTCCACCCCCCTCTCCTCCCCCCAAACCAACCAGAGTACGAAGACCTCATTTGCAAAGGCTGCCTCAAAGACCCCACAAAGCCAAGGAAGCAAGGGACTACTCAGCACAAACATAAAAAACCCCTGGCCCTGATGAGCATACAGATTTAACTGGTACTTCTAAGTACTGCTTTTTTACCCCCTCCCCACCTCCCCATGACTAGCTGCTATTCATGAGGCTTCTTAGAACTTTAATCATAGCCTCTTGCCTTACACTCTGTATCTCCAGCTCCCAGGTAAACAAACAGCCTGACCGATGTTATCAAGCAAGTGGCTGAATAACCAGGAGCACAAAAAAAAGGCACTGTGCAAAGAAACACTCTCCTGACCTTCCAGGAGCAAACAGGCTGGAGAAGCCACTGTGGCCCACTCTGCAAATATTTAAAGAGGCAAAAGAGCCATGTTTGCAAAGCTAAACAATAGCCCAGTACAAACTATAAAATTAAACAACTGTAAAATATGCAATAAAAGTTAACAGCTGTGGAAACTTAAGACATCAGTTAACTAACACTACTCCTTCTGAACTTCACAATTATGAAGAGGAATTCTCCTCCCATTAGACATAACCACAGCAAGTTTCCTCCATAATTTGTCTTCTGCACCTGTTTCAATTGTGGCAGAAACAATCAGGTCAAAATTAGGCATGATTAAGAGAAGAATTAGGAGAAGATGATATAAATTACCAAGTTCCTGCTACAACAGAAGGGAATCAAAACACAGATACTTCACCTTTCTCCACATAGGTAAGAAATGAGGTATAAAAGTAAAGTTGGTACTGGCAGTATCCAGGGGCAGTCATAAGCAGGGAAGTAAGCCCAGTTGCAGAATGTTGCTCTCAAAAATCTTTACATCTGTTACCCTTTTAGCATATCTATTACTGAAGCAAAAAAAAAAAAAAAAAAGCCTTTTTTTCACAGCTACATATTGCAAAATTTGAATCCATTTGGATTGTAACAAGTAATAATAAAATGAAGTTTGTTTTTCATTTAACTACAGCCCATGTTGAGTCAACAAACATTACTTAAATGGATTTACATTTTTAGATATCTAAGGATTTTATTTACTTTAAATACAAACTAAACTTTTTTAAATATGAGTCAAGTCTCCAAGGCAGTTCAGTTTTACAAGAGGTAAAAACAATACTGGCCAGAGACACTAAACAAAGAAACCCTTCCAGGAAGAAGTCACTTACGTTGCAGTTCAACTGTAAATGTACCAGATGTATTAGGCATAAGTTTAGTTTGAGGCCTACAAGCATATCAATTAGTGACATGGCTGAAGTTTTTCAACTTGCTTTCAATTAAGCTCTTGCTTGGCTTAGAATCAGGGAATCACAGAATGGCTCAGGCTGGAAGGGACCTTGAAGTCCACCCCGTTCCACCCCCCCGCCATAGGCAGGGACACCTCCCACCAGACCAGGCTGCCCAAAGTCCCATCCAGCCTGGCCTTGAGCACCTTCAGGGATGAGGCATCCACAGCTTCTCTGGGCAGCCTGTAACAGTGCCAAACTGAGTGAAGAATTTCCTCATAACATCTAATCTAAACCTACCCTCTTTTAGTTTAAAGCCATTGCCCCTTATGTTATCACTAAATTCCCTGACAGAGTCCCTCCCCAGCTTTTCTGTACCCTATTTAAGTACTGGAAGGCCACTCTAAGGTCTCCCTGGATCCTTCTGTTCTCCAGGGTGAACAGCCCCAACTTGGCTAATTTGAGATCAGTTATGCTGAATAACTGCATGGCTTCCTTCAGTTCAATAACAGCAATATTTTAACAGCCATGTACTATTACACAATAAAGCAGAGAATAAGAATAATCTCTTCAAACATCTTTTTGTGAAGTCATGAACAAATCAACTTGATCCATCTAGCCAAGAGCTATCCCACTGCTCACAGCACAGTGCATTTACCTAGCCCCAAAAGTACGTTTAACAGCTCCTTATATTACAGGAGTTGATAGCAGCATTAACAATATGGATTTATAGAGGCAAGTTCACAAAAAATGTTTAACATTACCAAGTACTCAATCCAATTAAAAGTTTAGCCATTCTGGCTGAAAACCAATTTTCACATTGGAGATGCCTTATTGTCTGTATAGGTTAGCCAATACAGCTATATAGCAATATCCTATATTCCCCCATTTTCCCCCTATTCTTCATGCAACATGCTTCCCACCTGCATATCCATGCAGTGGCTTCTGTGGAAATCCCATGAGCAGCCCTAGCAATTTTTGGCACTTTAAGGAATTGATATTGATTGCCAGAACAAATAAATCACAATGCAAGTGTTCAAATTATGAAATACATCTTGCATGGATACTCGTGACATACTTGCAACTATTCTGTTAAGTACTGCGTATACCATATCACACTAAAACCTTTTTAAATCTCACATCGGGCCTTGCAGTAACAGGTTACATTTTCATTGCTTACTGAGTAATTCAAGAAAGTAATAAGAGTTGCTGTCACTCTTTTCTCGGCACTCCTGTGATCATATAGGTTCATGCTGTCTATAGGCTGCTATTCCTACCCAAAAGTAGGCTTCCGGGGGTTAACTATTTGCCTCGAAGCCCTAGTGTCTGACATTCTTAGCGATGAATTTAATCTTGCTTGCTCACCATCTTTTGCAGAGGAACAGAAAAACACTTTTCTAGAACAAATAAGTGTCTAGAAACCAGAGAAGCAGGAAAAAGGGGAAATGTCAGTGGAGAATGATACATGGGAACTGATATTCCATTATAAAATGTTGCTTTAAACTTCATCATTAGTTGAAGTTAGACTTCATGCTGAATTAAGCAGACTCTGCTGTTCAAGTTTCTCATAAAATGCAATGGCATTTTATAGTCTCTTCTCATTAAGATTTCATTAAGTGGTAAATGTTAGAGAAGAAGCAAAAATTTCCTGGTATTCTCAGAGGACATTAAGGACACATGGAATATTTTCTGGATTTTCCTCTCAATATTTTACACCAGAAAATTTTACTGTAAGAAATGTCTTTTATGTTACATCAATTCTTGAGGGCAGAATTACTGCTGAGTCTGATTTCATAATGTGTACCTATGTTCCATTTGGAGGTAGCTTAGAAGAGTTAGACATTAGTCAAGTTCAAACAAGCCTGAGTAAAACCTAGTAACTGAAAGAAGGATGTCAACATAGACAGGTGCCTTATCTCAAAAAGTGTGAATGTATTGAGAGTGTAGTGATGATTTTTTTATGCTACTATGATATCAGGACGCAGATTTTGCTCTCCACTGGACCATCCAAATATATTTAGGAACAAAAAGCAAAGCATTTGGATTAGGTGATCTTGGAGGTCTTTTTCAACCTTAAGGATTCTATGATCCTTCAAGGTCCCTTCCAACCTGCTTCCAAAAAAAAAAAAAAAAAAAAAAAAAAACACTTTTCCCCCCCATTTAAAAAAAAAAAAACTAATTTTAAGAGGTGTAACCAAGGCAAATCTTCAAAAGCAGCTTTTTAGGTGAAGACCTGGAATACAATTGATATGGAAAAAATCACCTTTGAAAAACATTTTCACTTGCAATCACATCTTCTCAGACATTTTTTGTGACACCATCTACACAAGACAATCAGTGTTTAATAGCAACCAATCCTAATAGAAAGGGCCCTATTCTTAAAAATTGAAAGGAAGATTAAATTTACATCAAGAATTAAACATTTTAACCCTAAAAGAGTGCCCAGAAAGCCCACAGATTCTGCTAGAATATACTATAATCAGAGAACATGAGTGCACAAATATTGAATTCATGGAATAATTGTTTTACTGGTATCTTTGATATGGTCTAAGATGCTTATAGACAGAGAAGAAAGAAGAACTTGAAAACTGAGGGTGACAGAATAAAAAAATAAAAAAGAAGAACCCATACTACTCAACAGAAGCACTTGGGCATGGGCATATACGTGCCTGCAAGAAACTTTCCTGCATCAGATTACACAACCACTGAACTGTGAACAGTCACCTTGTATTTAATTATGGTTCTTCACACTTTTCTTCTAATTCAGCATATTATATTGCATCTCTCAAGTGCAGCACCATCCTTATGTGCTCAGATTGCTAGAGCAGTTTTTGGTCTGTTCATTTTGCAGCAAGTTTCAACAGATGCTTAAAAACTTCTCAGGTAAGCATCTGACTGCCAAAGAATAAATTCCCTTGGACAAGCATTCTCAAAACAGCTCACACAGATTCTCTCATTCCTGTCCAGAGAGCACAAAAAGATGCAATTGTACTTTTCCTATTACTGACGAGCATTATTATGATGACCACACACACTGCTTATAGAACAGTGAATATGCATTAAACTTTTAAAGCAGTTTCATCAAACATTTCTGCAGAAAACTAAGTCAGAGTCAACATCCTGCAGTCTCCCTGAACTTTAAGCCAGCTGGCTTACCTCATGCATCCAATAACCAGCCTTGGGAATTTCTCAACTAGGACAAAGCCCAACTAGCCACATAGGTATTATCACAGAAACGTTGAGACTATTGTCTTGCTTAAAGCAAGTTTTCCTTGGCTCTAACCCTGCCAAGTAGCTCAGCTTCTACATGACCTGGTGTCCTTCTTTCTATCCATCCCATTCTGCTGCAAAACACTGGGTTTGTGAGGCCACTGCTGGAGTACTTCAGCAATCCCAGACGGTGCTCCCTGCTCTAGGACTGCCAAGGGTAAAGCAGTGACCAGAGGGCAGTAGTGCACCACAGGCAGCTTCTGTGTAGAGCCAGGGGGAACAGAGGAGGTGGCAACAAAAACCAGAGTCTGTTCTTTCTAAGCGTTTTTTTTTTATTAAAAGAAAAAAGGGGAAGAATCTAGCTCTGTGCCTACTTAGGAATTTAAACACAGGCAGTGGGAACTACATCTTGAACATCTTTCTTCAAGTCTTTCATCACTGTATCTGCTCCGTAAAAGTGTCACTGCATGCAAAAATACCTTAATGCCTAAAGCAATACTTTAATCATAGCTGAACTTAGCTTACAAAAATAAAATCACTGTAATGAAGTTTGGCCAAGGAATGATCTCATATGTTCCAAATATAAGCTATAAATATGCAGGTATAAAAATAATTCAGTGAACAGAAGTTTCCTATGAATTGAAGGAAATCCCCTGGTTAAATTGTCAATATTGGAAATTGTAGCTTAAGTCTTCTGTCTTGCAGTTCATGAAAGTGACTGCCTAGGTGTGAGGAAGAAAATCTGTTTAAGAAATAGTGAAACTTTTCCTAGTAGGGAATTTTTGTGGATTTTGTCATTGTTATTTGTTGTTGCTTTATTTTCTGTTATTGCTTACCTTTTTTTTTTTTTAAAAAAAAAAAAAAAAAGTAAGTTTTGGAGCAGATATTTCCCAGACTCTTTAGATGTCTGTGTACATGCACACATACACATAATATATATCAATAAGTATTTTGTATCTTATTCAAAACAACACATGTTAAGATATTTTACCCACTAGGGCATGCCACATAGAAGCCAAAATATTTCAAATTTGTCTTTCTAAATATGATCCTAGTCAATGAAGTGGAAATCAAGTAGAGTGTAATTTTATGAAAACTCTTAACATTTCTAAACAGAACAAAATGATTTCCCTACCCCCAGGGATAGTCTACACACAAGACATTTTTTCTCTGGAAATTTTAGAGGGGAGGAAGACAGTCTGTGATATTCCTTTAAAATACAAGCATCTCAGGTAGATGTGCTATCCGATTCAATGAAAATAAAACAACACCCCTCCAAAAAAAAAAAACAAACTACCAGTAAGTTTGACCTACACAGCAAACAGGTCGTAAACCATATAAAATTCAGTGTAAACCTAACTTTGAGTAAACTTAGCAGCTCATGTTTCTTTGCCCACCATTTGTGTACCTGGACTAAAAGGCCCCCAAGATTTGGTGCACTGAGATCTGGAATTTTGATTAAAGCCAAAGTAGATATATATATAGTATATATATAGTTTTAGCACTACATCTCCAGCAACATTTAGTTTTCAAAGAGAGAGTGACATGTTCTAATCAGCAAATATTTTAATTCTGCAGTGAAAACCTCAATTTAAGCTAATTTTCTTCTTTAAAAGGTCTTCAGAATTGCCCCTCTCTCAGGTTTTCCGTCTCAAACATACAGTTAGAATTGAACCCATTAGCCCTTTTGACTGCATAATTATGGCCAGTTTTACAATCTGATTATGAAGCTGATGAGTCAACACAGAAAAATTAAGTTAAACAGAGAAATAACAATCATCTAAGCAAATGTACAGTGGAGTCATTTTACAAATGAAATTGAGTGAGAAACTACTTTGTGAACACAGTTCTGCCTATACAAAAATGGGACAGTTAAGCCAACGTCACTTTTTAGAGCTGGGATTCAGTGACTGGTGAACTGACAAGGCTGCATGACTTACAGCAAGCTGTCCGCCATTTGCCTGTTGATTAATCATTTTAGTATGCAGACTTGGAATAAAGCAAGGCTGTTGCAAACTACAGTCAACTCCCTTGATTTTTTTGCTGAGTAATACAGCAAGGCACTCTTAGTTAGAGAGAATGAGCTTGGTGTTTGAAAACAAAGCCTAAAGCCAAGGGAACAAGAACAAGTCCATCTGACCAGTTTCTAGTCCAGTTAGTACAGAATGATTATCTTCACAAGTGTTCTTTATAAATGTTGTTTGTCTGACCAGCTGTTTAATCAGTCACATCCTTCATCCATTTCAGACTTAAAATCACACGCGATAGGTAAAAAGTTGTCACACAAGTACAGAGGATATTACCTCCAAGTTCATGATACTATCCTGACCCCTGTATTTGGAGAGGACATTTATGGTCCTGGAGTAGAGATATAAGATTTTAAGATTCTTGGTTGTTCAGAATGTTTTTAAGGCTCAGTTCACACAGACAACCTATACTCAAGAACATCTTCCCCCCAAATTCAGGAAATATCCACTAAATAAAACCCTATTAAAAAATATATATATATTTCAGTCTTCCGAGGATTTAGCTTATGATATTTGAGTGCCTAGACTAGTACTGGCCAGGCAGATTCTGCAGGACTGGGGTTAGATGAAAAAAACAGAAACATTGTCTCTGCTACAAGTGTCAGCAAAAAAAAAAAAAAAAAAAAAAAAAGACATATAGATACCCAAACCTTAACACACCATCACACAAGACCAAGGCCCCGATTTACGCCCCTCAAAATATCAAACTTAAAATCATATATGGTAATTATATGAAACATGAGGAACCAAAGGACACTGGATAGTTTGTGCTTTAAACGAAAGTATTTCAAGTGCTTCAGTATGACTGACCTTTCCCAACATTAAGTACACTGTCTCATCACTTGCTCAGGACACAAGGGCCTTCCACAGCTACATCCTTGGCAAGAAGATTTTGGGGCAGCTGGGAATGAGTGGGAGGTTTGCTGTGTGACAGAGTCCACGAGCTTTAACACTTGTGGGGCCAGCACAAAACCACAGTCATACAGACACAGCAGCCTGGTCCTCTTGAAGCTAGCCAAGGTCTCAAGGACAGCTGAGTAGTGAGGAGCCAACCTCTCTGAGAGGTTGGTTTTGGAGACAAACTGTCATGGAACATGTGAAATGGGGCAGAAATACTGTTGAGAAATACAATGTTGAGAGGGTTTGTGCTCTACAACACCTTGTAATGAAAGGCATGGGGCACTGATGGGAAGCACCTGATCTTAAAAAGCCAACATCAGCAACTTGGGACACAGGCTTTGGAGCCACTTGCCCAACCCCAAATTAAAAGTAGCAGTTTTCATTTCTACATGGTACACTTCAAATGCTGTTAACAGACAGAGCTAGAGGCTTTAAACCTGGCTGCCAACTTGTATGAAAGGTTTCCTGGTTGTCCAAGAATACACAGCTTTTTTTTTTTTTTTTTTTTACTAACAGCTCAGGAACGCTAAAAACATGCATCTCAGATACAACTGACATGGTTGCGTAATCAAAGGCCACTTAAAATTAGATATTAAGTTTGTTTTTCTGAATCTTGCTTCATCCAATCTATTTCATTATCATTTATTTTCCTGTTGACAGTTGAGGTCAGTGCAAGAGCAGTAAGTCATATCTCACACTTGAGGAGTTTATGCAATAGCTGGCAGCCAGACAATACTTCTGACATCTGGGAACTAATTTGCAAGAAAAGCTGGTGAAATGAGGCCATCCTGAGTTATAAACACAAGTCTAATGATATCTTCCAGCTTTGCAGATCACTTTTTATAGAGTGGAAACTATGCATTTGTGTGTATAGCTTCAATTGTCATTACAAAGCCTTTCCTATACACAACTCTTGCTTAATCAATGAAACAAACCATCGGTTCACAAGAACCTCTAACACTTGAGCAAGTTGTAATATTGAAGAGTTGTTTAAAAAACAGCAGATAATGAAAACTCAATTGCATACACACAGAAACAAACCATGGAGATATTCAGGCTTTGAATAACACCAGAACTCTGCATATTTCTGAATTCCTAGTAACCAGAAGCCGAGGTGAATAGTTGTTCTGTTTTAGCAGCAGATATTTATGTACAGCCATTCAGCAACTGTCAAGATTTCTATTCTTCTGTGTAAAGCATCTTATTCAGATGCTTATGCTTATACAGAGCCGATGTTTGCCCCGTTTCCCGCTATACCTTGAAGTGTTACGAGCTATCTACACACCACAAGGTAACCTGTGAAAGCATAATATTGACTAGATCCCTGTTTTCCATCTGCTATTCATTTCTAAAACAAAGAGATGACATTCCTGCAGAGTTCTTATCTTTCTTCATTCATCACAGCTGAGGCTTTTCCTCAGGTTCCCCATATCCTTTTTGTCCTTGATTATGAAGCTAATTAATAGAATATCACAAAGTTTATTATTGCAAAAACAAAGAATAGCTTTATTTGCTAAAGCAGTTCTGCTGAGACTGATGTGAAACCAAGTGTCACAGAAGCGTTCATACACAGCTCAGGACAAAATTCCCCAAGTGCAGTTTCAGGGAGGCGTGGTAATTTTGGCCTGGTAAAACTCTGCAGCAGGAGCAAACTATCAGTTTGGAGCAGGCTGCATTATTCTGTACATTTTTCATGTGTTTCTACTTCAGTTTATTTTGATTCTTTTGACCACAGGTCCTCACTGCACATGCAATCAGAAGCTGCATGGAGGAGGACTTCCCAACAAGCCTTTTCTGTCTGCTTTGCAGAAACCTCAGCAGACCACTCTAGCAAGCATCATGCTGCCTTGGCAGCTGTCTCACACAAGTGAGAGCAGCACACTACCACTTCCCCACATGGAAGCAAACCATATCTCTGCTCCTACTTACTCAGAAGCGACAGCAACTCATGCATCGTGTCAAGCAGTGTCACCACACTGAACCTCACTCCAATGCTGAGCTTACTTATCAGCCATGCAAAAGAAAAACATAAGAGGAGTACCCATAATGTGCCTAATTTGCCACTTCATAATCCTTCAGATTGAGAACAGGCATCCTCGGATGCCTATGTGCTCTCTTCAGGATCATTTTTCCAGAAAGGGCATCTAAGAACAGAGCTGAGTTTCTCACCTCTCCCACACTACAGCTCTGCAGCCCTAAGTACAGATGTCCAATGGTCCAGCAGGCTTGTCCAGACTTGGTTGAGGATCTTCATACCAAGGGCACAGCTGTTGAACAGTCTCCAGTTTGGGGTCTTCAAGAAGATATTATTCATCAACTTGAATTTTATGCAAACCATTTCCTTACCCCAGAGCAGCAAGGAGGTTACCAGACTCCTAATACTGCTGCAACACTACTCTACTAGCAGAGCTGCCCCAGCCCCTTAAGGCTGGAGGTGATGAGCAGTGTGGTTTCCACAGTGCCCTTTAACCATTTCACAGAATCCTTTCAACCCAGTCCATAGGTTTATGTTGAGAAGAGACCTTAAAAATCATCTACTTTCAGCCCCCCTGCCACGGGCAGGGGCAGCTATTTCAGTTCTCTGGCATATTAATAAATTAATTAATAAAGTTAAAAGACCAGCAGAGCTGGCCAGGTAGTTGGTCTGTTCTGCTATCTCAGGTAATGAGAACAATGTAATACCTACATAGCCCTTAAACCATACCAGAAAGCACAGGTTATTCTCTATACTATATATCAGAACAGCAAAACCTTAAGAAATGCATGTTTGTGCTATGACTGCGCCACATTTACTCATAACTTGTTTACTTTGAATCATTCGTAATTTCTGAAGCAAGATACTATCCAGCAGATGCAGATATCAGCATTGTCCATATGACAGTCTGAAGAAAAGGTTCCATCTTAACAATAATCCTTTTCCAACTTAGATGATTCTGTGAATGCTGTGCTGCTCATAGAGCTCTAAGTGTTCCTCCGCCTTCTAACCTTTTCTATGCAACCATATACTGACATCCCTTAATGAAAGTGTTATTTGTTCAGCCTCCCATCCCCATAATGAATTTCAATTCACTTGATATTTGTTCAAAAAAAGGTGAACAAAAGCACGGTACCCTTCCACAGCAATTGAATATCTTTTTCTTTTAAACAGTACTGTACAGACAAACCTCGAGGGGAAGCTCATGATCTGAAGTTTTTTTCTAGAAGAGTTATGATGTTAACCAGCAAAATATTTAGAAATATGAAATTCCAAGAACTATGGCATCTGGCCTACTTAATCTGAGCAGTATACTAGTTACAGGCTATGTCTGCATTATGAAATTGCTTTTAAATACATATGTTTTAAAATTTTGTTTAAAAAGAAAACAATTTGCTTTCAAGGTATCTCTTGATATTCTTGAGGTGGGCAGGGGAGCACACTGAGCATAGACTAGCAATTTCCTTCCAGATCTTAAAACAAACAAAAAAAACATTTTTTTCCTGTAGAAAATGAAAATTAACCACCTCAAATCTTACTGCTGTTTTAGTCTACTGGGTAATTACACTCCCTAACAAGAACAGGCAACAGCTTTTCCAGATCAACTTGATCAATCCGGCTGCATTCACTTTTTAATTAGTTTCAGTTGTGTTTAGACTTTCATTATGCCAAGAGGATCTTTTTGTTCCTGTTTTGCTTGTCTTTTGTATGGGAGTTTCCTGGCAATCATTTGTTTCTCTCATTATTATAAGAATTTAGTCATCTTAGATACCTTTGCTACCACAAAGTAGGCTCTTTGCTACGCTTACTGAATTTTAAAAATCAGTTCCTTATTCTCTAACTGTAAAATGTCCTGCTTCCACACAGACAAAGCCTATTAATGCACTCACAATAGTGAAAGTGTGCTTTTTCCAAGGCAACTATGAAATACTGATTAGTAAGCTCTCATTATTAGAGTACAATATTAACTTTTTTTTGTATTGTAAAACCAAACCCCACCCTCCTCCTGTATAAACGTATATTAGTCTTCAGATTCCAAATACTTGTGATTCATTCTTTGTGACCTTGAGAAATGACAGCCTGAATCATTTCAGAAAATTATTGGCAGAGACTAATTCACTAAAAAGTTCCTTAAATCAAGCTTTTCTTCCTGTTTTGCTTACACCTGTTACAAGAGCCCTTTGTGCCTTACTTTCCATCTCTTACTTTCTTCCATCTCTCCCCAGAGATGAAGCAGTCTCATCCACAAGCAGCTCCATGCCTACATACTGCATGAAGAACTCCTGTATTTTAATACACCTATCTATTAACGCATGCTCTCAAAACCAAATTCTTTGACTGCTAGTTCAAGTGGTAGCATTCACATGTTGTGCTTGCAGATTTCACTTTTTTTTTCTTTAAAACAGGAAAGCATTGGGAACAAGGTTAGACAACTAAAACCCAAGAGCAATGAAGCTGTCAGGAGTCAAGGCACCGTTACCAGTTTGCTGAAGAGTCATATATCTCCTACCTTTGCATGCTGACAGCAGTAGGAACAGAAAGTTAAAGAAAGTGAATCTTTCTGAGAACAAAAACAGGTTTTATAAACAAGATGACTAGTAACATAACATTAAACTTGAAAAACTAAGCTGCATTTGCTTGATATCTTATTGTGTGTGTATGTATTTAAGAAGTACACATACACTACTATGTACAGTGAGACAAAAGTTTGAAGCAAGCTACAGCTATCAACATCTCAACACTGCATTATCTTTTCTAGAGATAGGAAAATTATCTAGGAGACTAACATTATCAGAATATCAGTTACAACAAGTCTGTCTGATCAGAGATTGAAATAGTTAGAGATTAAAGGAGGTTGTATTGATTAAAAAGGACCAAGAAATTTTCCACAACATCCTCCTTGAGGGGGGGAAAAAAAAAAAAAAAAAAAAAGAAGAAGATAGAATTATCTCCCTACCAATGACTTTCAGGAAAAAACACTAACATATCACTATACCTCTGAAAAGAGGTCCATCACTTCTGCAGTATGACCTTGCTAATGTAGAAGAGGAACAGCTGAATGACAGAACTGACAACTATCTGATAACCTTTTCAAGAATCAGATTTGACAAGATTTTGAAAACAAATGGGAATGATGATTAATTTATTCTACATTATCGTTTACACGAATTATCCATTCCAATTTTAGAGGACTGGATGAAGACTCCAGGTTGGAACCTTGGGACAAACCTAGAAATGGTTCTGCAAGTTAAGACAGAAGTGATGGAATTTAATAATCATTAGAGTGCACTCCTTGGAAAACAAACTGAGATAAGAAAGTGTTCCCTCAGTGGATGATTAACTGAATCAGGGCCAAAGAAGAGAGAGAGCAAAGCACTTGCTTCAGAGTAAGGCATGCACTCTGTGACAGAAATCACAAGGAAGGTGCCAGCCAGAGTGCTTACCCTATGATCCTTCTGGTTAGGCTTACTGCAGGTTTCCTTGTGCCTGTTGGTGTTTGGTAAGTATGCAAAGCAAGTGGCACATGCAGTGCATCTCATTGGTCATTCTGCTTGTGCGGTAAAGTGTCACTCCCTGCTGAACAGTTTACCTGCACGTTCTCAGTTTTCTTTTCTCCATTTGTCTTTCTCCCATTGCTTCCATCAATGTTATATATTGGTTCTTTGTTCCAAAACAAAGCTGAAAGCTCTTTTTTTTTTTTAGACTCCACATTAGAAAAAAAACATATGAACTTTGGAAGGAAATTAGAAGTGATCACTACTTCAAACCTTACACAGCATGATGCAAGTAACTACTAAGTACATGTGTTTTAGGGAGGAAAATAAGACTAAGATATCATATCGCTTATGTTTACTAACTTCTACAGAAGAATTTCTGAAGAAATACCTTTCCTACAGTTTCTTATTAATTCATTACTTAGAAACTGGAATTATCAAAATATCTACTCCCTACTCTATTGTATTTGTACATTTTTCTTGTTGTAGGAGTTGAAAAAGTGAGGAACAACTACCACAATGCATTCCAGAAGAAAAAAAAAAAGTCTCACACTTTCAAGAGAAGAGGTATAAAGACAGAATTGATTCCATTTTAATCTTTCCTATGTGTTTAGATTTGAAAATCTGTTGTATTAAAAACACAAAAGTTAAACTGAAACACAAATATTAAAGGAATCCTTAAAATGACAGTGCTCTTAAGAATGGGCAGACATGAGACAAGTAGTTGCAAGTAGCTGAGTACTAAAAAAGTGAAACTTAATGGTCTTCAGTCAGTGGAAGGTTTGTAATATTACCTGATATACAAGGATAGCATCACATATGAATTAAAGTATTGCATCTTTGCAGAAGCTGACCAAGAAAGGTGTTTTGGTTTGGGGTATTTGCTTCTTGATGTTGTTTTCTTAAGAAAAATCCTTAGCATAACCCAAATATTCTGTAGGTTTTGCATGACAGACTTCGTGTGACAAACATAAGCAGGCTTTTTTGTTTTTAATCTGTCATGGGTTTCAGCATAAGAATGTGTCTGTTGTAAACATCTACAGCAGAAGAGTTCTAAAGTTAGTGCACTATTTCCATTCTAAACATACCCAGGGATTTTGACTGCACACAATCCAGTCAGAACTGAAATCCTGCAGTTTATCCTTCTCCACCAGCTCAGTGAATGGACTTGCTGGACATTCCACAACAGACAGCTACTTCCTTTCTTTCCCCCTTATAGAATAAGGTAGATGGCTTCAAGCATAAAAGATTTAGGGCTACTGAAGATTAACTACAAGAATTAACAAGTTCGTTCTATGATGCTCATAAAATAAATTTAAGGACCCTAAATAAAATCAGCAGTCTTTTTATGAAGTGCTAAATGCCTTTACAAATCCTAATCTAAAAATTTGATTTGAACGTTGGTTTAAATACACATCAGTAAGTTGATTTGTATTTATTTAGCAACATATTTTAGCATACACTTCTGTGTTTGCACAGCTTTTGCAAAGTTTGGAATCTTAAACCTACTTATAAACATGGTATGCCTTATATGCTTCACACCCACCTCCTTTTATTGTTTTGTGGGAGACACATAGCACTGTAGGTCACTCCTCACTATTAGCATTTGGTCATATGCTTGATTTGCTGCCCTATGAAAAAAATAATTGGAAAAGCATGCCCTTTTGAACACAAAGTACTCTTACAAAAGTAAATATAGGTTTCTGTCATGCTCAAGACTAAGTGCATGCTCATTCCAATCCAGGTGCTCTTTGTATCTAAGATCAAATTAACTCTCACTTAACCATGCCAAGAACAGAAAACGAGTTCTGTTAGCATTTAAAAAGACCATTGATTTATAATTGTCCCAGATCCATTTCTTAGCTGAACAAAGCTTCTCAGAGTAGGACAGAAGTGTCAGACAAGCTGGGCAGCAATACCCATTCAAATCTCCACAAAGACACATAAGATGGAGAAAACTAATTCTATTCTAACAGTGCTCCAAAGCTAAATACTCTGCACTCCCGTTTGAAATCACGTTCTACAGATTTGAAAATGCTTAATATTGGAAAAATGGGAAGTGGTGAGGTGTGATATAAGCATTAGAAATTTTCAGATTGCCCAAAATGTCAAATTACTTTACCACAGGTTATTGTATTCAGTCCCAGTTGTAGCCAGTAAAGACCCCCTCTAAGATTTCTCCATCTTGCCAACATTTTCTTTCTCTGGGGCATAAGATTTTTTTTCAGGGAGGATATGAACGTGGGAGAAACCAACATTTACAAACGTAGCACTGCTTTCAGCAATTGAAAACTCTCATTGAAAGTCTCCTGTTGTAGAATGAATTTTTGGTCAAGTCTCACAGACTTACAAAAAGCAGTAAGTCTGAAGAGCACAGTTGGATTTAATTTTGAAGGAAAATCTTCAGGTACTCATCATGTACCTTCTGGTTTGGGTTGTATCTTGTTTTCAGGGGGTGGAATCAGCAAGGGAGTTTATTAATAATTTTATATGAAACAAACAAAACTAATCACTTCAGCATGAATAGGATACTTAAAGAAGTTGACCTGAAGACAGTGAAGTTACATTAACAAAAGGCATTCTTCTCTTCATTGACTATATTTAATTTATACTTCAAATCATTTTAAAATTTGAAGCTGTCCCTTTCATCCTGACATTGTTCAAAGACAAAGCAGAAGCTTCATCGTTACTTTGCATAAAAGTATGATGATGCTCATAGAAAATATCTTTTCGATATTTTGTGAGATCTCCCAACCTTCTACACATCTCCAGTGGGAGCCATACTCTGGATGACATGAAGCTTTATGAGCACAAACACAAACTGCCAACTGCTGATTCTTCCCCCTACTCTCCCTTCAGTGATTAAGTCTGTAAATAATTTGTAAAAGCACGATCTTAAACTGAAAATACTGCAGCTAACATATTTATGTTAATGTACTGAGTGAGTGCCAACATGTAAGCCTTCAGCACATCTTACACAACCCAAGCTCAGCCTTTATTTGTAGGCACAAATGCATGTTACATCTGACTAACTTTGATGGTCCATTTTATCATGATTTCCACAGTATTAGCAATATGCTGATAAGTGACCCTGTCTATACCATGTTATAACACGACAAACTAATTTCACATTGAGGTTAATAATTAGAGCCACAAACAGCCTGTAAATGTTCACAAAATCATACAATTACAGCAGATTTACAGTTATAAATCTATCTATGCATGCCAAATGACTTAAAGATACATTGGCTACATTCTCAAAATGTTTCACCATGATTACGTGTTTCATTTTAACCTATTTGAATGTTTTGACAAAGCTGTTCCATACTCATTAACCTTCTTCCCATGGTTTTATTAACCACCTTCTTCCCCTTTTAGTTCAATACACTGAACACCCACATTATAAGTCACAGAACAATATGTTAAAAAAAGTTATTAAATATAGACTGCTCTATGCACTCTGGTCACTATCAACGTCCTCCAAAACTTTGTATCAAGTTTGGGCAATGTGCCAAACACTCATCTTTAATTATGCTTGCCCTTACAGACAAAGGTGATGAGTAGATTTTCCATACACCATCTCCTACAACCCTAAGGCACAACTTCAATCAGTCACCAACTGCTGGCTCCCTAAGTTTCTCTACAGCTCAGTTCCAAATTCCTGTCTCAAGAGGTTCACGTTTATGCAGTACAGAGAAAGTACAGACTCAGTCTGACTTTCACAGACTGAGTAAAGGGGAGTCCGTCTCCATGGGTACATTCACTTCTGGGTACAGGGCAAATTCACGGACACTAATGTGGTGAGATATGGAGGAGTTTAACAGCAGTGCATTTCTGTTAGGTAATTGCCTTAATATACTGGAAATAAACCACATGTATGAACAGCACTTCAGGACAAATCCCCAAACTTCCCAAGTGTAACTACCTCTGCACCTAGCCTGTCACATAGCATTAACAGATTTCATCTAGCAAGACAAATGCTCACTGTGCCTGCCTGAAACACCTGAGTCACAAAGCACATGAGAACCATTATGTGACTCACTATCAAGCAGGCCTCTTCAGTACTGCACAAATTGCTCCTTGGTCAGCCTATAAGGCAAGTAATTCTAGCAAATGGCACCTTCCTCCAAGGTAGCCTACTGCATCCTTTGTGAGCCATGCCAGACCAGAGGTGTTAGCAAACTGCAAACACCAGCATACCAATGCCCCGCTAAGGGGGAAAGCTGTGGGTAGATGCATTGTGCATTGCTGGTGCACTGTGGGCGTCTCTATGCAGCCCCCTTCCTCTTTCATTTGGGTAACTAGCAAATGACACAGGAGAGATAACAGAACACAGCTATTACCATATAACTTGCTTGGAAAGTATTCTTAATGTTTTGGAAGCTTTGATCTTCAGGAAAATCTACTTAAAAGGCTACCTCTGTGGTTGAAAACCCTTGGCACTGGAACTGAAATTGCTTGATACAGTGTGAAAAAGACTGTTGCTAAAATCCAACTAAGTTAAAAAAAAAAAAAAAAACCTACAGGAATCTATTCTTTCTTAGCTGTTCCATGGAACTACTGGACACCATCTGACAGCCGTTAATGCTAACACAAGTTACATGAAGAACTTCCACATACACCGATGAGAAAATATACCCCTAAATTTAGAACAAAAGTATGCTAGAGAGGAAACACCCACCATTGCTTATACAAAGTGAGAGTTGACTGAAAATTGTTTGATGTATCATAGTGTTCTGCAATTCCTCTGAGGTAATTTATGATTCTTGGCTATTTTATAGCTTGTTCATTAATCCATGAAAGAGACTTCCCAGAACATACAAAATTAAAGGTAGGGCACAAAATATACTACTGGGTTACACAACTTGCAAGCAAAAGCTTCCCTTCATGCACTACGAAGAACAGAGAAGATTTTAAAATCTAATCACCAAGGTGTAATCTCTAAACAAAGAGTAGGATCGTTGCCCAAAACCTTGTGGTTATACTTTCAAAGAAATAAACGCCTCAAGTGAAGTAAGCCAGAAAAACATGCAGCCCAAACTGAGTTTATTCTGGAGGAAAAGACGAAACCTGAATAGCAGTTGTGACAGAGTATCTTGTATGCCTCTAGGGTCTTGAACAAACTTGAAATGCATCTTCCCTACAAATGTGTTTGACCAGGATGAGCAAAATTAAATATTTCTGTTCTTACTTTCATGCAGTGTACAGTAAGGACTATCCCACCAAAAACCCCAGGGAGAAATGGTGGAAAGGGGGATTAGAAGTCAGACAGTGAAAGTATAGACATCACATGAAGAAATACACAAAGAGGAACTTTGTGCCAATTTCTCAACAAAATGTACATAGTTTGAAGTTTCTTCTTTGTATAGATCGTTAAGGTTAACAGGAGATTACACAGGAGTGAGATCTGGATGTACTTCCAATAATTGGCTGCTCAAAATCTATAGCTTCCCTTTTTGCTATAGTGACTGGTTTGTATTTCCAGGAAACCCCCTCACCCTTAAGACAGGTCAGTTTCTTGTTGGTACATGCTACTGTGGTAGGAAGAACAGAGAAGAACAAAAAAACACACACCACACACACTACATTTGTATGTTCTAGTGAGAAGTACGGCTTCTTCAGAAAACCCCACAACTTCCGTTATGGCAGCATCTGGGACCACAAGACCACAAGAAGGGGTGGGCCACCACTCAAGATCACCTTCACAGATAAGGTGCCACCACAAGCAGGTACCTGAGCTCATGCTTCTGCCTTCAGCAAATACAAAAGAAACTAAAACAAAATTTTGTACAAAATAAATGTATTTCAGTAGAGATTGATATAAAGGAGTAAGATATGAGTAAAAACAGCACCATATTTTTCAATGAAACCATAAACCAGAATTTGTCATATTAGCCAAATCATAAGTTTATTATGTCAGAATATTTTTCCTATCTATCCAGTACTTTACATGTGGAGTTTTAGTGTCTTCAGTCCAGAGATGCACTAAGTTCCCAGTACAAGATGAGCTGCTGATCATTTTCTGGACAGACCTACTGCAGCAGATATAAGAACTAATAAAATGGGCCCCCACCACCAAAGACCCAAATCAATCTGCTCTGCAGCTCTCCCCTGCCTCCCTCCCTCCCTTTCAAAGCAGCCCACTAACTATCCTACTCTACAGCCAGCAAGTCTCAAAGTCCGCTCTCCCAAGCTAAGGAAATACAGAGTAGACACCCCGATGGAGTAGCCTAGCCAACTGAGGTACATCCAGAGAGCTACTGGCAGTTATTCCCATTAAAAAAAATACAAATGGAGTTTGTTTCATAGTCCATATACTACCAGTTTAATATATTAATTCAAGAAGCACATTATAGTAGAACAAAATAGTGAATATAGTCAACACATGGAGACAAATGGATGTTTACCATGGTTTGTTTTTTTTTGTTTGTTTGTTTTTGTTTTGTTTTTTTAAATCATCACTCAAGCATTCTGTTCATCAGGTTTTACTCTGTATTTGTATTAAACTAGAAATAACTTTGGTTTAAGCAGTTGCTATGGGTGGTGTCCACCCTCGTTCCCTAGTGTGAAAGCTGAGGAATACATAAATTAACAAGAAGCTTCCTTCCCCTGAAGGAGTTGTTTAATTTTAGAAGTGTCAGGGAAATGTTAATGTTACATTTTGTTGCGTATTTTCCAGCAGCATGTGGCATATGCCGAGAAGGGAAATAACACCATTTGTCATGATGACTTTACAGCCAAGGCAGGGAAGGGGGGAAGAACTGAATTAAACCTGTAATTCATAGATCTGTTAGGTGTTGTTCTCTGCTATCCAGATCATATTTAATAATTTAAGGTGGGTTTAAGATTCTTTCGCTGCTTCCCCAAACTTCACTGCAAAACAAGGAAAAATTCGGTTTTCAATCGAGGGACTGTGTGCCAGATTTGACTCATCAAGTTGGGAACAAAGTTCTAGCAATTGATTCATCATTTTCTAGCTAATCCTTGTTTACACAACTTTTAAGTTTAAACATAGAAAGTGATAAAAATTAAAATTGCTAAATGAAACAAATTTAAATAAATACATTTGTTGAGAAATTAATTTATCTTTCCATAGCAAAGGAGATTTTGACACTCTTAAATAGTTACAAACTCAAAAGTACATGAAATCGGGAAATTGTTTTCCACCCAGCTCAAGCACTACTCATGACTCTTACATAATAAATTTGAGGGAGGCATGTGTGAATGAAAAATGAAGAATCCAGTAACACATTTTGCCTTTCCCTAAGGTATTGATAAATGCTTATATAATTTGATTTCCCCTAGGCTTCACTAGAACAGACAGTGATATAATTTATCAGTGCAGCCATTTTTGACTAGACATCAGTTTGCTTCTTTCAGTTCCCCCAGCTACCCTAAGAAAGTCTCGTTCTTTCATCAATCCTAGGTCCAAGCCGATAAAATATTTGGTCCTCTCTTTGGCTCCTCTTTTGAGGTCTACATCCAGTACAGAGAAATATTACAAGAAGAACTAACAAGAGTCATTGCATAAACTAACACAAAGCTGCATTTTCAACATTTCACTTTCAAAATTAAAATAGAGAGAGAACAGCAACTTTGTCTGACTCTTTGCAAAGCCAGTCACCTCAATCAAGAGTATTTTTATGTTGAAATGCATGAGGACTTTTATGTTACATGCTAAGAATTGATTTGTTATCTGTCCCACTGTTTCCCCATCAGGATCAGCAACAAGTCTGAGTTGCCCAGCATTTCTCTGGGACAACTGCATTATGGATGATGGAGTTGTTCCAGAGAAAGAGAAGTGCCAGTTTTACACAGAGAATGCATTTCAGAACATGAAGATAGAGGAAGTAAAATTCAAATCTAAATCTGCTTGCTCTGAATTGGTTTGACCAAGTTGCCTCTGAAGGGCATCACTATTTGATTTCTTCCTACCCCTAAACAGATTTAGTACAGCAGTATGAGAAACTTAATTCAAGTGCACAGCTGACCCTGCTATAAACACTTCAACAAATCAGAAAGGTCTCTTGTCCATATTATTACAGGCTCTAGACCTATGTTTTATAAATGTGGATAAATACAGATGTTACTACCTTATTACGTCAAAATGAATATCAGACCCTTCTTCAAAATACAGCTCCACATTTCAGTTCATTCACGTTTTTCAAGCATTCCTCCTGTCTATATCTAGAAATGTCACAGCAGACAGGTGCCGACAAGTACTAGAGACAGGTTTCCCATTGCTACCATAAAACCTCAAATGTTGATGCTGTTGACTGCTCAGCACCCTCAGTTTGTTCCAATTTTGAGATTTCAGAGATCTTGCACTCACAGCATGTACTTGCTTGCAAGAACCTCTGCAGGTGACTTGTGCAGGTGCCAGTGGCACACATGGGCATCCAGGGAGAACACAGACGAAGGAGCAGAACTTGCTGCCAGCTGAGTCTGGGACCTCCAGCTGCATTATTCACTAGTGCTTCTGGGTCTCTCTCCATGTTTTCTGCCTGGGAGCTCACTGACACACAAGCACAGCATCAGTACATTCAGCTTCCTCTGCCAGCAAGAGAGGGTATGGTAAGGAGACAGTTTTGTAGGAAGACCAGGAAGATTGAGGTCCAAATCCAGCGTGAATAGTCATGTGGCAGGTCCTTGCCAAGCCTTATGCCTTCAACACAGGATCATTAACTAGCTTACAGAGTTTATAAAACATATCCAAGTTATTAGCTTGGGGAAATAAAGAAAACAGTGTTATTACTGAAGCCAACTTCCTATTACCTTTATTTCATCTCAGTAAAGCAGCTGGTTAGATGCTCTGCTGAGCTTTCCACAGAACACTTCCAGTGGATGCAGAAAGCAGAAGCATGACCTTTCTCAGGCTTTCCAGCAGAATTTTCCATGAATTTGGGTTTTAGACATCACTAAGCTCATTACTGAAAAGACATTAACCAGAGAGACTGTACAGTATTGGTACTACCATAAAACAAATGCAAAACTAAGGTTTTGCTTGGAGTCATATGAGGGAAAGAAAAAAAAAACAAAAAGACAAAAAATCAGAACATTCTGTAATTGTAACTGGATGATTATGGAAAGAAAACATTTAGGGGAAAAAATGCTAATCCCATCATGATTATTCTCTCATAGAAGCTGTAGAAATCGCTTTCTGTAAAAATAAACAGAAATGAACATTTTTGTATAGGCCATAAATGCCAGAACACTGAAGAAACAACTTTAATTTTGTAAGGACTGAGAGGATAAGTAATAAGTTGGCAGAACTGCTTAGACATTTGTGAGTTCTCATAAATATTACCTACCACAAGTCTAAATCACTGCCAGCTCTGGCTTATGTTAACCTATTTTAATATCTTACCAGCTCCTCTGTCAGAGGATAACTGACCTTTCATATTTTTTTCTAGTTCTAGTGCACAGCAGATAGCGTCAAGTAAATGATTATCAGTGTCCAGAGAGACTGGAAACCTACAAATTTTGTTTCTCATCTTTTGGACAGACTGTTACCTCAAATTGTTATTTATTAGATTTTTAAGAGCTTTTAACAATGATGAAATCCCAACATAAAACTAAATGTTTTAGAGTAATAAGTCTTGCATTGAGTACCACTGTCCACAGAATAGATGAGCGAGCATTAGTTTTATCAAAGCTGTGTTACGGATGACCTAGAATATTAAGTTTGCATAACAGTGTGCTCTACTTTCTGGCCAGAGTCTTCTATTTGCTAAGGTAAAATGACAGGCACACACATACCTATGTGGATTCAAATATGTATGGCACCCCCACTGATTTAGACAGCATAAACAAAGTTGAATTACCATCTCTGCTTCTTCTTTTGAATTTTCAAAGCACGTGCCAGTATACCTGAACTGATTGACAACAGAAACAAAGCAAACACACAAAGACTTGGTTCAAGTCCAGCAGACACAGGGTTGCAGAGCTTGAGCACCGACAAAGCCCACAGCACACAAAAGAGCTGTGCATTGTTTAACCTTCTCTGCTTCAACAAGGGAAAAAAGTTATGACTTGGAAACAGAAACACTGGATCTTGGGAAGTCACTTTAATTCTATTGGAAAAGAAGCGCAACAAAAATGCCAGTCAAATAAGATCTAGTTTTCCTCTTAAAGCCATAGGGCAAAGTCAAAAACCACAGTCTCACTCCCATACACATTTCCCTATCGGCAGCAGAGGCCTGTGGCAAGTGTGCTAATGACAAAGGAATTGCTGCTGCATCCACTTTGATCTCCAACTGCAGCGAGAGAAGAGTGAAACCTCAGACCAGAAGAACTCCACTGTTTCCCCGAGGGCCAGCTGGATCTGCCTGCTTTGCTAAGCAGAGAACCACCCCTGCTTCTATTTCTGAGAAACCCTTGGCTCTGTAGGAGATGCGTGCTGCCACAAGATGTGCTGGTGTTTCAGATCTGGTTATCCCTTTACAGTAGCACTTCCCCTTCTGCATTTCTGAATTAAGTGTCAGAATTACATGTTGAAATTGCCATAAGGGGTGGCATAATGCTCTTTGGTTTGTCAGGGAACATATTCCTTAAGATTTACAGAGAAGGGTTGTTCATTTTGCTGGTTTGAGTGTGTGGGATTTCTCAAAAGGAAGGGTGAACTGGGTGCTATCGCAAGCAGCTATCAGATAGCAGCAGCCTAAGTTTCCATGTACATGAAAAAGGAATATAGGCATGAATTGCAATAAGGGGTTAAAGTAGTACAACCAATTATCTGCTCTGTTGCTACTCCAGATATTGAGAGGAGCCACAGAAAATATTAGACATCATAAATTCAACATCCCAATTTATAATTTATCTGTTTGAAAGTAGTTTTGAATTTCCTATATCCTGCAAGGATAAGTGTAGGTATAGTATCATATTTCTGCAAAATCCTAATAAGAGTTTTGCATTGCCTGAATTCAGGTGAAACACGTTGCTTTATTAGACTTCAAAACAAACAGCCTAGACATTCTAAATACCACATTGAAACAGAGGTCTAAACAAATTCTCGAGCAATTCACTTTAAATACATGCTCTGTACTTTCATGCTACACAATGGAGAAAAATTTTCTCATTTAGGAGCTGAGTCATAAAGACACTATCCTGCTGGTTAATGGGATGTTCCAGAGGATGCAAGTAAATAGTCGTCCAAGTACAACTTCAAAAAGGCATGTATCTTGAGTGATAAGTATTGCTTTTACTGTTCTTATTCCCACTGCAACTTTTACGAACAACTGCAGCCTTCAACATAATAAAAATGAAAGATTTTAAAATTTTAATATTAAAAATTCCTACATAGAAGCAAATACTGTATTTTATAATGCTTGTTTTGTTCTTGCCCAGAGAAGTTAAATATGCTAAATATCCAACTCCAAGGAGACACAGATCCTTTTGCTTTTGTTCCTTATCTGTTAGAAGAGGATATTATGTCTTCATTTCGAAGGGATGTTATAGATGAATCCTTTAAATATTTGTGAGATGTTACAGCAGCAAGAAAACAGAGCCAACAAACACAAAGTGTTCACAGATAAGATGAGAAGTACCACAAAAAATCAAGTTTGAGCTACTGCTTTAGCTGAAAGCTAAACCTTAAATTTGATCCTTGCCATGCAATTATCCCTCTTCCCATCTGAGAAATGGAAGACTACTATGCTTCATCATTCACTCAGTGAAACAGAGACCAGCAGCCACATATGCAGCACCACTGAGTCATGACCAGACCCTTCCACCAGCAATGATCATTTTCTTGCTGCAAACCAAACAAGGTAAGTCATTTCTTTGATTTCACCAAACTGAAGAGTTGAATATCAATATTTCAAAATCCTTTGTTTCCTCATGGAGTGAGGAAATACCGGATTCATACATTATATGACATGGTGACTTCATGCTATCACATCAAGCAGTAATCCTGTAAGGTGAAAGTCACAGCTGCACTGGATACCACACATCACACTTGATAGAGGGGGGCATCTCTCCTCTACTTTTCCACACCGAGCCTCTCCCCTACTCCCAAACAGAAGCTCTGCAGCTTTTCATGTTTCAGAGCCCTTTCTCAAACAGAAATAGCTGCCTCCTCACTACCACCTCCACCATCCTAAGCATGGCAGCTGCCCCAGAGTTACAAGACTCCCTTCTGACAGGGCTGATCTAAGCAGTCCTGTTCTCCCCCTGTACTTAGGTTTGTAGCCCAGTGCTGCCCCCCCCCCACATAAACATAGGTGCCTGGGCTTGGGTACCCAAAAACTGGTCTGTTTTTATCACCTGTAGCAGCCCAGCTCTGAGACAGATGTTACTATGCATAGTTTCCCCGCCCCCCCCCCCCTCATGTCCTTGCACAGCTCTGTCAAAATCACTACACACAAACAACACACCACACAATGACAACAAAAATCTCAGAACACCACAATTTACTCTCTGGAAAGATTAAATAGATCACAAGTTCTGCAAGCATATTTGTCTGATTTCAGCATGTAAAATATGCAGCATTCCTAGCCCAGTTCATAAAGCTTTTAGCAGCTATAAGGATCTCTTCTTTTTCCAAATGTTGGGGAGTCTTCCTAGCAGGCTTTCAGAGGCCTTTTACTCAAAAAGAAATACTGTCTATACAGGCCAGGAAATCATTTCTTTAGGCAAATGTTAGACTACAAGTTCCAAAGGACTGAGATGCTTTGAAAGCTGGTCTGCCAACTGACTTTGTCCCACTTTGAAAACAAAAGCAACTCTTTAGAAAGCACTTTCTTAAAGCTGTTAATCCTCTAAAAAGAAACAATTCTTAAATTATCTACCCTATAAAAGCAAACAACAGAGCCCAAGGGAGTCTTTCTGTAAGGTTTACATAGCAATTTGAATAGGTTCCTTCTAAAATGTACATGATATGCAAATAACTGTTACAGAGCAGTAACACATGAAAACACATCTTTTATGCTGTTTTATTGAACATGTAAATGAAGAACACTTAACTCATGTTCAGGAAGCACAGGCAACTACAAAATACATTCTACGAAAAAAAAAAAGTTATTTAGCAAACAAAGATCAAACCCCCTGCCTTCAGGAGTTACAGCTTACTGTTAAAAAAAAAAAAAAAATCAACTCATTCATTAAGAGCATCAAAGAGGAAAGTGATGGCAATTTTTGTCACACTGAGACTACATAACCCATAAACATTGAGCTACTGGTACTCCACATTTGGTTATACACACTCCATGGCATAAGTACCATTTAAAATAATTACTACCTCAGCTATGTCCACTGCAGCAGGGATTTAGGGAACTGCTGAATTCAACTCATCTCCACAGTCAGTGCTGCTCACCATCTTGAAGATAAATCAGATTTAAGTTGTTTGTAACATCCTCTGAGAACACCGATCAGTGTTTCACCAGCATATCATTAAAATATGAAAACATGGCCATTTAAACAGGCCAGAAGCAAGTTCATCCAATCCTGAAAGAACACATAAGTGTATATTGCAGATGAGGAAGTTTTTTTTCTTTAAGACTATGTCAAATTCAGGATACTCTATGCTACTGCCAAAGCAACATCAGGAATTAACACCCCTTTAAGCCTATTGTTACTG
Organism: Netta rufina; assembly: GCF_964035555.1. NCBI lineage: Eukaryota > Metazoa > Chordata > Aves > Anseriformes > Anatidae > Netta > Netta rufina. The sequence goes on from NC_140125.1 coordinate 41,735,840, forward strand.
TAGTGTGATTTTTCTTAATATAAAATGCTATCCCAAATTCAGTGATAGACATCAGAAGATATTATGCCATACAAACTTCCAGCAGCAGAAGCCATTCAAAGTAACCACCCTCCTCAGAACTGTTCATTCAAACAAAGTAAAGGAAGGGAGTATGCATAGGTAGGACAACTCTTTCAAAGACAGACCTATTTTCTGTTGTTCTTTTAAGCTTTTTTTATTATTTTCTAAAGACACACACAAATGTTATACATTCTCAGGATTTACTCTGAAGTGATATGTGAATGCTGGTTTAGAATAAGTGCCTTATCTCAGAAACATAATGCCCAAACAGACATAGGAGCTTGATCACCTGATTTAATTCTGAAACAAAGAAATCTGGAAACTTATTAGGCTTTTGCTAAGATCTCTTGAATGGCAGATATAATTAAGAGTTATTGTTCTGGTTTGGTTGTTTTTATTTTTGTGTCATTCTCCCCCCCCCCCCCCCCTTATTTTTTAAATTTCATTTAAGACCCCCTTCCTTTGGGAAAGTGGATGTTACTATATAAAAAGCAATACTGACCACTTCTTACAGAAGACATAATTCTCTCCTACAAAAGAACACAACATCCTGCTCCCCACAGCTAGCAAATTAAAGCAAAGGATGCTCAAAGTATCCAGAATCTCTGTGCCAAAGCTTTAAAATGTGCCCAAGGTAATTAATACCCCCTTTAACAGTATATGCATACGTGACAGTGATTCCCAGCCTCCTTGTACACTTTTAAAGAATAAAATAAAAGGTCACTAATCTTTTCAAAATATTTTTTCCTGCAACATTAAGAAAGCTCTTGTTTTGCATTTTGTTTTAAGCAGGCTTACTCATGCTCTGAGAATAGCCCAATTCCCATACCACCGATATTCTCAAAATTCTCCCACCCCAGTGAAATTTGCATATGTTAGATTCATTCCAGAATATCACGTCCTGACAGCATATAGCTGGAGAACTATTCATTCATCTCTGCAAGCAAGTCTGGGACCTGTAACATTCTACTTTGATTGCAAAAATAAGGATAAGAGTTTCACAATTTTGATTGCAGTTTTCTTGATTAAGGGCAGAATCATACTAGAGGGTAGCCCAAATTATTCAGCTTGAACTTTGCTTTGCTTATACTAATATACACTTATTTTGACCTGCAAGGAAGAAGAGTGGGAAGGAAAGGAGAAAAGTTTCTTCACTTCAGTAACTCCCAAGCCAAAGTCTAACGTAGGTACAAAAAGCTTCCTTTCCATTTGTATACTTGCTTCTACCCAACAGTCTTGTGAGCATAATCTACAGCAGGGGTATGTTTTAACCTCTTTCTGAATAGCTGCACTACTTGGACCTGGTTTTCATTTCTTATTGCCTCGTGTTCTGCACTGCCATTTTCATCAGTGCTAGCTGGTTGCAATATAGTCCATTCAAAGTGCGCCTTGTCTCAAACCTAAAAATAGCTCCATGTTCTCCCTAAGGAAGCACATGAAAAATGAGTTCTCTTGCACAGTTTAGGATTATGTATATAGTTATTCATCATGGATAGATGTCCACCTGGAACTAGAAGCTTTTCTCTGAAGAGGTCACTGAAGTTCGCCCTTTAGAAGCAACAAGAGTTTGTTTCCTTCACCTTCTTAGTGAAGCGCCCATGAATCAGCAAGAGGTGCTGGTGGGGATCCTCTCTATTTTTCCATTATTGCTATACATTGCATATAATGTAGACTCACACACATGCTTTGCATACAAGTGTAATATTCTTAACTGATTACTCACAGGAAAAAAAGTCAGTTTTACATCTGAACCTGTAACCGCTATAACTTTTAACAAGGTAACATCTGCTTGGTTACAGACTCTGATAATCAATACACAAGCTGTCTATAAGATATAGTATAGAGCACTAGAAAACTCAGTTCATTCTTTTCTAAAGCAGAAATGGGGTTGCTGTCTTAATAAGCAGGAAGGCACTTACAGATCTAGGCACATGGTTCCAGTTCAAAGTCTGGCATCTTTAAGGTATTTGCTAATATTTTTACAAATAAGAACAATTCTATCAGATTACCTCCTTCTATCTCAAAGCAATTACTTAAAGAGTTAAAAAAAAAAAAAACGAGTATACTCGTATTGTTTTTTAGTACAGTACTTTCTTATGCAGCACGCTGGTATTTTCCATATGAAAGCCATGAGCCTGTAACAATACCTAATTATCATCATCTATTAAGACCTGTATTTCAAAACATTTTAGAAGTGGTTTTGGATTACTTCTTAGTTGGCAGCTTCCTACCAGCCTAAGAGTAGAGTTGCAGAGCCACCACTAGAAAATTAAAGTTACAGAGTGCAATGCTGCCATCTGCTGAAAATTGCTTGTCTTAATGGTCTAATAGCTTTTTCCAGAGGCTCGGTTACAGACTTTTGAACATTCAAAAGTATTTAAATCTATCCAATCTTATCACTTTGATAAAAAGTAACAAATTTTCTGATCAAGCATTTGTGCATACAGACAAGTTCAACTATAGTCAAGGACAGCAGCTGCACTTCCCATTAATGGGAGGACCACCACCACTCTTTAAAACCCCACAGATTTCCATGCACTGTACACAACGCAGCACTGATGCCCTGCAGAAAGTGCTTCCTGTTAACAGCAGGCCCCTAAAACTATCATTTCATGCATAGTGACAACTCTGGGATAGGAACGACACCCAAGCCTGTGGTTCCTGTGGACATGCAGAGAGGAAACTGCTAATCAGGGAAGACACCATTGTCTCCCACAGCCTGAGGCAGGTATTCCACCTACCAGGTCTGCCACCCTTGGATATAGCCTTTTCAAAAACCTGAAGAGCCCATATTATTGATTTTATTTCCCTGCATCTAGTCACAGAATAATTAGGTATCTTTTCTTCTAAATGATGGATGTAAAATAAATAAATAAATAACGCAAAAGATGTGATCTGGGATTTCAGCAAAGCTTTTGTTACAGGTGCAGCCTCACCTCAAGCACCGTGGTCAGTTTGGGGCACCGCAACATGAGGACATAAGATTATTATAGTGTCAAAAGGAGGACTACATAGATGGTGAAGGGCCTAGAGGGGAAGACTCATGAGGAGCGGCTGAGGCCCCTGGGTTTGTTCAGCCCAGAGCAGAGCAGGCTGAGGGGAGGCCTTATGGCAGCCTGCAGCTCCCTCAGGAGAGGAACGGAGGGGCAGGCGCTGAGCTCTGCTCTCTGGGGACAGCGACAGGACCCGAGGGAACGGCATGGAGCTGGGACAGGGAAGGGTCAGGCTGGGGGTTAGGGAAAGGGTCTGCACCCAGAGGGTGCTCAGGCACTGGGACAGGCTCTCCAGGGCAGTGGTCACAGCACTGAGCCTGTCAGAGTTCAAGAACTGTTTGGACAAAGCTTTCAGACACAGGGTTTGATTTCTGGGTGGTCCTTCGGGGACCCAGGAGTTGGTCTCCATGACCCTTGTGGGTCCCTTTCAACTTGGGATATTCTCTGATTATTTGAAAGTACTGCAGTGTCTTATTTACTGCAACCCAGATGAACAGTGCCAGATGAATTCAGGTACATGTACAGAGTTGTCTCCCAGCATGGTCTGTACCACACAAACATCACCAATGAAGCTGTCTGCAATTCATGCAGTTCTGTTTGATTGGCACTTCTTGGAAAAAGTCTTCAGCATTGTTTATCTTCATACAACACTTAAAAGCATGTGCCAGATATTTTTGGTCCCATTTCACCAGTACAAATCTGAAATATCTTCACTTAACTGAAATAACATGAACATCCATTTCTCTCAATGTAAACAAACGGAGGATATGAGCCTGTACACCAACTTTCAGTCATGCATGGGTTTACTAGACACAGATGCTTAACAGTACAAGCCTGATTTTCCCATGCCTTGCACGGAAGGAAGAACAGAATTACATTATAACACCACTGCATTAGAATAGTACCTGATACTCATTTTGAGCAGACTGCAAGAAGTCTATCAGGGAATACTAAACAGAAGGAATAGGTCTCTTCTATATACAGGATGGCAAACAAATACAGTAAATGGTGAATGTTACACAGCCTGCCTCTCTGTTACCATCTTTTAATTTCCAAGAAAAAGAAATCTTATAAAAAAAAAAAAACAGCCTCAATCATATCATCTAATTTGGTGCAGCTCCACAGTAATTATGATGGAATCGTGCTGCATCACTTACACTGATAAAAGGAAATTACCAGAAGATTCCAGAAGCACTCAACTGGACTTAATTCCAAGCATAAACTCCTAAGTGCTCCATTGATGCCTGTCAGTTTGATTACAGGATGAATCAGATTCCAAGAAATACTATCACTGTGTATTTCAAAGTAGTTTTAGTGGTACTGGCAGGGTGGGGGGAAGGCATTGCTCAGAGATTAAAACATTTATCCTTAATTCCATTTGCTGATGGGGTGAAGAAAGCCCGATTTTAGGAAAAGATAAATCAAATGAAAAAATACATGTAGAAAGCTGACATTTTGCACCAAATTGATCATTTTATGAGCACTAGACTGTTAAAGACAAAAACAAGATGGAAAGTTTATCAGTAAAGCAAGGCACAAGCAGAACTCGTGGGAGATACAGTCAACAGCAACACTAAGCTACAGCAAGGGCTCATATACTCAGGGTCGCCCATAAGCGTCTGCGTGGTAAATATGTAAGAGGAACTTTTGCCAGATCAACATTCACATTTACAATTCTAAGCCAATGAAATAGTAAAAACATGAGATTTGATTATGCAAGAGACAAACTATTATTATTTTTTTTTTGTCTGCTGTGTAACAGTCAAGACAAGTTTGGAGTTGCAGCCACCAATGCTACAGGACAAAGCTTCGTAGGTCTGAAGCTACCTTCAGGTTTATTGCAGACCACCAGCATGGTTAGACCAATGCATGGTGACTTGAACAAGCATTTACTAGGACTTCATAGACCACTAATGGTCCATGCACATCACAGAAACATCTGCCCTATCAGGTCAAATGATCACAGGCAAATCAAGCACAGGACACACAGCGCACAAGGAACTGCCAACACAGCAACACGGTGCCAAGTTCGCCTACAATTTCAATGGACGCAGTTCCACTAACTGGTATTTTTTATTTTTTTTTATTTTTTTTTTTTTTTAAGAAAACATCCCACAGAAGCCGAGCCAGATGGTTAAATGTTGCTACTACTAACACTGCTAATACCCCTTCAAGATTATTTATTGAGTAGGACAGCCAGGACCAGCACTTTCATTGCTTGTAATCACTACCAGTTTTTCTCCCAGTTTGTCTGCATCAGTTATAATTTTCTTTCAGGATATGGCTTGTTAGTCTCCAGCGTGTATTGTTCACATCTACTCTAAGATTATTACTCAGCCAATGCAAGTACAATTGAATTTAGATGTGCTGTTCTTTTTTCAACTGTATCCAAACCACAACTGTTATTGGAAACTTCTGGTCTACGTTACTTTCCAAATTGACCCTTAAACCCTCTTTTCTTTCCTTGTCCAGCAGTCATTTAGTGGAGTAAGCTACAGGAATTTTCACCCTATTATCCAAAGGATTAGCTTCCAGAGAAAATAAGCAACTTAATAAGTAGAAATATTCCATGTAAAAATTAAATACAGTCAAGATTTGTATTTCAAACCAGAATTCATTGGAGACATCAAGGAACTACAGTCTTCCAATTATCATGCTGTGCAAGGAAGCAATCTTGAAGCAGCAGCTCACCATGGGTCACGTCTGATCAGCACCACTAGCTGTTCTCCTCAACCCATGGCTCTCCAGATATCATGCCCCAGTGATAACCCTCCCCAGTGTGGAAACACTGGTACACATTTAGCCAAGGCAATCTAAGCTTCAAGAGCAACTAAAACATGCCTAAGCTAGAGAAATTACTGTGTTAACAGTTTTCTGCTATTTGCCTTAATTTGCACCTCACTTGCGCAAGGGTCCTGCAGATTTCTGAAGATCTCTCTCATTCCAAATGCAGCAAACTGAAACCACACTGCTCAGACAGAGCTCAAACACTTCTATCAGCACTACTTTAGCTCTTTTTTGCCTAAACGGAAAGCAACATCGTATCAAATCATATGCAGCTCTCTATGTATGAAGAAGGAGATTAGATAGATGGCTCTGATTACTGACATAGGACAGTGCTACTTCAATACTAAATAAAACATGACAGATGAGAAAAACAATTTAGCGTGAAGAAGCTCTCTTCGTACAGAGTGCAATGTATCTAGCCCGATGGCCATCTCTTTCCAAAGATATGAAAATTTTTACAAGTCAGGTCACAGACATTTGTTAGATCATCTACTAAAGGAGCACTATATCCTCCAACCCAGTAGCTGCAGCACAGGAAGCCCCCCCCCCCCTAAAATGATGCCTGCAAAGTGCAGCAGTCTTCATATGATGTACTGGTCAGCCTGCACTCAGAGAAGGTGATTGCACCCTCCTGATTTCAGGTGTCACCTCAGAGGATCATACTCAGTTTTAGCAGCAAATGGTAAATTCAGATGTTCCAAACTGCTGATCTTCTTCACAGCAAATGTATTTTGTGGTTCTGCTTCCATTTTCTTTACTACACATGCATAAGCAGAGGCCTCTCTTTGGCCAGAATTATTTACCCTATAATTTCTGCTTCTGTTTTCAACTGCTCCATCATGCCAAAAATCACACATACTGAATAATGCAGTGGGTCATACTTTAAAGCCCCATGAAATTCCTGGTTTCCTTGCAGCCAGACATAAGCTTCCCATTACTTTGGGCCAAAATTTATCCTCTTATACAGCATGAGGCAAGTTCACTGACACAGTGAAAATGTATCTGTTTCTTTAATACTACATCTCAAAAACAGTCACCAATCTCCATTCCTTGACAGTTTTATCTTCACTTTTGGAGGCATTTAGATGACAGGCTACAGATAGAGTGCATTCAGAAAACCGCAGGAGAATGCTGAGGTGCCCAAACACCATTTAAGAGGATTTTTATATCTGATATCTCACAAAACTTTCGGGCTTTACATTCTTGAAAAGTGAAGCCATCCATACCACCACACACAGCCAATTTGCACACACAGCTGTGTGCAAGCCATCAGTTTCACACTTGCCTCAGAGCAGCCACAAGCCCCAGCAAGCGAGCTCTGCAGTACTGGGCAGCCACACAGCTCTCAGACAGGACAGCATTCTTCAGAGGTAGTTAATGACATGCCTGGAAAAAAGAGTACCAATACTGAGCTTAACATACAGGGACAAGAAACAATGGAAAGAAAGTAGGAGTTACAAATACTGATTTTTCAAGCCCCAGAGTAACCACTCAGGCAAGAACATTGCAAATGTTTTGCATTTGCAACATTAGATGCTTAGAAGCAGAAAAATATCAGCATCACGTGGGCATGCCCTAAGCGGCCTTGAAGATTTGGCCAAGTGCTGTAAGAATCTGAAAAACCCTGTCAATGACTCTGGTGATGAAAGCTTTCCCCCAGTGGGTGCCCCTCTCCTGCTGAAGCTGAGCCCCCTGTGATGGGAAGAAGAGGCAAGACCCCAGCCTTGGGCCTGGGCACTGAGCAGGGAGGCACTACCCTCAGATGAAAAGAGCCCTTGAACCCAGCACCACTTTGGTGCAAAGCTCCCTGAACCCTAAACAAGGGCTCATTTTCACTTGGAAAATGCTTTCAGCTTGGTGCAATGCCATACAAGTGTAAACGAAAGCTGCAGATGCACTTTGCAGGATGCAGTTCATGGGCAAAGCTATATGAAGTTGCATTACTGAAAGCTTTTTAATGTTAACCAGGCTTCATCCTTGCCGGAACAAGCCTGGCATGCCTCTCCTTAAAGAAAGTATTTAAAGAATGATGTGCTTTTATCAAACTGTGTGTAAACAGTACTTAAAAATCAAGCATTGTAGTTAACCAACTCTAATCCTCATTCCAATAGCCAGGATATACAGAAAGCAAATGCAAGCAATGAAGTCAATTGACTCAGTTTTATTATTCTCTTCCTTGAAAATACTTTTAGTTTTTCATGTTTGTGATCAGTTTGACAGCCTCTCTTCACAAAAAACAGCTAACTCTCCAAGTTACATATGCCTACATGATCTGCAGCACAATGCCTCTGGTATTTTATTCTTTTTGTTTTTGTCCAGAAGATAAGCCTTTAGAAGTCACTACTTCCCTCCTCAATCTTTGTCTAACTCCATGCTAAAAATTTTAGATGTACTTCTTAGCAATATCCTAACTTGTCTGCCAATAAACAAAGACCTTATACAAAGCAGGCAGTACAGGCTCAGTTCCCTCCTTCAAGGGAGCATGCCTTCAACAGCATTTTTAATTACAGACACACAAACTATCCCCTGCCATTTCAGCCACTTCCCCAGCTTGTTCTCTCTCTGGATCTGGTTTAGTTTTTCTTACTGTGTTTTGAGCCTTTTCCAAGGTTTCAAATATTTAGGCTGCACCAAAACTATTTGAAGAAACCAGGAGACTTTTTCCACTTTAAAAGAAGAACCTAACACAGAAAACTCAGCATAAGCAAGAAAATTACTCAGGCACAAACACCAGTGCTGATTGTCCACTTCCTTCCTTTTCCAAACCAGAAAGCTGAGCTCTCCAGCCCTCCCAACACCAGCTCTAATCCCGAGAGAGGCCGAGGGGTCCCTTACACTGGCACACTGAAGTAACCACTCAGAACACACAGAGAAGAAAAACATTTTGAGATCACTCTTTGCTCAGGCAAAATGGGCAGGCCAATTTGCTCTCTATAGTAACTTTATCTTAGACTAGCATGCTTGGCTCATGCTTATTCATTTGTTTTTCATTGCCCTACACAGCATGTTCATATGTGGATTGTCTAGTTATATATATTTAAAAAAAAAAAAAAAAAAAGCTTCCTCGTCTATGTTCTTTTACCAGCTCCCTGTTCCCTCCTCCTTTCCTTTTTTTTTTTTTTTTTTATTATGCCCCCTCTCCCTTGCTCATTCCCTCCTTGTAACACCCACTTCCTGGGTTTCAGAGAGCAAGAGATTAATTCTATCTAGTTTTCCTTTATTTCCCTTCCTTCTGTCAACCCTTATAAGCCCAAGGACCCCCTTCATCTTTCAGCCATTCGTTTCATCAAAGAAGCTTTCATGTCACCATTGGACACATGTATCCTTCCTTATCATTCTGCTCCTCCACGTGTTAATATTTGGGTTAAACAAGTCCTTTCCCTTAGTTTGCAAGCATCTGCACTTTGTTCCTCTCCCCCCAGCTGTTGTACCCTAGTCTAATACCTCCACAGCATGGGCAGCCTCGATGGGAAGCAGCTGCCTGGACTTCAGGCAATGCTGCATGAAAGCCTCAAGCAACAGCAGCTCTTCTTGAAGAAGTTTAAGAGAATCTAAGCTGGACCTGCTTTGTTGGCAGTTTGAAACAGTAGTGAATTCATACGGACTTTAAAACACATGACACATCTCATCCACCTCTGCTGCTCCAAACACAACTGATCAATAGATTTTTAATTTCAGAAAGGTCCTCAAGATGTTACACACAACATGAAAACAAGAAAAAAGGAAAAAAACACCACTCCACACACACACACAAAGTATCTACACCTCTAGTTGACTGCGTTTTCTAAGCAACCCTTGGAATTTTTGCCTATTGTTCTCTGCTGCGCACAACAAACCATTTGGCAAGGGAGTTCTATTTTTAGGATGTCTGGGAATGCTTTGCTTTGGTTTTCTTTTTCACTTTGTGGGATCACAGTGCCATCTATCGGAAGACAAGAAAAACGTACTCCTATTTGCTGTTTAACACATAAACGCATTTTTAAGTTGACTAAAACATTTATTAATTTAGTTTCAAAATAACTAAGTGTACCAGGTCTTTACCATAAACTTTTACAGACATTTGTTACAATATACAAAACCCCATACTGTGCAAAGTTCAAGGCCAATACGTTTAAATAAACCAAGTTAAGCAAACACTTCAGAGCCTCACAAAGCTCAGAACTAGAAAAACACCTGAGAAAAAAAAGTTGCCACTTTTAAAAATAAGCATCAGGAAGGGGTCGCATTGAGTAAGCCTGTGTAATAACCCTGCCTTTTCTTCTACATCCTGGATCTCTCATTCCAGTGGGACTCCCCATGTGAGAAGTATCATGCAAACTCTTCAAGCCTGCTTCCTAGCTGATTATTATTTATTCTCCAAAACCACTCAATAGCCTGATATTTGTAAATCCTTCCCCAAGCGATAAGCAACAGGTACATAAATTTTCTTTATGTATCCATAAAGCGAGTTCTAATTCAGCGGGAACACAAAGTAACCAGAAAAACACTGCAGAGCAACTACAGACCATACCTGACATTGAATAAATAGCAAGAAGAAGTTTAAAAAGAGGGATCCTCAAAGGATTTCAGAGGAGCTGGATACTTACAGACCCACAAGTATGACATTCACACCAGACACATAAAAAGAAAAATAATATATATATATATATGATATAGGCTACAAGATGTACATCCTGAACAGAAGAGCACAGAATAATCAACAAAGTTCCTACATGGGGAAATTCTCCTGATGAAGCCTCCAGCAACACCCATGGACTGCCCAAGTCCCAGCAGCTCACAGCCCTGGCCAAGCCAATGTCACCCTTTGAGGACAGTGACATAGAGCAGTGGCTCAGAGAAAGATGAATGATGTCTGGTCATTTGCTTTCAAACAGAAAATGAGGCACAGGTAAGCAAGCTTTAAAAAAAGAAGATACCAATCACAAGCAAACACTGAGAGCTTTACAGTAATGGTATAAAGATATCTTCACACATACATACGTAAGTATATATGTGCTTACAGGTACAGGCCACTATCAACTAGAATTAAAGCACTATCCAATAATTCAGGACCAAGAAGCCCAACAAAAAACACACCTTGTGTAAACAACAGCATACACTTTCCTCTCATAAGCCCATAAGACACTTACTTTTCAGGAAAAAGTTATAAACATGAATGACAACCAGAGGCACCCTGGTCCTCATCCTATCAGCACCACAGTTTTCCCAGCAGGGACAGGCCTCCGGCCCCAGCCTCACATCCTCCCTGCAGCAAAGAACAAGGCAAATTACAGCAAACCAGCCAGCAGACCCCCCCAAGTAAACAAAGAAAGCACAAACTCACCAACCCCTGTTCCAAAATAGCACCCTTCTTCCACAAGCCCTGCAAGGCCCCTCACAATGGGACAGGAGCAACTGCCTAGCAACATCCCAGCCCAGGTGCCCATGGTCAGGCCATAATGAGCCACCACATTTCAGGTGCTTTAATTTATCTTATCTCACACCCCTGCCTCCATCAGGATACGCTCATGCTTTTGTAGCAGTTCTGTTCACTTTATTTCATAAATAGTCACTGCACACAAATAAATAACATTCTTTCATTGTGTTAGTCTAGTAAATTCACCATTAGTTGTCTTCTTTTTTTTTGTCTCCAAAGCAAAAATTGCTTTGGAGACAAAGAACCAGGTAGGATGGAGCAGATGAGGAAGGCCTTGTGAAGGAGGCTGCAGCACTGTGCCAACTCCAGCCGCTTGTCCTGCTGCTCTCTGGTGTGGCAGAAGCAAGTTGCATACAAGCTGGATCACTGCTATGCATGCACCAAACAGCATCTGTTTTGTGCTCCTCATATTTGGCAAAAATTGCACAATCACCCCAGCAAACCAAAACCAAACCCCAATTTCGAACACCATGTTCTTCTTCAGCCATGGAGAGCAGGAGCTATAGTGTTCCTGAAAGCATTAAGACAAGCAGGAAGGTGAGAAAAGGAAGCAGTGTTTCCCCCAATCTCTCAAAAAAGTGGGTCTAACCTGGGAAATAGAGACCCTCTGCAATCGCAATCAATAGGCCTTCTGCTATTTTTTTCCAGTTACAGAAAAACAGTATTTTCATTTTTTACTGTTTCTAATACCTCTGCAAATGTTCCTCCATATTGTCTTTATTCCCCAGCATTTTGACATGGTACTCATGTATGACAGAAAAAATGTGAAACTCCCAGTAAAGAAAGGATGAATTGTATTTACACTTTGATATAGTACAGATCTCTGTTTATTTAGACCTTATTATATTAATGTGGTGTGTGGTTCAGGCATGAGCGTACTGTCACTGAAATCAGTGGCAAAGTTCCTGCAAAGTTCTGAGGGGACAAGGTGGTCACTAGAATAGGGAAGGCGTGGTAATTGAAAGTAATACGATATGGAGCTAACCCCTGGTGCACACACATTAATGGGCTGATCAGGCAATGGTGATGTCTCTGTCTCTGGCTGCATGATCCTGAGGCTCTCACAGAGCTTTTTAGTATAAACTGCACTGCTGCAATAGCAGATTAGATGTTAACATGCATGATTACAAGATCTGGACCTAAACCTGCTGGGCAGTGTCCCTCAACTTTCTCTTTCTAGAAACTGCCTTTTTCTATGGCCCTGCCACCTCCTCAATTCTGAAAGTGAAATTATTTGAATTCTTCTCCTTCCTTCTCTTGACTACACATTCCTAAAAGATTACTGTGGTAGTGAGCAGTTACAATGAATATCCAAAGTAAAGGAGATTTTGTTACTCTTCAGTTGTAGTGACGCTGCTGGTGGGTATTTATTTACCCTGCATTAAGTAACCCCCAATAAAATAAGTTTTTATTTCCTGCAGGGCGACGCATGCAGCTGGTACAAGGAAAGCGGTAACTATTCCACACCGAAAGGCTACGCTAAACAGCGCAGACCTCAGCGTGTTTCCATGCTTGCAGATGCATCTTTTAAACCCCGGCCTCAAGCAGGCGCTGCCTGCCTGCCTTCCCGACCACCAGCAGCCCGCTCAGCTGCACGCAGCCGCCCCTTGGACGTGCTCCAGCACCTCCCCGGCCCTGCAGGGTGCACGCGTGCAGGCCCACGCATAATTTTTCCGTGAACTTTTCGCGTTTCTTCTCTTCCCGCGGAGCGCTCCCCAAAAAATCCGTCTTCCCCTCCCCAAAAAAAGCTCTGTGCTCCAGGTGAGGCTCGAACTCACAACCTCGGCATTGCTCGGCTTTAGTACTGCTGTATAAGTACCGCGCGCTAACCGATTGCGCCACTGGAGCCCTGACACCAACTCCTCCCGAACGCTTTATCAACCACTCGCCGGGCGCCGGCCGGGAAATGGCGGCGGGCCGCCCGCCCGCGACGCCGAATGGCCCCGTCGCGCCCCGACCCCCGGCCGCCGCCGGGCCCTCGCCGTTACCGGCGGCGCAGGGAGGGGGCCGGCACGGCCGGGCAGGAGGCTCCCGTCCCGGGAGGGCGGCGCCGTGAGGTGCGGGAGGGCGGGGAGCGGCGGCGGGGCCCGGGATGAGGCCTCCCGCCCCCTGCGGGCCCGCCGGCCGGTGGCGGCGGGGAGAGCTCGGCCCGTCCGCTGGGAGGGCCCCGGGCAGGTGGCCTGCTCCGAAAACGCTGAATTGTCAGCGACCATTGCTAAAAGACAGCCGGTGCTTATGCGTAGAACAAAGCACAGTGCATGCATATGGTGTACTACGTGCTGAGAAACAGTTATTAGGAACAAACACAGCCATACGTGTGTGTCTGTTGATAAGGTACGCTGCCAACGTGAACTTTGCAGTCAGCTCGGTCAATTCCACTATCTCTGTGTGGCATTTAAACCCTATTTAATGCTCCAGTCCTGTTACAGTTGACACAAGGACATACCCTTTCTATTTTTCCTGCTATCATTAAGCTGTCACCGTATTTATGTTCCTAGAACCGAGAGAGCTCTGCTGGGTTACGGGCACAATTACCAGAAAGCATTCTGCTTTCTACATCTCCGAAGCATGAGCAAGGTAACAAGCTCTGGACCTGTCATTGCCGAGTGGATGATTGTACAGTGCCCCACAGTGCCTGGACTTCCATGGCCTCTAAACTGAAATATTTATGGCCTGGCAGCAGGGGACGGGCACTCGGCCAGTTTCAAGCAGATAGCAGCGACCTCCAAGACTGAGTGGTACGTGAGTTCATTACCTCTTCCTCCTACCTCCTATTCATAACTGAGCAGAAACATTTGGAAACTTCTGGACAGAGACAGGATGCTTCTTGCTTGTCAAGACAGCTGTTCTGTTGCTGGTGCTATTACTGTGGGCACTATTTGGAATATGTTTCACTGGTATACACCACTGACAGGTGAAGTATCGTGCAATTGCTGTATCTGGCTGTTGATGAAGATGATGGTGGAGAGAAGAAAATTGCTGTCAGTTCATTTCTTAGAGCAGTTTTATATTATCACATAGATTTAGTTCCCATACGAGAAAACTGCAGCTACTTTCGTTACCCTTACCAGTGCATCATTACACCAGCAAATAAAATATACTATATTATGTTTGCAGCAATCTTTGTACAATTTCATCCAAACAGGTGTCCGTTTAGAGAATAAAAAATTGTCAGGAAGAATCAAAGCTGAAGCTATGACGAGTTCTTTATTGCAGCTTCAGCCTTAGACTCAGGCAAGAGGAGGACCGAGTGTTTTTGCTTTTGTTATTTGCATATAAATGATAATCACTGCTGTTGTATTTCAATCAGCCTTCCCATAAAAGTAATAGTGTCAGCAATAGTAAAGATCCTAGTAAATTTTGTGGGATGTTTAGTTCTTCTACTGTGCTATGTGATCCACTTGTTTCCTGCATGTGTCCCCACCAATACTGAGGCCCTTGATACCATGTTTATAAATCAAATAGTAAAAAATTGGCCGCGTGAGTTTGTAGGTGGGAACATAACTGTACTCACGTAGTAGGTTTGTTAAAAATTTGATTTTATTTCCAACAACTACATGGGATTTTAAAACTATAAATAATTATATAACGTTTTCATTTTAATAAAGGGTATATATATATATTTATTTGTTTGTTCTCAAAGAATCTTTTATAGCAGAGAAAGAACAGAATTGATTAAAAAAAAAAAAAAAAGAAAAGAAAAGAAAAGAAAGCATGTTCAGGTGTTTGTTGTTTTTTTTTTTTTTTTTCTCACTATTGCTTTTTCCTGCACCCATAATGTAAAAGATGGCTTATTTTTGAGGAGCAGTTTTGTGCTTCAGTAGTCTTGCACAACTCTGTCAGCAAAAGCTGACGAGTCGAGAGCCTTTGCCTTCCCTACCTGAGGGAAGGATCTGAGCCGAAAGCAGATGTAGAAACCTGAGTTGCTGGAACAGACTTTGATGGATGTGAAGAGCCACAGCAAAGCGGACTAGCCAGAAAAATCCAGGTCCCCACTTAGGTCATGAAGTGTCCATACTTACCTGAAACTCACAGAGCCTGCAACACTCGCTCTTTTCTTTGCCTCTCCAATACACTTACTTCACAGAAACAGGGTTTCATGGCCCACTACTTCCAGGCTGCACAGACCATTTCTTATCCCTCCTCAAAAGAAGCAATGTTCCCTTATACCTGCTGCACACATGGAGAGCCCATTAACTGCTTTTTTCAAAATGCACTGATTTCCGAGGGTTGCAGAAAGTACTGCTCCTGTGACCATAACCGCAGATTCCTGGTAATGGTGGATTTTAAAAGTGAACTTCATTGGTGCACTCCCTGAGTAGTTCTAGCTATATTTTTTTTTCTTTTTTTTTTTTTTTTTTCCCCATACCTCACTCTAGCCATAAAAATGGATTTATCAGCCTGTGACAGATAGTTTTCTCTGCAGGTAATAGCACCTTGTATTCTACCTAGCGGGGAAAAGAGCAGAGACTAGTGATGAGAGTAGGGGTTTGAGACAGCATAACCCTGCAGTTAAAACTTGTGCATTAATATCAGCTCTATCAAGTCCAGGACCTTTTTAGTTTTTTCCTGCTGTGAATCTATACAACCTCTTGTTTTTTACGCCTGACAAATGGAGTCCTGCTCTTCAATACCTGTTACTAACAATGAGGTAAAGCTTTACAAAACCATTGTCATTAAGAGAGTCTTCAGTTCTGGCTGGGTCACAGTCCTCTCAGTGAAAGCATTTTAAATGGAAGATTGCTTTCCTTCATAGCTAAATAGCATGCCATCAGCCTACAGTGCAAAAAGCACCAAAATGTTCCTGTCTGTAGGTCCAAAACCAGGCCTAATGACTTTGCTACACAGTGATGTTTCACCACAGTCATTCTGATGGTAGAAATTTCATGTGCTAAATAAATAATGTTACATTTTTTATTATTATTTATAATTGAGTGAAATAATACATACTCTGGGCTTATATCAGATAAAAGTATTGCCAATACCATTATGACTGTATAAATATAGCAGAACTGTAATCCCCATGTGGATTTTTGTATCCCAAAATGAATGGAGTTTTTTGGATCAATTATGTAAGAAGTTTAAATTAAATTGCAGAGAAGTCATAGAGATGAAAGTAAAGCAGAGTCACCCTCACACTTACTGATAGAAGAGTCCAATATTAGTTTCAACTCACATTCTATCACTTTTCTTTTTTCCACCCATAGGAAAGTTATAATGGCACAAGCTAAAGAACTCCCGAGTTTATATCATTCCAGTATCCTGACTCATCAATCCAGAAGCTGCACAGCCCATATGCACAAGTCACGGCAGCTATACAGCTCACTTCTAAACAAATCATATGATACTCTTATACCCATGCACACTGACACGCTAAGCATAGTATAGATGTAGTCAGAAGACTAAGCTATATCAATAGCAACTGAAAAGCTCTGTCATTTTGTAATGACTTTTTTTTTTTTGTCAGCCACCCATATCGTGTAGTCCAAGTTTGAAAATAAATGTTTATAGATTTGGTTATTAGAAGTGAAGGAGGAGGGGGAAGCAGTGATCGATTTTATTAGGAACTTCATAGACATGCAAAAGACACCAGTGAAGGAATAAAGCCTAATACAGACCAGGAATGCCTGATAATTCTCCATTTCTTTGCCTGGTAATTTGATGACAGCATGCTGCATTTTCCCAAAGGGCATCACAGAACCACATTCAGCTCTCCAACAAGGCCTGCCACAATCCTGGCAAAGACTGAGACAAATTAAAAAGATTGTTTATGAACAACTGCTTTTGGTCTTACAAATGCAGGAGACATTTTTATTTTTGTTATTTGGCAGAAGTAGTTCCCAGTATTTTCAATCACAAGCTCAATCATTCAGCCTAACAAGGTTGGAGAAAGGTGGGAAAAGGAAATAGGACTCTATTATCATGCCTGAAACACATAGATATTTAAGTATGTATAAAAATACATTTTATCTATATTGTATACATGTAGTTAAACTTTGAGCAATGGCTCTCAAGCTGCATTTAGCTTTGAAACCTGATGTTTCTATTAAGTGCCCAAGTTTTCATAACTGTACGTAGCAAGGCAGTTTCTATACAGAGAAAGTTTCTTTACTGCGGCTGATGCCGTAAAGAGAAGGAAGCAACCTCCTGTGGGCAGTAGGAGTCTCAGATGAAAATATTTATTTTTAAAAAAAAAATGCTGGTCAATTATTAGCTAAGCTGCTGGAGCATGAGCACTCTTTGCAAAGTGACCTTTGGCTGATGGACCTGTCCCCTTTGACACTTAAGCCTGAAGACACCTCTTCTACCAACCAATCCCTGAACTGGGGGGATGGAGTCACACATAGCTTGCTCACAGAGCAAGCACTATGCAAACTTCATCTTCATCAGAAGTTTCGTAGCTGGTGGACCATGGAGCTTCTGGTAAATGTCAGAAAATGGATAGAAGAAAACAAGGCAGCCTTTTTACCTCCTGTGTGCAATAAACTTATGTGAGTAAATGAGGGTGGGTTTTTTTTTTGTTTGTTTGTTTTAAATGTTGTTCTTAGATATATAAATATTCTTAGCTAACAGAGGAAACTGCTAAAATGCATACGTGGTAAAGACTAGTAAGGAACCGTAGTTCCTCTCAGGCTACAGCCAGTCATACCGCAGTTTTGAAGGACAGGAACTAACTGAAATCTTTTTGTGGTAACTCTGCAGAAGCTGTGAAGATCAGTTTCAATATGTCTGCCCCAATTCAAAGTCTCTTGTAGGCAATTAGGCTGCTAAGGGACTTTGTGTCATGCCCTTTGACAATAACCTCATAGAAATCTGAGGAGATGGCATTGCATCCATAGACCGTAAGATTTAGCAAATAGATTCATGCTGCCATCTTACAACCTGGAACAGCTGCTAGAGCTGCTAAGGGTCATTCCAGTATTGCAGAGGAGCTGAATCTGCAGGAGCAATCAAAACTGACAGGGCATATCACATGAAGATAAGGAGAATCAATGGGGAGCAGGGCTGAAAGAGCAGGTTTCCAGGGCATTTCTGAGCTGTCAGGGCAGGGCAGGATGCTCTGAACACAGCATGAGGCTAAAAAGGCAACATTGCGGGGCACTGACTGACAGCTTGGAGCTATGAACTGTATCCTGAATAATTATACAGCTAATATAAGAAAAAAGTGTGGGTATTATGCAGGTTTACAGTATTCATATTGCCAGCGTCAAAGTCCATGAACAAGTTCCAGTGTAAGTGATCCAACGTGTGGCACATTCTAGTTGTGTTACCAAGGATTTCTTTTATCAGTGAACTTGAGGACAATACATGTAGTCCAACATTGCCTCTATATGAAGGTTTTCATAAGAAAGGATAATGTACGAGAAATTATAGAAGACTGAGTTTTATGAAGAACATGAAAAGCAGGTGTCCTTGCTCTTCTATATTTTTCTTCCATTTGAATTTTAACAACTACAATAGCAAAGAATATGCCTGTTGCCCCTGCCCTGAACTGCTACCTCTAATCAAAAGCTGATTTGGCACTACTGTAGCAGTGGCAGTGATACTAATTTCCATTCAAAGCTGCAAGACAAAAATAAGGTAAGAGGTACATCCTTAGCAAGATGTCTCTGTTGAATCTACAGTTTATGTTCTAAATGAGAAATTATGAAACTTGAGTCACTGCAATAGTTTCACAGTGGGAAAGAGAAGAAAGTGTCTTTTTACAAGTGCTTTCATTTCTTTCATTTTGAGAATGGATTTAGGAAGCATAAAAGCATATCTATTTCTGAAGCTTACCAATGACAGTGGTAAAGCTTTAGTATTTTAGAGTATGTGAAATATTCATTTTTTCATTCTTCATCAGTAAAATTAACCTTTTTGTTATTACTGCACTACTCTGCACAGCCTACCAGCAGCTCTGTGTAATTCTGAAGTAACTCTGAAATATGAGGTCTATCAAAGGTCAGAAAGTTACACGTATCCCTAAATCCTTGATGTTGATGAGTCTCCCCCATAAACACTGTAAAAAGCTAGAGTGAAACAAGGAACATTTTTTCATGATAACGCTTGCATAGATTAAAAAATAAAAAAAAAAAATAAATCAATTTCTCCATTGAAGCTTCAGCCTGTGGAGGAGGAGAGAAAAGCCATGTACTATATAGATACTGAGTTTCTCACCACCTGCTCCTAGTGATATCTACATTTTTTCAGGATTTTCCAAAAAAGCTTTAGGCAATTTTCCAAGATGTGACTAATAGATTTCCAAGATTGTTTTCAAAGGCTTTGATACTTTATATGCCGAGTGCAGATGTATAAAGAAATCTTCTCACTGCCTTCTACACTGCAAGAAGGCAAACACCTTAAAAAAAAAAATAAATAAAGTAACTTAAGATCCTAAGTTTCAAAAGAGAATTAAAGGTTAAAATATAGGTCTTACAGTGTATCAGTAAGACTTCCCATCTCTAAATTTGTTACAGCTTTCAGACTTTCATTCAGTTATGTTCCATACAATTGTGATGATCAAAGGTTTTAAGTATCTGTATGGGATTTCAAAACAAAACCTCAATTCCTGAATCATCATCCGCTTAGAGTTTTACCAGAGTCAAGAAAACTACGTGATGTAAGAGCTACAACTTAATTATATATATTTTAATTACACTGTCTTGCAAGCTTAAATACTTTTTAACCTCAAGGAGCAATTAGCGCAAAATCAGAACGCTTGGGATAGCTGATTTTTACAGGGTTGCTAAGGCACTTTTAAAGCTTTTCTTTGAGTTCAGAATATGATACTGTAAGGAGGTAAGGAGACCTCATTACAGTCATGGAGTATCTCATTCTTTGTGGTCTTGAGACATTTTCAAAAGGTTGCCTGCTGGTCACATTTTCTTTATGTGATTAAGAAGAAAAATATAAGAGTATGTAAAACTTAATAGGCCATTGATTAGCAGCTCATTCTAAAAATAATGCAATCAAGTAATTTCCACACTCCTGTAACCTTTATGATACTGAAACTGCATTAACTGTCTCCCAGACGGTCTTAGATGAACCTGCTTTTCTTTCTTATGATTTGTCTTATTTCACTGCAATTATATTAACTGGACAACTTTATTTAGCAGTGTGGACAAACGAACCTCTTTGAATTCCTGCTTGTATTTGATAGTTAGAAGTTTTTGATAAGTGCCATTGTATAATTCTTAATCAAAGCAAGAATTAACCCATTGTTGCCAGTTTATTATGCAAAACTAAATCCATAGGGTACCAGAATTAATGTTAGATTTGCCAAATAGTTCAACAAAAAGTTAAGGAACAATGGTTTAGAGAGCAATAGCTTCCCCTTTAATTATTGAACTAATAAAATCAATCAGTTGAATCAAATACAATGGGTTTCTGTAAAAATTAATTAATCTTAAAAGTAGGCTACATGATGCACGTAGATCATGTTTCTCTTATTCTTCAGGGCTGATTTGAATTTATTTCATGAATAATTAGCTATGTTGTTACTGCTTTGGTCTTCCTACCCTTCTCTAGTAGAAGGGTTCATTAATACAGAAGTATTTCAGCATGTCCTTGAAAACAAGTATTAAATCTGCCTGATAGAGTCAGTTCTGATTTCAGTTCCTTATTTTAAGATACTGGCATGAAGCCAGGAGCTGTAATGTGTACAAGTTCCCATGGTGAGAATAGTAAATTTAAGTATTGTAATCTAATTTAATTCTTTAGATTTTAATTTGATCAAGGAATGGTTTGTCACAACAGTTATTTCTGCTTTACTAATCCTTACTGTGGTGTTCTTTATAATTTAACTTCTCTTCAAAGTAAGCATGATATAAGTACCAGATCAAATAAATACGTTCAGTAATTCAGAATAGTTTGGTTTCTCTCAATTAAGGCTTGTGAAGTGCTGACACAGAGGCATGTATTTCTTTCCTGAATTGTAGGGGAGCATAGTCCTGCTGGTTCTGTATTACTAGGATTTCCAGTTAGCTCAAGTACTTCCTCATTGAAAAGTAGAGGTCAACATCCTTCAGCTCACACGTCAAAGAGAGCTTATGGATAAATTTTGAATCACAGTTAACAATTCTGATTTATAGCGGTTTTTTCCCCACACAAAGGAAACAGAAAACTGCTACTTTACCTCTTTATTAAGATATGTGCAGTGATAGATAATTGGAGTTCTATCTATTCTTTGTGACAGCTGAGAAAATAGCTCGCTGAGACTCTTAAAAGGGACAGAATTAAGATAAAGGGCCTGAATCTCTTTTTTGTGAATCAACCACAACCACAAAGAAACCATTGTAATGTTGTTCCACCTCAGCAAAACTGATATAAATAGAAGAGAAATTAGCTCATAATTCCTACCATCAGAATAGAATCTCTAGTAATTCTGCCCCTGGGAACACAGCATGATTTTACCTTTATTAAGCTTAAAGAGATTTACCTTTATCCTGAACTAATAATTGAGAGGGCATTTTTCCTGTCTTTCCTGTCTTTTACATATCATTCTTTGTCTTTGCAGTTCAAAGCTCTTTCCACTGTTGGTAAGTACCTTCGTTCTCTTTTCACAGCTAGAGGAACCAAAACACCAGGAGGGAAGTAGATGGCCTCAGGTCATCCAGCAGGCCAGTGGCAGAGCAGGAAGATGCATCTAGGTGTTTTCTCTCATTCTTGTTGCTACTTGTCACTTGCTATTGTTTCATTGACTCACTGTAGTCAAAGCATCACAAAAGTAAAAAATAAAAATAAAAATCCATGAAATAAGGGACACCATGTATGGAGGTAGCTTTAAATTGTCACTTTTCTTTTCTAGGCATCGACATCAATTGAATGTGATGTTTGTTGGAGGACCAAATGAAAGGAAGGATTATCATATTGAAGAAGGAGAAGAGGTAACCTATAAGTTGTTTTAATTGATCTGTATGGTTAGAATGCAGCTACATTTGAAGCTACAGATTAGCAATGCCAGGCTCAGTGGTGTTGTACTCACTAGATCTATTCAAAGTCTTACACAGAATTATACACCTGAACCATAATTACTTTTTAAATAAACTACGTGTTGAAATCAGATCTATTTTGCTATAGTTCATTTTCAACAGGAAACTAGAGAAAGTACTTTTACACATCAAAATGTGTCATGTCAACATTTTGGAATGACACTTTAGAAAGGTAAGAATATTTTTTAAGTGATATTTTGTTACAGATTATCAGTTTATATTTCAAAAGTAATTTTGAAATTCAGAAATCAATATTATTTTCAGAAAAAAAAAAATATATATATATATAATTTCAAGCCTGTGGGCTTTGTGAAAGATATCAGCATTTTCTACTTTCATTCATATTTTGAAGGATAAAGAATATCCTATGGAATATCCTCTTTTCCGAAAGAAAGAGATCTGGGGGTTCTAACTGTTGTCAAGTTGAATATGAGCCAGCAGTGTGTCCTCTGGCAACCAGGAGAACCAACCATACCCTGGCGTGCATCAGGCACAGCACTGCCAGCCAGTCCAGGGAAGGGATTGTCCCGCTCTGCTCTGTGCTGGTGTGGCCTCACCTCAAGTACTATTTGCACTTTGGGCCCCACAGTGCTAGAAGGACATAAAACTGTTAGAGAGCATCCAAAGGAGGGCTGTAAAGATGGTGAAGGGTCTGGAGGGGAAGACGCACAAGGAGCGGCTGAGGCCCCTGGGTTTGTTCAGCCCCGAGCAGAGCAGGCTGAGGGGAGGCCTCATGGCGGCCTGCAGCTCCGTGAGGAGAGGAACGGAGGGGCAGGCGCTGAGCTCTGCTCTCTGGGGACAGCGACAGGACCCGAGGGAAGGGCATGGAGCTGGGACAGGGGAGGGTCAGGCTGGGGGTTAGGGAAAGGGTCTGCACCCAGAGGGTGCTCGGGCACTGGGACAGGCTCCCCAGGGCAGTGGTCACAGCACTGAGCTGCCGGAATTCAAGAACTATCTCAACAAAGCTCTCAGACAAAGCTCTGGGTGTACACATGAGTTGGTTTCCATGATCCTTGTAGGTCCTTTCCAGCTCAGGATATCCAATGGTTCTATGAGAATAGAATCTCTCCATACATGTATTTTTCAAATCAGTCCCCTTCTCTGCGTATCTTCTGTATCAAAACAAAGCCATGCAACTCAAAGCTTTGAGTAATGAGAAGCTGTTGGGCCGAGTATAGAATATCGGAAGAAAAGGTGGAAACCTATCAAAATTGTAACATTATTCTCACAGCCTGCCCTCAGCTGTGGGCACGGCCGTGTCTGATAAGGTACCAGGCTACCCATCACATTCAGGATATCCCTTTTTGTTAGCTGCACCGTGTTGGCAGGTCCCTCAGGGTGGGAAGCAGGGAGGACAGACCTCAGGGCAGTGCAGTACGAAGCAGTTGTCACTGACCAGAAGAATTTACCATCTAGCAGGTATTTGACAAGGAAATTCCAGAGATACTTAGTTGGGGAAAACAAAGTGTGGTTTTGTCAACATGATTGCATCCTTGGGAGAGGATTAACCACATCTGTAGCATGACGGCTCAGAAAGCACTGAAAAGAATATCACATCTATATGGCATGTTTTTAAGCGTTATATGTTAGATTAACAAAGTGAATTTTGTTAAGGTCAGTGACATTAAGTTTCTACCAAGCATAAAATGAAGGCAGATATGGAAGTGAATGAGTCCAAATTATTTTTTCCTGCAACTTAACAAAATTGTTCTTATATAATTATTTTCTTGCTCTGAAGAACATCCAAGATGTATATACTAAGAGCAAAACAAAGAAGAAGAAAAAAAAAAGCTGAGGTTGAACTGGAATAACAGTCTGCACTGAAGTACTAAATATCACAGAATACAGAATCACAGACTGGTTTGTGTCAAAAGGGACCTTAAAGATCACCTAGTTCCAACCTCCCTCCTACGGATAGGGATACCTTCCAACTATGAAGTATATAAATACAATATATTTATTTCTTTTTTTATGATCTTGCTTCTCCCTGCATCTCTCAGTTTATGCTAGATTGTTCTTGGTCCCTGAGCAGTTCCTATCCTGTTGCATTTTAAAAAATTGTCTTTTTTTCTTCCCATAAAACAAAAGTTAGATGAATATAATTTACATCAGTTTTTTGTTATTGCTGTTTTCTTTTCACAATGCTCATACATTTGCACCTTCTAGTGATCTAATGAATCTTTTAAATCTATGTTTTTCATTTAAAAATTGTAAGAGAGTTTCCTAGTAAAAGGGCATATTCATAAATAGGGATTGGGATTAAAAAAAAAAAAAAAAAAAAAAAAAAAAAAAACATTCAAAACAGATCCTTTATAGTTCTGAGTGATAATTTGAAACCCAAAATAGAGGCATACCGTTAACCAAATCATGAATGCAAAAACTCACAGTCCTTTTCACAAATGTAGCTGATACTGTTCTACTAGTATTCTGATACCCACAAAAAATGGTTTAGAAAGGAAAGTTAACTAGAATTGTTTGTATTTGTTCAGACATGATTTTGTGCCTGTTATTAGTCACAGCTTATATTGTGTCCTATGGCACATGTGCTGTCAGCCCACAGTTCACAGCAGGAAGCAGCTCACACACAGAGATGAGGGTTTAGGAGCATCCTCCTCCTCCTAAACTGTTCCCTGCTGGCACCTTTAGTGTGCAGCTGTATCAGGAAAATGGGTTCTGATGGCTAATTATGAGAGGGTCTGGAGATTTGATTTGGAATCTACATCCATGGAGACTAAAACAGTACCCAGTCTCACAATTTTTTTTCCTGCTTAGCAGGGGTTTCCTAAATATGTAGCTTGATACCTCGCTCCTTCCTAATTTTCGACACACTACTTATTTGCCAGCCTTCTGCAGAAAAGTACTGTCTCAAACCCAGGACATTGTTTTCTATCAGACAGATTTTATAAATGGCAAAATAAAGCTGCACCTTACAAGAGATAAGCTATTTGCATTCTTTGGCTTTAATTTATCACTATGTCATAGTCATTCTTTTTCCTGTATTTGCTTTAGGACATACATTTTCTGTTGAAACAGCAAAATGTTGCTTTAGGACATACATCTTCTGTTAAAATAGCAAAATGCTGTGAGAAAACATTTTTATAGCTACACAGACAAAACTTTCTTAATAGGCACTAAATAGATTGTGCTATATATACATATCTAGTTTTGTAAGTTTTTATACAAACCCTTCATGAAGTACTGATGAAAAGCTTGTATAGAAAGATTGTATGCCAGTCCTGACAATGCTCAGCGCCTTATGGCTGAGGGTCATAGCTGTTTTTCAGGTCCCAGACATAACTTGGTTTCTTTAACTTTTCATCATACAATAGCATTTGTGACGTGAAGAGTTAAGGTGTTCACACAGCTCACAAAATTCACGGTGTATTTACTGCATTTTTGCTTACTTGCAAAGCCCGAGTAGGGGAAAAGCTATTCTTTTATCTTATTCACCTTATTTATACGATAAGTGAAAGCTGAAGGGAACTGTTTGCTTCAAAGGACGTTAATGACACATAAAAACCATGATCATAACAAAGCTTAACTATAGTAAAATCAGTTTCAGATTTTATTTATTGCACAGTGTGGGCTGCTTTGGGGGAAGGTGAGATATGCTAAATCTAGGATCAGAAAAGTAGTTAGGCTCCCATCTCTTTACCCATTTCAGTCCACCACTTAAACATAACAAATCTCCAATAGCTGCCTTTAATTTCATAACAATTCATATTCTCCTCACACCTGATGTTGAGTCTACATATAATAGTGCAGTTCCATGCAGCGAAATTCAAATCAGCCTTTCATCTACCACCTGCAACACATTTGCATTGGCACAATACTGCACTTGGTGTTAAAAGCCCTGCTTCTCATTGTGGCATGAGTGCCTGAAGTTTCTGCTCTTGGCATCTAGGTTGTTTCCCGTGTATGCAGCCAGCTACAAACTGATGCAGCCCCAGGTCAGAATCCTAGCACTGCACTCCTGCAGAGGATTTTCAGAACAGAAACCCTCTCTCCTCTGATCAGCTTGGCCAATCCCTTCAGCTTCGTATAGCATATTTACACTTTCTGTTTGGGATACAGTTGTTGTGCTCTGAAAAGCGATAAAGATTTCAAGTCATATCTGTCACAGCTCGTCTGCATTTCCTAGCCTGAGCTTCAATTTCTCTTTTTCTCCCCCTCACATACACACCACAAGTAGGATTTGGCTCCAGTTTCTGACAAATCTGCTTAAATGAAGCCTGACCCCTTCTTCTAGCTTATGCTGCTCTCCAGGCAGCATGCTTTGGAGAAACTCCCCTAGCAACTTCATTCTCCCTTTAGATTGTATGGGGATACTGGATGCCTAAGGAGAGAGGAAAGTGGCTAGGACGATCATTCCAGTAGGTGGTATTGCAGTGCTTATCTCCCGAGTTAAACTGAGAACATGAGTCTCAGCAGAGCAAGCAAGATCTTTTTGCTCCTTATATTTTAAAAACACATTTATCTGGTGAAAACTCTGAATATTTTAATAAGAAACAAAGCTCATATTAGAAAGCAATAAGAGTGATGATCCCTTTGCATCAGAAAGAGATTGTGTCTTCAGAAATATGTTTGCTGCATAAAATTGTTAGGATGAGTCTTGGCTAGTATTCATGTTTCACAGGTGACATGTAAATGAGCAGAGAAAAAAAAAACAAACAGTTTGCTCTGCCTTCCTCATCTGTTTGCCTTCCAGACTTCTGATGGCTGAAAAGCCTTGTGATGAGTAAGGGAGAAAATTGTTTTTCTGTGCTCATGTAGATCAGTCACTGCTGAAGTCTGGAGAACACCCAGACTTTACTCCCACATCAGAATTTGATTTGCTCTTCATATTACTTTAGTACTTAACAATCTGACGTGCAATGCAAACCAGGATACGCCAAGTCAGAACCTCGTCGCAGAAGTGGCTAAGCAATCCTAAATTCCACTTTCAAAATCAGCGATCAAAGTATAGTGCAAACTGCAGATTTCTTTAGAGGCCCATGAATAAGTTGTCAGCCACAAGAACACTCACAGAGCTCTGGGCTACTATATCTAGGCAGAGTTTGATGTCAAAGGTGGATCTAAATTAGCAAGCCATACACCGAACTACTGAGCATAAAAGAGAATCACAGAATGGCTGAGGTTGGAAGAGGCCTCTGAAGATCATCACCACCCCCCTACCAAGCAGGATCACCTAGAGCACATCTTGTGTTGTACTTGGCCTGTGCAAACCTGTTAGAAATTCAGCACTGATCCAGCTGCCTTTCCTCACAGTTTGACACAATGCTATCCAGTTTGAAGCACAATCAAGCACCCACACACTCACCACTACTTCATTACTCATGTGTCTTCATGTCTTTTTTTTTTTTTCTGGGGTGGGGGGGTGGGGGTGGGGGTGGAGGGGTACGTAGGAAGAGCTCATATTTGCCCAGAATGCAAAGCTTGGTCAGCACTGAGAAAAAAAGGAAAGAGCAAAAAAAAAAAAAAAAAAGGAAAAAGGAAAAAAAAAAAGTTCCAGTAAAATGACAGTATAATACTATATTGGCAAACTGTCCTATGAAACAGGCATGGACTATAACTCACAGAAATGTTAAACATTTGACAGTTTCCTCAATAAAAGTTCAGGGTATAATATAAGGACATCAGTAGATTCAGTAATTACAGCCACTTTAATGCATCACAGTGACATCAGATGATTTATAGAAGCCTAAAGCATGTAGACATTCACAAAAAAAAAAAAAAAAAAAAAAAAAAAAAACATAATTTACAATGGTAGGTAGTATTTAAATTCAGACAGAAAAACAAACAAACAAACAAAAAACACATTTATTGGCAATGGAACAATGCATAGCCTACCTCCCTCCTCCTTTCCCACTACAAAATAATTATTTTAATTCAAAACTCAGTGTTGTGTCAAGAATCTTTTCTTATGTCTGGATTGCTCTACTGTTGAGCTGAAAGGCTCCTTTCCTCTCCTCAGCCTTCCATTATCAGTAAGGTGCTTATCCACACAATCTGTACTCACTAACAGCATAAAACTGTCCTGTTCTTTGCATCATCAATATGTCTGTGCAAGCATTTAGGAACAGTTCCCTCAGTAGCTATAGGGAAGATACCACTCCAAAAGTCATCAGTTCCAAAAGGATCTTTCAATTTCTGCATTGCCCGTGCCATATTATTATGGGGGCATTGAGTGCACCCTCAGTAAGTCTGCAGATGACACCAAGCTATGCGCGTGTGTCGATCTGCTCGAGGGCAGGAAGGCTCTGCAGGAGGATCTGGACAGGCTGCACCGATGGGCTGAGGTCAACTGCATGAAGTTCAACAAGGCCAAGTGCCGGGTCCTGCACCTGGGGCGCAATAACCCCAAGCAGAGCTACAGGCTGGGAGATGAGTGGTTGGAGAGCTGCCAGGCAGAGAAGGACCTGGGAGTGATGGTGGATAGTCAGCTGAATATGAGCCAGCAGTGTGCTCAGGTGGCCAAGAAGGCCAACGGCATCCTGGCTTGCATAAGAAACAGTGTGGCCAGCAGGGCTAGGGAGGTGATCGTCCCCCTGTACTCGGCTCTGGTGAGGCTGCACCTCGAGTGCTGTGTTCAGTTTTGGGTCCCTCGCTACAAGAAGGACATCGAGGTGCTTGAGCGGGTGCAGAGAAGGGCAACAAAGCTGGTGAGGGGCCTGGAGAACAACTCCTACGAGGAGCAGCTGAGGGAGCTGGGCTTGTTCAGCCTGGAGAAAAGGAGGCTCAGGGGTGACCTTATTGCTCTTTACAGATACCTTAAAGGAGGCTGTATTGAGGTGGGGGTTGGTCTATTCTCCCACATGCCTGGAGACAGGACGAGGGGGAATGGGCTTCAGTTGCGCCAGGGGAGTTTTAGGCTGGATGTTAGGAAGAACTTCTTTACAGAAAGGGTGGTTAGACATTGGAACAGGCTGCCCAGGGAAGTGGTGGAGTCACCATCCCTGGAAGTCTTTAAAAGACATTTAGATGTAGAGCTTAGGGATATGGTTTAGTGGGGACTGTTAGTGTTAGGTCAGAGGTTGGACTCAATGATCTTGAGGTCTCTTCCAACCTAGAAATTCTGTGATTCTGTGATTCTGTGATATTACCAATGGCCTGTGTGAGAATCCATCAGAACCTTATATTCTTAGATAAGATAGGTCTTTTTTGAAATGGAGGAGAGAGCATTTCTCCACCCAAACGACTATGTTGTACAAGGAGCCTGACACGCTCTGTAATGAGGGATAATATTGCATTTATACAGTCATTCAGTAACACACAAGAAAATGATATGAAAAGAACATGGGAAAATGGAGTGCAATGAGGATAAGTAACCTGGCAATGTGGCCATCTAGACAAGAGTTTAATTTAGCCATGGTGATCTCCTTCGCACAAGGTGAGCTTTCCACTCATGTAAGAGCTCTCAGCATGAGCTTTTTTCCAGTGCATCTTCAGTTCTCTCTACTATTTCATTCCCCTGGTAGAGTATTTATTCTTATGTTCATGAGTGTGTTCCTTGGATTTTGAAACATATATCAATCCATATATCAGGAACTGTTTCAGAAAAAAAAAATAAAAAATAATTAAATTAAAAATTTGATTAAGCTTTTCTAACGGAAAATGTTTGCTTCAGGGTTTCCATAATACTTGGGTGGTTTCTTTTTTCTCTTATTAATATTTCATGAGCAGTTTATTTCCATTTTGTTAAAATTGTAGTGAATAGCTACAGATAAAATAATTTCCACTGTAGTTCTAACTTTGACTCAGATTTCAGGCAATTTTAACCTGAATTTCAGCAACTATATGTATTAGTCTGCTTGGTTTCTAGCTATGGAAGACAGAATATGAAAAGTATATAGAAATTGGGCAGAGAGGCAGAATGAGAAAGGTAAAGTTGACTTTTTGAAGTATTATTGCCCATCATTATACGGTACGAGTAAAAATGTGCCCATTATTCCAGGTCAACGACAGACCTGCTTACAGATCATAGCACAGCTCTTCCATGAAGCACGAGGCCAGGTCTGAACACCTCCGAGCCCTCACAAAGCTACTCTGAAAACAGAACCGTGGAAAGGTCACTGAAGGCGGAATTACAGGTTCAGTAGCCCTGCCCTTATGTAAGCTAGAATATAATCCTTTTACACACACAGTAGGATGAGGAGCAGCTGTTGCAGGGCTTCAGAGTGACCACAGAAATAAAGCAGAACAGCTTCTAAATGGGCAATTATTCCCACTTGAAAAAGCTCTGTTAAAATTAAAAAAATAAATAAATAAAAATGGGCTTGCATATCTGAAGCATTTTTGGAAAGGGGGCATTTAATCTGACTGAATGGAACAGTGAAGACCCTGATACATCTGAGCTGAAAAACAATGGAAATGAAGCTTTATATGCAGTACAATTAACAGATGTCTCAACCATAAATTCCCGGCCCTACAAAGTGTAATCCCCAGGATTAAAGACAGTAGAGCAGGGTTCCAATATGTTTGTGGAAGAGCTCTTCAAGCAATTACACATCTCTTGTACAGCCTGTCATATGTATGCAGATAATGGAAATAATACATATTTCATAAAATTTTAAAAAGCAATGAAGGTTGGAAGTCTATTATGTATTGTTAGAAAAAAGCTGTAAGTATTTGCAAACAGATTGAATGTTTTTGTGCATATATTCTTTAAAAACAGAATATGAAGTACAGAATGTTTTGGAGCAGTTGACCTATTGTTATTTTCCCATTCCTTCAGCTCTTTTACCAAGTGAAAGGAGACATGTGTTTAAAGATAATTGAAAATGGGAAGCAAAAAGACATTTTCATCCGTGAAGGGGAGGTAAAACACCATTGTTTTTCTGTTATTGTTGTACGTATGTATGCTAAATTAGTATTTTATGAAGTATATCAAAATTAATTTATCGCTGCTATGTAAGAAATGGCATCAGGATTAAAAAAACAAATAAGTGCTTGAATGCACTGTAACAAATTCCATGTAATTAACAGCAAAAGACAATACTCTGTCCAACATTTCACAATTTCAGTAAGAGATAAAAATCTGCGGGTACTTTGGATATCCATTCAGACAGCCAAGAAAATACTGAAAGGAGTTCTTACTCCCCTTCATGGCATAGAATCAGCCACGTGAATTCAAGTGAATCAGTCTTACTTACACACTGTCAGGTAAATACTGCCCACCCACCCAAACACCACATTAAATAAACTGCTTAGAATGTTAGAAGTTAAGAAATTCAGCTATTTTCAGCCTTCTTTAGTTGTCACGGCTAGCTTTCACAACCATCATAATACCAGAACAGTTTTTAAAGAGCAATTTATGGACAAAATGTATCCACCTTCATTCAGATGTTTTTCCATGTAGTAGCAGATTTACTAAAGCACAGATTTCAATGCTGTAAATGAGCTTGTGACTAGATGTTTTACTTGCTGTTACTACAAGTTATTAGATGTGACACTACTGCCGCTCATTATCATTGTCAAAAGCTTGAACTGCTCTCAGTCTTTGAGAGGATCAAATATTAGATCTAGTGGGGTCAGTCTTTAAAGGGAAGGACATGTATTAGACCCAACAGCTTAGTCACTAGAAGAAGCATTGTGACCTTTTCAATTAAACAGATCTAAACTTTCAAACCTGTAGATGGGGACAGTCTGATAATAGATTCTACACCTGAGATCTGGGCACATACCAGAGCATTAATGAAAAGGAACACACAATGTCCACAGAGGGAAGACCAGCACCAGTCCTACTAAGGCACTATCATTCGCTCTGTCCTGCAGACAGAGAAGTTGCAATGACACGCCCAAACTCAGCTATGAAATCTGTAACACTCAAAAACAGCACATGCTTACCACCACCTTCCTACATAGTCAAATAGATGCTACAAGAAAGTTTATTTTCAGGCTTCAGTAATAGGCTTCTCCCAACCAAATGTTGTCCATTCTCTGTCACAGTCCCTCGTATTTGTTAATTTTGGAGAATTCTCCTTATCACACAATCACAGGTCTCACTGTGTTGGAGGGACACACATGGATGATTACGTTAGAAATCTTCTTGAGCTGACAACGAACTCACTTTTTATTTCCATTTCTGCTACTGAGAAATTGCAGTAAATTTATACACGTAGATTCCAGATAGAGTAACTGGTTAGATTTTCATTTTATGTGTGTCTAGCAATGATGATCAATCTAGGAGGATTGCAATAAAGGCAATGCTGATCGCTGAATCAATGGTCATCATTCACTGAGAAAGCAAAATGCAGCATCTGCAGGCTGTTGGTACCAAACTGAATGCAGCTGCAAGGGAGCAGCACAGATCAACAAGGAGCAGGGGGAATGTGGGGACAGTGAACAGAGGACTGGGGACAGGAGAAGGATGATATGCAAAACAAAAACCCTCCTACCACTGATGCTTTCCCATTTCTTTGTCTGAACAGATGTTTCTCCTACCTGCTAGGATACCTCATTCTCCTCAGAGATACGCAGACACTGTGGGTCTTGTGATCGAGAGGGAAAGATTAAAGACAGAAATCGATGGGCTCAGGTGAAGTATAACCGT
The DNA here is from genome assembly GCF_964035555.1 of Netta rufina. Taxonomy (NCBI): domain Eukaryota; kingdom Metazoa; phylum Chordata; class Aves; order Anseriformes; family Anatidae; genus Netta; species Netta rufina. The sequence continues at coordinate 41,768,621 of NC_140125.1, forward strand.
TGGCTATTCTGTTAGGATTCATAATATGAAATTAATTTCTCATGTCAATACAATACTGTATTATACTTTTGCAGTAATTCAATAGATCCACCCTGACAATTTTTTTTTACTAGTTTTGTCCACACATGCATTTATCTACACACAAACAGAGATCTCATTTAGCATTTAGTTTAGGCTAGCAAGGAACACATTGAAATGTCTTCACAACATGTCCTGTGGTTAGAGCTATCAATCTATAGATCACCTATGAATATCACCTTAAGTTTAAAAACTCAGAGTTTTGTAACAGCACAAATCAAAAGAGATTTTCATATCAGTTCTGGCAAGTAGAACATTAATTCCTTGGTAGGCACTGAAAACAAAAAGATAAAGAAGAGCTTTCCTGGCAAATGTGCGGGTAGCTAGAAACAAAAGACAATTTTCTTAACGCTATCCCCCCTACATTGTAAACACCTCTGTCTAGGTTTTATTGCCTTATGAGAACAATGTCTTCAAATAAATGAAAGATTTATTTTATATTCTAGTGGGAGCAAGACTGAGACTTGTTCTGTAACCTTGCAGAATTCATAAGTCTAAGAAGGCAAGTCACAGCAGTGATAGCCAAATTAGAAAAGCTGGTTTGGTATTAACTGGATACAGCTGACCAAAGTGAGTTCACAGCTACTCACGTAGTTTATAAAGATTTAAAATTGCAGTAATATCTGTAATGTACTGTTTTTGTCCTTTTGTCTGTAGTTTTGATCGTTGCATGGGCCATATCAAATAAGGGGAATTTTGAATATATGAGCTAGAAATATATATACACACACACACTGTTCAAAGAATTCTAGAGAAAAAAATAGGAATTTAAGAGGAGGATAATTCAGAAAGTCACCTGAATGGATTTGAAGCTGAAGACAAATCCACTTGACTTGAAGCAGCGTTTATCTATGCACTTTTTTTTTTATTATTAATTTTATTTTCATAGCAGGTCCATAAATCCTGAGCACTAGCATTATTAAAAAAGATATTTTGAGTTAGAAACAATTGGCTAGTGATTCAGAAAATGATGATCACTTGTAATAAAAGAACATAAGTAGCTGTAGGTAACTTCAGATAGAATAACCTACCTTATACACAAAGCTTGTAGATGCCATGAGTTACGAAGATACTGAATGGCTTTACAAGGAACCCCAGGTAGATCTAGGGATTTGCACTTTGACATAGTCATGCTTTGGGTGAGAATTTAAACTAATCAGAAGCTACCATATGGTTTGCAGGTGGAAAAAATAATTGGATTAACAAAACACACTCTTAATTGAAAATATCTAATCAAGTACCTGAAAATAAATCACTTAGAGGTGTTTAGTGGCCAGGGTTTCACACTGACACAAAGATGCCTGAAGTTTGGGAAGTGAACAATCATGTTGTACTTTTGAAGCAACACTGGCTCCACGCATGCTCATGGGAGATGAGATTTACAACCAGAACTTCTGTTCTTGTCAAGCTTCTCACTTCCACCCACCTGCAGCAAAGATTGCCTTGAAGTATGCAGACTCAAGGTCTAATGTTATATTACCATTACATTATTTACCATGCCTACAAGCTTCAGTCATAAATCAGAGCCACCAGCATGCTGATTATTGTGCAAGTGAAATAAAAAGAGCCTGCTTCAGTGTTTCAACCTAGGTAACAATTACATGCTTTGTATTATAAAAAAAGTGCACTAGCAAAACTTAATCCTATGGCAAACTAAGCCAACTAAGTTTGATTTTCGTTTTTAGATTGTATTATTTCTTTAATGCCTAGCAAGGTGCATATTCCTTCCAAAGCCTTTTCCCAACAGAGACATTTGTAACCTTTCCCTTCTATGTGGATTCTCAGGTAACCAACATTTGTGTTCATAGCACAGCTTTTCTTATGCTGTAGGCATTAATAACGTTACCCTCTTCCTAGTACCCTCTTTTTCCAAAACTGGAAGAAGTGCAGAGCTCTTAGTTTCTGGACAATACTAATATGGATATATAAGACAGACATGAATACACAAATACACATACATGTGGAGTATAATTATATAAGCCTTGTTTACCCCTTTAAACCTGAATTCCAGTCATTTTAACCCAAAGGACACAGGTCCTATTTACAATCACTTGTCATTATGAGTGACTGTACTGGAATATCTCTCCATTGCCATGTAGTTGTTCTTTTTTAACCTGTAGATAACTTCTATTTTTGTCATCCCAGAGACAACAGCTACTTTGTCCTGTTGATCTCAGCACAATTTATTTATTCATTAAGACAAAATAATGGAAGTAAAACACAAAGTGACTTTGCAGATTGACAAGATAAACAACACTTTCCAAATTTATGCAGCCAAATTTTTTCAAACAAATCCATAATCCGTCTTGTATTCTTATCTGCCCATGCATGAGCAATAAGCAAGAGGACTCTCTTAGAAATGAACATTTATCTAACAGCTGCTTGGAAGCAGTTACTGAAAACTGTATTTGGGGACCGGTATTTTTGTAGAAACTATACCCAAAGTGGGGTTTATTGGTCCCAAAGAGTTATGACACAAAACAATTTCTAGGATTAAATCTGGAAAGTTTGTGAAAGGAATTTGGTAACTTATGCAAAAGTTGATCAGCAGAACTACTAGGCCCTTGACAGAAATTTAAGCACCTCACCAGTCAGCTAATCAGGGAAAAATAAAGCTTCCCTAAATAACCACACTTCAGAATAAAGTACACCATGCTTCAGAATAATACATGCTTACACACATCAAGTAGATATTTTATCAAAAAGAGTGCACGATCTGTTAGTTAATAAAAAAAAAATTAATAATGTTTTTACTTTGTCAGATACTATGTTGGAGAATCAACTAATGTCCTATTTGAAAAGTGGTTTCACTGTGAAGATCTCGGCACTCAACTTACACCAATAATTCAAGAGTAAGCCTTTTTCTGTGTAAATTTTAAAAGACATTTGAAATGATCTAATGGATCTTTATCAGCCTGTGACTTATATACTCCATTTTCTATTTATGCTGTATTTTTCATAGATTTGTTAAAAGTTAATTACTGCTCTGAAGATCTTTAATTGCATCTTGTATACCCTAGAATCATTAAATCTTTTTTTTTTTTTAAAAAAAAAAGGTGTCACCCACTGAAACTTGGAACATACTTTACGAAGTAAACATACATTTTTGCTAAATAAAAGAACTGAATGAAAATTTAACACTAAATTGATGTTAACTAGGTAAAACTCTAAGCTGCCTTAGAGCTTTTCGCTCTTATTGCTTGCCCTAGTTTAAATACTGTTAATCCATATTATTCATCGATAATCAGGACTGTGGCAAATTTGTTAGATATTGTAAAAAGCAGCTGCTTTCCAGGAAATGTGTGAATGTCATCAATTAACTTATAGATTTGTGAAATGTTTGCTAAAGGTGAACTATGGTCCAAGTAAACTTGTACAAGCAGCAAGCAAGTGAAATCAAAATCAGTATAAACACCAGAATAGGAAATTTTTTAGTGGCATGAATTTTTGAGGATTTTCAGCCAAACTCTCTGTCAACATAATAGGGGTAGCCCTGTTGAATACATTTGATAGTAGCTGAGGATCTAGCACAGCTATTCTTAACATTACTGCCTAATCTCTCTTAACCTACAAAACATGAACATAAATTCTTACTGTTGCTTAATGTTTATTATTTCAGGTTCTTCAATTCAAGGCAGTATAAAACTGGAAAACCAAATCCAGGTAATGTAATTTAATTTCAGAATTAGAACAATTATTATATCTGATTGAACAACAAGGATTCTGTCCACGTAAAATGACTAAGTTTCTGTTTTTCTTTCTTTGTGATTATGTAAATGAAAATTGTTTGGGGAAGTACTTCCTCTCATTATCCCAACCACAAATAAAATCCATATACATGATTACCAAAAAGAAAATGCCAAAATCCTGTCTGTTCATTTGAGGATGTCACAATGACCTATCAGTTAACTGTACAGTGTGAAACCTCAGTATCTATATTTTTCTTGCATGCCATTCCAGTCTTATATTAAGAAAAAGTCGTCTGACTGTGGAGAATGAGGTTTTAGTGAGTTGATCTATAGCTACTATAGTTGCTATATAGCTACTTGTTCTCCTTTACCTATAACTGTATAACTATTTACCTATGACTAACTCAGGAAACAAAGATGCCCATGGAAAGACACATGGTTTTAGTTCTTGTAATGTCTGATTCATTTAATATTTCATTTCCATGCTGTCTTGACCTATTTTTATTTTGCATCTGTTTTTGAATAGCAACTGCAACTTCCACACTGGAGAACACACTCCAGTCATAACTGCACTCTTGAGTTTGTTGGGCAGAGACCTAAAACGTGGATAGTGATGGGTAATAATCCTGACCACAATGAAAAATTCACAGAAGAGTCCTGTATATGGGATAGCAACCCTGCAAGTCCCTGCACTTAGGGAACAGTAAACCAGACAAAAACCTGCCTGAAAGGCTGCAGCTGAAGCAGCTTTCAGCATTGTGTCCTTGACTAGGAAACATGCTTCTCCAAAAAGTCTCTGTTTTTCTTAAAAGAGAAAGTCTTATTGTCTCCATGATCTTACTTCTCTCTGTCTATATGCACCATGAAAACGCTTTGGGCTTTTCCAGTCTTCCAAAAGGCTATTATCACACCAGCCTGAATCATAGAACAGCTTTCGTTGGAAGGGACATTAAAGCCAACCCAGTTCCATCCCCCTGCCATGGGCAGGGACACCTCCCACCAGACGAGGCTGCCAAAAGCTCCATCTGGCCTGGCCTTGAGCACCTCCAGGGATGGGGCATCCACAGTTTCTTTGGGCAGTCTGTGCCAGTGCCTCACCACCCTCTAAGTGAAGAATTTCCTCCTAACATATAATCTGAATTTACTCTCTTTTAGTTTAAAGCCATTACTTCTTGTACTATCCTTATCTGTCTGAGTAAAAAGTTGCTCTCCATCTTTTTTATAAGTCCTCCTTAAGCACTGAAATACTGCAATGAGGTCTCCCTGGAGCCTCCTCCTCTTCAAGCTGAACATCCCCAGCTCTTTCAGCCTTTCTTCATAGGAGAGGTGCTCCAGCCCTCTGAACATCCTTTGTGGTCTCCTCTGGACCCTTTCTAACAGATCCACATCTTTCCTTGTGCTGGGGACCCCAAGGCTAGATGCAGCACTCCAAGTGGGGCCTCACAAGGGCAGAGCAGAGGGGGACAATCCCCTCCCTCGCCCTGCTGGCCACTCCTCAGTTGATGCAGCCCAGGATGCAGTTGGCCATCGGGGCTCCAATTGCTCACTTCTGGATCATGTGGAGCTTTTTGTCCACCAGATCCCCCAAGTCTTTCTCTGAATGAATTCTCCCAGTTTGTGCTCGTGTCTTGGATTGCCCCAAACCAGGTGCAGCACCGTCCACTTGACCTTGTTGAACTTCATTAGGTTCACATGGGCACACTTCACAAGCTTGTCCAGGTAGTAGTGATCTTGGGTAATGCATTAAATTAGCACTTACAGATCTAGATGACCCATATGACATGCCTTACTATTCCAAGAGGCAAATAATTCCCTTATATTTCTCTTCTCCCCCCCACCCCTTTTTTTTTTTTGAGGGGGGGATGGTGTGTTAGGGCAGCTACTATCTCTCATTGTCTTCACTATGTCTAGCACAGGAAGTATAATTTCAGATGAAGCCTCTAGATGCTGCTATAATAATAAAAAAAAATCCTCACACATAGTATCTTGTTCAATACGGTGATTTCCAGTAAGTGTGCCTCACTAGTATGAAGTAAGAGCTTATGACAGAAACCAATTATTAAATATCAAAACAGAAAAAACAATATTAAAGATTTATATTGTCAATATTTTTGCAGAAAATTAGAGCTAAAGAATAGACCTGACAGTCAATCAGAAGTTATTATATTCTGGTCTTTTTTTTTTTTTAAAACAAAGAACTCTGAGAATTTTTTATTGATAAATCCAATAAAGTCCTTTCCTTGTAAGTTATTCAAAAGCTGTGCAAAAGCCAAAAGCCATGAGACTTTAATTAAAGCTGAAAAAAAAGTTTTGTTTCTTTCAAGAGACAAAAAAAAAAAAAAAAAACAGTAAAGCAATAAAGGTACCTGTTTTGCTCAGAGCTCAATACATCTTTTCCCCCTAAATAGTTTCTTCCCTTGGAGTAGCCTCCAAGTCAAGACAACAAATATTTGAAATGTTTGTGGCTTAACTGTCGCTAAGCGAGTGTTGACTCAAAAAGCGAGTCAACGAACTTCAGTGTCAGGACTTCAGCCTACCAAACAGCTCAGGTTTTGCAATTTTCGATACTCATTGATAATAAGATGCTGAAAGTCTCAGTGGTGTCTTGTACATGACAAAAAGACCCCAGATCATCAATTACAGAATTTTAAGGTAGCAGCTGTGAGACTTGTGAGAAACAAGCAAGCAAGCAGAAAAACTAAAAACTTTCTTTCTCAGTCATGCACTTTCTCTCCACTTGCTTGCTTCTCTTTCCCGCTAGCTTTCTTCTGTTCTCACTCTCTCCTTCCTCTCCCTTTCTCACATTCTCTCATTCTCTCTTGGCCTCCCTCTTTCTTGCATGCTCTTGCCCTCTTACTTTCTCACACACCCTCTCCTTGCCCTCCCTGTTCTCACTCTCTTGCTTTTGTTTGTTCTCTCCTGCTTGCTCTGTTTCTCTCTCCTGCATTCACTTTTGCTTGCATCCTCTTTCTCCTCCTTCCATGCACTTGCTCATTTTCTCACTTGCCTCCCTCTTTCCTCCTCTCTTCTCCTTTTCCCCATCTCTCTCAGCTTCCCTCTTTCTCCTCCTCCCCTCCTTCTCCCCTTCTCACACTCTCGCTTGCTTGCTTGCTCTCTCCCCTTTTAAGCATTCTCCCATTCCTTCCTTTCCTCTTTCTTCTTCTCTCTCTTCTTGTCTTGCACATCTCTCCTTCTCCCCCTCTCCCTCTTCCCCTCTCTTTTTCTTTTTTCCCAAAGAAGCAGAATTCAACAATTAGCATAACACTTGTTAACAAGCAACCACCAGTGTCTCATGATGTTTCACTCAAGACATGTTTTAACAAAATTTAAGTTGGTCTATGCAGAGAGCTGGATTCCAGCCTCTTTTAGTTTCTCTTCTGAAAATCCAGAATCCCTTTAGTTTTAAAGTGCCAGCTGAAGCACTCTCAGGTTCATCTCTACATAAATCTGAACTATTGCTTCCCCTTTTGTGAGAGAAAAGGATGAAAAACATCTTCAAATAAAACCTTGATTGCAGCTCACCCATACAGGAAAGCTATAAATGGAATCAATCAAGCTTCAATTGCCTTCTAAAAAATAACAAATAAAAAAAAAAAAAAAAGGGAGAACCACCAAAAAAAAAAGATCTAAGTCCAGACTTCTTGATTTATTTATGCTTTCTGTCTCGGCCAACACTAGGGCAAGTCCCATAAACCAGGGTACTCAGAATATACAAAGAGGCGGCAATAGCTATTAAAAAGACACATTTTTAGAAGAGTGATTCAAGTACATTCAAGTACAATCAATCAGAAACACACATTACATGCAGTCCTTATCTGAGGCACTTTCTGTGGAACTGTTTTTTACCAAATTATTAGTCTCCTTTGTATAGAGATAAGGTCTGAGAAAACATCTCCCTTCCTTTATCAGTAAGGATGAATGCATTTAGGACACAGGCTAAACATGGATCACTCGAGGTATGTTTGCCTGTTTGTTTTCCTTTACACAAAGTTTGACATCAGGAATGACAGTTATCAAAACAACTCTTGCCAGTTTTGGTTGAACCAGCGTGGAAGCAAGGCTCTCCTCTCACAGTTTCTATTTCATCGCAATTTCATAGTGAAGATGAGGGACATTTAAATACAGTTCAGACAGACACAAACACTGGTTCTAAAAAACAGTAATGGCTGAACTTTGTTCACAAAAGTACTCAGAAATTTAAAAGTTTACCTTGCTAGTACTCACTGAAATAATCCAAGCTTTTTACATGAAATGTAATGGAAGAAGAGGGAAAGGAAGAAATTCTGTCTTCATTTACAAAATGGCAAATGTATGGTCATTGTTTTGAATTTAATATAACTATATAAATATTTATTTTTCTGTTGAAGGTACACTAATTCTAAAGATATGTTTTGTTTGTTTGTTTGTTTTTCAATAAGAACAAACATTTTGGAAATAAGTTTCATTTGCTAGAAAACTTAGCTTAGAAAACTGAATATCTGATTCTCTTTCCGCTTATCTTTTAAGTACTTCCAACATATCTAGATTACTTCTTGTCTTCTACAATATGTGACTTCTTTCTGATTCAAATACTTGTATTAAAAGAACAAGCATATGAGCGTTTAGACATTAAGAAGTGTTTCTCTTGGGAATGTATTTTGCAAACAGCCAGCAGCAGATCTCCAGGACGGAATGGTATTCAAGCTGACAAAAATAGTCAATAATTTTGAACTGCCTAGACCCACCAAAATTGCACAAGAAACTGTAAGAAATTCCCAAGTCACGTTCATCTCTCTCCTGAAGCCCACCTGAACAGCAACAGCTACCTAAGTCGAAGAAGGGACTAGAATCGTCTAATATACTCCTACAGTCCTATATAACCATGCAGCCTCTCACTGGCTTCATCCATTTCCTTTTCCTTCATATTTAACAACTCGTTATACCACACAGATATATATACACCCAGTGAGTATATAGCTAATACTGTAGATGAAAAGTTCAGACAAACCAGATAGGCCACAACTAACCTAAGTTATTAACTCTTAATAAAATACCTTTACAATGTCTCGAATACACTCGCTGCTATAATTTGTCATATCACAACTTCTGCTAAACTCTTCAATCCCAAACCTGATATCATCCAAAGGCCAGGCCTGCTGGCTGCATGTTCCCTGGAGCCAGGAGCACTCCAAGCAGTTCATTAGGGACCCAGAACCACTAATGACAGTAGTCATCAAACAACAACAACAACAAAATCTCTGAGAAGAAGAGTGCATCTCCTACAATAGTCTCAGCTAAGCCTCCTCAAAGGAAGGCAGAACATAAATTGTATTCTCTGAGATCTATCCCAATTCTTCACCGTGGGAAGCAAGCCACTGCTGACCTTTAAGTACATAATGTATATAATAAACCCACCATGGAAATTGAAAGAAACACCATATAAAATTGTTTTCCTTTCTGTTCAGACTCTAGTAAATATATAAATAATATTTTTAAAGCTCAGAGCAGTTTCACAGCAGGTACATCTTCTCTAATAAGGTAGCTTCTTTTTATCTGCATGTTCTTAAGTGTCCCCCAGATGGTAACATCTGAATCAGAATACTCACTTATAGTGTCAGCCTGACATTTTCACTAGTGTTTCTAAGGATATTTAGTAATAATAACTCACATGTGCTGTAAAAAGCCTTATCTCACAAATGTAGTGAAGTCTCACAGGCCTTCCTCTTCTATGGAGGGAGAAGTTACACACAAAGACAATTAATAAAATGCCCACAGTCATATAAAAGGCTGATTCAGAAACAAAAGGTAAGATTCCCGATTTTAGGATTGTACTTGGAACTCTAGCCAGTATATCTCAATACAGTTTAGCATTCTTAATTACAATGACCCAGCTAGATCATGACAAGCCTTTAAACAGAAATATGGCCTAAATCCTACATTTTTGTTGTTCTAATTTACTCCCTTCCTCCTGGCTGGTGATGTCTCCTTTTGAAGATACAATATTTCTTTATTACAAAAATATTTTTCAAAGCTTTACACATCAAACTCCTGTTTCAATTAGAAAAAAAAAAAAAATTGTTTAGTTTCTAACATAGATTTAATGACACAAGGAAAAATGTGCCCAGAAATAATTACATGGACGAGTCATATATTAGCAGTCATGCCAACTCTCAGGGTACACTACAAAAACAAATACAGTTACACAGGGAAAGGTATGATTACACCATGTGAGTGCTGAATTTTCAACTAAATTTTTTTGCATCTACACTCAGCAACACCAAAATGAACTAACTAACCTCCTATGTAATCAGTCATCATCAGTGCTTTCATTCTGGATTTTTATATGGAATGAGTTAACCATGTGTTTTTGTTGTTGTTGTTGTTGTTTGTTTGTTTGTTTTGTTTGTTTGTTTTTAAACACAGGTGCCTAAAATTATGCCCCTCAGTCCACAGGTTCTAACTGATTTGACTTGCAGAGCTATTAAACTCCTACTAGTCTCATCAACTTGTCTGTTAGCGCTGAGAATGAAGCTGACTTTTCAAAGGAATTAGGTAGGCATGCTGGGAATAACATCCCAGTGTATAAATTATTGCCACCAATGGCAATTTAAGATTAAAATCTGCAAAACTGTCATGTCAGAACTATTCATTTTAATATAGTATTATTTAAGAGATGGAAGGGATGCGTCTAAAGTAGATAAAAATAAATTAATACACAGTTCTAAAATAACTCCTTATCCCTATCATGGGCCATTTTTATGCTTTTTAAAGGATAAGAACAAAACAAAGAGGATCTAAGTGTTCCTCTTTGGATAAGGATGCCTACCTCTTTTACAGAAGGAGACACTATTTGTAAGGGAATTTCTCGTGTTCTTGCTCAGAGATGGGCCCACAGTGTGCAGAGATGGGTTGTTTCTAAGGCAGCACCGTCACTCAGGATGGAGGGCCTTTCTCAATTAGTAAGAACATACCAGGTGATTTAAAGAGTCAATGATTTTTCCATCTAGACTGTGCTGCCTAGAAGTGAAGAATGGCATGTCACTGAAAAAATACAGTTTTTCATAAAGCCAACGTAATCAGTTTCATAGTTGACACTATTTCAATGTATTTTATTTTATAGACTTTATTGCTTTTTTTCCTTTGCAACAAATCTTAAAAAACAAGGTTCGCAAGAGAGATATGATAAGGGCTTGGGGTTAGTAGAGTTTAAGAAACACTCTGGGAGAATGAGATGATGCTTGACAAGAAAGTTTAGGTATATCACTGGAGTAGGGGAAAGCTCCCAAGTAGCCCCAAGTAGTATACAAGCCTGGGGTAAGCAAATGCACACACATCTACCCAGTAGCCAGTGGCAATCCTCTTTATTACTATCAGAAAAACAGTAATCCCAGCAAGTCCCCAGCTCTCCCTTAGACAGTCTCTGTCAAGGTTGTGCTCACAAACCCTGGGACCATACATGTTAGAAAGCTGAGACTGGAACAAGCCATACGAGCACTGGCAGTTTTCTTGCATGCTCTCTGTCCTTTTCTTTTTTTCCCCACAACTTCATATTCTTGGTCTCAATAGAGTCTCTGTTGTTTAACTGAAATCAACATCCAATGAAAACTGTAATTTTCTGTTTTTAAATATTTATAAATTCATTCCGTAAACATGATGTATTTTTCAGCTTAACATGATATCATCACATTCTAATTTAAAGCTGGAAAGAGCTATAAAAACCACAAAGAACGCATTGCTGGGGTATGAATATTTAATAGTAATGAACTCCAAAAATGGACTTAACTATTGAACTATTTAAATGGATCTCCTGAACAGTACAACATGTAGGAACATATTAGATTTGATATTCCACTTAGCGATACATCACTTGGAGATAAATACACAAGGCTTTCAGCTGACTAACTTAGCAAAATGTAAGAAGATGTCAATTCTAGCATTTTTTTATTTCTAGCATATTTTATTTTTATATAAAAATACCCTTATTATCACTAAGGTCTCCTTGTTTCACAGTGTTAATATGAAGTAATAAATCCAGAAACACACCAACTCATGTCTCCTGCTACTGAAAGCCAATATACAGGCTAAGCAGAAATATATACAACAGTAACTTAATATAAGTCATTGGGCTGATAAGAAACACTCAGTTCCTTTGGAAGCACCAGGCTTCAATCCCGGTATATGTGAGATTGCAAAGTACTGGATCCTCCTCATTGCATTTTATTAGCTCAAGTTCACAGGAATCAGGGCACATGCAGCTTTCAGCTTCAAGGGATAATCTGCAGATGAAGACTTTACATGAGGACTCAGTCAAGCAGGCCATTAACAATGTCAGATGCGTCATGTCATATACTTCATCATCACAGTGCTCTCCTATTTTTTCTGCAATAACAGGCAAGAGAATCATCATAATGGCTTACACCAAACATTGACTTCATCCAGATTCTGTTTTCAGAAGTCATTGTCCTACTACTGGCCAAGTATTGTTAACACATCTGAATTTTTGGAATAAGCTCAAACACCATCACAAACTAGGGCCCACTGACAAGAAAATGTCAGCAGACTGACTGAAAGTTCTTCAGGGCTTCACTTGAAATGAAGCTCTACTTCCAATGTGTGGACTCTTAAAAAAAAAATAAAAAAATGCAGGTTGTGTTTACACTCTGCCTTGACCCTAAGTATGAGTAGATTGCTTTCCTATAGCCCTGTGTAATCCCTGTGACATCCTGTTGATCAAGAGTTGATCACTAGAAAGAGGAAAACTAGCAAAATCATGCTTACTATGAATAAGTGACAGAAGTCAAGATACCAACTAAGAAATTAATAATTAATTTTCGTTGTTAGATTTGTGTTGCTTCTTGCTCAGAACAAAATCAGCTTTATTTATTTTTTTTTTTACCCCAAATTCCTTATAAATCATTGGAAGCATTTATAGTTCTACTTGCAGAAAACTTCACAGCGCCTGTCCTAGAGACTCGGTTTGTTGCTTTCTACTCTCCAGCATGTGAAGCCAGAACTGATGTTGGCCTGATGCTGGAATTCTTGAACAAGGTGTAACCCCATGAGCTGAGCGGGATTGTCACGGCATCTTGGTGTGTGTGTATACATCTCTCCCTACATACATATATATATACACAGAGAGAGAGAGATGTAGGGAGATAGAGATATATATGTAGGGAGAAATGTAGATATAGGTAAATATAGCATGTGATAGAGTAAGAGATGAAAAACGTCTATACATACATATATACACAAACATGTATATGTATTACAAAATACTATTTTTTTTTTTACTACCAACGTATATATACACTACCAATTTACTACCAATGTATATAATAATATATATATATATTTTTACTACCAATGTCTTTCTTGTATTACAAAAGGCTTTTCTAATTTCAAGTGACCTGTTTTAGTCTGATAACAGAAAAATCTCTGCTATCTTCATATTACTTTAGAAAGTGAAGATTGCTACTATTACTGAAATATTTTAAAAGCTATTGGAATCCTAATTGCTCTGAGTAACTTTTGATAAAATATCCTGATTTTTTTCTTCTGTGTGATTATGAATCATCATGACATTTTAGATATTTATTTTGTATCTCTCCCTAACAAAAAAAAAAAAAAAAAAAAATTGCAATGGCTATAGTTGGATGTATCTATAATATAAGGACAAAGTCTACAAGTGTTTATAAATACCTCCAAAGCAAGTTCAAAGAACCTGTGAAACTGAGAAATAAAATCAGAAATATTGCAGTGTGAAAAAAAATCACCAAGCAATGACCCTAATGCTGCTTTGTAGTGTCATAAAACAATAAAACGGTGTTTAGACTAGCTCCTGTTAATGTTTCCAGGCCCAGATTAGAATAAATCTAATGTAAAGTTTCTTTCTTTTTTTTTTTTTTTTTAAAAGAAAGAAAGAATAAATTATATTTAGAATAGAATTTACTCTTAAAGAGAATTTATTCTAATGACAAAACCTGTTTCCACAACAAGAGTTCATCTCATCCAGATTTTCTGAAGATAAATGTGGATATTTGGTACATACTATGATCCATCAAATAGCAGCAGCTTATGCAGGATACTGCCATGCCCTGGATGCACTGACCACCTTCTCACACCGTTCAAAACCTGCATTTGAAATGGCCTTCCGTGAAAAACTGCAGTAATGCTTTCAGAACACTGCAGAGCTATGAAATGTGGCTTTAGAAAAGAACCAGAGGAATTCTGCCTAAGGAGTACCCTAATACTTGATAAAACCTACTCTTCCTTGGGTTGTAACTAGAATTTGGCTGTGAGTTTATTAGCTCAATGCCTTTGGGAGACAGACATATGGTGAGTTTTTCCTGCATCTAGTTGGCATCCTGACATGAAATCGTTCTAGAGGCATTCCCCTGTGGCTTCTCAGAACCAGCTACCTAGGATCCCCAAGATGATTACCCTGTCTCTGAACTTCACTGCTAGACAAAATTAACTTTAGTCATTTACCAACTCACAGCAACACGGAGCACAAGCCTTGAATTTTACTAGCTACAGTGAAACTGCATTCAGTCCTCCAGCTATTTTAAAGTAAATCAGTTATGAAGGAGAATGACTGGAAATTAAATCCAACTACAAATCCAGGAGCACCACAAGAAAAGCCTTTATATTCTATTTAAAGTTGTGATAACCAGGTTGCTTCATTGTGGCCAGTGTTTTTAGCACATAGGGGAGAAGAAGCACAAAGGCCAATACTGACTATGTAAAAGAGAGGAAGGTGGTTCAAGGGGTCTCATTCTCATTCTATGGGGATGTGCCAGGGGTTGCTCAGAAAAGGCTCAGGAACAATACATCAGTTTTTACAAAGGCACGGGCTGGTCTGAAAGAGAGCAAAGAGCATGTCCAGAAGGACTCTCTAGTCTGTCACATACTGTTTGAATGTGTTTTTAAGAAGCCTGGATGCACAATTCTGACAACAGCTTCAGGGAAGCAACTTCACCAAGACATGCAAGTAAGATGCGTCTTAACCTCAAGTGCTACATCGTGATAACTGTAATAGCAAATGGTGCTATATGGTCATTGACTTTTACCTAGGTAATGCCTGTGAATTGAACTCTTCAAGCTGTAAGCAACCGTAAAAAGTTTGCAAAGCTCAAGGGAAATGCCACTGATAGTCCTCTGCTGCATTTACAGATGAACTCCTGAAAGAAACGCCTTTCCCACTGAATTCCACTTGTGTTATGGAGCCATTTTCCTTCCAAGGCTGGTTGAAAGATCATCGCAGAGAAATAAAACAGAAGCAATCTTTGAGTATCTTTGGAGATAACTTCGAAACAGAGGTAGGTGGTTTAATTTCTATGAAAGAGATTTTTAAAGATACATATAATAGGTGTCTCATATTTGGAGTGAACGAATCCAGGCCTTGCAACCCTATCTGCTGAGAAAATCATGCACCCTTAAAAAAGCAATTCAGTCGTAGCCTGCCCTGCCCCTTGGAAATGCCCACCTTTGGCCATTGATCCAACGCACCTAGGGGAGGGGACTCCTGTCTCAGATACTTCTATTTGCAGAATCAACCTGAACCTTATTTCCACTCACTTCCTTTAAGATTAAAACAGCTCCCCCGCCCCCTTATTTCCCACATCAGAAATACCAGCAAGATGCTATCACTGCTCACTAGCGCGTTCAGCTTCCATATATGTTTGTACAGCACTCTTGGTGCCAAATCTAATTCAAATGTGTAAATACACTTTTTTTTTTTTCCTTCTTAATCCACATAAAATGGAAACAAAGACCTGGACAGCCCCAGAGAGCCTGGGCCATGCTAGAGCACTGCACTTCTCAGCCTTGTCAAACACAGTCCAGCTTGAGTGTAAATGAAGCTGTTACCATGTGATGTCTGTGCTGCATGTGCGATGGTTTACAAAAGATATTTTCTCCCTGGGTTACTTGGAGTCATATTCTGAAGAATCCAATACGTTCGACAGCAGAGTGACAGAGAGCGTGGGACTGTCAGAAAGAACACAAAAAGGGCAGATAATGAGAAAAATAAGGTCTGGTCTACAGCCTTTTTAATGTTAATGGAAGTATCTTTTTGACTTCAACATACTCTTGACAGGGGCCCGAGTTCATGAGGAGGAAGCGCCTGTTCCAAGAACAGAAGCAGGAAGGATATAGATGCAAAGCAGAGAGTGGGAGGAGGCAGAAGGAGTAGATAAGTGAGGATGCAGAAGAGCATAAGGAGTGGCAGGTGTGATCAGTTCCCTTTTTATCAGTAGGAATCAATATGAGAATACCAAACGTAATGTGAATTTTAATGTCTGTAAAAATAATGTCATCCTCCATGAACATTTTTCTTTAAAAATAGAATGTTTAAATGCTGTAGAAAGATGAATGTGTACACTTCAGTCACTGGGATGAATCCATTACTTTTCTTTCCTTTTTTTTCTAGGTTATAGCTTATGGACCAGGAATAACTGAAAAAAGTAAAAGTAATTCAGATATCTGGATATGGCAGCTGGTATGTGACAATTCACACATATTAACCCATGAATTCACATTTCAGAGCAAACTGCACAGTTGTAAAGCCTCTTACTACAAACAACAAAAATTAATGATTACCTTCCTTCTCACAGAAGCCATCGACAGGAATCATCGTTTGGCTTTAAACTATCATGAAAAAAAAACCCTGTAAACAACTGCCACCATAAAAATAATCCCTCTTTTCCCTCATCTTGTATGTTGCGAACAGAACTACTGCCATCCTCTATCAGTTCTAGATGGGGATTTTGATTCCTGCTAGGGAGTACCTTGCAAATACATCAGAATGCCTCTGGGTGATAAAAACCATCACCTATTAGTTCTTGCTTCGAAGTTTTTGTCCTCATACTGAACTCCAGCTGGAACTAGGTAGACAAAGCTAATAAAAATCCAGAAACATTTTTATGCTAAATCACAGCAGTAGTTGATCCAGATGCCCATCTTTCTCCTGGCTTCAAAGAAACTCTTGCAGCCCAAGGGAAAAACAGCAGAGAAAAGCTGGTTTCCCTTTACACAAGGGAAACTATCTCGTAAGGCAGGTATTTCTATCAGTTCCTGTTCTGTTGAAATTCACAGGGACTATCAAATACTAATTAAAGACATAATATTCTTGAAAGACACTTGTTTACACTGCAGCTCACTGCAGCCTGTGCAATCAAGACCTTGCTGCTGGCAGGAATCTGGTTCCTCTGCTTGACAAGATAATGATGAGTCTGTTCCAGTGTAGACAGATGCCTATTAGTGATTTCTGTCAGCTCCCTGCTGACTTGTGAACTTCTTTTCAAGACTTAGAAAGGTATTAGGAATCAGGAAAGTAGAAGAGGAGCTTGAAGTACTCCAGCAGGTTATCCCTGTGAGTTTCCAGATAGTTGTACCAACTTGCAGGATGCTCGGTTAGATTGGTAGCAGCACATCCCTAAGGCATCAGGCAATAGGTTGCTGCTTTATGATGAGGAACAACAAACCATGAAGCATGTTTTTATTGATGCTAATAGCGTCAGATGGGGAAGATCAGCTGAATATTTAGCTAGGCCTTGTAAAACAGTGTTTTGTTTGAAGTGCTCTTTCAGTAGGAAAGATTTCCATACTTACCTGCAGCATTTTCTTTCTGCTGGTGATAAGCCATGGAAAACTAAAAGCTGTCCGTCTCTTCTTTCCCTTCAGGAGGGTGCATCTACAGTTACTATGGATGGTAAAACCCTGACTCTAACTGCTGGTGACAGCCTACTTGTCCGTGCCCCATCTTTGTGAGTAGAGATGAGCGATTCAACAGCATGATTTCCCAGACTCCAACAATATAAATTCTGTCTATTTGGTCCATATCAAGTTGGGCATCAGCTGGTGCAGAAGCATAGCCTCTGTGATTGCAGGATTTGCAATATTACTCCTTAGGGCAGAAGTGTCTTTTGGAGGAAACAAAGCCAGGCATTCATTCTAGCTCACCTTGTACGATTAAGCTGTGGAAAATAAAAGATAAACACCAAGAAAAGGCAGCACACAAAAGACCATGCATAAAGGTAGATGGCAAGAATACTAATACTAAATGGCAACAGCAAATCCTCTAAACTTCAGATAAGTCTTAATCAACATCAATACAGTGAGATTTGGGTGCCAGACCAAGAGCACAGTTCTCTTCCTGGAGTAGGATGCATAAGGCTGTTTCACAATCATGGTACACATAATATTTGTAAAAAGAAAAACTGGTGAAAATAGTTTCCAGAAGGAATGGAAAGGGGAAGTATTTGCCAACTCTTGTGAAAAGTGGCATAGGTCAATAAAGTACCCATCGTGAAGGATTACATACACCCACTGGTAATACAATGCAGCAAACTATAGGCAGATGATTACAAATGACCTTCTTTCCTACAGAGAAAAAACAAACAAACAAACAAAAAAAAAGTAATAAGTAGTAATGATGATGTTTGCTAATCACTAACTAACACCAGAAGCTGTTACTGAAAGACCTGAAACGGCCCAGCTGCACAGAACTGTTCTCTGCACCTGTGATTCCAACAAGTACCTCCTCCCCTCCTCCCTCCACCATTGTGTCCACCGCTTCTATGAAATCACTTCTCTTAAATTAATTCCCAGTCCTGCAGTCAATCAATGAGACTGTTTACAAAATCCTGGCATGATGCACGTGTAGAGATCTGCCAGCACAGATCATATTGGATTAAGGCATTTATCAGACCTGTACAGCAGGCACATATTATTGTACGTTTCACTGCTGTACACTGATACTGATCTCTGGTCATCTCTGAAACTGGCATAAACACCTAATACAAAGGTGATGACCACAAAGCAAAAATACTCCTGAATTCTTAGATGCTTATATTGTTAAAATAATATCTGTGTTTAAATCCTTACATCACTGAGATCAGAATTTCCCCTTGCTACATCCATAAGAAGAGAGATGTTCTTCCCCACTGTGTCATGATGTTTGGTTTATATGGATGATTACAAAGAGCTGTTCTGAAAAATATAGCAAGATATACCAATATAGAAATAGAACAAATGTAGTCAGAAGAGAACCTGTTTGCAATTCCTCTATTTTTCAGCAGCATCAAGGTATTTAGTTGTTCGGTTTGGTAGTTGGTTTGTCCTCCCCACCTCCCCTATGTGGGTATTCAATCATCTCTCTTTCTATTTTTCCAGGTACTTCTGGAAAAGAGAAGAAGAATGTGTTGCTCTTTACATTGCTCAGGATCCAAAACGCAAGCAGCCTTATACCTAGTTTCTGTATCAGTTGACATTGATAAGAAAAATTTTAACCTACTTATGTCATCTTAATAAATTTATAGTCAGAACTCCTGTAAATCTGAACAGTCTAACATAATAATTACACTGGAATCAAGTGCTATGCCCCATTATAACTTTTTTTTCCCCAAGTAGTTAATGTTTCAGCAAAATCTACAACCTGTAATTTTGTTAAAAATGAGACTTTATTACATGAAAGCAAATGAAAACAGATCCATGAAGTAGGATTAGCTACATAGTAATATAAATGATAGTATCTGGAATAAATTGTAAGCTTTTCAAGTGCAAGTGTGCTCTGTGAGGTAAAGAGAGGGAGATAGGACAGATATTGTTTTGCCTATTTACTTACATTCTTCATTTCTTTGCCTCAGTTTTGCCATTAATGATAAATTGGGTATGTGAGTTATCAAGCCCACAGCACACGAACTTTTATTTGCAATACTTTACAGATGTTCTGAGATCTTTGGATTAAAAGCCCTTTAAAAAAAAAAAAAAAAAGGGAGGGGGAGGGATATTACAAACTTTTTCTGCTCCACTACTTGAGGATCTCAAGTAGATCACAAGGACTTTCTCCTTGTGAAAAGTGGAAGGTGTGTTAGTAAAAGTGGAAGCAGTAGCAGCAGTAACATCACACATTACTTAGATCATCACTGTACTTGCTTCAGGTAACTTGTTAGCAGGTTATCAAATCTTGGTACTGCATTACCAATCACAGCTGATAGTAACATGCCGGACATACCATGTGGGATGCTGCCTATGCACCACACTATCATCATGGCATCTCAGTCCTGGATTTCCAGCTGTAGAAGTCTTTATTTAAAATAGCCTAAAACATGTGGGTTTTGTTTGTTTTTAAAAAACATGTTGCACTTTACATTATTAAACATTTAACTAATTTGTTTTCTGATGTTGAGCTTTGTCAATTACATGCTTGAAAAAGCAGGAAGTTACCATTTCTTGATTCTTGTAATAACTAATGAAAGTTCAGAAAATATTTATTTAATATATCTATCACCTACAAAGCTCAGTAAACTGAAATGCTGTATGTGTTTTATGCAAGTGTTAGTATTTTTGGTGAGAAAAACTGAGATATGTTGGCCTTAATTTATAATATATTTAGGTTCACTAGCTTTTCTAGTAAAGCATACAGCAGAATTTTGCTACGTTCTCCTAATAACAGAGGATCTAATTTGAGAACCTGAGCCCTGTCCTTAAGGCTATTATGGATGTTACCTACAACAGACAAGTGTCCCTTGAATGAGGGAGTAATTTATCTGATTACCTTTGGTATTGACAGGCGTGTCTGCCTGCAGGATTGCCTGCTCCCCAAGTGAACATCTACAGCAGAAGAATCTAGGGTATCAGAGTGTTGTATTTTCAGTTTACCAGTTTGGAGGTAACTACTGCAGTGCTAGTTCTGGTTTTACTTCATATCACATAAATGTTTGTATTTCACACAACGGTAATTTGATAAAATACAGTAGCATGTAGGACGATCTGCAGCAGCTCTTCACACATTCAGAGACACTGTGAGCCATGGAAATTTCAGAATGCACATTTAAGCACCTCTAGATTACAGATAACTTTTCACCTTTAAAGACTTCAGGGTTTAGAATTAAGGCTCCACTCAAACATATTCTTCTCTTTCTAAATAAGTTGCACCTGCTGCTTGATTTAGGCACCCATTTTCAATCTGAATCATACAGATACTGTGTCACCTCACATTTAATAAACTTCTCTGTTATTGCATTTTGGTAGGCTTATGTTGACCTTATTAGTGCATGCTTACCTTGACAGTCCATCTATTGCCCGTGGTTTCTCCAAGACTCAAAAGTAATGCCTTTATACAAATATTCATTCTAAACAATATTACAATAAAACCTACACAGATGAGAGAAGACATACCTGCACTACTTCCTTCAACACACTCAAAACTGCCTAGAATCACAAGCCAGAGCTGACCTGAAAGCTTAGAAGCACACACAAAGGAGTCTGAAGCTACCTACAAGCATCCATAGTTACCCAAGCCTCTGTTTCACCTAGACTGGAAGTCATCAGGAGTTCCCCCCCTCACTTAAAATGGGAAAGGGCAAATGGCCCAATACTACCAGTTGTGGGGCAGAGAGACTGTGACTGTTCAGTGCCTTTAAAATGTTCAAACCGAGTGAGAAAACTGGTAAATTTTGTAAAACCAAAGATGAATCACACCCTTTTAGCTACAGATATATTGTATTTTCTATTATTACAGCATTTAAATGCATATGAGTGATATAAACATTATGCCAGCATTTCAAATTGGGCAAGAGACCTCACCTTAGAGTCAGTTATAAATTAGCAACGTAGATCAAAAATACAGTAATTAGTGCCTCCAATTGCCAACTAAACTAGATAGGTCTGACCTCACAGTGTACTTTTATTCTTATTTTGAGCTAAGCTGAATTTTAAAAATAATTGAAAAAAGTTTTGATACTGTCTCCATATATTCTTCCTTATTAAGTGTTGAACTGTTGGACAATAACAAAAAACGTTGATTAGCATGGTCACATTATGTATCAACACCAGTAAAATCCAACACAACTTTATGCAAAACACAGGTAAACAGTGACCCTCACATATCATGCTGTAACATATCACAGAAATCAACAGCAGAGCTCAAGACTGTCCCATTGTTTCTAAAATTAGCAGAACAGTTAAGGCACAATAATGATCAGATGCCAACTACATTTCATGTTGCAATGAATAAATTGACAGCTTGCACAAGTCAAGTGATGAACTCTCCTTCCTCCACGCTTGCTTTATTTTTAGATCCTGCTTGTTCCGTTGAAGTAACAAACTACCAGAGGCAGAAAACCAGACTAGATAGATCAGTTAACTATCATGTGTGTTGTAGTAAACTTTTTCCTCAAAGCCACACAACATTTATTCATGCTTGTAAACTGATCTTCTCTAATTTTATGAAGATAATACTTTCATTCTGGTGTTAAAAGCATTCATGGTACTCTGATTTCAGATCTCGAACCACATTTATATTATAGAACAGATGCATATAAAACAACACGCCCACCATCATCGCATATAAGTAAAGGAAGAAAAAAAGCTTTTTGTTGTTTGTTTTACAAATTCCTACAAAAACAGTGTTTACGATGCAGATTTCAGTGAGTTGGGGATTCTTTTTATTTTTATTTTATTTTCAGTAAATGATTCAGAGTGCACTTTAATGAACACGTAAGTCTAATAAAGGTCATCACCTCCTGGTCTGTTTCTGATTGAAGACACACGTGGTTGTAGAGCTATTCTTCAGCATCGAACTATGCAGAATAACAGCTGGTTGGACCCCAATTAGAACAGTTGATTTTAAAGTAATAATGAAGAAGCAAAGTTAATATACAGTCTGCAGCTCAGAGTAAATATCTCAACCCACAAGTGCCAGCACTATCTGACACAAAACGATCTTATGGTGGATACAGCCAGTGATATCAGTGATTGTCCAGAAACTGTGGAAGTGCATAAGAACTCTCCCTTTTACCATTACTGAAATTTTTATTAATACTTGAAAGCTAGGGGGAAAACATACATCAAATCAACATACATGTATACCCAACAGTTCCTGTTAAGCACCTTAGCAGAAATAAACCCTGCTGTTAGGTAAATCAAACCCAAATGCATGCATTAGATTCACTTCTGCAGACAGCTCTCCTGTTCGGAGATCTGTGAATTGCATACAACTCCTTCCAAACTGATGTTACTTTAGGTTAAATATACCCAGATCTTTGCCCAGGTAATTCAATTAAGTTACATCAGAACCACGTGCTCAAAGATTTTAAAGTGCTCACCACTTTATATTTTTGAAGAGCTACTCAACAGGTGCACATACATGACCATTACATAGCTAAATAAAATCTTATGTCCCTAGTTTGGGAGATAAATTAGGCTGAAGTCAGGGCAAAATTATTTGGGTTCTACAAACATTTAAATGCCACCCTGCCATACTTTGTTCTGAGGGTGCAGCCACCTCCACTGAAAATCCACAGGGCTTGGTTTCTACTTTTTTCAAGACCTGAGCCAAGCTCATTCTCTTCTTGCAAATCACAGCCAGAGATCTATAACCTCATTTTACCCAAAAGTCTCAGGAAAAGGGCAATGTCACAAGAAGCCGCCCCAGAGACAGCTCCCATCTCTGTGCAGAGGTGGGAAGGCAAACACTCATCTTTGCTGTCTTGCAGGAACATCCACATCACAGGCCACACTGTTAGGGGCATCTCCATGCCTGCACTGTAAGAAAAAAAAAGCTCTGTGCTACTGTGGTGAAATAAATTGAGCCACACAGGCTTGCTCATACCCCAGTATTGCTAGTGAACTAGAGGATAATTCCTACTCCCCAAATGGAGTTACAGAAAACATTACTCTATAAAATAAAAGCTAGCACTGACAGAGAGCACATATCATTACAAAACCATTGTTTCAGTAACAATTATTTGCCTGAACACATTTGTGATCTGAGCTGCCTGTTAGAATCTTGGCATACATTACAAAATGAAGGTAAACAACACATTTTGACTTGGGAAAAATAATCAGCAGATTGTCAGACCACAAATAGATCAGCTTTGTTTACATCAATCTGAGAAAAATGTTAACAGTTACCGATGGCTTCTTGATACTGGTGACTAACAACCCACATGGTTCATACCCTATGTGCTTTATTAGTGAATGACAGACAAACATCAAATGCATCAGGCCCTGTACTGCATAATATCCTGTTATTCTCTTCAGAAGAAGAAGAATGGAAAATACTGAATGAAACAAGTAAAAGCTTGAAAACTCTGCCTTTTGTACGACACCGTGAAGTCTGAAAGACACATTAAAAAGGACAAGCACACGTACCTGAATGTTATGCAAAACCCATGCAAGCTCATTTCAGGACCACTCTCTCTCTTCATCCATGGCATGTAAGTGGAAGCAGAGAAAATGAGAACTTGCTAACACCTGGTGAGACCTGTAGGAGTCATAAACTGGCCAGCATTAGCTAGATTACAGCATAGCTGTAATCAAGAACCCCAACAGAAAAAAAAAAACAAGAACCTGCAGTGTGACATAAGAGAGTAACTGATGTTGAAAGTTTAGATAATTAAAAACACTGAATGATGCAGAAAGCATTGATTCAAAGTTCTTTTATGTAGTGGAAAGACACAGGACATAAAGCAAGAAAATTGAATGAGTCCCTTCCAGACGTTCTTTTGGTTTAGAGAGCACAGATCACACGCTCCAAGAAGAAACAATGACATTTAATAAATATGAAACCACAGGAAATGGAACTGCCATAGACATTTCAGAGAAAACATATTTAACTCTCTAGAACATATTTTTAATATTCATAAAATATTTTCAGCTACTAGAGTTCACTCAGTAAATCATAGTGATTTCCAGAAATATCACACACACTGCAGTGGCAAGATTTTATTTAATCCAAAAATCTACTAGATTAGCTGTATTTTTAAATCAAGACAGGAAATTATATGCTAGCATTAGAATCAGACAGCCTTATCCCATCAGACCTAGAGTTTAAAACAAAAATTAGCCAACTCTCTGGTTTCTATTTCCAAGACAAATTACAATATTAAACTGTCTAAAGCTATTTCTTCCATCTTCTAGATAAATCAGGCAATCTACACCCAATTCTTTATTGAAAGCAATTTGCCTCTACTTATATCTTTGCCGATTAAGGTGCAGCTGCCTTGATTTATGCCAGCATGTTAACAGAATCAGGCTGCTACACTATAATGTGTTGATTTTCTGTGTGCAAAATACTATTGCATAGCTTTATAGACTATATACATGTGTGTATGTGTACACACATATACAGACACAGAAACATATATACAAACACATATATATGCCTTCTGAGTATCTTCGTGCAGTAAAGAATTGTGAAATCTCATCTTGCCCATACTGGTGAAGTTTGTGCCAAGCATACTGCGTGTGCTTGTCATTTTATAAAACGACTAGCCAATTATTGTCAGCCAGATACAGATTGATACTAAAGGTCATTTTTATTTATGTCAGACACGGGATGTTTCAGAAGCTTTTATGGAGTAGCTACATCTGTGCTCTCTGTGGGTTGGATGCACTCCATACATGCTGCTGGAGGACAGAAAAAGAAGGAGATCGTACAGGAGGAAAGAACTATCCTGGTCTTCACTAGAAGCCAACCACATGAGATGCTCACCTAAACAAGCCTTTCCACAGGAACCTGTGGTGGTTTTACCGTGCTGGGCAGCTAAACCCCACAACCGCTTTCTCACTCCCCCTCCTTTAGATAAGGAGGGGGAGAAGTAAAGCAAAGAACAACTCACGGGTTGAGATAAGGATAATTTAATTAAAGGGAAATAATTATAATAATTAAATAAAGACTACCATGAACTAAACAATTTAACTAAGGGGAAATAAAAGGGAAAGGGGAAAAAGGGAGGAAAACAAACAAACAAAATAAATGAAAGCTATATGGAAGCGCAGAGGAAAGAAATTACTCTCTACTTCCCACAAATGAGCGATGATTGACCACGTCCTTGAAGCAAGGCCTCAACACACGCAGCCGGTGTTCGAGAGGAGGACCGACGTCTTCTCAACGAGAGCCCACCCCTCCCCTCTTCTTCCTGTTTCCACTAGCTGCCCTAGTGATGTTTCTCTCCTCACTTTTTTGCCCGCCCCCTAGGAGGGTTAGAGAAAGGCCCAATGCTGTTCCACTGCTGCTCAGCAGTAGACACAACACTGGTGTGATAACACTGCTGTTCCAGCTACAAGTACAGAGTACGGCACTGTATGGGCTGCTGCCGGGAAAGTTAACATTCCAGCCAGACCCAGTACAACCTCCACCCCTTACTCCATAACATTTGTGTCACACTCAGATCCCCATACTTTAGCATACAAGCGTTCTCATCATTATCCCTTGTCCTTTAACAGGACAAGGATTTAACAGGACAGGATTAATAGGCAGGTGTATCTTTTCATTCCATGGGTCTTTCTTGGAAAATGTTCATAAGAACTGTTGATGATTAGGTCTTCATCTGCCAAAGTGGCCACTCAAGGCAGGCGGAGTTGGATGTCTGGACACCAGCACCAGCTTAGCTCAAGTCCTTGTTGCACTGCCCGGCTCCTTGCAAAGTTGACCTGTCGTTGATCCTACAGCATCTTCCTACAACATATAACTTAGATTATAGATTAGTTTTCTCTCAATGTCAAATCTCCTTGAGGCACACACTTGATATCCCCATTCTTTTGCATGACCCACCAGGTATACCCTGGTCCTTGGGCGAAGACAATCCCACGAGTGGGTTTGCCTTTTCCCGAGGCAGGAGCAACCCACACTGCCTTCGCCATCCACCTTCCTATATGCACTACGGGAACCTTAGCTCCTTTCACAGTGTGTAGGGGTTTTGTTTCGGCAGGACCAGCACAGCTGTCAGACCCCCTGTTGTTAACTAGCCAAGTGGCTTCTGGTAGATTTGTGTCCCATTGTTTCCACGTCCCAGCACCTAATGCTTGTAACATAGTCTTTAACAGTCCATTGTACCTCTCAACCTTCCCAGAGGCTTGTGGGTGATAAGGGATGTGGTACACCCACTCAATACCATGCCTCTTTGCCCAGGAGGTAACAAGATTGTTTCGGAAATGACTCCCATTGTCAGACTCAATTCTCTCTGGTGTACCATGACGCCACAATACTTGTCTTTCCAGGCCCAAGATAGTGTTTCGGGCTGTGGCATGGTTTACAGGGTATGTTTCCAGCCACCCAGTAGTTGCTTCTACCATGGTGAGTATGTACCGTTTGCCTTGGCGAGTTTTTGGGAGTGGTCCGATATAGTCAATTTGCCAGGCCTCACCATATTGAAACCCTAACCATCTCCCCCTGTTCCAGGGAGATTTTACCTTCATGGCTTTCTTGATTGCAGCACAGGTCTCACACTCATGGGTAACCTGTGTGATGGCCTCAATGGTCAAGTCCACCCCTCGATCACGAGCCCATCTGTAAGTGGCATCTCTCCCCAGATGTCCTGATGTTTCATGGGCCCATCGAGCTACAAACAGCTCACCCTTACGTTCCCAGTCTAGGTCCACCTGAGCCACTTCAATTTTCGAAGCTCGATCCACTTCTTTGTTGTTCTGATGTTCTTCAGTAGTGCGACTCTTGGGCATGTGGGCATCTACATGACGTACTTTAACATCCAGGTTTTCTACCTGGGCAGCAATATCTTGCCACAGGGTAGCAGCCCAGATAGGCTTACCTCTGCGCTGCCAGTTGCTCTCTTTCCATTGCTGCAGCCACCCCCACAGAGCATTTGCCACCATCCATGAGTCAGTATAAAGATACAATACTGGCCAATTTTCTCTTTTGGCAATATCTAGGGCTAGTTGTATGGCTTTTACTTCTGCATACTGACTCGACTCACCTTCCCCTTCCATGGCTTCCACAACTCGTCGTATGGGATTCCACACAGCAGCTTTCCATTTCCGATGGCTCCCTATCACACGGCAGGATCCGTCAGTAAACAACGCATACTGCTTTCTGTCTTCTGGCAACTCATTGTATGGTGGTGCCTCTTCAGCACGGGTTATCTCTTCTGTTGGCACTCCGAAATCTCTGCCTTCCGGCCAGTCCATAATCTCTTCCAGGATTCCTGGGCGATTGGGTTTTCCCATTCGAGCCCGCTGTGTAATTAACGCTATCCACTTACTCCATGTAGCATCAGTTGCATGGTGTGTAGTGGGAATTTTCTCTTTGAACATCCAATGTAACACAGGTAGCCGCGGTGCCAAGAGGAGCTGTGCCTCTGTACCCACAACTTCTGAAGCAGCTCGAACACCCTCATATGCTGTGAGTATTTCTTTTTCAGTTGGGGTGTAATTGGCTTCTGATCCTCGATAGCCCCGACTCCAGAAGCCCAGAGGTCGACCTCGAGTTTCTTCTGGGGTTTTCTGCCAAAGGCTCCAGGTGAGCCCATGCTCCCCAGCTGCAGTGTACAGTATATTTTGCACAGCTGGTCCAGTACGGACAGGCCCAAGGGCTACTGCACGAGCTATTTCTTGTTTGATTTGTTCAAATGCCTGTTGTTGCTCAGGGCCCCACTCAAAATAGTTTCTCTTTCGAGTCACTCGATATAGAGGACTCACAAGCTGACTATAGCCTGGCACATGCATTCTCCAGAATCCCACGAGGCCTAGGAAAGCTTGCGTTTCCTTTTTGCTAGTTGGCGGAGACATTGCTGTTATTTTATTGATCACATCCATTGGAATATGGCGACGTCCATCCTGCCATTTTACCCCCAGGAACTGGATTTCCTGTGTAGGCCCCTTGACCTTGCTTTTTTTAATGGCAAAACCAGCTTTCAGGAGAATTTGGATTATTTTCTTCCCTTTCTCAAAAACTTCTTCTGCTGTGTTGCCCCACACAAGGATGTCGTCAATGTACTGAAGGTGCTCAGGAGCTCCCCCTTGCTCCAGTGCAGACTGGATCAGTCCATGGCAAATGGTAGGGCTGTGTTTCCACCCCTGGGGCAGCCGATTCCAGATGTATTGGATGCCCCTCCAAGTGAAGGCAAACTGCGGCCTGCATGCTGCTGCCAAAGGGATGGAGAAAAATGCATTAGCAATATCAATTGTGGCATACCACTTGGCTGCCTTTGACTCTAGTTCGTACTGAAGTTCCAGCATGTCCGGCACTGCAGCACTCAGTGGTGGCGTGACTTCACTGATCCACACAGTCCAATAAATCCAGTTATCCCTCTCCTCTACCTGGCCAGAGGCAGGGCCCCTCTAGTCCTGGCTGGAGCGTCTGCCACTTAATTCTTGCAAATGCACAAATTCTGGCAAATGAGAGGTAGAGGTCCCTTCATCGTGGTCAAGAATAACATCAGCTCTTCTACTGCCTCTGGGGTACTGCCCAATAGAAACTGGAGCAGCATTTCTCTTAGGAGCCCCTCTTCTTGCTGCTGTATTTCCTTTCAGTTCACGTACCCGAGCAGCTAGGGTTGAAGTAGGTACACCATCCCATTTCCTCATATCTTCCCCCTGGTCACGCAGATAAAACCACAAGGTGCCACGTGGTGTACGTCTTGGGTACTCTCTCTCTTGAGCAGGCGAATGCTGATTCTTAGTGGCTGAAGTATCACTCTGTCTAGATGAGGGGGAATATACTTTCTCCACGAGCTTGTCAAGTCCTTTAGACAGTTTCTCCACAGCTGAGACACAGGACTGTAGCGGAGCAGAGAGATTGTCTTCATATTGTTGAAGCTGGCAGGACACATCATACATCGTTGGTCCCGTCCCCTCGTCCCAGCGAATTGCTGCCAGGGTACTGGCATGTGCTGATGGTGCACTCCGCACAAATTTACGCCACATGGATGTTGTGCACTGGACTTCATCGGGGTCTTGAGGTGTCTGGGCATTGTCCAAATCACTATAAATCATCTCCCGCACAGCTAATTCCCGCAGATGCTGGAGACCTTTATCCACAGTGGTCCACTTGCCTATGTGATATACAATATCTTCCTTATGGGGGTATCTTTCTTTGATAGCTGCCAGGAGTCGTCTCCAGAGGCTGAGGGCCTGTGCTCCTCTCCCAATTACTTTGTCGATTACCCTTTCTCTAGAGAGGGATCCCAGCTGCTTGGCTTCATTGCCTTCTAATTGTATGCTATTGGCCCCAGCATCCCAGCATCGGAGCAGCCAAGTGAGGATGTGTTCACCTGGGCGTCGACCATAATCCTTTCGTATTTCTCACATCTCACTCAGGGATATGGATCGAGTGATTTCTGATTCCTTTATGATTTCCGTCTCATCTTCCTGCTGTTTTTGTGATGGCTCTGCTTTAGAGGTGCCTGCCAATTCCCCTTCTCCCTCCTTCTTAGGAGAGCCTTCTTCCCTTACTAAACGAGCTGACCTCCGTTTCCATTGTTTTGACTTGACTATGGGGGCGACTGATACCATAGTTGGTTGGTCCTCTGGGTCAGCCACAGCGTGTGTTACTTGGTCATCAGATTCAGAGACTTCCTCCCTCTCTTCAAGTTGCTGGATGATGTTAAACAGTGTTTGATAGGAATAAACCAGGACCCAGCACAATGCTGCAAGCTGTTTTTCTCCGGCATTATCAGGATCAGGACATACAACTCTCAAACATTCTACCAAGTTTTTAGGATTTAGCACTTGCTCAGGGGTGAAGTTCAAAACTATTGGAGGAGACACTCGTGAGAGGTATCTGCTAACATCATCCCACACACCGTGCCACTCACCACGAGACTGTTTCGGGACAGATTCCCAAATAAGTTTTCTAAACAATCGACTAATCTTAGAGAGAAAATTAAACCTGTTATTCAGAATTAGAAATAGCAATACATGGGTTACAGATGGATCTTCAAAATACTCCCAAACTGTTGTAATTAGCCCACTGTGAAAGAAGGGAAAGGTACCATTCCTGGTATTATTAATAAACTGGTGTCCAGATGAGAAAAGGAAGGCAGTGTAGTTCTGAATATTCTCTGAAAGATAGTTTCCATGGGACCCAAATGATAACAGCGCAGAGCCTGAATTCCAGAGTAAAACCAAGGTCAGTGCTTGGCAGCACAACGAATTTAAAAAAGTGAACACAGATTGTAGCACTTTGTCAGATCGGATATATAGGAGAAAGGAGAATATGACACGAATTGCATGACATATGAACAAAGCCATTATTATTAACAGGGCAAGGAACATGGTTACTAGCAAGCAAGTGTGTTAGTTGTATGCGTTTAATCAATTCTATTGTTATCGCAACCCTTCGAGCCCCACGTTGGGTGCCAAAAAGGACTGTGGTGGTTTTACCGTGCTGGGCAGCTAAACCCCACAACCGCTTTCTCACTCCCCCTCCTTTAGATAAGGAGGGGGAGAAGTAAAGCAAAGAACAACTCACGGGTTGAGATAAGGATAATTTAATTAAAGGGAAATAATTATAATAATTAAATAAAGACTACCATGAACTAAACAATTTAACTAAGGGGAAATAAAAGGGAAAGGGGAAAAAGGGAGGAAAACAAACAAACAAAATAAATGAAAGCTATATGGAAGTGCAGAGGAAAGAAATTACTCTCTACTTCCCACAAATGAGCGATGATTGACCACGTCCTTGAAGCAAGGCCTCAACACACGCAGCCGGTGTTCGAGAGGAGGACCGACGTCTTCTCAACGAGAGCCCACCCCTCCCCTCTTCTTCCTGTTTCCACCTTTTATTGCTGAGTGTGACATCACATGGTATGGAATATCCCTTTGATTGGTTTAGGTCAGCTGCCCTAGTGATGTTTCTCTCCTCACTTTTTTGCCCACCCCCTAGGAGGGTTAGAGAAAGGCCCAATGCTGTTCCACTGCTGCTCAGCAGTAGACACAACACTGGTGTGATAACACTGCTGTTCCAGCTACAAGTACAGGGTACGGCACTGTATGGGCTGCTGCCGGGAAAGTTAACATTCCAGCCAGACCCAGTACACAACCCAACCAATTGGGCCTTTGCAGCTCACAGACATACCTCATGGAGGGCCAGAGGTTGTTTTTTATTATCAGTTTTAATCTAATAGAAAGGTTTCATGGCATTTATTTCCTCTAAATCAAAATTAACTCTACTTGCAAAGCTTCCTCCCCCTCAGAGGGAAATAAGATGTAGGCTCGGAAGCCCAAATCCGCAATGATATTTAAGTGCCTGAGGAACTGTGCCAGAGTGTCTGGCAGTGGAAGTTAAACAGACTCAATTTTAAAAGAATATAGTGAATGGAGAGACAGACTGAAAGCTCTGGGGAATGAAGCACTCCTTTTATCTACTATGGGGGCAGCTGTTAAGTGTCAAAGTGAACTTCTCTACTCTTGCTCGTCTGTGTGCTTAAACCCACCATTACTGACATCTCCACCTCTGCTTGGAATTGGCCTTCGCTACAGCTGGCACCATGTTAGTCATGAATGGTATTTTCATGACATCAACATCAGTCCAGTGGGAGCAGGACAGAGATAAATACACATTGTATGATCACGTGAATGGTCATCTTAAAGTTCCTTTCCCTGCAGAA
The DNA here is from genome assembly GCF_964035555.1 of Netta rufina. Taxonomy (NCBI): domain Eukaryota; kingdom Metazoa; phylum Chordata; class Aves; order Anseriformes; family Anatidae; genus Netta; species Netta rufina. The sequence continues at coordinate 41,800,722 of NC_140125.1, forward strand.
CAACAACAACAAAAAAAACTTTTTGTAAAAGGTAATAATATTCTTCTTGCTTAATTTAAGACACACAGAAACAGTTGGATATATTTGAAAAAGCTGTTTTACAGATCAACTTATGCAGCTTGTGCATTCTGTCATTAAATTGTTATTTTCCATATCTAGTTCATGACATTTAGCATTGAAACTATTTTATTCATTTCCTCATGTCTCTGTGTTGGGACAAATGCCATTCTCAGTTGTTTTTGTATCAATATGTAGCTAATGGAATTACCCTCATCTCATGGCACTACAACTGGGCTCTCTTTCCAGGTAGGTATTACAGCCACAGCATGACACAAGGTGGAACTGCATCGGCACACGAAGGCTGCTTAACAACAGGTACACACCACTGTTTCTAGTCTTCCGCAGGTTATAATTTCACTCTAATAGTGCACCTTATTCAAGATAATAGAACAATTCTTTTGGAGGCTTTGTAACTCTTGTTACAGCTGAATTTCGCTTTCCAGAAATGCTATAAGACCAGAAATTGGCAGCTGCGTCCTGTTGAAAAGAAGCACCCTCTAGATGACTGAAATGTTAACATCTAGATCTACACAGAAGAGAGCACTGTAGATCAGTGAGAAAAAAAAGAAGGAAGAAGGCATTCAATTGCCAACAGTGCTTCCCATGCTTGTGTTTTTAAAAGCTCAATATATAGAAGTCTTTAGATGGATGGATGAATGAATGGATAGAAAAATTTCACCTGAAAATATTTTAGGGCACTAGCAACTGAAAGAGATTTCTTCAATTCCTTGTATTGTTTCTCCAAATGAATGCATGCTGTTAGAATGTGACCTTCATTTTATCTGACTTGAAGAAGTAAGGTTAGGAAAAGTATGCTAGAACAGACAAATACTTGTTTTTGCACACATGTTTTAAAGGCATGCAAAAAACCTTTCACTTTGGTGTCTGATGTGTTTAGGGAAATCATAGACATAGTTTGTGTTATCTGCCATAAGGTCTTCACTGAGGAGGTTCATGCTGTGAGGATTTCCATGGCAACTACTTACATTGACATAAGTGTTCATTTTTGAAATTGAGAGTCCAGGGACATGATTAGCTACAGCAATTATACCATGTAAACCACCCAAACAGTAATCTTTTGTTCAGGGCCAAGTAAACCAACTTCAGAATCACCCACTAAACTAGAAAAAAAAAAAAAAAAAAAGCCTATAAATTCCCTTTTTTATTTCCCCCCCCAATAAAAAATTATGTGTTTACATACACACATACAGATGAACTAATAAGTTCTTAAAATTATAAACTTCATCAGGTGGCCTAACGAAAGTCTACATGAAGAAGACTATAATGAGGTCAACCCAAAGAGACACAAAAATGAATTTTTGAGAATATTTCCAATTCTACTGAAATCAAGATGACAAGTTCTTTCTGGTTCTTAATGAAAGTATTTAGACAATAAGTACTCACCAATGTCTTGAATTGAAGCTGCTATAACATATTGAAGTTCTAGAATAATATAGCAGTAAAAATAGGGGGGTTTAAATTAACAAGCTTTGCTCTAGAAGGAAGAAGGAAGAAGCAAAGACCAACAACCCAACACCTGCCCCAGAAAACCCAAAATGGAAGCAGCCAGATCCTTTATACCTGTTTCCCTCTCCTTCAGATGCAGTTCAGAGTTTACCAGGCATGAGCTAGGGGCAGGAGGTAAATACAATCTGATAATCTCAGCCTGCATGCTCTTTGGAGATCACAACCACTCAGCACAGACTTAATTCAAGGTTAATTTGTAATAGGATGGGGCTGATATGCAACAAGCCCTAAAATCTCTTGGCCCCATCTAACACTTCCCTGCCCTAGTCTTCCAAGTGATTGTTTAATCCAGCTGAATGTATTAATCTCTCAGAGCTGACAGATGATACCTTTACTCATCAGCTAAAGTAATACTTATAGCTTTCCTTCTCCAACACAGTACAGCTGATATAGATCATTAAAGTTAGCTTGAAAAATACAGTTTAATTTTATGCAGTCATTTAAAAGACCAAATTTTATATCAATGAAAGTAAAGCTTAACGGAAAACCTAGTTTTTATATTCTCTTTAATTCTCACATCTATTTCAGACATCCATTGAAACCCCATAACATCAATTTATTCAAGAAAGCATTGTAGTCTCTTGTTGGAAGTTTTCTCCATGAAGTTAATGTTAATGGCCTGAACAGATGTCCTTTTTTTCTTGTAAGGTTTATAATTCAGAGCTATGCTCACAGAGACTGTGTCTTACTCTATAAGTAAAAATTCCTGGAAATAACTGTTCTCTGTGATGCACCATCTCATCTCCTTACCCTCTGAATGGTCAAACAGTGGCAAAACTGTATAATTCATTTCAAAAGGACATTTAAGGACTCATTCATGAGAGACATAACAGTGGTGGAGAAACAGATACCAAGGAATGATTGTGAGCAGCCACATCAAGCTGGAGGAAGCCACATACAGTCAGGCTGCACAAGAACAGGCTGAACAATTCTGAAAAACTATTTTCTTCTTTTGGGAAGAAGATAGCAAGGTTTAAAGGGGCTCATCCCAGGATGGCACTGATAGGCAGCAGAGCCTTTGCCATAAGCACCCTTCAGATGGGACAAAGAAAAGGAAAGGAGAAGCTGAACTAGAGAAGTAGTAAGGCAGAATTTGCTAATACAACATTCCCATACCTGCTCATCAGATAGTGTCCTCAAAGCAGGGACTGGGCACCGAAACAAATCCATTGCCAGAGCTGACTGGGGTGTGGATATTCATCCTTGCTGCCTCCTGCAGATAATGCACTACATCTCAAGCTGGGTACTGGAACATGGCATATCCTCCTTGTCTTTATTTGTTCATTAAATGCTTTTCTTCACCAATGATGAAAATAGTGAACTCCTGAACATACTGTGTGTAGGTTTTTTACTGCATTCACTACTACATTCAGCTATAAAGTATGTAGATAACACACAGTGTGGTCCCCCATGGCTTGGATAGATATTGCTATTGCTGGATGTTCAGAGGAGTTTTCCTTTAGGATTCCCTCTGCTGTGGCAGAAAGCTAACCCTCTGTCTGCATAGGCTTGTGCTATTGCTGGAGACCAGGAAAGAGAAGAAAAGCTGCACAGAAGGCAAATCCTCCTATATTTAAGTGATAAATAAAGCAAATACTCTATGATATAAGGCTCCCATGCTCAGCAAGGCACTGCACAAACTTAGATTGAGACAATCTGTTTCCCTGAGGCTTATAGGCTAAATAGCAAGTGAGAAAAATGGAGCTACACGACAAGCAGAGAAAGGCATCTGACAAAAGCCTCATTAGCGCGCCATTTCCTTCACCCACAGCATATGTTTGTTTCTTCTCAGAGCTGGCATTTCTGTAGGTCTGTATGCTCAATACTTATCCCAAGTATCCAGCAGTGAGAAACAAAGACTGCATAGCCCTCTGAGTTATCGTGTTAAGCCTTTGCTTGTCTAATCATGCTATGTTGTGAAAATTCAAGTGCCTGACTGAGAAAAAAACATCTAGGGTACAGCAGAGATGACTAAGAAAAGGACTCCTGCCACTTTAATTGCTTTGTATCAAGATATTACCTCTTGATGTGTAAACATCAAATTAGCAATATTCTCAGGGTGAACACTAACACAGCAATCAAATAATTCCTTCCAGCTATACAGCGACAGATAGATGCTGTCCTGTCCTACTGTCTTTTCCTCAGTATTTGGCACACTGAGTATACTTCAAAATAGTATCCCTGTGCTGCAGATCCTATTAAATTCCAGTTATTCTATCTTTCTGTACTAACTTTATAACTTTGAATCTTATCAGCACTTGTGCTGCCATTTTAGAGAGAGAAGTGTATGCCACAGCTGGCTGCAGTAGCAGGGGTCAGTGAGCCAGGACGTTGCTTAAGGACATTGCTCAGGGCTCTCTCATACATTCCACTTGAATTTGCTGTAAGGAATCTGAAATGCAGCATTATCTAAACCAGTATCAGAGGACTGCTTAAAAATTATCCTAATATTTCCTAGACTTAAAAAATAACTTTTATCCAAGGCAACTTTTTTACCCATATTTCTACTTTAGTCAGATCAGTTTCTACAATATTACTGTACTGTCACTACCTCATAGCTTAATAACCTTCATAATTTGAGTACACACTTTATCATCAGCTTAGACATTGTCTAGGAGATCTTAATTCCATTGCAAAAAAGAAACATTTTGGACACTGTGAGCACAGTACAAGTGCACTCAGTAAATTGTCTTAGACTATCCCATTATTCAGGATGTATCTCCATTGCTGAACAGGCTAGTGCAGGGAGCGGGGCTGGGAGCTGTTCCCAGTCATCCTGCAGCCCTGTTCTGGGGTCTCCTGTCTGGCTTTCTTCAAAACTAGGGAATATTTTGAGGAAAAGGCATTCTTAAGGACCACTCCCTGCAGCATAAATATATTATATATAAATATTACAGTATAAAATATATACATATTACAACATTTAATATCTTTATCGATGATCTGGATGAGGGGATCGAACGCACCCTTAGTAAGTTTGCAGATGACACCAAGTTAGGTGCGTGTGTCGATCTGCTCGAGGGCAGGAAGGCTCTGCAGGAGGATCTGGACAGGCTGCACCGATGGGCTGAGGTCAACTGCATGAAGTTCAACAAGGCCAAGTGCCGGGTCCTGCACCTGGGGCGCAATAACCCCAAGCAGAGCTACAGGCTGGGAGATGAGTGGTTGGTAAGCTGCCTGGCAGAGAAGGACCTGGGAATGATGGTTGATAGTCAGCTGAATATGAGCCAGCAGTGTGCTCAGGTGGCCAAGAAGGCCAACAGCATCCTGACTTGTATAAGAAGCAGTGTGACCAGCAGGACTAGGGAGGTGATCGTCCCCCTGTACTCGGCTCTGGTGAGGCCGCACCTCGAGTAGTGTGTTCAGTGTTGGGCCCCTCGCTACAAGAAGGACATCGAGGTGCTTGAGCGGGTGCAGAGAAGGGCAACAAAGCTGGTGAGGGGTCTGGAGAACAAGTCTTACGAGGAGCGGCTGAGGGAGTTGGGTTTCTTCAGCCTGGAGAAAAGGAGGCTCAGGGGCGACCTTATCACTCTTTATAAGTACATTAAGGGAGGCTGTATTGAGGTGGGGGTTGGTCTATTCTCCCATGTGCCTGGTGACAGGACGAGGGGGAACGGGCTAAAGTTGTGCCAGGGGTGTTTTAGGATGGATGTTAGGAAGAACTTCTTTACTGAGAGGGTTGTGAGGCATTGGAACAGGCTGCCCAGGGAAGTGGTGGAGTCATCATCCCTGGAGGTCTTTAAAAGACGTTTAGATGTTGAACTTAGTGATACGGTTTAGTGGAGGACTTGTTAGTGTTAGCTCAGAGGTTGGACTCGATGATCTTGAGGTCTCTTCCAACTTAGACAATTCTGTGTGGTTCTATGAACATATTTATCAACATCCTCTCAGTAAACATGCTATATTTTGGGAACTTCTCATTTAGACAATCTTGTTTCCAAATCACAAGCTTGTGTGATCCACAGCTTACCTTCCACAGCTTACCTTCCCACTTCCTCCAGTACCACAAATTTATGCATTTATCTTTTTTCTATGAGGTAAAAGTTTACCCAACTATGCCAATACACATAATCATGTTTGAATGAACATTTACAATGAAAACATTGTTTCAGTGAAGGCCAGAGATGTGTTCCCTGGTCTCTGAGTTCAATCAACAAAAATTCAATGGATGTCAACAGAGTCAGTTGGGATTTTCATCTGTATAAATAGGAGCAGGATCTGACAGCCATACAAATTACATCTGTTTCATTGCAGCCATCTGTAATTCAATCTCCAAAATATTAATCAAATTTGTGTGACATTATTTTTCCTCATCTCATGCTACTGATTGCTCCTTGGTCTATTACCCTTATGCACTAATAGATTTTTATTCCCCTAATATTTATGCCTTTAAGGAAGATTGAGTTAGATTTACTGGACTGTGATCAATACCACATTACCTTCTCTTTAATCATTCTGCATATATCATCTGTTTACTATACGTCTCTCCACAGTTTGGTCTTTGCACTGTTAATCCAACACAATATTTAGGTTTAGCCGAACATTTGTGTATTATACAAACCCACTCAAAAACTAGTAGACCTAGCATTCCATGACCTTGTTTTTCAAGCCAATTTCTTACTTTTTTTTTTTAAATAAAAGTTATGATATCATAGAATGACAGAATAGTTTGGGTTGGAAGGGATGTTAAAAAACATCTAATCCAACCCCCCTGCCATGGGCAAGGATACCTTCCACCAGATCAGGTTGCTCAGAGCCTCATCCAACCTTGCCTTGAGCACCTACAGGGATGGGGCATCCACAGCTTCACTGCCCTGTTCTGATGCGTCACCACCCTCATGGTAAAGAATTTCTTCCTTAAATCTGATCTAAATCTACACACTACAGTCCCTGATGAAGAGTTCTTCCCCAGCTTTTCTGTAAGACCCCTTTAGGCAGTTTAAGTTTTCTTTATGCAAGTCACTTCCACTGGAATTCAGAAAAATACTACCTGTTCTGAGAACTGGAAGAGCTGGCTATACTATGAAGTGTTTTTGAAAACCTGTTGATAATTAAATTAAGATTTTCTATGGCAAAGCACTGCACAGTTGCACTATATTCATATTTTACCTATCTTCTTCAGGGATGATTGGCTATTCCACTTTTTTTTTTTTTTCCTGAGCATTTGTTCAGCTGCACTTCATATTCTTTTTCTTAGAATTAATAAGCCATATGAACATAATTTCAAAATATGCAGCAAGAGCTTTTCCCTCTCACATCACACTGTAACAAAACACTGCTATAGTCCAATCTTGGCAACAGAATCCACTTAATAAATATGGGATTGTTTCACCACAGTTTAAATCTGTGGCTCCTGGATATTATGCAGTTATGAAAAACCTCCTTTCAGCTTCCTGGAAGTATCTTGTTTGCAATTCCTATTATTTCTCATTGCTTCTATTAAACATCCTTAAGACCAGTTAAAGACAATGATCCAGGTGTTTTATATTATTAATGAACACATCTGACTACACCATAGTTCAACCAGGAATAGTCCTCCTTGTTTGGTCTTTGGGTATTAATGATATTATGAATGGTTTATAGAGGCTACCAGGCTTTCTTAAATTTTTTTTTTTTATATATTATTAGTCTTCTTGACACCCAGCATAGAACAGTGTAACAAATCCGTATTTCTTCTACAAAACTACACAGAATGTATAAGTTAATAACGTTTAAGTCTACAGTTGTTTGAATAGGTTAGCAACCACTGGTTTGGTGAAGCCAGCCTAATGCCCTTCTAGAGACAAAGGAAATAAAAATAAAATTAAAAATAATAAAATAAAATAATTAAAATAAAATAAAATAAAATAAAATAAAATAAAATAAAATAAAATAAAATAAAATAAAATAAAATAAAATAAAATAAAATAAAATAAAATAAAATAAAATAGTAAGTGTATTTTGACCACAGTAAGGCCCCAAACACTGATTCTCATAATTGAAAAGAAAATCAAAAAACTACAAGCTAGATGAAAATACTCTCAGTTGAAATTAAAGCAATAGTTAAAGTTAGTTGAATAAAATATTACAGAGAATTAAATACTACAGAGAATTGTTAGTCATTGACTGGCCAAATGGTCCCGCGTTCAATGCTGCATAGTCACAATAACCTAGATGATGTATTAAACAACATATGGTTTTAAAATGATCCCAAATGGGTATAAACTACAGTAAACTAAAGACCAGGATTAGAATTCAAAACTTTCTTCATAAATCTGTTCTAAAACAACACAGTGAAATTCAGTGGGGGCAACTATAATGTGATGCACATAAACATAAACAAATCAAGTGCATAGAAACAAAGTCAACTCATTATATGAAAGCTTTTCAGGAAATTATTTGGAGGTCTTTGTGGATTGCAAGATGAAAACAAACCATGACTATTAGAAAAGATAGTACACACTGTAAGGAGATGTACAAGCAACTCCCAAAGGAATTCCTTCCAGTCTCTGGGAAACTGTGGTTCACAGTGCCACAGGTAAGGCTTGTTTCCAGTTGTGTGTACATCTCAGGAGAGAGATAGGCCAACTGGAAAGACTCCAGACAAGAAAATGAACAAGGGTGGCAAGTCCTGTGGGGAAAGTTGGAAGAAACAAGAAATGGCTAGCTCAAAGAAGAGGTAATTGTAAGGAGAGACAGACACAATAAGAATACCTATTCAGTACCTAACAGGCTGGTAGAAAGAGGAAAGAAGTTTGTTTATACATGACTGTGGAAACTATGACACAATATAATAAGATAAGCATGGCAAAAAAAAAAAACATTTCTGAAAGTCTAGAGGCAATGTAGATGGCCTTGGAGTTTGCAAATGCTATTGCTATTTAAAAAGGCGCTAATGCTATTTAAAAAAAAAAAGGATAAAAAAGCATTTTTTTAGAAAAGTCATTCTCAGGGAACATGATGGATTAGATAAAGATGCATCTTACTGTATTATTCAGTAAGTTTTATTCTCACATATGATGTGTGAAAATCATTCAGTGGTTTACACCTATCACCTCAGGGAAAGGAAGGCCATCATCCTGAGGGGTAACTTGAAGAGGTCTGACATAGGAAGGAGGTCTGATACTAGAATCAAGCAGTCTTCTGGGAAAGTTTGAAATACATGGTTATCCTAAACAACCAAAAAAAAAAATCTGATAATATGCAAAATCAGACTACTTTTTATGCTAAGATAGATGAGACACTTGTTCATGAGTCATCATAAAAAGTTTGTGTTAGACTTGTAACAACGAAGTATTTTTCAATGATTCCTGAAATATTGCACGCTTTCTTAAATTCCCAAATTATTATTTTCAGATTTAAAAACCTTGTTAGTTTTCTTCCCAAAACTGATACAAAAAACAATTTATTACCTAGATATAGGTTATTTCTTCACACAAACATTAGTTTTAAGTATGGCTTATAAAATATGAAAAGCTTTGATTAGCAAAGTGACATCTCTGTATCAGGTGGTTATTCTTTTTGTCATTCTTCAAACAGAGGCTTCAAATTAGAAAGACTTAATCTATTCATCCCTGATACAGACACCACAGAAGCCATACCAGACAAAAAGAGAGCTGTTTCTAGCTAACAATACCAAGCAGAAGAACCTTACAGGAAAATGACCTCAGAGTAGCCAAAAGACTACCTGTGTTAATGTTGAATCAAAGCACAGTAAAATTATTCAATTTCTGTCATTGTAAAATTTGTAAAATTTCCGTCAATGTAAAATTATTTCAATTTCTGCTATTGCTGCCCAAGAGGGCATAATTACTGTTTCATTCCTCAGAAGGCAATCCTTTTTTTTTTTTTTTATCCTTCTATCCCCATCTTTACAATTTCTTTAAAATTCTAAAACCTTGTAAACTCCAGGCAAAACTCTCCACACTTGGCCACTGCTCTGTGAATATTAAGGCTGCTTAGATTTTTTTTTTTTTTTTTTTTTTTTTTTTAAGTATTCTCAGGCTTGTTGCTTTGACGTACAGCAAGAAAAATCTAATTTTGGTCCCACTTTTATTAAAGTAAATCTAAAGTAATACCAAATAAAGTTAGGGGAATTGGTGCTATTTTCAATAACCCCAAGTTATATCAGAATACATTTTCTAAATAAAACAAACAAAAAAAACAACACTTAGACATTGTACTGGATATAACAAAACATTTCTATCATCTCAGATGAAGCATTCTGAAAAAAATGTATGAGTTTACCCCTTAATAGTCAATATTGCTACTCTTGGATATTTAAAAAACCTGAGTCACAAAACTGATTTAATTATTTTTTTTTAATGTATTTAGGATTTTTATTTTTACCCATCTAGTTAAGGTTTAAACCATCTCATTTACAAACTTAACAGTATTATCTCAAGAGCTAGAGACATCTAGAAAGCAGGAAGTCTGCTGGGATTTCTCTCACTCACTTTGTCACTGCCAAGTATGTGACTGAAGAGTTGGCAATCCTGGTTATCTGAATTAAGATGACAAACTGGATGTCTAGTGTCAAAATCCGTAATCCACCCAAGCTGTTGCTCCCTCCCTTTCCTCATATTTATAACAGCATCTGTTCCTTCATAGTGAGTAGCAAAGTTAACGAAATGAGGAAATTTTCCCTTTTTCTTCCTCATCTGCTTGGCTTCTTGCCTAACTACCTGCCTGCCACACAGGGCATGTAGCATGCGAAGCCCGTTTTGACAAGACACGATCTGCTACCATTTTATTTTTGATGGAAAGAAGAGAAGGAAATTTCAAGTCACAGGGAGGGGGGAATGATTTCAGAAGGTAGTCTTTGCAACTGCTGCCAGCTCTGCAGAATTTGGCTTGGTAAAAGAAAGACAAGCAAATGAGACATGTTTCATCACTGAGCTTTCCTGTATTTTCCTTATCAGTAATTAGCGAGTAGCAGAATGTGTGCACTTCCTCAATGAAAGTAATTACTGTGTAAAGGGCCAGAAGTTTTCAAACCAAAACTTAAAAGACATCAAAATTACACAGGCCTTCTGCAGGACTTCTGGAGGGACATTTTTTCTCTCTCATTCAGAAAAAAAAAAAAAAAAAAAAAAAAAAGCAACAATACACTTCTGTTACCACAATCTCTATTAGTAAAAGACAGCACAAAAATTACAAGGCATCCTTTAGGAATGGATCAAAATTCCTGTACTGTCATGATGAAGTACCACAGAAACAACATATATCCAGAATTACTGTCCAGATATTAAAGCATTTTTGCTGTCATTGATGAGTTAGGCTTTCCAACTTCATTCCTCTTCCACAGATTAGCTTCTCTTTCCAGGCAGAAAAGACTGCAATCTCTGTAAGGCAGAAAACAGGAAATCTGTAACCAAGCAAGAAATCTTTAACTCTAACTTTAGGTTAAAGGCATAACCCCGTCACCCACCCCCCGAAATAGATAAAATACAATAACTCTGCTTGCTCTCATCAGACCTGTTTCTTTAAGTCACAAAAATGCTCTTCAGTCAAGAAGAGTAGGAGAGATCGCTGGGGTCAGTCTGAGGCAGATCTTGCCTTTCACAGACTCCTGAAGACACTGAAGTACATGAAGTACAGCCAGCTGTGTTCATGCTTGTCACCCATTTCTGAGATGTAAACAGAAACTTCTTTAATGGGAATAGTTTATGACACTGAAGGTCAAACAGAAGAAAAAGAACCAGAACAGACTAAAGTGATGTGTGAGGCAGGGGAAAAATGCATAACAGTGAAGAAAAGGAGGGTCAAAAAGATAAACAACAAACAAACCCCACACCTACAAAAAAAAAAATTGTCACAACAGTGGCTCTCAAAAGAGGCTTTTCAGAAAAACAGTGAGATTTACAAAAGCTATTAAAAATGTGCTGGAAAATACCAGCTTAATAGATAGGAACCAAAGGAAGCTCAGCTCCATTTTGCTCAAGCTTCTTTTTAATTAGCATACAAACTACCAACAAAACGATTTGCCAAAGAATTACAGATCTCCTGTTCCTACAGGGCTAAAAGGTATAATACAGAAGAGAGCAAGTATTAGAGGTAAATATAGAAAAAAATCGCACTGCCCTATATGAATAGATGCTCCCTTACCAACAACATTAAAAATGCCAAGCCCTAGACACTAGCTTGGGATGCCCTAGCAGCATCCTGGCAGGTAAGTGAAATGGTTGTTTTGGAAGCCACATTCTGCACATACCCAAACTGACAGCCTCATAGAGAGCTCATTTTCTCTACAGTGTTCTAGGGAATGATTCAGAAACTGAGATGACAATATGATACCAAAATGCAGCCAAGTATATCTGCTATTTTAAAAGAGTCCGAGACTAAATAGTCTCGTTGAAGCCATAGAAACACTATTCAAACACCACATGTCCAGAGAAACCTGCTAATAAAACCAGCATTTCACCTATGACTCAGGACATGAGAGTTGAAGAACTTTGGTTGTGACAACAGCTAGGTGTTCAGAAAGAGAATTTACGGTTCAGCCTGGAGAAGAATGGGACAAATACACCTTGTACCCTGAACACTTGTGTTACAATGAAAGAGAACTTCAGATATCTATCAACACTAACAATATTTGGCAGTGCTCTCTACCATCATAATAAAACAGTTTTTGAAAGTGCCAAAAGTAGCTAAGTAATTTTTTCCCATGGAATTCTTTGGAGAAAGAATCCCAGTATCACTGGACAAAGATCAGATTAAAACAGATTAAACATTTTCTCATATTTGTAGGCAGGATCAGTTTGTAGGGTATCTGTTGCTGAACAGTCATCTCTAGGTTCAGAGTAAAATTAATTTGTAAATATCATTTGAGACACAGACCATTTGCAAAGTTATGTCTGCCCTCCTCATAGTTGACCAGGCAATTTTTTTTAATCATTATGATTAAGATGTTTAACTGAAATCTGAGTGATTCATCCTTTATACAGAAAATTTATCACATTCCTCTACAAAGAACTCGACAAGGCTGGACTTGGTGGATCTGTTCTTGGTGGATCTGGCTGTAGCTCTGTTCATGAAAAAAGCACATGTATCAGATCTCCTGTTCAATCACCCAGCATTTTTTATTGATGCTTCCCCAGAAAAATAAGCAGCTACACAAATTCTTAGCCTTTTTGCCCCGTAGTGCAATGCTAAACCAGCCACGTTCCACAAGCTCTGCAAAGCTCTTGTTACCGTTATTTGTCTCCTGGAAGGGACTCACCCCATTAATCACACAGACAGAGGAGTTCACCATGGTTTCAGCAGGGGCCATATATTGCACTGTTGTTCTACCCGAGTCTGCTTTGTAACAAGACATTCGATATTGCTAATGCCAAGGGAATAGTGGGTATGCCATGACTTCTGTAGCACCCAGGTGTTATAAGAAACACAGAAGTGCTGTGTATTAATATTGCCATTACACAAAAACACTGTATTGATCCAGATTAGCTCCTTATTCATTTCACTGCTGTTTAAAAACTGCTGTTCGAAAACTTTTTACTCCAGTGGCAGGAGTTTTGTCTGCGGTACTAAAGTTTCAATAACTGCTCACACAGAAAGACAATTTCTGGAAAGCTAACATTAATTTGTTCCTTATCTTTCTTCACATTATAGCCCATAAGAGTGGCCCTAATGAAGAAAAATACTGTACCCTCTTCTCCTCAAGTCTCATTTTGTTCCCTGTATGTCTGAAAAATGTGGTTACATTATTCTTCATTTAAAGTTAAGACATCTACCATGCATTTCATTTTTTAAATACTAAGGTTTTCAGAAAGAGAAGCATATAGTCCACAAGCTGCAAAAACCTAATTATAGCTGATGAATATAAAAGCTCATGAAAAATAAATGACAGAAATGACTACACCTCAACAAAATCACAGAAAAAAAAAAAAAAACAAACAAAAAAAACCCACCAGGAATATTGAACTGTAAACAGCATTAAAGTGTGAACTAAAATAGTCGTATATAATTATCATATATATATAGCAGAGACAGTGTCATGCATTTTTAGGAAAAGTTGATCATTTGTCAGACCAAAGAGGGTACTGCCTTCTGAATGTGAGGCTTTTCTAAGGTTAAATGGTGTTTCCCACTTTCAGGGACTGAAAGACTTTTTTTAGACTCAGCCCCACTTCCAGTGGAAATCCAGATCATGCAAACACAGAGGCATATAAATAAGTTTACTGAAAGGGCAGTTAACTAAACAGTTGGATACCTGGAAACCTCTGATAATTATACCAATGCATTTGGTGAGCTTGTAGTGAGGTGCTTCTTGAAATCTCAGATGAAAGGTGAAGGGCTCAGTTTGTCTCCACAAAATGGCAGGCATTCTTGTGAAATATTTATACCAAATTTTCAACAAAACCAGTGGGAGTTAAAAAAAATCCCACCAGCTCCCAGAAAAGCTCAGCATCTTGCAGTAACCATAAATGAGCAATTCCTTATACTGTATTTCAGTGCTTTTAGATCCGAGTTAAATATAGGCATATTGGCTAGATAGAATAAGAAATGCATGTTACCTCTGCCAGTGGTATGAAGGCTGTCGGTTTGGCAGCTTACAAGAGTATAATTTTGTACATGGACTTTTATCTGGAAAGTTTCCTATTCTAGAGCAACAGTGGAAACAGTACACAGAAATACATGTAGTCACCAGCATCTCTGTACTTCCTTATCTATGTGACTCACCTCTCCAAATAGAAGACATTATATGCCTGTGAGATCCTCAGACTTTCTGGTCTGACTTTTCAGCTAGGACGCCAAATACAATTAGTGTCAAACATACAATAGCTGTTTGTGGGACTGTGAAGGCCTGGTCAACTAATCACTGATTTTAGACAATTGCTTTCACTGAAATATTTGGTATTTTTACTTCTTTCCAGAACAGATAAAGCTACTATGAGTTTGTATAACACCAGAGTGGTCAGACCGCCAGTAAGACGGCACAATTTATAGAGTGCTTGTGTAGAAAGAGATATGAAGGTAGGAGCCCAGCTACCAGCTCCCAGACCTACAGCTCTAATTCTCTTGTCTATGTCTGCATGAGTCACAGCTTGTCCCACTAGGGACGAGCAATTTATTTCTTTGTGTAAGGTACTACATATAATACAAATAAGGTCATGAAGATGACGGTTTATGTAGGAAACAGAGTAGAAAACACATTTTCCATGCATTTCCATATATATTATAATTATCAGAAAGAAGATCAAGTGCCAACATTCCCCGTATCCCTCTCCACCCATTATTATCTGTCTTTACCTGCTCAGACTAAACAGGGTTAGGGGAGGCTCGTCTTCAAGTGGTGAAATTCTTTTGGAAGTGGTTTGCAGAGGTAGCTTACTTCAAACTAAAATTGCATCAAAAGAAGCCTACAAACATTGAGTTGTTTATTTTCCATTTCCGTTGATTAAAGTATGACTTCATTTTTCACTCTGCCTCTTTCATACTCTTAATAAACTCATGCCCTGTGGTACTGGTGACTTTTACAAATCAGCTTCTCAACTACCCATCAATCTTTACACACAGCATTAATGTTTTATTGCTCTTGTTCTGGTCATAATGATTTTTCACTTCCTCTGCTGATTTTTTTAATCAAAAGTAATTTACAGCACTCATCACCAAGACAAGCCTTTGCCAATTCTAAATACATTATATGTGTGTCCTCTGCCACTTGGTCAAATCAGGAATTTGACTGATATGTTTTGCTGGCTTTAACTCAAGCTACATTAGGTAATAAATAAAAGGGTCTGTTAGGAAATTCCCTAACCATTTAGATTAAATTAAAATGCCACTTAAGTCACTTAACATTCTATTTTTCTGCAAAGTGTCTTTTCAGGTAATTTTAATAAGAATGTCTACATGAAACAGACTTTTAAAATAATGGATTGTATATTGCTTGACCTGCAATTTTATTGAAAAAAAATTTTAAAAAGTTTCTTAAGAAATCCAGTTGATTTGTCACTGCTTATGAAACAAACACTGCAGAAGTCATTAAGTAGATTATTAATAACTTAAATAAAAGCTGTTCAGAATCAACTTGAATCAAGACAAGCACCTACCCAGCTTTTCATGCACTATCTACTCTACAAGAAGCAGTTGCAAAGCTCTCTAAGACATCACTTAGCAGATGATCATTTTTGCCATAGATTTCCCTTATAACATTGGCATAAACCTCACTTTCAGTTCTCCACTGTGCAGTGGAGATAAGACTTTTTCCTTTATAAATATACTATTTTGTCTGCTTTTAAACTCATAAGATCCTTGGATAGTGATAGCTTTTTACCACAGGCACTATATATTATATTTTTATTAATTCCAGTAGGTATATTAAAATTACAAAAATAATACATCTTTGATTTTTCTCAGCAATGATTTATAGTCCTCTTATACATACTGTTTGTTTTTTTTTTTTTTTCCCTTACATTTCTGCAACAAAAAAAGACAGCTAGTTATATTCATCTGTGAATTTTCTATGAAATGTGCTGTATAACATTGTTATGCTTAAGCCTCCAGTCAATATTTGTTAACTTTGCTAATCTTAAGATGAAGATTTGTTTACTGGAAATTTTTGGAAGTATCTTGGAAGTTTTTCAGAGCTGAAAGCAAGAAATTATCTTGTCCCTTGGCAGAGACATTCCAAAAATGCCTTTTTCTGTCCATCGCCCTGCTGTTTAAGAAATAGGCTGATGAGATCATAGACAGTAAGTGCTTCTGCCTTTAGACCCTTTTGCCAAAAACCTTCAGTCTACAGAAAAGAGTTTCTACTGGCAATATGTAATCCTTGAATTTTGAACACGCTTGACATTTATATTATGCAATTAGGAGTAGCAGTTATGTTGCTATGCTGTTCCTCCCATATGGCACAAAAATCCAACATCAGAGACTTAAAGATCATGACATCATTATAAATTTGATAGCCCATCTCCACTGAAATGTATTTTTCCCTTCTCATTTGTGTTAGACAGCTTTCAGGTATTAGTACAAGGAATATTGCCAGATGGAGCAGTGGAGAAACCAGTGCAAAG
The DNA here is from genome assembly GCF_964035555.1 of Netta rufina. NCBI lineage: Eukaryota > Metazoa > Chordata > Aves > Anseriformes > Anatidae > Netta > Netta rufina. Next base: position 41,817,308 of record NC_140125.1, read on the forward strand.
GTTTTTGGGAGGGGAAAGGGTGCAGGGGTGACTTAGCAGCTCACAAGGTGCAACATGAGGACACAGGTTAGGCATATGACTGAAACTACACTTGAAAAAGAAAAGCAAAGTAATTAGCATGAAAATAACTAAATAAATAAATAAAAATGGAAAGCAAAGCTGCAGCTAGGGTTGTTGGACCTACAGGTCTATATCCTGCTTCAAACAGCAGCTGAAGCCATGCTGATATCAATCACTCGCTCAAAACAAAAAAAAATACAGGCCTTGTATCATTATAAATCATCATAAGGAAACATTTGTAAGGGTCTGTAGGAAAGTACGGGGACAACCCAACAGTTTAAGACTTACAATATACCAGAGTAGATATTTCTTTTATTTCAAAAATTCTGCAAGGATTTGCTATCAGGATGGTAACACCGCTATACTCAGATGTCTAATATTGAATAGATCATCTAAACAAGCTAAACTATCACAGATGCTAGTGTCTTTTGGAAAGAAGGGTCTTCTGAGCAGTGTTTGATGTTCAGAAAGATCAGAAGACCCCCTTTCCTCTCTCATCTTCAGTACAGACATCTTGCAATCAGCTTAACATTACCTGGTCTTGCCAGCTGCTGCAGTACCATGCTCACACTTGCACTGTGAGGGCAATATCGGGTGTCTATTAAGCAAGAGCTCTGTGGGGCATAAATCCAGGGAGCAGACTTGGGAATGCAAATTAGCTTGTTCTAAAGGAACCAAGAGCAAAAGGTCTCTTATTGTTTAAAGGAGAATAAATGAACTCCATGGTCAGCTCTGCTAAAAACAGCTGTTGATACAGTATTACACCATGCTCACAACTCAGGCAATCTCAGCTTTTAAATTCTCCCTGCATGTGGAAAAAGCAGTTCAGGCATGACCTTGGTGTACATTAAATGTATTTCTAATGAGCCCTTTTGTCTGCATAAGGGCCTATAAATAATGAAATACCAAAAAAAAAAAATCAGAAAATAGGTTGTGCACGTGTATTTGTAAAATTCATATTATTGCACTCAACAAAACTTTTTTTTTTTTTTTTTTTTTTTTTTAAGTACTGAAGAAGGTCAGCTCCTTTGCAGTGGGTTTAATTGGAATTTATTTTCAGAGGACTAGAAGTTTTTTCACATATTCAGGACTTAAAGTGGAGAAAAAAAAAAGTAATTTCAAAAGCTGGGAAAATGGGATTTGATTAACATCAGCTGTCCCTTTTCATAGCACACAAGGAAACACAGCAGGACTGCTTTTAAGATAAAATATTTCATCTAGCTTCCCTTAATGTTCTCAAAACACTAGTGGGAATATCATGATATTAAATGTTAGGGAAAGATATATTTTAGGGATTGCCTGTGCATAGAAAAGTTGCTTTATTCCCATTCATTAGTACCCATGCAATCATATAGCCCAATCATATTTTGGGCTAATTCAACTATGAGAAGCAAATTAAATTACATCATTGCAATTTTATTCGTATAATGTCTCATCAGGAATAACAAATTTGGAAGAGAAGAATAAAAAATAAAAAAAGTCATACCCAGGACAAACTTTTGTGCCAGGAAAAAAAATGCCTGCAGATCAAACCTTCAGTACATGGTACTTAAGAAGTCTCATCAATGGTTATTTAACTTTTCTTAGAATATAAATTGAAGTAAATGCATTTGCATGAAGATCTTGGTCCTAAAAGCCATTCCATCTTTGAGAAAGCCAACTTGAGGTCTCACTAGTACGTGAAGATACTGTTACAGGAAGGTAATGATTTTCAGTAAGTGGTTGCATACTCCCTGTATCAGGACTGTTACAAGATCAGGCCTTAATACCTTCCTGCCTATCATCTATTAGTAGTCGTTGGCTTAAATGCTAAAGCATGTGATTTGGAGTCTGCTCGTATCCAGAGAGACCACATAAAGCAGCTAAAGATATGAATGTTTAGGGAGACCAAAGTAGTAACACTGAGGTTTCTCCTATAGCCTGCTGTGCTATAGAGGGCCAGGAAGCTCACAGACAAATCCAGGCCAGCGGAAGGCCTTGGAAAAATCAAGGTGAACTTCCAGGGATCCTCTGGGAGCTTCTGTGCAGGGAAGCAAAGATTCATGAGCTGCAGGCCTGAGACATGCGCAATGCTCTCTGCTCAGTAGGGTATACACCCACAGAGCCAAAAGGCTCACAACATTCCTGTGTCCTAGGGTCCACTCTGCCACCTGGCAATTCCAGATACTTGCCTGTGCTTCACTCCTGTTTCTCCCCCTAAAATAAAGAGAAAAAAAAAAATAATATATATATATATATATATATATTGCATTTTGTCTAATGGCTTCTCCGGTAGAAAGGAGCACTTAGAAAAAAATAATAACCTGTCAAGTTTCTTACACTGATTAGTGCCCAGAGTCTTACAGAGCAGGAGACTCTTGAGAAGTCTGCATTAGCCAAAGTCTAATTTAGAAAGGGGAGCTAGAAAAATCAATGGAATCATGGGTGGAATGAATAGCAGAAAAGAGAAAACACTACAACAAGCAGTCAGTGAGCCAGCAGTTAGAAAAGCACATTATACTTTCACCACAATGATCTGAGGAGGGACTCACAGAGGAAGCACTGGAATGATCACAAGGTTGTACAATCTCTCTACAAACACAGTCAGTGAGAAAGAAAACAAAATTATTTCTCTCTTGGGCACCTACAGAAAACAAAACAAAGCAAAACAGCAGGGAACAAATAAAAAGATGCAAAATTGCCCATGAAAGCCATGATGACCTCCGGCTACAAGTAGCCTCAGAGAACACCAGCTGTGTGAATTCCTTGGGCTTTTATTAAAAATTCAATTAACGTAAACAGTTGTAATAATGGAACAAAAACTAAACAGTGGTTATGTACAGTCGAGCCACAGTCCAATAATCCTGTTTCCTTTCTCAAGCCTCATACAAACAAGCACTCAGAGAGCATCCTGGACAAGACAGGCTCAGGGTGAGCCAAGTGAGACAGGATTTGGTTTCCACATCTGGAGAGCACAGGCTCCAAACCCACAGCCCAAAGATACGTTGAGTGTGCGCAAACCTCCATCCTTCACTCAAAGGTGACTGCAACCGTGATCAAACACAGCTATATGTCCCATACTGTCTAAAATTAGCTGCCGCAAGTATCCTGGGTGTTTTGTCAGCAAGCAGGTACAGATGGCTTAGACTGCAGCTAGTACAGCTGCCACAACACATGGCACAGCACTGGAAGGTGATTGGAGCAGTGCAGGACGGGGTCACTTTCACCCCAGCTCGCTCTCACAGCCAAACACGTTTCAATCAAGAGGACAATTTGTCATTTGGAAACTTTTACTGGGATTAATGTGCACAAAATTAACCTTATTGATTGGTACCATGCAGTCTCTTTGGCTGCTTCATGTGTTAACTTGGGTCACTCTTTTATGGTCAATGCCAGGAGAAAGGCAAGAGAAACATGTCAAAATTAGCTGTTTGTTGCACTTTGTAATGCTTGCTCTTCTTAACACTCCAGAATAACGCATTTCTTCACAACTATTTTAAGTCAGCGATATTGAGAGAAGAAATCAGAATTTTAGGAATAAACTGGGACACCAGTGTTCCAAAATGTCCTGAGTGCCATCTCATAGACAACTCATTTTTATTTTTATTTTTTAATATTCTACAAACACACGTGCAATACAAGATGTCTGCAATAACTGACAAAAGCCCATAAGAATGCCACTTTGATTCTAGATTTTCCCCAAGATGAATTTTAAACACACATCCATGCTGAACCTACGTCTGACGTTATTGGTACTTTTCTACATCCAGGATCATGGCTTGCCAATCACACACTTTATTTGGACTGATATTATTGAAAGGTAGCTGCAAATAAATGGAATAAATTTGTATGTTTTATATATTTGAGAAATCTTATATAAGCTATCACTTTCTTGCATATGTAGAAGCTGCATCAAGAATTACCAATACGTCTATTACATAATGAGACACCAAAAGTTCAAAGAAAGTCAGAAGCTCTGCAGGTGGAACCACCCTGTTAAATTTGATAAACTCCTGCAAAATTATGCAATTTTTTATATTAGCAAACTGTAACAGTTCTGAGATGTGCCATGAAAGAAATGCTGCTGTAAATTTTAGTTGTGGGTTATGCTAAGAAACCATTCAGTCTAATCTTTCCATTGCTGCTATGTCAAACATACTACTGTTAACTCAAACTTACAGAGCAATTTCCTGTTGCTGAATCTCAAGAACTCCTCAGAAATTAAATCCATAGAGTGGCACTAAGCTCCAACTACCTTTGAGGTAGCATGTACCCTGACTGCAAACGTAACAATGAGTAACAAAGATAACGGAGAGCAAATTCCCTCCTTCAGAGGGTCCATAGGCAAGACAATCTTTAATTTATAAAGGTTCCAATGAAAGATCCTCACAAAACCATGTCATGATTCTTAATTAGTTGACTAGAGTGGAAGATACAGAATGAAATGGACCGGAGCACAGACAAAAATGTAGCTGTAGAAAAAAAGAGCTGGCTGACTGTTGATGCCTAAATGCTGCTTTCCCACACGAAGATTTATTTGGAGTTCAAGAATCAAGTGGCATGGGGGTAGCATTGCTTACACCTGGCTGATAGCAAGTGTGCTGATTGCCTTTCTCGTGGGCAACTCCCTTAGAGCTCAGCGTCATGGGTCCTACCTCCCTCTGGACTCCCAGAACAGGCAGCATCACTCCCAGTGATGAAGAAGCCTAGGACATTCCATCTCTGGCTTTTCACTGCTGTTAAGCTAGCAAACTAACAGGCTGTGGGTGTTCTGAACATCCTAGACAACTGTAGAAATGTTTTATAAAGGTCAAATCACCATTTTCTTATTCTCTTCTTCAAAATAAAGGTCTTACTTCACATTGTATGACAAAAAAACATGTCTTTTTTATTCTATTTCAGGATGGTTTGTCTCAATTTGAGAACTACTGGTTTTCTGACAGCTTCGATATAATAATAAAACCCAAATTATTTACATCACAGATCAAATGAATAAGAAGTACTGTGATAAACACTTTGAAAATAAAGAAGCCTTTTCTTATTTCCCCGACAGCTCAAGAACAAGGGGGTATTCCACAAGACAATGTAACTGAAATTAATCCATAAGAACACATTATTTTATGAGGTACAGTCATGCCTCTAAAACTCAATTCTGCTAGATAGCTTCAACTACATCTATTCTTTCTATAAATCTTCAGTCCAAGCCCCTGTTCATACTTAGATTCAGCTGCTGGCAGATAAGACCATATGCAAGCAAAGGGTGTCTGCTACACAGTACAATTATTAAAAATAAATAGAATAAATAAATAAAAAAAAAAATAGAATAGTACAATAAATAGAATAAAGTGAAAGGCTTAGAAAGATTCCCCAGAAATATTTCAAGGAACAAAAGGAAAGAAAATAAGTTTAATTCATGATAATTTAAAATTAAATGAACAAACAAACAAAAACCCCAGATATCAAAACATTAAACATTTGGTTTCAGGGAATAGTCCAGTACATCTGATAATGGACCACAAGATGTCTTTCTTTATGAGCTGGCTTCTTCACAGTATGAGTTCCTTCCCCATGATACAGGTGTTTATGGCACTTTAGGAACAAAGTACAGAGCTGTCACATAAGACTAATGGATACTAACATATGTCAAAAGGTGTTGGATGACTAAATGTTTTGGCAAATACGATTCCAATGATTATGTTGTACTTGTTGCTGAATTTACACAGGTCTAGGCATTTGGTATTCTCACCCCCCCACCCCCAAAAAAACTGAAGCCATTTGTTGATGTTGAACCAATTCTTAACGAATGAAAGAGAACAAGAAAAAAAACAATGTTTTTCATCTAAATGCAGTTTTGCTGGATACCTAAAGCCAGTATTGCTAGGTTTAGCATTCTTTCTCTGAGCAAGTGTTTCACTAGCCACTAAGATATTTGTTTGATATTCATAAGATATTTGTTTCAACAGTTTGAAAGAGTCCATCATACTCATAGTGACTCACAATGTGCTAATAAATACACCACATCTTGAGACTTCATTGTACTTCCTCTGCAGCTCACTTCACAGACTCTTGGCTAGAAAGCAGCTGAATTTACCATCCAAATGTGGGCAGCAGACTTCGACCAATGAGAACAACGAAGCCAGAAAAAGCTCTAGAACTGCAGCAATGAGTAAAATGACAAGTGAACATTTTTGATCATTCTTGTCCCTGCACTTTGCAGTGAAATTGCTTGGAGCATCTTTTGAACTTTTAGAGGAATAGCTGGAGACCAATCACCATGTATCTATTCAGCACATTTGCTTATTTCGTAATGCTAATGAGTCTGTCATTTCATATGGGGTACTACCTGAACAGAGAGTACCGGTCTTCCAAAGACTCTCTACAGATTTAATCTATTCATGTTGCCACTGAATAGGACAGGGCTTGGTTGTATTCATTGCTGCAATCATATTAGATAGGTTATTTAAAGTGGTTCATCTGTACTACCGGATGAATAAAATACCGACACCTTGTGCTACAAAAATAGCGGTTATGGTCTGGATTACTGCTGTGGTGATCTACCTCCTCATTGTTGACATAGGAGTTTTTCATTTTTCACTTGTCAAAATTACATACCTGACCAATAAGATACAAGCAGCAGCTGTATGGCTTCAAACTTCACCTTTTTCTTGATTTCTTTCCTGCTTCTTAGGTACTTTCTTCAGTATTTTCTGCATCATCTTTAAACTGAAGCAGTAGGCTAAAAGGAACACAGTCCAAAGAACTAAAAAGTGCTAACAGGCATTGTTCTTTGTACATTATCATATAAATCACCTGCTTCCTTCCTGCTCTTCTGTTCTTATCAGCACTACGGAAAGAATACCAAAGACTGCTGTAGCTGCCTTACTCTATGTCTCAGTTGTCCTTACATATCTAAAGAGTATGCCTGAATCAGCTGTGTTGCTTCTAAAGTCCAGAGTTCATGAAGAGATTAAAAAAAAAAAAAAAAAAGCTGTACCTGTTTAGACAGATGAAAATGAGGGTTCTGCAAAAAAAATGTAGAATAAAGACAGCAGACTCTCAAAGCATTAATGCTGTGATGGTAGAACTACTTCAGAATTGTGCTTGCATCCCCCTGTGACTCCTGATATTTATTCACTAAATGAAAAGTTTGCTTTTGGCTTTTACAGCCAAAGGAGGTGGCTAGACAATGAAACACAGAGGTAAGCAACAAGCCTGATACACAGCCTCAGTCTGAGCACTGTTGTTTACACAAGGTCGAGCTGACTGCAACAGGACTTGAGCATTGGGGTCATTGCTGAGTATCAGGCAGTATGTAAAAAGTATGCATACAGAAAGCACACGGTGTGAATTGGATAGCATTGGGCATCGTGGCCCTGCACTTAGAAAGAAAGAGTGTGAGGAAATCCTTGGCTAGCATTTATAGTCTTTTTCCATCAGGTAAAACTTTGGGCAAGCCAACAGACCTGAGTGAACTTGGCTTCACTCAATTTTGTATGTATTCAGCTAAAGCTTTGTTTGATTTTCTGAGGCATTAAGGTTTTATCTGATCTGAGTTGCTCAGAGTAGGAGCCTAGTCAGACAAAAACTCCACTTTGTAGGCAAACGAGAGAGCAGAAGCACATCAGAGGGTGATGCAGACCTGTCTCCTTAAACTGCTCCTCTCTAGCTACCAGTTACAGAGGAAATGTAGTATGATGCAGATCTCGATAAAGACCTTAGCTAAATTGCTGATAGCAGGTAGGATGAATCAGGGTGTAAATGTTATTACCTCTGAAATTAATGATGATCAAGGAGTTGAGGCTTTTTTTTTTTTTTTTTTTTTAGGCAGTGGAAATACATGGTTTTAAAATGTATATGGCAAGTAACGTGTCTGGCAAATAAAAATGTCCCAATAAAAATGTCCCAATCTCAGATGGGCCTAAGCTTTCATTTAACAGGAGTGGAAAAGTCTTTTTAGAATAGCTAGGCACTCTAAATATTAAAAATCTGGCCCGTGTGCCACCATAGGAACTGGAAATCTATCCAATTGTCTCTGCCCCAAAAACTTTTCAATCTCTTTTATACAAATCCAGACACAGACAATGAATCCTGTCTCTCATGGTGCAATTGGGAGTTTTGTCATTATTTTCAATAAGGTCAAAATTTCATTTATGAAATGGAAGTATGCAATGGGAACCAAAGTATCAGAAACAGGTTTTCAGAGGCACTTTCAATAATGCAGTTTACATGCTTGACACACAAAATGAAAGGCTGGTCCAGGCACAGGACATACATCAAAAGAAGCACTGAGGTATGAAGCAGAAGACACAACCATAAAGTGAAAGCAGAGGGGAACAGATGGAGCATTAGCAGAAAAAAAAGAGAATCAGGGCTTTGAAGTCATGGGATCACTCCAGAGTGACACTCAACTAATGAGATGGCTTCTCATAGTGTGAATTTTGCCTGGGTTATCAGAAAAAAAAATAAAATCAATTTTCTGTGACTTGATTACCACAATCTAGAATCAAGCCAAATTTCTTAATCCAAATTTGCTTCTCTGAGTATCCAGTACAGAACGAACAATGCATGAACCACACAGCAAAGAGCAGGCTGTGCGAAGTCAGGTCCTAGTCCCTTGTTTCCATTACTACCTAATCTCTAGAAAACAGCTAGACTGCAATAGCACTTTCTTTTAGGATGCACGTATCAAGTTATGAATTACAACCTTTAAGTCATGCGGAAAATAACCCAGGAATATGTTTTTGTTAGTGTAACCAGCTGATCCAGCTATGGTTTCACAGTATTTTCCTAAAGCAACAGCTCAGTTCTGTTACCATTGATTAACCTTGTGTTAACTCAGTGTTAACACAAGACTTCTTTTTTTTTGTTTGTTTACTTTTCAGGGCATGCTTGTTACTTTCAAAGAGAGATGAGGTTACTTAGAATTCACATACATTTCCTTCAAAGATCACAACATTTACATTTTTGTAAGGGCTGAACTCTTCTTGCCTCTGCAAACACTGGAAATGGCACTCCATCTCCTCCTTCGGTGAGGGTTGAAACTGCAAAGTCAATGGAGCAACGTTGAATTACATCAGTTACAAAGCTTGCTAGAGTTCAAAGTTAATTTAAAATTTCTAAACTATCACAGAGCAGACTATAGTTAAGTGGCTGAAAGCATTAAGACAAAACAAAACACCTTCAGTAGGAGGAATACAGTTAACCTCACCTGCTTCTCTGCTTATTCCAGAGCTAAGAGAACTTAGTGGCTAGTGGTAAGAGGAACTTGACCCTTTTAGGTATTCTTTAAAATGACCATGGTAAAGAAAGAATTCTTTGAGGAAAATAATTTAACTCTACTTCCAATCCTCCCCACCTCCCACCACCTGTATGTCCCTCTAATGTGCATTTCTACCTTAACAGTTTGTTGTTAAATTAGTTTCTTGATAGGCTGCTGGGTGGGAAGTGGTAACAGATCAGCAGTAATTCTTATTACAGAGGCTCACTGTGAATATATTTAGAATTACCATCCAGATTCAATTTTCATTTAAAAATTCCAGAAGGAAAGGCAATGCCATATTGCTACAAAACACTGAGCTGATCTTCTTCCAACTGAATGAAATCTACCTTATGCTGATACCATGAGGATAAAGTCAGGCCCATTGGTTTAAAGGGAGAAACTGCTTAAAAACCCTGATAAAAACATGTTGGGTTTTTATGGTTAATTTAAATCCCTGCACATGGCCAGAGCCACAGCTGAGTTCCATAAGCCTTTCATTTGTGTGTGGAATTAGCTCCTTCCTTGTGGGCTAAAGTGATTCCTCCGTAATATTTAATTACATCTCATGATATTTTTGTAGCCAGACAACTGAGCAGAAATGGAGAACTTGTTGAGCAGAGACAACCAAGCGCTGCTTGCATTCACTGATACCTTGTATGCTATGCAGCAGCACAAAGTTAAGCAAAGAGCAACTGATGGTATGGAATCCGCTGATATGTATTTCAAGGAGTATTTTAAACTGACAAGGGTTCCTCCAGTATGCTCCTCTTATATTTTTGGCTTTCAGCTGGTACAGAGTAAGATGCAGTGGGCATTGCTCCAAAAACTTTGGTAACCAGTGATTGGGTTTATTGCAATTCTTGTATGCAGTGGGAGTTCTCCGCCAAACACCTGTCCAAACATGTTTTCCTCACTGAATGGGTTATTATTCTTAAGTATGCTGTAGTTGGGTACAACTCGCTAAACCTATTTGGCATGAAGTGGTTTTCCTGTGCCTACAGACTATTACCATACATTCTGATTCACACTGTCAAAACAGTCAATGACAGGTGCATCAGTCATACTTCAGGATATTCCTATATTTCCTGAATTTTTTCCCTGCAAAGGAGCAGAACAGCTACATTCACTGGTCCTGGTCAAGAAACAAAGAAATTTGCATATGTGTTTTTTAAGGCATTTATTATGCTAAAACAATAATGGAAAATATTTCTGTTTAGTTAGCAGCCTTTTTCTTTTTGAAGTATCTTGCACTTGCTTTGACGTAATGTGAAGTAAACGAGACTCTAGCCAGAGAGAATACTTATCAGTAACACAACACTCAGAGTTTTGAATTAATTATAAGCTTTTCACTTATCTGAAAAAGGAAGAAAGATTTCTGGGATGCAAGTTCAACTACTATTAAAATAACATCTTCACAAGCAATCTGCTTCCACAATCAGGGGGTGCAGATTGGTGCTTGCATTGCATGCAAAAGTAGTTTTCAGCTGATCCACATCTGCTCATCTGTCACCAGCCTAGCCCACTGCCATGTTTCACAGCAGCCAAAAGCTGTGCTGGGAGCTGCTGACCCACAGAGTGATGCTGACCAGTGTCACAGGGGAAAGAGAACACCAGGCAGTGTGATGCTGCTAAGCTCAACTGATTAAGCAGACCAAGCAGGCATTGGGTTTGGCTGCAAAAGCGTTACGCTTGCATAGTCACAAACTGAGCCTCGACCCGGGTACCGTGGCAGTGAGTCAGCACAGTATGATCTGAAGAAAGCAGGACACCCAACAGCTGTGCACCGAGAAGCAGCAGTTTTACCTGCTATTTTCTTCTTCTATGCAGCACTGGATGTCTGCACAGCAGTGCTTCCCTTGATCTCAAACGCTGGAGGGGTTTCTAGCTAGGTGCTGGCACAGGCTGCCAACTAAATCGGTACCAGCAATATCACTATACATCTTTCCAGCCCACGCCAAGGCTCAGTACGCTCAGCTCTTGCTTGTGTTGTCCTGTCCACAATAAGTCATACTCAGTATCTCAGCTCAAGATCAAGGCATGGCCAGGATACTCCTGCAACCACCTGCCGGGGTCCTTTTTCCTCTTTATTTTCCCTCTAACAGCCTCTCTTACTTTTTGAGGAATCATTCAGAGAAGGAAACCAGAAAACATAAAGAAGTTCCTGTAGCATGCTCTGCACAGAGCACCATTCCCATTGTCTAGATACACCTTAAACATCCAGACTTTACTCAGAGTGCCTGTGCACATGGTCAGGTAGCAAATGATCCATCTATTCCAAAAGGAAGTCCCCACAGAAATCCAGCTATGCAATGCTCTGACAAAACTTTTCCAATTTGGCCTTACTTTGATTAGGGACTGGATCCGATACCCTTCCCAGTCTACAAGGTCCTTTTCAAACTCTGGTTTTCTATGATCTTCTGGCAGGATTTCCTTTCAGCACAGGCTCTGTTTGCTGTTGACATTTTTCAATAAAAAAACCCTGAGGCAATTTGCATGTACCAAGATGAGAGACAAATCCTCATTTACAACAGCTACCAGGAGAGCTTTTGCTCTGTTCAACATCTCTCTCAGAGTACACGGTAGCAGCCAGCTTTTGGGGAATATATTTTCAGGGCATCTAATCATTGTAATAATTGATGTCTTATACAAGAAAAGTGTTAGTTCCTGCCACTGGACCAACAACCTTTTTTCCCTTCAGAGCTGCGTTCAGGCATTGTAATATGTTGATTCAATGCTGTAACATATTGAAGTAAAGCTGTGTTGACGTAAGAGAAAAACAATCCATTGATCATCCTGACACATGACAAACAATGGTTGCTCTCATCTCAAAAACAATGGCTGTTGCATGTGTTACTAAATCATGCTATTGCTATCCTATGGACAGCATTTATTGCTCAACTTCTTAGTTTTTGTTTGTCTTTTCCACTGCCACATATCTCCAGCTTTCCCCTTCCAGGTGCCATTTCCTTCACAAGGGAATAATGGCTGAGCCAGATGAGCTACCTACAGTGTATAGCTCACCCTTCTGTTATTATCTATAGCTTACACAATGCCAAATACTAGCCAGGATATAAACAGCACAACCTGAACTGACTACCAAATCAGAATTGGGAATCCCATTGGAATAAGAAACAAGTACTTTTAGATTTCAGATCAGCAACTGTAGATTGCCTTTCAGCTGCCTCTGAGTGCCTTCCTCATCAACTATAGATGAAACATGGCACTGATTGAAGTACTTCTTAACAGCTTTCCCTTCTTGCAAATGATCCACAAGCAGATTATTTATTTATTTTTTTTTTAGTAATTAGCAATTTGTTGCTTTTCTGCAACTATTCAAAACACAAATTAAAAAACAAACAAACAAACAAAAACATATATTCCTAGAAGTCAGACCATAGTTCCTGAGGAATATTGGCCATATCATTTGAGTTTACACTTATTACAGCTATGTGACTGCCATATGTACATCCATGGTACATTCATGGTACATTCCATGGTACATTTCCAGTGGCCTGAACTACAGCTCTTCCCACCTCTTGTTATCGTGTTGCCTTCCCATATGGAAGAAAGCACCAAGACAAAGTTCAGTGTACACATCTGAACCTGGACATCATATTCACAACTCCAATTTAGATTGTCTTATCCTTTCTTTTGGCATTAAATATAATTTTCAAGTCAGTTCCCTACAACAACCACACGGTAGTCACCATTTCAAAAATAAATATTTGCCAAGAGTTGCCAGTGCAACAGTTTGAGTAGCATTAACATCATCAAACAGATTCAACTGGCTTCTAATTAGAAATGTGACTTAATGTTTTTAACAGCCTTTTTTGTTTCCTTTTTAAAACATCCATATGTTTGACATTTTGTTCATAAGAATATTCACAGAAATGAATTCTGTGTCCACGGCTGAGATACAGAAGGATTTTTTTTTTTTCCTACACTTGTAAGACCTTTTTAAAGGTTTATTTGTATAGCTGAAGAACTAAAGCAGTGAAGTACATTTATAACATATCTCACACTGTATTCATGATTATTAATCATGAATACTAAGTACCTGATTAAAAAGGCTGGTAGAAAAAGAATGTATTTTTTCCCAGGAAAATGCTAACAGAAATGAAAAACAATGAAAGAGAGCTATCAGCACTTCTATATGGAACTATTTCTGTTCTTCACAACCACTCCCACTCCTCAAAAAGAAACAGCAAAAATTATTAGAGAAGAAGAAAAAATATTTCAGATCAGAAATATTGCCAACTGGGAGATCCAGTGGAGTTGTAGTTCTAACATTTCATACTATTAGTCTCATTCACAGATTTTTTCTTCTAGGTTGCACTACATTTTCAATGGTGCAACATACTCTTCCTCATCATGACAAAAGCCAGGTATATCATGGAAGTCTGTGGACAGAGCACATCAGGAGCAATTTAACAGAGCTGCTGACCCCAATCTTATAATAACCTAAGAAAAAAACAACCATGATTTCCAGAAGGTACTGTAACAGAATATTTGAATGAAATACCTTATTATCAGCCAAATACTGGCATTGTAAACCATTTGAAGGAAAATAATCCACCCAAGTGAAATACCTCTGAAAATAGTACAATCAGCCTGACTATTTAGAGGAAATAGATGTAAATAAAAATAGCTATATTGCTTGGAGAAACTATTTACCTCTTTACCTTTGCATTTAAGGTGTGACAGTATTTCTATTTCTGTTGGAAAGGCTCAGTTTTTCACAGCAGTATGTTGCTCCAGCAGTTCAGTGGTGGAGAAAGAAACAAAACCCACAGCTCACTCTGACACTGTGCATGTAGAATGAATGACATGCAGACCAACCTTTAAAGTAAATATTATTTAGAAGCTTTTGAAACATGGAAGCAAGATAAACATAAGCAAGGAACTCTATTAAATATAATAATTTCTTATTTAATATATATTTTTTCTCTCTTACACCCACATACAATTTCATTGATTTCTGTGAGATTAATTGCATGCACCTGCGTTGAAAGAACATTTAACAGACAACCTTTGAACAAACAAAATGGGGGCCTGAACTGCAGTTTTCGATCCAAAGGCAATTATGTCTCTGCTTGCCATCTACCAATATTGTTATTGCTTCTTTTGAATGTTTACTGTATTGAAACGCATTTGAACATTGTTCTTGCTAGTTCTGAAATAGTTTGTATAATGGATTACCCAATTATTAATTCAAAGCTTTGTCATAAATCAGACACAGAAAATAGTGCATTTTCTAATTATGCATTTTGCAGTGGCTTAGTAAAAAGAAAAAAAAAAAAATAGAAAAAGGATTTTCATTGCTTTCTTCATCTTATTTATCCACTTCTTTTCTCTTAACTATACTTTCAATAGTCAATCCAAAAGTACATGAGAAATCAATCCCAGAAGAAACCAAACAGCAGTGTGAATTCTTATATCCTGATTACCACAATGAGTACACTTTCAATGCCCACATTTCTAGAGTCCAGGGACTAGAATAAAAACATATTTTTTTTAAAAAGGGGACAGAAAGATGTGAGAATAATCTCACACACAATCTCAAGATTCAGAGAGCTGAATGCATTTTGGAAAAAAAAAAATATATATATATATATATATATATATTTTTACTGAGTCTGAAGATTTAGTTTTTTTTTTTTTACAAGTATGAGTCCATTCTGACTTTTTTTTTTTTTTCTTAGTCAGTTTGAGCTCTTTATTATGTAAAAGAAGTTATCTATTTAATATGGTACAGGGTGGGTGTCTAATACAGTAAGCAGCCCAGGTCTAGCGGAGTTACACATGTGAATAGCTACTTTTTCCACTCCAGACAAATGAATAAAATCATCTGCATTACAGACATTTTACTGAAGCAACAGCCCCTTCATGACTAGTTTGTAATGGACTTTGAAGATCAATCTGTCTCAGGCCAGGACCTGAGGCAGGCATAAAAAACTACCCCTACTCCCATTAGCAGCCCATAGGACTTCACTGCCCAAACGCCTCAAGTGACTGAAAGTGCTTCAGATTTTGTAAAGCTTTTTCCTAAAGTAGCAGGACAAGGCAAAAAGCACTACTAGTATTACTTAAAAAAAAAAAAAAAATAGTACCTCTGTAGCATACTGAGAGAATATTCATCACTAGAACTCTGGAGATTTTAGCACAGCACTCATGTGTGTGCTATAAAAAGGACATCAAGGCCCAGGTGCCCACCTGAGGCACACCCACCCATTGGCCTCCATGACAGCTCACCTGGAGGGCTGCCATTTCAGGGCTCTCAGCTCACAGAGCTGTTCCCAGCTGGAAGCCATGGGGGTGGTGGGAAGTCACATTTCTCGCTGCCTTCCCTCTCCATTTTGATGCACAAACATGCCCCGTGCTGTCTGCCATGCAGCATGGTGGCCTGCATCCAGGTAATCAGCTCTGAATGCTCCAGGGTGCCTCATCAAATGAAGAGTCCAGTTACCTGTCACTCTCACTGGGCCTGTGTTCCTTACAGCAACCAAATGCTTTAAAATTTTCCATCATTGATATTTTTAGATTATGTAACTGCAGCTATCATCTGGTTAAATTTAAATTTATTTCGGGATACAGCTTTGATCAAAAAATATAAATAGATTGCATAGGAACCTGCCAATACAGCATATACCTGTGAAAACCATCAGCCTTTCAGAAGGGAAAAAAAAAAAAAAAAGCAATAAATATTGCAAAGCTTTGAGGAAAAATAAGCTTTGTAAGCTTTGAGGAAAATAAGGCATTTGATACTTTATTCAACTTTTAATTAAAAGTGACTTTTAATAGTTTCCAAATAAAATTAGAAGATGTCATAGGATAATTCAGATTTGAAGACACCTCAGAAGCTCATCTAATCCAGCCTACTGCTTAGAGCTGGGTCAACAGTATTTGTCAGCATAAAAAATTATATCTTGCTTGGGGAGATCTTGGGCAATACGTGATGTCAACAAGATATTAAACTGAGGATTTGAATTATTGTTTGCCGTTTTAATAAATATTGAAATAATAGCTTTATTTTAGCTAGCTCATGTCTTTAAAATAACATTTTCATGCAATAAGATCAGAGAAAGCTTCCAAAAATATGCAAAATGTTAGGTACATAGCTTGCATGTGCAACTAGGATGAGCCATTCTTTGCCTGCCAAAAAACCTCTGTTGAACAAAGCTGTCTTTAAATAAGGCTCCTATAATTTAGTGCAGAGATAATGCCATGTTATTCAATAATAAATGGTCTCACTCATATTGTCAACAAACACAGCAAAGACAAGACATTCATTTTTCAAAGGGGGAAATATTCCTACTGTGACAGAACCATTACCACGCCTTTACTGTCATTATGTGAAATAATTGATTTGGACACAATATGAACATGTGTTATGGGGAGAAGAGCTCTCCAGCAGAGAAAGAAATACTCTTTGCTTTAGAGTGACTGCATTTATTCATGCTTCCACCTTTCTGGTAGAAGACAGTTCTGTCTTTGAAATAGAAAGGTTCATTGGTACTTGCCAACAGCAAACGTGATCAGTTTTGCTTCAAAAAATTTATTTCTGAAGTATTTCTTGAGAATTTACTTTCAGAGATTTAAACTGTTTTTTTTTTTTTTTTTTTTTTTTTTTTTTTTAAATGTTTAGCCATTTTAAGGTAGCAAATAATAAAGGAAATGAGTTTATTACAATAATACAAATATATTCACACAGTATAATTCATTAAAAAATCAATTGAATATGTAGATTTTTCTTTTGCACGTAATAGTACCATGGGTCACAAAATGCTAAAATAGCTATTTTTCTAGAAACCTTTGTCCAAGGACCTTGCAGTCAACCAACTTAATGATATTCCTTGCATATCTAAAGTTATGGATATAATGTTAAAATATCAGGATGAAGCCTTATGAAATTATGTGCTTCTGGCCACCTGTAGGCCTGTGGTATTTCCATAGACTACGTTTAGGATCACAGGAGTTATCTAGATTTAAAAACTTACAAAAGTAGAACATCTGATGGGATTGTTTTATGTAATATCATCTCATTAGCTTTTTTTCTATCTTCTGATGGAGATTAGAAACTAGAGATAAGATTTTCCATACTTTGACAACTTAATTTCTTGGGATGTGCTTGAACTGACACTTGTAAACTCCTGCCTAATACCAGTCCTGGAAAAACAGTTTTATGTAACATAAAAATACATGTTTTGTTTACCAACAGAATCTTAGAGCTGGGTACAAGTTCATATTAAAGGCTTTTTTTTTTTTTGATTTGAATTTCAAAATAAGATTTTTACCATTTTTTTAAGTTTCAGACAATCCCTAAATTAAGACACGTTATACATAAACACACAGAGTTTAGTTTGGTTTCTTTCATGTTTCTGATACAGAAGCCTGCTAAAGTCAAAAAATAAATGGGGTTCATTTCACATAGCCAGGAAAACAGCTGAATACCTCCATGAGAACAGAGCCTGATTCCTTCTCCTTCATCTTCCCCTCCAATTTTTAGATGCTATCCTGGTTTCAGTTAGGACAGAGTTAATTTACCCGAGGGAATTAGCTGTACGGGAAGTGATTTATGAAGACCTAGACAATAGACAAACATCCACAGATCCAGATGAAGTCAAGCATACACGACCCATGTGGTGGAGGTTTGTACGGAGTGCACCATCATCATATGCAAGCTCATTGGCAATAATGGCCTGGAAAGAGGATGAGGAACCCACAGTAGATGAAGTGGCTCAGGTGGACCTGGACCGGCCAGAAGGCAAATACTTTGGGATATCATCAGAGGAGGAGGTGGTCTGTGCTGAAGAAGCCCCACCGTACAACAAGCTCGGAGGATAAGAGGGTGGTGAAGAAGAAAGGGAGAGTGAACAAGTAGGAAAAGATATCTTCCCCTTTCCCCTCCACAGATTGGCTCCCTGATGAAAAAAGGCAATAGGTGTAATTGTTCATAGTTTCCGAGATACAGTTTCCAAAGTATAGAGTCGACGACATTGCTGAATAAAAATACCAGGTTAGAGTCATGACCAGAAATTTCATCATCTCATGAGCCACTGTTACACCGCACAGTACCATAACAATCTTAAACCAGGGCCCAGAAAGGATAAACAGCATGACAGGGAGCACATACAGAAAGTAACGTGCTATAAATCTCAATTTGGAAAACAGGCACAGCAGACTTGAGAATAAAGCAATCAACATTGTGACTAGCAACTATTAAGCAGGTCTAATTCCAATTTTAGTTTAACACACTCTGGTCAGATCTGTCATTATCTCAACCCTTTGAGCCCCACGTTGGGTGCCAAAAAGTACTGTTGTGGTTTAACCCAGCCGGCAGCTAAACACCACACAGCTGTTCGCTCACCCTCCCCCCTCCCTCTCTGGGATGGGGCAGAAAAACAGGAAAGTGAAGCCTGTGAATTGAGATAAAGACAGTTTATTAAGACAGGAGAGTAATAATAACAACAATGATGATAATAGTACTACTAATAATAATGAGTACGAATCAAGTGATGCTCACCACCCACTGACTGATGCCCAGCCTAACCCCGAGCAGCCGGTCCCCCCACCCCGGCCAGCCCCCCCATCTATTATTTAGCATGATGTCAGAGGGTGTGGAATACCCCTTTGGCCAGTTTGGGTCAGCTGTCCTGGGTCTGTCCCCTCCCAGCTCCTGCTGCACCCCCAGCCTGGCAGGACAGAGTGAGAAGCTGAAACATCCTTGGCCTGGTGTAAACACTGCTCTGCAACAACTAAAACATCGGCATGTTATCAGAACTCTTCTCATCCTAATCCAAAACATAGCGCCCTACCAGCTACTAGGAGGAAAATTAACTCTGTCCTAACTGAAACCAGGACAGATGCAAAGTAGAGAAAAGAAATGTTTTACTGTGAAGCATCATGGTGTGTCCCATCCTTGAAGTTACAGTTTGCCCTTACACATCTATGAACAAAGGATAGTCTCTGGCTGAAGGTGATTTCCAGAGTAGCCATTACTTAATACCCATTACTTAATTCCTTCTTGTACTATCTCAGATACAAGGAAAGATTTTGTTGTTTGTTGCTGATCTGAGTCGTACACAGCCTATATGCATTTTTATGCTTTCTTCTTAAACTTCAGTTGTAGTATTAAAAAAAAAAAAAAAAAAAGTAAACTCCAAATTTAATTAAAATTGCAATCCAGATGAATTGCAGACTATTCAATGGAAGTGACAAATGTAGCATGCACTCTTGAGTAAAGATATCCAACTTTGCATATTTACCCTAATGAGGTTCTTTTTGGCTACTACGATGACATTGAAAAATTTCCCTTTAGACATTTCATGTAATTTATCATTTAATGGATTAATTACTGTTCTATAATTTTATTTATATCCTCAAGTTTTAAAGAGTAGAGTGAGTTTACTTTAAAAATATATTTTTTTCCATTGCCTTTTATTTCAATTTCCTAATTAATTTGGGATCCATGTGACCTAAATATTAGTTCCTCTAATATACTGAAAGAACCTCCTAAAAGGTTTACACTTTAATTCATTGTATGCAATGGTACTTACACATCAGGTTGTTATATCAGTAGTATGGAATCATCTGCAATATACACAACCCAACATCTTCATTTAATAACCCATTTGAAAGCAAGTGGGAAGCAGATGCTGTTCTCCCTTGTATTACACCAGCACAACTCCACTGGAATTCAAAATCTTCTGGCGTAAAGGCACAGTCAAAATCCATGCAGAACTCTTGAGCAGCTGCCAAAGCCAGCAGTAGCTGGAAGGCAGAGCAGCGCTTTCCCAGAGGCAGCCCTCCGGGACCACACAGATGTGCCACCAGCAGATGGACGAAGGGAGGAGCAGCTGCTCCATCCACCCTGAAAGGGCGGTATGAAATTTTTTGACTGACTTCCCTCTGGCAGCTGAGGCAGAGGGATGCTCCCTGGAACATGTATCTGTGGTGCGGCTTAACCCCAGCAGGCAGCTAAGCCCCACACAAGCCCTGTTCTCCTCCTGTGGAGGTCCGAGGAGGTGTAGGGCCCCCAGCCTCTGTGAACTGACTGTTCTGACCTGTGAAGCAGCACAGGTTAAACACACAAAACATGTCACTACACTACTACACTGCAGGGTAGAGGAGGGACAGACACCAAGAAAACCTCTACCAAAGGAAAAAAAAAAAAAAAAAAAAGAGAGAGAGAGACAGAGAGAGAAATATAAATATACTTAAACATCCCACATCAAGAATACTCAAGTACTAATATATCTTCTGTGACCAGTTCTTGGTGATTCACACATCAAACTTGTCCCTCCACAGCATGTCTCCATTATGCACTACATAACAGAGCAGGGGAAAGTGCATGAGTTGTTCTCACTTTCTCTTTACCTTGTTAAAATCCCTCATTTTTGTGAACACACGAAAGTCATTTTAGGTGACTGCTTTCCATTTGCTAAGAAATGTTGCAAAGGTTTGTCCCACACCCTACCCGTTGTGTCAAATGAAATTTGCCATATCAGTGACTCAGCTATGGACCTTTTCTGGAACTCACTGAGTAGCTGTGGGTATTTGTCTACAGATACAACCAGTCAGCTATGTTGGGCAGCTAGTGCAGCTTACAGAAGCACAAGGCACTATGGCACATCCCACAGCAAGGAAGCCAATGGCCAAAATTTGTTACGTGATCTGTGAGATTTTTTACTTTATATTTTGACATATTGCCCTGCAAAGCAAAACAGAGTGAGTTGGAGAGGTCAGAGCCCAAAGATGGAATGTTATCATTAGCATGATGATATAAAAGCATTACATCAAAAATGGCAATTACAGCAAAGCCGAGACCTGGAAAAAGACTCTTTGTTCTTCTTGACTGCAGCTATTGAGAACATCCAGAACTTGTCCAGAAGCTAATAAGGTTTATAAAGGATGAAGCAGAATAAACAGCTGCACATAAATGCTAATATAAAATGCAAGTATCAAGTGGTAATACAAAACACAGCTATTTTCCTAACTTTTTAACTTTATATTTGTTCAAACATCTGTTTATCCTACTTGATATATATCTGTCTCAATCAGATACTAGGTTACCCGTTCAACCTGGCAGATATGACATGATGTCTTCAGTACAGTGGAAATACTGTCCTCTCCTCCCTAACTCAAAGGAGCCACAATGAACTGCCCCCTCTAGGAAATGGAGCAGACATTCCAAGCTGTTCTGTGGGAATGGAGTTACACCAGAAAAGCCCACCTAATCATGGGTTAGAAACTCCAACCACAGCCAAGCTGTGTTAAAAATGGACACTGAAGCACTTCCCAGCTCTAAGAGCTCAGAAATTCCCTTACTACCCCATGCCATAACTGAGCAGCAGAACTGTAAAACAGAATCAACTGTAAAAGGCATCCTACTAATCCTCATGCCATAGGAAATAGTAAAAGATAAAGTCATTAATAAGCACACTTAAATCTAAAGAAAAGCCTTTACAAGCAGCTGGGACTCCTTTCCTAACAATATGAACATAATGTTCAAAGCTATATTTTTATGCAAAACAAAACCAACCATTGCTATTTATTCCCTACCCTATCTAGGAAAAGTCACTGGCTTCATACGGACAAAAATATCATTCGTGTTTGAACCACATCAAAATTCTTACTTTGAAACTTAGCAAGAGCCTATTGACAATGTTCTACATGTATTCCACCCATTGAAAATTATCCAGATTGTCATGAGAGCTTGTAACAATGGACAGTCATACCCAGCTATTTTTTAGTGCTTGTGTATGTTTCTGCCACGCAGTCTATGCTGTGGCAATGACATTTTTAACAGCACATTATTGCATTCTTCACGATGAGTGGCATTGCAAATGCCTGTTTTTTTTCCTGCTCATCCAAGGCGCTGTATCATTTCAGGAAGCGTGATTTTCACAGCAATAAATCTACTTCCTTCATTTTAAATTGAAATGAGTTGCTAAAAAAAAAAAAAAAAAAAAAAAAAAAAAAAAAACTTTCAAGGAGCTGGAGGTTTGATCGCTTTCCTGTTGACTGAAAACAGAGTTCCCTTTGTTTCCTCTTCCAGATGCCTGACAGTCAACCCGTGACACTGCACATTACACTGTGCAGTGATGATGATTCAGATACTGCCACAGACCACTTACCCCTTTCATAAGTTCAGTCTACTGTCAGCAAGTAGACAGCATCCCTCTGTTCGGCTTTTGAGAGGGAGTTTACCCTGAAGACAAAACAGTAAAAGGGATACAGAGAGATCCTAGTGTTCTCTTCTTGACCATGACTGTACAGCATCACAACTATTCATGATGAAGGTGTTTTCCCCTTCTTTCTCAAAAACCTCTACCAGAACACTCCTAAGTGCCTGTAAATGTATCTCCAATCCAATTTTGAAGTGAAAAGAGCTCACTACCTGCAGCTACACTAGTTATTTCAAGTAATACTTGCCATTGCTTAATGGCAAGAGCATATCTTGAGTAAGTACTTGGGAAGGGAAGACAATGCCCTTTCCAGCTGGCATCTCCACTTCTGAAAGCTTTGAACAGAAGACAGCAATTTGAGACACTGATTTCTGGATGAGGTGAAAAATGAGGTGAGCTTCTTCAGAAAAGCTTTCTGCGTAAAGAGAGCTAAATGCACAGCTACTAAAAGGTTACAGCACAAAGAGAACATTCACCCCAAGTAATACACTTATAATAGTTGCTGCATCTGCAAACGCTTGCCGAGATACTGATTTTGTAATACAAAATACAAGAAAATATGCATTTGAATATGATTCAAATACAATAAAATATATATTTGAATCCTAATCTTTGGATTTTTAAAAAGCTTGAGTAGGAACATGAAAAGCCACCTAGCTCCAAATTTTCCCTCCAGCAAGTGATAAACACTGGGGGGTTTGAATTTGGGGTTTTGGTTATGACTGAACTGTTTTAATGAGTGCATTATGCACTGATAGCAGCCTTCCCTCTTGAGAGTCTTGGAGAAGCATGGCCCACAGTATATCTACAGGTGGGCTGGAAAGAAGCATCTCTCGCAGAACAGAAAACTTTCACAAAGAAATCATGTTGATTAAGCAACACTTCTTTCTAAGGCTCAGGACCACGGGATAACAACAGCTAAATGAGTACTAAAACATGGATGATTCAAATATGCATTACCAGTAAAATGTGGGATACGTTCTCTCACACTTTATTACCAAGAAGCCTAAACATCTGTAAAATTTTAATTAAAAGTAGGTCCACATTTTCTGTTCACTTACTGCAAATGGAAATGTCCACTTTACAAAATGAACCTCTCCAGCCTTTACAAACATATTTTAGATTAGATGTTAAGAGGAAATTCTTCTCTTAGAGGGTGGTGAGGCACAGGCTGCCCAGAGAAGCTGTGGATGCCCCATCCCTGGAGGTGTTCACAGCCAGGCTGGATGGGGTTTGGGCAGCCTGGTCTGGTGGGAGAAGTACCTGCCCAAGGCAGGGAGTGGGAGTTAGATGGTCTTTAAGGTCCCTTCCAACCCAAATCATTCCATGGTTCTATGATTTAGTGGGGCTCTGTGCAGAACTGGCAAGTTAATATATTGCAACTTCTTGCTTTTAAGGAAATACTTGGACTTGTTCTACACTTTTTATGTACATCTGTGAAAAGAAAGACACAAAATCATACTACCACTATTCTGTTCTGTACTTTTTCACAAATAAGAAAGAGAAGCTATACAGCTTCATGCACCTACATCACCGTCTCCTACAGTCTGGAAATGCTTGATGAAAAAAAATAAATAAATCAAAATAAAGGTTTGATTTAACCAAAGACAAGAAGTGTACCAACTACTTATGGGCAATAATTCTGAAGATAGGAAACTTTATAATGAAGATTCCATATTTTCTTATATCATAAAAAACATACTGCTCTAATTTCTGGTTCAGTAAGCTACTTTAAGGTAACTTGCTAGAATAGGAGGAATCCATTAAAATACAGCTGTAATCCAGCAAATAAACCCAGAGCAAAAGTTGAAGCCAGAAAAAAAATATATATATATACAGTTTCTGTGAGCATCTAACTATAAATACAGAATACAATCCACATGAGAAAGCAAGCCAGCAAATTCTTGGTCTGGTCTTCAGCTGGTGAACAGGAAATATGTTAACACTGAAATCAAGAAAAGGTGCATTGATTTACAGCTGCTAAGAGTTGGCTGTGGATCTGACATGATAGACAAATCTGGTGGTATGAAATGGAGTTACAGATCTGTGCTGATAAATCAATGGAGACAGGAGTTGTCTTAGGCAGCAAAAGTCAGATTGGTTGTGCCTAGTCCCTGACAAAAGATTAAGAGCTTGGATAATTTAAAATCAGACTGGGGTATTATCGATTGAAACCTGGTAGTCATTCATTCCTACCTTTTCTTAACTCATTTTTTGGTTTCTGAACAAGAGTCTTTCAAGGGTAAGTATTCTGGGTACAATACCTTGAGCGTGGATGTGCCTGTGGGTCCTAGGGAAGCCCCATTCCCAGGCACAGTCAAAAAGGTCCTTGCATGTTTTCCTTTGGCTGCTGATTCTTTCCAACATCTCTCTCCTGTTTTTCAGATCCAGACCAGGAAATATCATTGACTCCTGCTACCTCACTGATAGCTAAGTACCTTCAGGAACAACACTGAAAATTCTCATTAATGACCAAGCACAGAGAAGGGTTTAACATAATTTAATCCAATTAATCCCGAAAGCATAACATGCAATAGACTTGCATGAAAATTAGCATGTGGAATTTTCCACAAAGGGTGCTCTTCAATGTAATCTGGGCCAAATGTTAGTCTGCTTCTCATTTGGTCTTAATTCCCTGCTCAGAGTCACCAAATAAAACATGCCTGTTAAAAACTAACCTATTCTCCTAAGGCTGGCTGTTTCTTTTCTAAGATCAACAAGATTTTAAGTATGCTTGGGAGTTGCACTCAGGAGTTAATTATAGGGTGAGGAAATGTGAACATGCAGGCATATGGCCTTCAGACTCTGGCACAAAGCAGTATTCACTTACAGTCCAAAAAAAATGCTGAAAATTTGAGGCCGCTGGACTTTAAGAATATGTATACGAAAAACAGAAATGCAGATAACCTATTTGTTCAGTAAGGAAGTCTGTCTTCATCATGCAATATCAACAAGTCATACATAGCGGGTAAAAAAAGGAATTCAATGAGCTCAGCCTATTCCTTAGCTTCCCAGGTGGTATCAGTAGCATGTAGACAGATGACTATGTCAGGGGATCCAGTTGCTACTTTTTCCACAGAATGAAATGACAGGAAAATGACAAAATTTTGACAGAATTATGTTGTGCCTCTCAGGATACCCCTTTCAAAGGCATTTCGTTTCTGCTGGCAGGAAGCTTGGAGTGCTGGTGTTCAGACTTACCCTTTCACAGTGCCAGACAGGCAGCTCTCCATTCTTTGCCTTTAAAACTTAAATTGTTCCTATTTAAACATTTTTGGGGACTGTTACAAGCACAACCCCTTGCCCCAGCACTGAAAGCTGTTATGTAGACTGTGAGATCTGGGCTGTTGACTCTGGCCAGCTTTAGACTGCAATTTGTGTTGGGATGTCAGGTGTCCTCTCTTCATCCCTTACAGCATGACAGTCTAAGCTTTCACCTACCCATTAGATTTTGTCTTTTACAGAAACTCTTTGAGAGGGTGGAGACCAATGAATGTTTGCAGCAGAGTTAACAGTCCTCAGGTATTATAAAACTGTTGGAGAAGAAAGGAGCATCATCAAATCTAAGTGCTTTTAAAACCACACCTTTGTAAGAAATGAATACATCTCTGCTAGCAAAACAGAAACTCCATTTAAAAATCCCATCAAAAATTACCATTTTGCTTATTCCATGACGAAAAGACAGAATGGCGAAGCTCTCAATCTGTATTCCAAATGATAAAGCCAAATCCCCTGTGAGAGACTGAAATCCTGTATTGCCAGTAAAGCACTAAGGAGAAGTGGTTCTTTCCTATGCAGATAACTTTAATAGCTGACTGTGCAAGGAGTATTAAAACACCTAGGAATTAAATATTCAACTTTTCAGAAATTACACACAGAAATGGGGAACCACTGAAGCAGAGCTTTCCAAGAGGCTGCATCACTTAATTCTTTTTTCTCTGCATGCCTCAGGTAAGCAAGGCAATTCTGGTAGTGCTGGAAGCAACGTGCTTAACCCTTAGGTTGTGGCATTTTCTGGGCTGCACACCACAAAACCATAACTCTCCCTAAACTTCTGGTAGGATTGGACTGGAGTTCATACCTTAGCGATGTAGGAGACTGCAAGGTCTTTTGATGCATGTGTAGTGGTGGGAGTAAGGTTGAAGACTGATGATTTTACAGCCCTTATAAATCACTTCACTGTTGTGCTCTCCAACATATTTTCATTTAAGAGAAAATACGCAGTTCCTGCTTTTGTAATCAATTTACCTATGAAAGTTCAGATCAGACTCAACATCTGGTTTGCAGCAAGATTTTCTTCTCCAAATCAAAACTGATTTAGTCTTTTATGAATGATTCAAGAGTATTGATACTACAATCTGAGCAGAAATAAACATAAAGCTATCAGACAGTAAACACAACACTAAGAAGAGTAGAGGGTCTAACTTTAACACAGGTGTTTATTTTCATAAATGTATGGCATTCTTGTTTTAACTGTGATCTCACCTGAAGTTACACTGAGTCATCCTTCGCTTTCTTACACAGTGCATTTTCCGTCTGGTACCTCACTCCGAGCCTGTACCAAATGGCTAGAAAGGAATAATTTCCTCTGCCTACCTCTGGGATAATTTCCTCTGTTACCCCTGATTGCATAGTCTATACTTAGCATAGTACAAAGAAATACAAAAGTGTTTTGGATGGAGAAGGCAACTCCCACCTGAGGATCCCCCTACAATGAGCATTTACCCAGTCTGTCCCCTAGAGAATGCTGTGCAGCTCTCCCACATGCCAGGTAATGAGGAGATTCAGACCTGAGGGTGATGGGGTCACTTACCGTAATGTAGTTTTTATCATTTATTATCTGGACAAAGATATTCTGAAATTTCATTTGACGTGTGGCTTTTGTGAAAAGTTCGCAATTCGTGCTATGCTGGAGACTAGATGTCTGGGTGGTGAGTCAGCAGATGACAGGTCAATTTCAAAAGCTTTATCCAAATACAGCTATTAAGCACTACAAATTTCAGGTATCGATCTGAATTATTTCAGATTAGAGCTAGATCACACAGAAACACAATATGGGAGCAAGGAGCTCTTAAGCTTGCCAAAGTACGTGGGCCTGTTGAGACCAGTGAAGTTCCCTGAACTCTCCTACCTTACCTGAAGTGAGAAAGAGAAATACCTCAAATAAGTTTTAGCAATATGGCTTTCATTTCAGGGCTTAGAATAATACTGTTCAGGCTGCATATTCTGTTTCATAAAATAATGGCTACTAATTAATAAAAGTTAATAGACTTTCAAGCCCAAAGTTTAAAAAATCATAACACCTCCTTCCTTTCTATTCCACTTCCCCAAAAAATATTTTTCTCAATGAACAAATCATAAGGGTTTTTTTTTTGTTCGTTCGTTTTTAAATCAAATGCCAGGTTTTAATCTCCTCTGGTTTTCTATTTTAAAGTGACCTATAATCCCTGGAAGCCAGAAGTACATGTGGGAGCAGGAGATCTTTCCCTTATCATAGGAACTCTTGTAGGAAGATACAAAACCATGGCTGCTGATGCATGCATGGAAATTAGCAATACTCCCCAGCAGCAGCTTTAAATCCTGTGATACTGAGGAATGGGAGATGAATAGAAAGAGGGCAGAAGTTACCAACAGAGGAATTTTTACCAACAGGTGCAAACAAAACATATTGCAAACAGCCGTATGAAGTTCATTAGTGAGAGGGATAAGGGGTGGGCCTCCCCCGTAGCATGCCGTGGAGCACATGCTGCATGAAGCAATGGGAACAGGGAAAGTAACAGCACATGGAGCTTCTTCTCCTAAGTGCACTCCACTCTGATCCAAGCACACAGGAAAGAAATTCATCTCTGACTGTATTCCAAGTCTGGGCAAGATTTAGAACATCTGCCAAGATCCATTTAGCTGAAAGCTAGGAGCTTGATGGAGCAGGCAGCATCAACTTGCAGCAGTGCACAGGGCTCCACAGTCATGCCTGCATGAATATACAAATATGCATTTGTATATTTATATTATTATATTATTTTTTTTTCCTGTATTAGGAAAAAACAGCCATTGATTTTTAATTTTTGTATTTTTAACCTGCTTCTATATAGGTAGGTATTTAGTTTGTGTATTTCATTTATTGTATTTAAGTGCAAGCACTATTTAAGCAAGGCACAAATTAAAGGACCAGGGTGCTTAGAAGAATGTATAAGTGATCTGAAGCATGTATAAGCGACCTGAAGCTTGTTTTACCAAAAATTAGCAGGACAAACACAGATGTGCTTGTTTCCTTTTGACGCTGACAACACACTGGGACTTCCATTGCTAAGTACTGCAATGAACTGGCTTTCTATTTATTTTTAAAATTATTTTTATTATGCACACTAGATGGTGCTCAAGTTAAAAAATGAGTGGCGACTTTGATAAACTTTGCATTAGATTAGCAAAATCCACATTCTTTCTTTGCAGTGCATTTAATAACGAATCAGGAAAATATGCCTATTTACCTGAGTTTCTTTCTGAGTGCTGATCATTATGCATTTTACTAAAATTGCATTTCACTGGCTTGGTTCCTAATCACTACTGATTTTTAGCTGCATATTTATGAAAGTTTCGCAGACAGCCACTTGTAGCATCCTGTATTATTGAAAGCTGGATGAAATACATGAATATAAGTACACAGCTACAAACAACATGACAAAAACTTTTCTTCAGCCATCAGAAATCCACTATCTGTGTTCATGACAGCACTGGCCTGTGGAAACATCTGAAAACAGGATTATTTATTTCTCAGTGATCATATTGGATTAACCTATCAGTTTTTGGAAACGTTATCATATTATGTGACATTTCAAACAGAAAAATTGTACCAAATATGTTACTGACCTTTATCCTGGCTGCAGCCTGAGTTTTGGGCAAATCAGGCTCTTTCCAAGCAGCAGAGGTAGAAAGAACTAGGCATTTATATATCAATCTTTTAAATAGATGTCAAATCCTGGCTGAAGACCAATCGACCCTTCTGAATTGGCAATGATTGAACAGGAGTAGTTATGATCAGACTTAAGTGAGAACACAAAATTGGTGAGGAAGAGACAGACATCAGTGCTGGATTGGTCACAGGCAGGTATATGTACATGCAGACAGTCAGAAATACAGACCCTTGAATTTGTCTGATGACGTTGCATGGATTTACTTGAGATCTCTTCTACTTTTTCAACACCCTCATGCAATTATTTATTTCTGCAAGGTTAATAATTTCTTAGGTAAACCCAGAGGCTAAGTCAGGCTGCAGACAGGTGCCCTATTCCAGATGTAGCTGTGCAGCTGAAGACAGTATGAGCCTGAGCTGTTTGTCTTCAATGGCTATCAGAGGTTCCTGTCTACTTGTTAGTGGATTCCCTCCCTACTTGTTAGCAAATTCACACGAATCCTCTCTCTCATTTCAGAAAATATCATGTAGTTAAGCCTGGTTTTCAGGCTGACTTTGAAGCAGAAAACAGCAGAGTCTTCTGCTTAGAGAGGGCAGAAACCACCAGCAGAGGATCAGTAGCAAGTAGCTGTTCCAGGGAGACATCTCTAGTCAGACATGTTTGCAAAGTGAACATCAGCTCCACAGCCTTAGCCCAGTCCAGCTACCAGCTCCAGTTTTGGAAAAATTACGACAAATTATTCCAAAATTGCAAACCAATGGTCTAGGGAAAATGAGTTAGGAAGCAGATCTAATTGAATTTTACAGTACTTCACAAATCTCCCTAAATATTTGCACAAAACCTGAAAGCGATCTTTTTTTCTTAGCCTACACCTGCTGCTTTGTCACAGTTCAACTGGAAAAAAGAAAACAAATGATTCCAATCTACTGGAAATAACAAAAGCCAAGAGAGTGTCAAGTGCTGTTTGCACAAAGAGAACTGTGCAATAAAGAAGTTCATAAAATCATGAGTAAAGTTCACCTTTATCCTCTACAAATAACGTTTCAACTTTCCTCTGTGTGTACAATGAAAAAAACACCAATGTTTCATCACATAGAAGCATACAGTACCTTTCAGTGTATTATCCCGTCTTTGCCTATGAAGTGAAAAATAAAAAAGTGGTGAATAGGAATCACCCTGGATTAAAATGTAGGGAGACCACTAGGAGATAATCCCCCATACCCACCTCTTGATTCAGACCAGAGGAATACACCTTTATCTTCCCTGTGTCATATAACAGTACAGATCTACTGCAGAAACTAGCATTATGACACCCTCTCCTGTGTCCCTGGCTAAAATGACCCTATAGCCACTAACAGCTCCTGAATCTCTCTTTTATAAAGAAATAACACAGCCATCACTACAAAGCTATAAATCTTAAAAAATATTTTTTCATAATTACAGGGAGATATTAGCCCTAACCTAAAGAGCTTACAAGCTTAGCCTACAAGCCTCCTTCAGGACTCTTTGTTAGCTTCGAGAGGATTTGCACAGATGCAGGACTTTGACCATAAGGACATTTCTAGAAGGGTCATGCAACTTTACAGAGATTATTTCTACAGTTCTTACGGTGAGAGTGGGATTTTTCAGAACACCGCCAGACAGGATAACTGAGCTACTCGGGAAATAATTTCTCTATCTCTGCAATTACACAGTCTCATATACTGCTCCTCGATTTGAGCTACAGAGAACCAGATGCTTGAATAGGAGGTTTTTGAATATTCTGTTTGATTCTCTCCCAGGCACAAGAGCATGAACACAGAGTAACGCCACTTCTTTTATGAAGAATTTTACCCATAAGAACAGAGAGGTTCAGAGCACAGACAGCACCTTGCTGGGTTGTCAGGCTGTGTGCCTTTGACTTCAGCAATGTTTTCGCTCTGGTTTTAGAACAGTGTATGTAGGTTGGCCCAGATGGGCAGAAGGCTGAAATCAAATCAGCAAAATGAAAAGAGCTAGTGAATCAGGTTTTCTCAAATTAACTGCTATTTAAAAATAATAAGCAACTGCCATTGATTCTCATTAGTGCATCAAGGGAAGATGGAGAAAATCCAGAGCTAGACAGTCACTTCATTTATATTCTTCTACTGAAATCTATCAAATTTAAAGCACACAAGCAGTAAACAGAAGAAAGCTACTCAGCATTCAAGTAGCAGGTCTAATTAGAGTCTGGCAAGGCATGTGCAATAGATACACTTGAGCAGAACTCATTTAAGCCTTAGGGATGGATAAAAAGCCAAATAGTTTGAGATCCCAAGTTTGCAGCTAGTCCCTGTCTTTAGAACAGACGGTGCAAAGCCAATGGCTCCAAATGCCCGAGAAGCCGGGCAATTTCAAATACTAATCTGGACTTGGCTTCTGACTGTTTGGCCAATACACTATCTAGGTTCATTGCCCTCAACACTGATAGGTACAATTTTGTGATTTTGAAGACTACGCTGTATTCCAAGTAAGAGCTGAGCATATCAGATTAATCTTTATCAGTAAAGGAAACAACAAAGGAAAGAAAAGCAAAGGAAGGTGTAAGGGAAAGAGAAATGGAAGAACAAATGGCCTTAAATTGGAAAAAGAAGAAGGGGGCAAAAACTTCTAGGTGCATATAGCATTATCTGAATTATAATCTTCTTTGACTTCATCTCGAAGTGAGTTAAAAATCATGAAGATACGGGTTCAAGGAAGCAAACATGGCAGGACTAGGGCCCGAACCAAGGACTGGATCCAAATGAGCTATTAAATAAGAGAGCTGGCGTGTACTCTTGTTATGCAGTGGTGGAATGGGAGTATCTCCAGAGGACTCAGCCAGTCTGAACCATTTATTAGACTCCAAGTTGCAGAAGTGCCAAGAAACCTGCTTTAGCCACGAAACAAGAGACCATACATGGACAGAAGCACCAGCTGGACAGACTGTCCCTATACTTAGCATTTTTAGAATAAGCAGCATCAGAGCCGTTTGTCTGCATAAAGGGACAGTCAGCAATGATCCAACCTTTCCTTCTCCTGGGCATTCAGCAGCAGCTGAGCCAAACCCATGCACACTGAGAAGAGGAGCAGCATCAAGCTCTCCTTTCTTCTGATTGTGTACAAGAAGCAGGAGAGAAGCAGAGACAACAGAAGAAGATACTTAACCATGCTTTAACTGTGCACGTACAAATGGCAGGATGGAGTCTAGTCCCCTTGAAAAGGCCAATCAACACTTTGCTTGCAATTAGAAACAGGGAAAATAAGCACCAGGGCTGGGTCAACAAACAGCTAGAAGAGTCAGACCGTGTTCCAAACCATGGAACGCAGCTGCCTTATGGATGAAAAACATATCCTAAGGATCAAAGGCATTCAGTGTAACTTTGCTTAGATTCACTGTCTGAAAAGAGATTAAAATGCTAATGGAAATCGAGACGGCTCTCCCACTGAATCAACGCATTTCCCTGCACAGAGCACTGCTCCCAACTCTGGAAACTTTTGGGGGAGATGGACTACTCTGTCTCTGTGTTTTATTGACTGCACAAAAATTAAAACTTTGAGAAATGAATCACACATATTTTAAGTGCCCAGCCAAATGAAGGAAAGAAAACAAATGTGGAGCCATTCATCAATATTATACTCACTACATTTCCACTGCATCTGCCCTAATAAATTATTTTACTGAGAAGTTGAAGTATAAGTAGTTCCTTTTTCCAATATGCGACTACAAGGCAGAGTAAATGGCATAAGTAGAGCATGTTGATGAATGCAGTAAAAGCAAGTGCATTGTCCAGAGAACTGGAAGAGAAAGGACTGCTTGAAGGAATGATCCTTCAGCCATGGACGGTCACAAACGTAACAAAAGAAAATCATGTTCAGTGGCCTATTATGCTATGCCATGTTATTTTAAGGTTGTACACACTTTACTCCTTAGGTTCACAGAAGTGCTTGTGAAATCCAAGCAGAAGGTATTAGAGAGAAAGTCACTTTTAGCCCAAAGGTGATACAAGCTGCTTCCTCCACATTAATGAAACTATTGATTCACATTATGGAGGAGCAAATCTCCAAAGTAATAACATAGCTAACACGTGGGAGGGAGGGGGGGGTGCACCCAGTCCTGCTAGCAAATTAGGGAGTCATCATACTTCTCCAGACTCAATGAGGATTAGCTTTTGGGAGGAGATTCTGCAGTCATGAATAACTTGATTAGAAGAGAATCAACATCAATATCTGTCTCTAATCGTTTTCCTCCCATTCTTTTGCCTGAAGCAGTAGAGATTGAAATTTATTACATGCAAGAGATTTTTGTTCCTTATAAAACTCTATTAAGCCACTTGAAAAACAAATGTCCTCATCACATAGTACCAGTGACAATTCTAGTTCTTGAGGAACATCCCAGCTTTACAGAACAGACTTTGATTTGAGTGTTTATCTCAAATAATTATTAGCCAGAGGTAGTGCCTTGGCCTGGCATCTAGGTGTTACCATATAAGTAATAAGTAGTTTTAATTTCCATAAAGATCCTTTACTTAGCTTATAAGGAACACACATTTAATGTATGCACAAATAATGTATATTTGAAGAACCCCACAATGCTAACATCTGGGTTTATAATATAACAGGGTCCCAAAGCCCACGTAGGGCTTTTACATTAAGCTGAAATGGTAACAGTCAGTAGTCCGCTAGTTTTCTATTGTATAAAGCAGCCATAGTACATCTGAGTTCATGGAAAAGCATCATGGTGTCAATTAAGTCTGAGAAAATATATTCTGCGTTTACAGTATTTTATGAAAGTTCTGCATATACCAAGAACCAAAACAGAACTCAGCTCCTTGTAAAATGCAGTCTTCGATAGTTTATGTTTTCAAGTCAACAGCACAGTTTTTTCTTCCCTCCCCGCCCTCAAGTTTCTGGTGGCTAGTGCAAGAGCAGCCTGGAAAGTAAAACACATAGTATATATCCTTTAATTTCTGATGGTTTGTATTTGTGATCAATAACTTTACAGTAAATAGAAGAATTAAGAGACTGAAGTGACCACCGAAGTATATATTTCAGCTAGACAAGGGAAAAGCTTTATAGACTTGCTATCTTGCTCATCTCAGACCCTTTAAGTATCTTGGACTGCTTTTTGAGTGTGGCTTCTCATAAACCTGGTTAAAGAGATGCCAATTTTCCCATCTCTCCCAGCAAAGGACTGCTTCCAGAGATCGTCTCTTCCTCAATACCAACATTGCTTATGAAGAAGGGCTACCAATACATGTACATACCAATATCGTGCCAAGTAAATCCAACCACCACAGAATAACTACAGTTTTGCAACCTGGAATCCACATAGGCCTCTTTAGGGAGAAACAAACAAGCACAAAAAGATAATCCATTCTAATGCAGACACTTAAAACACAATTTACCATGTGGATCAAGCAGCATGTATCCATGTAAATAACAACTTCCCCAAGATAGATGGGACAATTCAGAGTTGGAAAGAATTACCTTGGACAAATCTGTGAAGTAACAGCCATTACTTCTGTTCAGAAGCCCTGTGCATGGATGTCCTCCTCTGCAGAAGAACCATCCAACTTATTTGAGGAAATTACTTCAAGATGTTAGTAAGGAAAACTATTCACTTTACGTTCCATATCCTCACAGAAGCCACCAGTTCTAGGTGCTACCAAATTAAAAAGAGGCTAATTTTTTGACACTAACACAGACCTGCAAGGTTCAGATGTGCCAATGCACTGTATTTTAGAATTTTATGTGGTCCTTTCACTTAGATTTCATTTCAATCCTAGGAATTTTTCTAATTCCAATGCAATGACCAATACCACTTCTCCGTCTCCATCTTCTGAATCTTCCTTCCTAATCTCCAATTCAACTACTTGTGTCTTTAACTACTGCAGTTTAACTGTTCATCAAATGTCAGTTTTTTTGGTTACCGATTACCCTACTAGAAAATAACGCCAACATAGAAATTTGGTTTCCTGCAAAAAGGGCCAAGAGTCACAAAGCTTGTACACAGACACTTTAATGCAAATCAGATAGTACTATGTTTCATTCTAAGGTGCTCCACATCCTCAAACACTCAGCACTGAGCCTCCCAGTTCTACCGTTCCCTTGAGAAATTCGCTTGCAGTCTAAACAATTGATTTTTTAAAAAATGACATGCTTCTTTATGCTTCTCTTTTTTATTTAATCTTCAATACTGTATTTCAATTCCAACCATTAAAACTTTATGAGCATCAGGAGCATATTCTGCAAATTTGTTGATCACTGTATAGTACAATCTCAAAACTCTTATCCAAACCCCATGTATTCCAAAATTAGGTTTCCTCCCTCAACATGCAACATTTGAATAAAAAAGTCCTGACTTACTCCAAAAAATTCCACTGTGCAGTTATATAAACTCAGATCTCTTGACACCCACTCTGGTTTATGAAGACACGGGTTTATATAAAAGACCTTCAAGAAAAAATTAAAAATGAGTATAATTTTGCTGACATTTCCAGGGGATTCTAATGCTTCCATTACCATAGCAGTACACATATATAAATACACTGTGTCCACTGTATTCTACTTTGCAATATAATATTTCTGAAGGAGTACAATTGTTCTCTGCATGAGGCTGTGAGATGTTATGCTGTGATTATATCAGAAACTACTATGCAGCCATTCCATTTTATTTAAAACTTTATAATTAGGAAAGTACCTAGGTTAAAATGATATTTATGAAAACTCTTGCTTCAGATTAATAAAAAGTGCACATTCTGTAAGTGCAGATTCCATTTCTTTTTTTTTTTTTTTTTCTACTCGTTTATTCTTCTTTTCATTTTCAATCTCCACTTTTTCAAACCACGCTGCAAGTTTTGGACTGTAGAAACAATAGCTATATTTGCTTTTGATCAAAGCAATGGTTTAAAAGATGTAGTTTTAATGTCACCAATACATTTCAAGAGCTCATTTTTTCTGTCCTACACAACCAAACTTCCATCACTAAGTAATAGCCTTTAAAAATAATCTGAAAAAATATACAAAAATATTTCAAGAGTGCAGAATAGCTATATACTTGAAATCAGCAACAAGGACATTTTAAATTTCAACAAAATCTTCTTACTCTTTAGGAGACCTCTGAACACAAAAAGAAAATGCATTTCGCATGGTTTTCTAACTCCATATTTGTAAGAGCAGAGGCAGATTTTCAGATAGCTTTCTTATTTAGCAAACAAGAAAATAAATCATATTGCAAATGCAGTGCTGAAGCTGCCTTAATTCTCTTGCTCACATCCATGGTAAGAAGCAAATGTCTTGTCCTTGCTTCTGAGGTTTATGTTTATACTCAGTGTCACTGTTGATGACTGAGATATGTTTGCTAGGTTTAAAATAACTAGCTTGAGAAGCTTGATAAAAACAGTACTGAGCTCTGATTTGCTGTGGATATACTGTTATAACTTACACAGGAATGTATCATCTTTGCTCAAGGTCAGTAGAACAAAATCTTTAACAACAGACAGCATGGAATTGCAAGACACTGTGGAAAGAACTGTCACAATTTCTACAAAAGTTTTTATGCCCAAACCTAGCAGGAACACATCTTCATCTAATTGTCCATCGATGCTTTCTGTTGAAATTCACAGGTAAATCCTGCTTCCATCCTGGAGAACATTTTACATGAAAGGTAAGACCGAGAGAGAGCAGGTAAAGAAAAAGATGCAATACACAGGCGTGCAGTTTTCTGTGCACTGTCTGCATTTTAGGGGAAGGAAGGTCTCTATGCAGCTGCATGCGAAGCAGTTTAAAGATGGAACCGAAGTTATTTCAGTAGACAGTCTCCTCACTGCCTCACCCACCCCAAGGGTTGGCTATTGCAACCTGTGAAATGACTCTGCCAGGCAGGGGCACAGCATTACTGCCAGAGTATCCAGATGAAGTGCCTCAGCTTGAAGCTGCAAAGGAGGATTCTTCCTTACCTTGGATGCTTGATGCAAAAGATAGCTGTATCAGGCTGCGTAACAGGGAGTTGCGTTAGGAATCTCTTGCTCCTCAGAGGAAAAGAAGAAAAAATGACTTCACAACACACTATTACAAATGCTAATATTTTTGTCAAAAGCAGAAACACACAGATTTTACAAAATACTAGCTAGACATTGTAGCACACTGACTAAAAGAAATAATTTGAGTACAAGCTTAATAAGGCAGGGTAAAAAATCCATCACCTTACAGCAAATGACACTTTGAAAATGAGTCTGCTGTGTGTGATTTCAGTGGTGCCTGAGGGAGAGAAAGCTCTTTCTGTTCATGTTTTTCATACTTTCAGTCAAACAGATTGCTGAATAATCATGTTTTCTTTATTTTAATGGGTGAGGAAGCAATTATACAGAAGGTGTTTCCATATGTCACAGTTAATAAAGGCAATTCTTACTAATAAGAATAGGTTGTCTCTGCTCAGTATCTGATGAAAAGCCCTCCTGTTGTGAGGAAAAAGCAGATCATGTGGATAGAAGAGACTCCTAGGGCAGCACACTTCAGTGGCTACTGGCAAGAACTGTAAGCAGATGAATCCCAGGTCTTCTCCAATCGATTCCCCATCAGTGACATTCACTAGGGTGCTAAGGGTACTAAAAGCACTTTGTGTCACAGTGTCTCCTTCATATTCACCCTTTTCTTGCTGGTGAAGGACAGTGGACAAGACCTGGATCCATCACTCTGGGAGATCATCAGCAAGTCCTTTCAGGAGGTCAATGTGCTTTCTTTTTTGAGATAGCATCTGGATGACCATTTCAAGAGATAATCTGACATGGACATCACAGCTAGTTATAGGCTGGTATCACAGATGCTCTTTCAGGCTGAAACTGAAAATTGCATGGGGAACAAATAATTGGGGGAGGGGGTTGAAAAACCCAGAGGTATGAGACACCACTTACACGTTTGTCTTTCTAACCACAGAGCTGGGCACACATCCACAACCAGATGAAAACCTGACATCTGTACTATACTGCTAGAGCTACCTAGTAAAGAACTAGGAAAAAAAAAGTCTTGGAGCTCATCTCAGCTTATTGTGATGTGTTCAGTGGCTGACTACCTCTGAAAAAACATATGGAAACCAAATCTAAGGAAGGACATAACTTGCCTCAGATAATCAACATATCTCAGCTAGGTTTACACAGCAGTGCTACACACTGGTTGCCTCTTGATTTCAAAGTAGGGCAAAGATTGTTCACCTGTAAGTACCTGAGTAGAAAAAAGACCTGCCTCTGTTGCCATTCCCACTTACAGGGGGACTGACAGCTTCCTACAAGTAGTTACAAAAGGCACATCATCTCTCCATGGTAAGTGTCTACCTGTAGCCTTACAAGTATGAATTTCAAAGCATTCTGCAAGACAACTTTCTTAACCTGATGTATAAAAATGTAGTAATTATTTTGTGGAGAGGCTTTCTTAATAGGAAATACTCTATTTCCTCCGTTTTCCTGGGAATTGCATTTAGCTGGTTTTAACTATTCGGAATAGACTTCAAGAAATGCCAAAAACACCCAAAGAAATAGGTGGATGTTTGCAAATATATAGAAAATTGGACCAGTTCTTACACATGCAACTTGTCCAGCTGGATGTTCACTGCCACACATAATACTTTCCAGTATTTTAACCAAAGTTAATATGGCCAACATTTTGAAAATTTGACACTAATTCTGGGCACTGCCTAACTTGGTCTAAGTTTCCGAACTGCTGAACAACTCCTTGTCCACATTTCAGCCTTTGGATGCTCAGCAGATCAGAAAATTAAATCCAAAATTACTCAAGATGATACTGTAAACTTCAAATACCCAGTCTGCAGCTCATTTTGAAAGTGCAGCCCCTAAAGACTAAATCCTGCTTCAGAGACACTGCAATAGTTTTGAAAGCTGCCTATTTTCATATCACACCACTAGCAGACATAGATAAACGCAGTGGGTGTACTCTGCATCCATACTCCGTGTGGTAAGTGTGAACAGTCCCTCCCTGACCAGTCAACTCTGATGATGGGGAATGAGGGGAATATAGCAGGATGATCACTGATAGGCTTGCACAGCGAATCAGAAGTAGCCCTTGCAGAGGCAAGGGAAAACAAGAGCTGCTGTTGGATCCTGCCCAGAACACAGAACCCAACCACAACATGTCCATACAGTGTGTCTGTCCTGAAGAAGTGGAAGGTCCTGTTGTATCTGCATTCATAATTAAGGTTTTGACATGATTATGGTGCTGATGCTGTTATATCTTCAGTGCATGATGGTTCTTGGCTCTGTTCGTGCCTGCCTATTGTTCATGAGAGACTTTGTCTTTGCAATGATTGGAGAACAAGGTGTTCTGGAAGC
This sequence comes from Netta rufina, assembly GCF_964035555.1. NCBI lineage: Eukaryota > Metazoa > Chordata > Aves > Anseriformes > Anatidae > Netta > Netta rufina. Next base: position 41,857,044 of record NC_140125.1, read on the forward strand.
TCTTTTCAGCTGCCATCTGGTAAACTTCTTACGGATTTTTCTGTATGGAGGGAAGGAGAGAAAGGAGGGAAAGAAGAGAGAGACAACAAGAGAGGTAAATCTCAGTCTTTAACAGACTGCTCAAGAGTCAATAACAAACAAACAAGCAAATACTCTTACCAGTGCAGGAAGGCTAGCTCAAGGAAAAGAGACTTGCAGTCAACAAGAGTGAGCCCTGGCCATCAACTGATGATTCACAGTTGCCTCCAACTAGTAACTGATAATTGCTCAGTGAAAAGTGAATTGGTGTTAGACAATATTTGGACAACAACATTATATGAAATCTTAGGCCAGAATGCTCAAACAGGGAGTCCTTATGTGTGATTTCAATATAGGAATGAAGGATCACAGAAGAAAGAACCACATTAGCACTCAAGTGAACGTGTTACTTCTACAAAAGCAATGGACTGGGAGCAATTTTCAGTGTTAATTTCACTGCATTAATTCTGTAAGTAATGGATCACCGGCGTCTTTGTGCTTTTTGAACTTGTGCCTTTCAGGTGCAATAAATTCACTTTAATTTTAGTCAAACATACTAACTACAGGTGGTCATGTTGTTTGTATTATAATCTCATGCAAGGATAATTAATTCTGACACAAAAAGCTTTGTTAGGTTCCAACTGCTCTGTTGCCTCTGTATTGTTATAAATCAAAATCATAATGCTGACTATACAAAGTAGCAGAAATCACAGAAACGACACACACAGAGTATGTCAAGAACCATCTTCATTGGCAGAGTCCAGAATATTAGATGTTGGTGGAAAATTGCTTATTTTCTGAATTCACTGAAGTCCATTATCCCAGCTTTCATTTAGGTAGTTTATAAATTACAGAGATTTTGAGCTTATGTAATTAAAGTGAATGATGTCCTCTAACTTTAGAGAGACCAGGCCTTCTAATTCAAACTTTCCAAGTTGAAAATCTGACCTGATTGCAAACTACACAGTGCTGAAATGCATCAAGGTGCATCAAGACTTTGACACAGTAACAAAGTGATTTGTCCCTTTCATCTTAACAGGCTGCTAACTCTGAGCCTGGAAAATGGTGGCACCTAACATTGAAAATACAGGGGCAGCTTAAAACATACTCTCATTGAGTACTAAACAGGCTCTTCTTTGCATGTTAAATTTTCAACGCAGATTTAGTTGCTGGTTGAGTATTTCTCAGAAATCTAAACTTCCAATCAAGTAAATGAGCCACAGAAGAGACCATAATCAAGGACAAAACAAAAAGCCCCAAATCAGGATAATATATCATGATCTTAGAAGTTAGAGGGAGCCTGAAAAATACAACTATTCTGGTTTATGTATACGAAAGGGACAGGGAAGTATTTGCCTTGGCTGCCTGAAGGCTGGATGTCATCAGCATCTTATGGACTATAATAACAAACTGGAATTTAGCATCATTCAGTACAAAGCACAATAAAAGAAAATTAATCCCCAGAAAGGAAAGCTTAGGCTATTCATGCAGTCCACAGAGAAACAAATTTACTGTTTGAGTACTTACTTTACATGGTCTTCTTTTTTAGGCCTAAGAAGATATTCAATATATTGACAAGAAATTGCATCCAGAATGGTAAAATCATAGAAATTTAACCTGAGACTGGTAGAAATATGCACTTCTAAAATGAGGAGGCAGCTAGGTTTGGTAAATCTATGTTAATAGACAAGACCTATTATCTGCAATGATTATAACGGGGATCATTCCAGAAAAAGCTTAAAGAACTGGATCCCTTCTGATATATTTATCATGGAAGTGCCTAAGAATGGTTACATAGGAATTAGGTCTTCTCCGTCTGGAAAGGTGATGGGATTGCTAGACCACTGAAGTACATCTACACCATGGCACACAGAATGGGGAACAAACAGGAGGAGCTAGTTGCCATTGTACTGCCGAAAAGCTATGACACAGTTGCCATCACAGAAACATGGTGGATGACTCACATGACTGTAGTGCTGCAATGGCTGTCTATAAACACTTCAGAAGGGATGGACTAGGAGGCAGAGGTGGGGACAAAGCCCTTTGATGTTAAGTAGTGTTCATATTGCCTAGAGCTGAACAATGGCAATGACGGGGTTGAAGGTTTATCGGTAAGAATCAAGGGGAAGGCCAACAAGGCAGATGTCATGATGGGAGTCTCTTATAGACCACCCAGCCAAGATGAAGAGGGAGAGGAAATATTCTATAAGCAGCTGGGAGAACTCTCACAATCACTGTATTTTGCTTCTCTGAGTTGTGATGAATAGAGTTAAATCCAGCTGGATGGCAGCCACCAGTGGTGTAACCCAGGGCTCAGTGCTGAGGCCAGTTCTCTTCAGATATCTTTATCAGCAATCTGCACGAGAGGATCAAGTGCACCCTCTGAAAATTTTGCAGACACCAAATTAAGCACGAGTGCGAGAGGGATCTGGATAGGCTGGACCCATGGGCCAAGGACAACAAGGCCAAGTGCTGGGTCCTGCACTTGGGACACAACAATCCCATGCAGAGCTACAGGCAGGAGGAAAAGGAGCAGTTGAGGGAACTGGGGTCATTTAGTCTTAAGAAAAGAAGACTCAGGTAGACCTTATTGCTCTCTACAACTACCTGAAAGGAGGCTGTAACAGGGTGGCGGTAGGTCTCTTCTCCCAGGCAACAAGTAATATGACAAGAGGAAGTGACCTCAAGTTGCACCAGGGAAGGTTTAGGTTAGATATTACGAAAAAAAATTCTTCACTGAAAGAGTTGTGAGGCATTGGAACAGGCTGCCCAGGGAATTAGTTGAGTCACCATCCCTGGAGGTATTCAAAAGACATGTAGACGTGATGCTTAGGGACACGGTTTAATGGTAGACATGGCAGTGCTAGGTTGGACTTATGATCTTAGAGGTCTTTTCCAACCTAAGTGATTCTATTCTATGATTCTACGTTTGTTTGCAGAAGTTTGCATTTATTTAAAGAACTAATGTGATCGTTAGTCATTTGAGAAGCCCACAGTTTATAGAAATGTTAGAGAATAGTTCACCCATCTGAATTTTTAATATGGCAACTTCATAAACCATCAAGTAGTTCCTAGTACTGAAAGTAATTGGCAGTTCACACTAAATATAAGAATGCTAAAGTATTAGGATTAAGATTTATGACTATTAAATAAAGACAGTAAAGTCAAAAGATGCAGTTATTAAATACTGGTTCTAAACTAGCATGAAGAATGGCAGAATTAAAAAGGGGGAGGTCATCAGCACTGCATCAAGCAAACCGCAAAAACAGTTTGTGAGCTCTTCAGTTGGTATTAATGAAAGTAGCTCTATCTAGGCTGTCAGAAGACCTAATCTACGCACTCTGAAAGGAGAATCCAGCACTTCTATTTAAACAGGACTGTGATTCAACAGGATTCCAAAAATTAGCTTTCTGGGATATAGCCTTTCAGAAATAAAATTGGAAAGATGGAAATTTCCACTGACTTCATTAAACATGCTATTTGAACAATTGTTTTGCCAAACCCAAACCTGGTTCTTTTTACTGTAAAAATATACAGGGTGGAGGAAACTGACTATGCTGAAGACTTTAGCATCTAAAAACAGATAAACTTTTTAATAGTCACTGATAAGGTTTTACAACCCTTCAGCTTTTTTTTTTTTTTTTTTTTTTTATTATTATTAACATTTGAGCATGCGGGTTGTAATAGTAACTGACGAAAGGCAGGAAATTCAAAGATAACATTGTTGGTCCCTCTCTCTCTCAAAACACTTCAACATGCTTTCCTCCCTCCCTAAGCAATACAACAAATTAAGGGCAGAGTCACCTTTAATGTTCAATTTCCTGTCCCTTTTTGAGTTAACACCAGCCATATGTTTTAATTACATAAAGCTTTTATTTGGTGGTGGCAAGTAAATGGCTTTAATATCTGTAGTGATGATAACATCCTTTGCAGTTGTTAGGAAAGAGTAATTGCTATTTTCCCCTGCTCTTTCTTTTGATTCTTGCACGAGTGCTTGAAGCATGATGAATTAAAGACTTCATTTGAAATGCTAATTTAAAAATATTTTAAAGCCTTTGCATTGTATTTCTAGTCCTCCTGAGACCAAAGGTTGGAAAGTAAATCAAACCTTCAAATAGGTGATTGGTATATAATGCTCACTATGCTCATTTTTATGTCAAACATGATGCATTGCTGCCAATGTGGGAAGATGGCAAATTCTTTATGTCTGCATGACAGTAACTGCAGATAAAAGTAAATAAGACTTCTAGCAGCTATTCAGAGAAATATGGAAATGTACATAAGGACTACATACTGTTAAGATGTATTTTATCTTTTCAAGTTTTATGCAAGGACTGTAACATACTGGGTAGAAAGAATAGTTAGGCTGAATAGGACACTTATGCCATGCTTAAATGTAACCAGACATTAAAAAATAAATAAATAAATCAAAGAACTAAGCCTTTCTTAGGAATTCAGTGAATTCTATGCAACTAACCATCTGATGAAGTTAAGCACAATCCTATATAACCTGTTGTGATGTCCAGATTTCTGAGCAATAGAATTGCTGCTAACAACATTTCTGATTTGTAGAAGCTGACTCAAAGTTCTTCGCTTAAATGCCATGCATTGAAATAGAAGCGTTTTTAAAACTTGAATAAAATAAAGTGACCTTCAGTCAGTGTTACTCAAGAATGTATTTTTCAAGCTTTTTCTAATGTGAGTTAAAGACATTACTTGCTGTAGCTCTGTTAATATCAGGCATATCTGTCTGTTACTGCTGCTATATATATAAGCTGCTGTGTATCAGTACTGCCTCCTCGACATTGCATTGAGTTGTGGTGACTGAAGCAACTTTGTTCTATTTGGCTATACCAACATTATTTAAGAAGGAATACAAAATAAAGTTATGGCAGAAGATTTTACTGAGAGAGAATTGTGTGTAAAGGTCTGCTGAAACTTTAGCAGATGACAAACCTTGTTTTGAAAGTGAGCAAAGCACAATTATTTTCAAAGTAATCATGACTCCTTGAGGGGTATTACACTTAATTGTAATTTCTCTGAGGGTTTGTTTTATCCAGAGGTACACTATAATTACTCAGTGGATTAAATTACAAGTGGGGTACTATCTTTGGAGTCTGACAGTCTTTCCATTAATTTCAACAGGCTTTTAAATAAAGTGAAAGGCAAAAACATGAGCAATGCTGAGTCTGCTAAAAGAGAATTTAACTGGGATGAACCTGTAGGCACAGATCCTTTGAAACCTGACATATTCCAGAATGACTAACTCACTTTACTTCCTTCATTTCTACCTGGGTTAAAATGAGAAGTGTGAATGCTGCATTTTATTTACCTATTTGGCTTGCTGATTTAGACTTTTTGTTTCTTTCCCCTCAGCACTTTACGGAAAAGCTTACCTATATTCCATTAAAGTTTTGATCTAACCTTAAAATTACAGAAATAAGGAGGAATGTACTTTGAAGGCACAAGTGGGTTGATGCTGATATGCTTTTTAAAAATAAACTCCTTTTTGAAATGCTCATTTACAAAACAAATCAGAAGTGTTTTAATAAGTATCAGGCTACTGGAGAGCATTTGCCATAAGCCACTTAGTTACATTATAAAACTAATATAGATGGCAGAGAGTGGTACGATCTTTATAAGATTAAAGAGATGCTGCTGTAGACACTCCAACATCATTTAAGTGTTGTAATAACTTGCCTTATTTTTCTCCTCCTAGCAATGACACATATTCCTTTGCTGTTGGTTATCTTCCAATTTGGCATGAATATTTAGAGGAAAACTGTCCTCTGTGAACATTAATTTACAGACACACCAGTTAAACATCATGGTGTCAGATCTTCCTGAGCAGCTTAATATAATATTTTCAAATACCATACTACATTGAAGGCTTCTCTGGCATTTTGTGTTTCAGAGCAACAGCTTATAGCTACTATGAATATAAAAAGTAATAAATGTTCTAGAGCATTTTCTTTACTGGGAGGAAAAACCCAGGTCAAGTGTTTAAAGCACAGACTCCTATGATCATGTCATGCCTGCACTGTGGCATGGCATAATCTACTTCTCTGTCTCTTTCTTGCTGTTGGTTTAAAATTTACTCAGATAAATTTCCTTTGAAGCAGAAACCTTCACTTTGTGTGCATTTATAGAGTGCCTAGAACAACAGGGACCTCACCTATTCCAGAAATTACTAATATTGGTTTTACTGCAAACAACTGGGATGGCTTTTGGAAAAATCATCTCATCCATCAGGTTTTTCCATGCTTTCATTTTATCTGGAAACAGTATATTTCATTAATACTGTAAGATATCTAAGGATTCTCAGAGAGAATAAATTAAAGAAGTGCACAGTATTATTTTCAGCATTACTGCTGTTGTTTTTTTTTCAGATGAAAGCTGGAACTGAGAAAAACTTATCTTTTAACCCCTAAGAAGCACTATAAATAGACCCTGTCATATATCAGTCATCACATGATGACTAAATCTTAACAATCAGCAATAGACTTATTCTCACATTTCATCTGTGAGCTTGGTATTTACCACCAAGAGACTAAATTTACCTATTGCAGACAGCTAGGGCAAAAATGATTGCACATCGGTTTCAGTGCAACACCAACTCGATCACTTTTTGCCAAACCTGGCAGCACCAACTCCACTGAACTACTTCCCACCCTCTCTGATTTCTAGTAGGCACAGTTAAATACAACATTGGTAGGAATACAGCATGGTAGGAATGATAGACACCACAGATCTCAACATGGATTAACCAGCTGGATTAATTAATGGATGGACTTGCCCTGGTTCTTGGGAGCAGTTTTGCTAACTCAGCAGTGACATCTCCCATTGCACACCAAATAGCAGTGCCTATCAGAAAAGCATGCATAGAGCCATACGTTCCTCAGAGAATTTTTCCCTTAAAGGGAAAAAGGCCTACCTAGGATTCATAGCATTCAACAACAGCATCCAGCTTGGTAGAGGGGATAAGAACTGATAAGACCTAGCAAAGGTAGCTCAATGGAATGGATAAAAAGTAAATTATTCATGTACTTTAAAACAGAACAATGGCTCAGGTTTCAACAGACAGGTAACCTGAGCTATGGGACAGCTGCTTTGAACTTTATCTGAAATTATTTAGCCTCTCCTTAGCTACCATTGACTTCAGATCGTTTAAGACATGAATCCTGCTCTATTAAAGAAAGGATTGCTTAACCTCTCCTCCCCATGAACATATACACAAGACCACTGCAAATTTATCAATATGTAGGCTTTCAACTACTTCCCAAATATCTTGCATAGTAATTCACAATTCCAGAAGACCTTTTTTTTTTTTTTTTTTTTTTTTTTTTTTTTACCTCTAAGAAGGGTTTGGAACATACAGCTTCTGATTTCTGCCCTCGGGCTACAAACATCAAGTGCCATTTCCCTAGCAACATTAAATGCCACTTTGAACATTTTCAAAAATATCTTCTACTAAATACATATAAATCCCAGATGACCTTACCTGACTAGTCTCAGAATCTTGATATAGATTCAGAAAGACTTTTTGGCTGGTTTCAATTATATGATTACATTTGACTTCTTGGATGGTATGTCTCTTAAATTAGGCATATGCTGGCCAAATGCCTTGGTGACACAGGGTCTGGCAGGTCATTCCCAAAGGAATTTTGAGGAAGATCACAGTTTAATAGTTTGCTTTAAAAAATAATAATAATATGATGAAGAAAGAAATTGAAGAATATGAAAAATATTTGTCTATGATATGCTTCATAGGAAAAAAAAGATCTTATATTTTTGTTGTCTTTTCCAGTTTTGATACACTTTAAACACCCCATCATAAACACTTTAGTATTTATTAGAACTTTTTCAATACAAAACTTTTTTAATGGCTTTTTATGAGCCTTTTTGTTTCTTTTCTTACTGTGTTTGATTACTTCATCTAAGGTTTTTGGCCTGAATACTATGTTTACAATATTATAATATTATTTGAGGCTGATAAAAAATGACAATATTTTATCAATATGTTATCAATAATGCAGATACTTTTCCTGGAATAATATATATACTGATAGAGTGTACTTGGATGAGCTTCTTGGCACTCTGGCTATTTGCTATTAAGCAAGGGCTGAAAATCAAAATTAATAATTCTTACCAGAAAGAGTTGGAGAGAAAAATTTCCTTCACAGAAGTGTCCCCCTAGGGCCCTGCGTCACAGCAACAATCTCTTGTGTGATCAGTATATACTCTACACACAGAAGCTCCTATGTAATATACAGATTAGAAATCTGTACTGTGGCACCAATAGAGGAAAGCTTTGCCACAAAATTATTTGACATGCTAATTTCTAAGGTAATCTTCATTTCAGATCAGAATTTTTATTTAACATTCATATTATCAAGGGTCCACTCTAGTTCATTTTCTGACTAGGGCAAGAAAACTTCATCCTGCTCTTCAGTCATGGCCAGCACTTTTCCTGTCAGTATCTTACTGTGCTTGCTGGTCTGGTTAATTAAAAACTGCAAAGCATCCTTGAGAGTAGGCGTTCATTCATATTACTCAAGTTCACAGACAAGAAGAAGGAGGTTTACAGGTTAAATGCTTTGTCTGGTGTCTCATGTCATGTAACAGAGGCAACAGGAATTGTGATGCACAGATCTGAGCTTTTATCACTTGCACAACAGGTCTATTGTGTTTGGTCAGGTAAATATTTTTAACCCTTATCCATAGCACAAGTAATGAAACCAGCCAAGTCTCCTTAAATGTTTGACAAGTAGTGACTTATCTCTGTGATTGGCTTTCACAGTCACTATTATTATGTTTTCTTCAGTATTCTACATTGATAATCCCTATGCAGCTACTTACGAAAGCTTTTCACAAAAAGAGAACTTTTTTTTTGTTGTTTTCTTTTCTCCCAGCCCCCCAGCCTTATTTGCATTAATGCTGTAGGGTCATTCATTTAAAAGATCTGCATGTGTTAAAAACCTATCAGAGAAAAATAACAATATTTGTTATTAAATATTTATAAATTGTTATTAAATATTTTTAATTATTATTAATTGTAAAATTAAATGCATGCACTAAAATATAGACTCACACACACACACACGTATATATATATATATATATATATAACTTAGAAGTAAATCCTCTATCTGTAATTCTAAACTAAGAAACCAATACAGAGCAACTTGTAAATGAAAGGTAGTGGTCAGTTCTGTGGGAATTTTAAGACTCTGCGGTTCACTGACATATTTCCAAAATATTCACCACAACAGAGTTTACAATCATCTTTGATATTTACCTGTAACACATAACAACATTATGTTCATCAAATCTAATTTCTGTATCTAAATGCACATTATTGCTATCTATTGCTCTGCCTTCAAATAAAATAATCCTTAACCTTGTATCCAGCTTCTACTAAATACCATTGCTAACACTGCAGAGAAATCATTAAAAAAAAAAAAAAAAAGACTCTTTGAAAATTGGTATTTTGCAGTTTTTGAGGATTACAGTCATCAATAGCTGAGATCTAATGCAATAAACTGTGGTTTAGGAATAGGAATGGTGAGAGAAAGCTAATTTTACTTCTGAACTCTGGTGTTATTCTAGCATTGCTATTGGTAACATCTGCATAATTAATCTTGTCTTTATCTTTTCTTTGATATTAAATATGCAGAAGACTATCCTGGTCTAACAAGTTAGCATTTTCATCATTACTTTATATGTTTCCCAAGGCTTTATTAATGTCCCTTTAAAAGGGAAACTGGGTTCACATCCAAAGATGTTTCTTTATAGATTTTTTTTTTCTCGTTTAAAAACAAATTGATATTAATTCCCACAACAGAAGACCAGGTATTATAAGGTGACACATTCCCACTGGGGATGTGGATTTAGGAAAAAGCTGAGCAGCAAGCTAACAAAAAATAAGCCCTAAGACCTTAAGTTAAAACATCCTGTAAAGAGGATTGTGTTCAGCTACATCAAATCCTCTGCACAAACACAGAAGACAGCTTCTGAAGGGAAATCTTTAGAAATGGCCAACCAGACTGCAGGGAACTCAAAGTTTGTCAAGAACTGTAAGAATACAGGTTAAAAGAATTGCATGACAGCCCAATTTAACATCTGACTTATAAGGTGTGTTGCTATCTGACATACTCGAGCTGCCTGGCTGCACTCAGTGGGAGCCTTACACATTTAAGGGCTTTGCTGAACAGGGTCTGGAAGGTCTTACAAAGTGAATGAGGTTTCTGGAAAAGTTAAGTAATTTTACAGCAGTTTCTCCACCAACAGCTGTGTTTAAGACAATCCTTAATACACTTATAATCCATGTATTTCATTTCAGTTCCTTTTTTTTTAAAAAAAAAAAAAAAGTTTCCTACAGAAATAAAATTTTGCAAAAAATCTCGTTTTGGAAATTATATTTCCCCTCTCAAATACAAAATGCTCTGGCTACTTCTGTAGCTTCTGTCTGAATGTGAAATTACTTTTGCCAAAGAGAGCAGAGATGAGTGCTAGTGGTTAAATAACACCTGTAAGTGTGTCACTGCTCTTTAGCTGAGTCATGTGAATTAACCACATTCAAGCTCCTATCTAAAATGAAATTGCAAAGTATACTTTGGTATCTAAGCCACCATAGAGAGGCTGCATATGTGAATTTCTGCTCACAACAGGGTAGAATCCCGAAAGATCAGTTTACAAGATCCAACTGTGTGACTTTTCAGGCAGCAGTAACTAGGTCATTTACAACCATCTGCTCACAGCCCCTGTCTCCCTGCTGTCATCACTGAGGCTGTGGACTAATTAATTTTCACCTGCTAATCAGTGGAGATACCTCTGAAACTAATAAATCACCCGGTTTCAGTCAGCAGCTACTGGACTCCTGCAGATGGCATTTCTGGGAGATTTTGTTACCCACAAAGGTAAAGTGTTCTTTGAAAGGAGATTCCCCATAAGGCTTCTGACCAGCTCTGCATACAACAGCTCCCTGAAAGAATAAAGTACAATTCATCTGATGGAGAACAGAGAATATGCAGAGAATTAACCCCCAATCTTCATCAAAGTATTTATGAATTCTGGTAGGAGTTAGTCATCCAAAGACTTGGAGATACAGACTTGAGGTTCTCAGGGAAGTCTGTGAGGGAGCAGGGAACTGAATCGTATTTTCCCAAGTCCTAGGTAAGCACTCCAACATCTTCCTCTTCCCATGTAGCTTTAAACAGGGTGAGTAGCTTACTACAACGTCATTGAAATACTCATTTTAAAATGTCAGATTAATGCAAAGCTCCAAACCAATATTATTGTATTTTATTTGTTCTGATGGCTGACGAAGCAGAATTCTTAATAACATATGCTCTTCAAACCTACCAGCAATAAGTAATGGCATAACTTACAGTGAACTAATCCTTAAATCAGAAAGTAGGTGAAACACTGCACTTTTGGTTTTGTTTTCCATGTATTATTCCTTTTGAATATTAAAAAGAAATCTGCATATTCTTCAAGTGAGGTTGATTTTAGTTTCATTTAATGATTCTGTTTTTAAAAACAAATAAACTTTAGTACAATTATAATAATGTTATTTTGACTTAGTTGGTATCATAAAAGGAGCCAGAGGAAAAGAACATGTAGATGCATAGTGAAAGAAAACGTCTGTAGGTCCATGAAAACTGCTCAATAAGAAACAAAGGGCAAGCGATTATGAACTAATTTCTGTATCACTGGCTGTGATTCTGCCAAAGCACCTCAGCTAGAGCTTGAGGGAGAATTATGATTTATAAGGTTGAACAATAAATGAGTCATGAATAGTCCTCACTAAATAAGATCAAAATAGCAGTTCACTGAAAAAGTTAGACTTGAGATTTTTACTCTGATGAAAGTAACAAAGCGTAACTTTGAACAGCAGCTAGTCAAGTAGGACCACTACTTGGAGCAAGGACAGTTCCTCCGCAGATTCCCCATCTGTAGTACTGTCACAGTGACTGGAAATGATGGTAAGCTCACCTGCACTCAGATGCAGCAAATCAATGAGATATTTGCAATCCTATCAATAAGGATTAGATATAATCCTAAAGGCTATATTCTAATTCTATAATCCCTGCTTTTCAAGATATATGACAGTGATAGAATACAGCAGAAGTAAAGGAACCAGAACTTAGAGGCTGATTATTTTTTTGATTGGAGGGTAGCAGCTGGTGCAGAGCATTCTCAGACTTGCAGCTGCTTCTCCAAGGGTGCAGCGAAGTGTCTCCATGCAGTCAGGTACAGGATAGGGGTCTCATGGCCACAGTTCCACGCAGGTAAGAAATGAAAATACACTACACCCTGGATCCAACTACAGTGAAGTTCAAGACTGGGATCTAAGTCGAATTAATTTGCTTCATCTCTATGAAAAGCAGAGGCCAATGTACATTAAAAATATTTTTTAATTGAACAACTTTTTGTGCACAGTTGTTGTTTTGTTTTTGTTTTTGTTTTTTTTTTTATTAAAAAATAAAAAGAATAAACATGTCTATGGGCATTTCTGTGATGCAAAATTGCACGTGTGAAGAGGAAGAAGGAACAGAGTAGTTAACACTGGAATCCTGATCTAGACCTGCACCGATCCTCTGTAACACAGACCCAAGGCACAAGACACTCCTCCAATTTTCCCTTTTCTTACAGAAACATGCTAAAAGTGTTAACTCAAACACAGAGCCCGGCCTCATCATTAAAACCTATATTGGAGGAAGAAGAGACAATGGCAGGTCATTAACAACTTCGAATATGGGTGACACTTATAACAAAATTTGGGTTCACCTGAATTTAGGGTTTACACTGACTGATACAGCTACAATGTGATGAGTGCTAGCAGTATGCACAGAGCCACGAGGGGCTGGGAGCACCAGAATTAGTTTCCCCGACTTCTGCAAGAGAATCAGACCACTGATGGCAAAGGCAAGACACAACATTTTGCTGAATTTAGTTTGTGAGCATCACATTCTCTTCTTTCTCAACATGCAACTTTATTTTTAAGCTTTTTGTGTGTGCTATGAGACATGCATAAATAAAAATGAGTGGTAACAGGTAATTATCACAGCCACTGTGATATCCTTACATAGTACCTCAACAAATCACAGGAAGCTTTTTGTTTTGGAGAAAGAACGTGATGTGAAGAATATGAAAATTGCCTATATAATGCTGCCACAGGGATGCCTCTCAAATCATTTTATCAGCAAAAAGGAAGCAATGTCTGCTGGTAACAGCTAAAGATCACGTTCTAATTTTAGCAGTTGCAGTTAACTCATTCCCAATGGAGTTGCACTTACCGTGAGAAGGTTTCTAACTGCTTCAGCACTGAAAGGAAACAAGCATCGAGTCATTCAAATGCAGTTCTATATGCAAATATGCTTTTTGGCCCATGAAGGGAAAGCATATGGAATTTGCTGCTATAACCCATTCAGCCAAACATTTCCAGACATTTCTTATAATACAAATGCTGAAAAAAAATCATTTTCCACACAATGTTTTATCTGTCCCTATACTAATATGATCATCAGCATGCACATGTGTTCTGTTATCAATAGGGCGTGTGTATAGGAACTGTATGCACACTGCATGCCTAGAACGGCAAGAAAAGTTTTAATCAACAAATGCACTTTCCTTGACACATCCAACAGCTATTTACATTACTAGTTTTATTCATAGATTCTGATAATGTTTTATATAACTCAAGAGATATTAAGCTGATATATTACATTTTTATTAAACTTCTGGAGACCATAGTAAGTATTGTCCTATTTTTTTCAATAATTATGTAAGTCCCAGAATGGTAATTCAGTACAAAGAATTTCATTTCATGCAATGAAATCATTTTCTGCATTAACCTCTAACAGAGCCTCCAACAGAATCTACATTACAGCTAGTCATCAAAATGGGAATAAAACACAAAAAGCTTCCTCTTACAGCAACAGTGATTTAGTACAATGTCTAGAATAAAACTCTTATATAATTATGAGACTTTTGGATGATCCTAAAGTATACACATAGTGGTAGGACAATTCCAGCAGCTAATATCTAAGTATATTAAAAAGAAGTAAGGAGACTCCCTTGGTGAGTAGTGATAAATGTAAGGCTCTTTAAAGAGTGATTTTTCAGTGTAAACAGATTTACACTTCAGAAAAAATCTTGACCAACTTATTTCACAGCAGCGAATGAGAATTCCTTCTTCATTCAGCAATTGTACGAATAAAGAAAAATATGAAAATATGAAATTCAGTAAAGCTCAACATAAAATCATGATGTAATATCAAGTTAAGTGCTCTTGAACTATCACTTGCTTTTCTGCCTAGATTAATCCCTGTGCTTTGATTCTGTGACTGAATACAGATGTTGAAATCCCAAGTGAGTTGGACTCACACAGGCGTCAGGAAGGCTTCTGAATGGTAAATGCAGGCTGTCACCATAGATGAAATTGTAAAACTGGGGCCATATATACATTATATATACACACACACACACTTATTGGGAAGATTCACTGAGCATGCTGATAAGCATTCAGGGCTTGGTCTTAAAATTCCAGGGTAATTCCAGGGATTACCTTGGACATTTTAGACAAATTTCTATAATTCTTTTCTGTTCTCTGAATACTTAGATCCCTACTCATCCATTACTACAAATACCTGAATATGTGAGCAATTCAATATACAATATTTAAATTTACATTAAAATATTTGGGGCTTAAATTCAGAGTGGGCAAGAATGATAATCATTTATTTAAAATATCATTTAAAATGAAACTACAGATATTTACTTTACCTTACCTCATTTAGTTTAGCAGTAATAATAATACTTTTTTCCCTCAGATATCAACCAAATATATCATTATAATTTTTTTTAGCTAAAAGTCTGAGGAAATTTACCCTCTGGACTCCCCACATAAGGTTTTATAGAAATATGCATCTTAAACCTTAGTTCACTGCATAAGTAAAAATGTTTTAGGACAGAGAAATGAAAACTGCTATGTACTATTGCAATCCAAGTATAATATTGAAAAAAAGATACTAATTACATCCTGCAAAAAGAAAATATGCTTTTTTTTTACATGTATTTTTAATGAATACACACACTAAAACAGACCGGACCCTGATGCAGCACAGTATGAAAACACGCCTTAAAGAACGAGTTGTTACTTTGACTAAAATGAGATGATTATTTCTGAGCCGAGTGTTCAGCAAATATTTAAATATCTAACAGCTGCTAACTGGCAACTGATTTTTATTTATTTATTTTTTCATTCTGTGGCAGGACCAGATAAATTATATCCTGGTTTTTCACAATCATCTCCTCCCTAGATAAAATATCTCTTCCCATTGTAATCATGTTACACTGAACTGTGTCACAGTCATGCTCATCTCTGAACTCCTAGTACAAAACAGGTTAACTGGCAGGGACTAATGCCTATTCCCTCTTCTCCCTTCTTCCCTCAAGGAGTGGAATATTTAATAGCTGTCTTGAGCATCTGCACACTTGAGCAGTGGGATCAGGCAGGGCTTTCCGCTTTGAGCTGTAAGGACTAGAGGCAAGTGAGAGCTGAGGAGAACAAGCTACACCACCCCTTCCGAATAATCTTGGAATACAGGTGGAGGGAATCAAGGGATCAAAGGAAAGAAGTTAGAAAGGTGGAAACATTCCTGATGTAGGAAAGGAACCAACTGAGATGGGATGGGAAAGGAAAAAGGGAGGGGCGGGAAAGGGGGGGGAGAGAGAATCTATGAGAGAGAAGGAACAGAAATGTAGTTTCAAAGGATAAAAAGCTGCTGTCTCACGTTAGTTGCACTTTTGAAGATTAATGTGAATGAGGAACTATTACTCTGTGTGTTTCTATCACAGAAGGAAGATACATGTCTATGTACTTCTGCTGAACATACAGCATTAGCTTTTGTCAGACTGGGAAAAGCTGTAAAGGGGCAGCTCACTCCTTAACTACAATTACCTCCAATTAGTAACCAATGCAAGTCCTTGAGCACTCCCTCCTTCACTTCTTCAGCATCAGCCAAAGTGATGGTTTTTTTTTTTTTGAAGGAGTGTCCTGTGGTCCCCATACAAGGGTATTTCAGATGTTACTCTTCACATTTTTTTTAGTGATTTGAAGAGCAGCAGACACAGAGTCCTGAGGACTAAGCCCCTGCTTACCCACCGCCATTGGTGTCAAGGTGAAGACAACACAAGTTCTGCGCTGATCTCCCACATCAACCCTGGCCAGGGAATGCTGTCTGCAACCATGGAGCTGGAGAGGGGGATTTGTGAGGTTGGGATCAAACAGGGCTATCTCCCAGATGAGTATTTGCAAAGGCAGAATTCACCTCTCCATACTTAAATCACCTAGAATTTAAACATCTAAACCAGTCATCTGGGCTACCTCTGAGGTCAGTGGGGAAAGACGGAGACTGTCAGCATAGGGCTCATCTCATCTTTTGACAGGAAACTCTCTAGGGAAAAATGGAAAAAAAGTGCTAAAACTTCTAAACCAGTGACTTAGGCTACCAGTCTCAATGTTGGTGACATAATCACCAGGAATTAGTCAGGTACTAAACTCTTTGCATAGCCTGTATCAAACAACTCTCAAAATAGTCAATTTTATAACTGAGTGAGTTATCAGAAGCCTAAAGGCTTATCCTCCTACCATCATCTCTGAATTGTTTAATTCCTCATGCAAAAGAAAAACAAGGTACCATATTTAATTTATCTTGAAATAGTCACCAAATTGTCATGTACAAATATTTCAACTACTCTAGCAGTGTCTACCATAAACTAGAATAAGTATGAACATTTTCCTCTGTTAGCTCTGTATTTACATATATTCTTTCCCTACTCTTATTTTATTATTTACATTTTTATTCAACTGCCAGCCTTTCTAGGTCTGCGAAATAACCTCAGAAGCAATGAGTAGTCTGATGTTATTTGCCCTAACTTACTTTAAAGCTAGGCTAGATTTTTAAGCGTTTTTAAATAACCAGCCCAGACAACAGAATTTACAAAAATAAGACTAACGTCTTGTCCCAGTCTGAATTAAATCAGGGAACGAGGAAGAAAAGAGCAGAGGAGCCTCCAGTAGCAACTCTTCTGTGACATCAAACTCTTGTGGGAAAACAAAAAATTCTTTAAATTTTACCAATTAATCTGGAAATGATAGACTGAAAAATATCTTAGTTGTTTTTAAAGGAAATCAATTTCTATCCCAGAAAAACGCTGCCTGCTATATATTTCTCTATTGTGTGCTATGTATTTTTCAAGTTCTGAATATTTCAAAGTGTAGCCTCCATTGTGGATACACATGCATTTTGCTGAATGATCAGAGATATATTAAATTTCATTGTTTTCAAACTACAACTAGTAATAATTTAAAAGTTCTAATCTTTGCCACACAAAAGTAACCCTGACTGGATAAGTCTTGTTAATGAAATACTGATAATGTTAGTATGCAAGGAATGAAAAATGGGTTGTATGTTTTGATGTAACATGGCTCTTCACTGTAACACAACCTCAAATAATAATGACATAAACTGTTATTCAAATAGTGGATCAATAACATGTATGCAGTGAAGACTCATTCCCTGCTTTTCCCTGCTTCAATTTAATTTCTCTTACCTGGTCTCTTCTGTAGCTATGAAGAAACCATCATCTGAAGCATCAAGCCAATTTTGCCTCTGTCTCTTGATCACTGGAATGGTGCTTGTCTTAATGGCACTTGCACTGGCTTGCAAGGCCTTACCGTTAGTAATATGAGTAATATGGGGAGCAGCATGCTGAAATTACAAAAAAAAAAAAAAAAGAAAAAAAAGATATTTGCCTGAGAACAAGCACAATTCTGTTAACTGATTCTGCTCTAAAGGGTAGGCTATACACACTGTCGTTCTCAAAAAACATCTGCTCTTCCTCAACAAGTACCTGCCGGACAGATTACACCTTCTGATCATTTGTGCACTTTGACGTGTTTTAGCCACAGATCTGAAAGCTCTTTAAAAACTAAATTAACTGTGGCTGAAACCATTTCATAAAAAGAGAAACTGAACCATGAATCAGTGCCGTAACTTAAGCAGTCCTGCAACAGTCCAACCAATGAGACTTGGTTTCTAATCCAAGTATAGCATTAATCTAATTTAAAAGTAAAAATAAATCCACACTTTCCAACTTATAGATCCTTACTCTATCTGGCTTTCCTTTTAAATAAAAATCACTATACAGGGCAAGTGGCCCAGCCTAGCTGCTAAGCTAAGGCAAGGTAACAGAGGTTTACATCATCTTGGTGGTGGCCATGGTGTTTAAGTTCACTCTCCAGTCATTATATATATTAGAGCTGACTGCAATACTTCTACCTTCATTTTAATACAGGTAACATTAAACATAAAACGCTGCACTAATTTTATACCACACCTTTAGCTGGAATATCTGGGCAGCAAGATTTAGGCACAACAAATACTCACGCCTAATAAATAAAGCTGCCTTCTGATAAATCAAGTAGAAAATAAAGATGTTTTCTGTACCGTCTGTAAATAACATTTTGGAGGCACATCCCAAGATCCACATTAATTTCTGAAATTAGATTTTTGTTTGGCACATGATCAATTATCAACAAGATTAAGTAATTGCAACATTTGATCAAAACAGACACATTAGAAGACATTATACAAATATGAAAGTTCTGCTTCATCTCACACAGATTCAGCATCATGTTTTCCTACAATGCTGTACTATTTTTTGGTGAAATAATAAAAGCATTCCTTGATAGTGATAGTGTTTTTGTGATATTCATAAAACATGCACAATTCTGCACACTCGTGGGAGTAGCCTTTAATTAGGAGAGCAATTCCACAATCCCTGAGTAAGGAAGAGTCTGGTAACATGCACGGAGGCTAGCAGAATAGAACATGAAACCAGTCTCTTAAATCATGTCATGTAACAGTCAGAAATTACACTTGTATTCAATGTATTCTATTCATATTATGCCACAACTTTCAACAACCACTTACTCTCTCCAGTAGGGAATTTGTGACTTCAGGGACTAATTCCAGCATCTTTATTTTAGTGCAAATAACTGAACAACCTCCTATATGTTTTCTTTGATGCGGTGAAACAAAAAGCAAACAATGAAAAGAGCAACAAGACATCAAATTTCAGTGAGTCTCAGATAACTCTTTCTTAGAGTGAAACTATTTTCCTTTACCCTAGAGGCAAAAACAGATTACACCGGATTTAGTTGCTCTTACACACAGGACTGTAAATCTTCCTTTGTAGTCCCTCTAAATATTTACCTAATTTTTTCCACTTTCTCATTCACTGTTTAGACTGCAGTTTGTTTTTCACTTTTTTTTTTTTTTTGTGTGCGTGTGTGTGTGTGTGTGTGTGTGCTGGCTTTGGTGGAGAGGAACGAGCAAGGGACATGATACTAGAAGTAATTCTGCTGTTATTTAGCATAAATTCAGGATAAAATACATAGTTTGGATGAAATTAGAAATTCATAAAGGTATTTACCTGATGATGTCTTAGTGCACAAAGTAGATACTGCTAAAAAAGCAAGCAACAATTCATGCACAGAAAACACTGTCATACACAACAGATGTACAGATTTCATAGTACATCCAAAGTAATTATTTTTACCTGACAGTGTGATATATTACCGAGGAACATTCAAGGGCTCAAAGGGCAATTTTTTTGCTGTGCTTCCCCAGTCAGAAATGCATTTGAGTTCTCAAATAAAGTGGCTAGTATATATTCCTTTCTAATTAACCACTGTATGTTTCCTTTACTTCAGGACAATCATACACAGGCAAAACATGTTCAGGAAATGTACAAGGCACAAGAAGTGCATTTCCTACGGCATGAACTCCGAAAAACAGTTAAACATTATGGAAAAAGTATGTGCTTTTTCATAATACTTTTTCCCCTGGCAAAGACAGACTAGATCCAAAATTCTTTTTTGTCTACATTTCTTAGAACCTAATTCTTATTCCAGACAAGATATAACACGACAGAAAACGGTGCAAGGGTTACAACATCATCTTGTCTCTCTTGCATCATAATGATTACTTTTTTCCCTTTTATTTCCCTTTTCCATGAGTCCTTTCATGCTATTTGGAGAAATTCTATCTCACTTAAAGACAATGGAAAAATACGATCATTGTTCTCCAGTGCTAGGGACCACATTATCTTTAATTTCTAGTTAATCAAAACAATTGAATTTCTTGAACAATTAAAAGTAGAAAATCAGTTCCTTAATTCCTCTAAAAATATATATTTACCACTCTGTATAAAAACAAGCATCCAATATAACTGTCATACTGATAGCAACACCCACAGCAAACAGACCTTTCATACCGAGTACTTATTAAATGCTTTATTACTATTACTATTATTATTTATTTTTCCGCTCCATCACATAGTTATGCTAGAAAGGTTATGAAAGCTTCAGGAATACCACTGGTACTACCACAGAAGCTCTATTCCAACAAAAACCATGCATGCAGAATGCTACAATAACACTGTAACACTGCTGTGTGCAATTAGCAGCTGGCATTTTGATTTTGACTATTTACTTTACTAATAAGTTGTGCCATCATTTTGCAACAAAACCACTGGTATACTGAGACTCCATATACCACTGGCAGATCACAAAGCAGCAGAAGGTTCACATGGGGTTTGCCAACTGCATATTGGACTAACCTTCCTCCCCTCTGAGTGACTCCTTCCTCACAAGTTTTTCCTCATCTCAGTCTGGCTGCATTCATTGCAGTCTCTTGTATCCCTAGAAGAAAGTTGCTCTATGCCCAAAAAACATCACTAGGCTAAGGGAGGTTTGCACAAAACTGATTAAAAGTAAACTCAAGAAATGGATACTTAGAGTCTGCCCATGTACCTCAACAAGTAACTCTTTGAAACACGTTTCTGAACTCATGTGAGCTGCCTTGAAAACCATCTCCACACCAAAATTTGGTTTTGGGACCCCCAGAGAGAAGCCTCCTGATGATGTGTTACTTCAGTGTGTCAATAAATGAATATATTGAAGGCTTGATGAGAAAACAAAGCCATCACCAGTAAGCCCCACTGTCACAGCAGGGAATTAAAAATCCCTGTCACAATTTTAAGGCAACGTGTTGCATTCAGAAAAAAAGTCAGCACAGAATAATCTCTTGGAACAGGTTCACCTGCCAAACAAGAGGTATCTGTGCTGTAAACTCAAGAGACTTCTGAGACCAATGGCCATCTTTTAAAGGTCTTCAACAAGCCTTTTATGAGGACTGTATGGGAGGATCATTTGTTAAAATGCCCTCACAGTGCCACCTGTCCCCTGTTACAACATTTCTGCAGCGGCACCATTCTCTCATAATTCACTCACAGACTGGTGCACAGCTCCCTTTTTGTCAGCTGCTTGCAGGTGCTATTAATCAATGCTCACCTGGCAGGGATGTGAGTTTCCCATTTGTATACACAAATGTTCATTTCTTATTGAGCAACTGAGACACCTCCAACACTCAATGAATGCAATATTTCCCTTCATAAAAAGGAAATCACGCATTCCAGAGTTGCTATGAGCTGTGTAGAGTCACTATCCATGTGACATGTTGCAGTGGCAGCTACAAGTCCAACAAAGTTTGGATACCATTCCAAAGTCGACTACAAGGATACTCCAAACACCATACACTAAAGCGGTGATTTAAGTCAGCATCTTATTATGAAGGGTAAATCCCCTATCATTTCTAGATCCCAAAGGAATTTCAAGCACAAGGAGAATGAGATGCATGTTGGAAGTCAGAGAGGAATCCTGTACAAATTCAGAAATGGGACCCAGATTCCAAACGTAGTTGAGATTCCTGTCTGTAAGTCTCTCAGCTTGTACTGGGATATAAATGGCCAAGCATTTATTCACTGAGAGCCACTGGTGTTCTCCCCATTGCCTGAAGATCCTGAAAAGAGATTCAGCTTTGAAATAAACATGTAACACCAGCAGGCATTACAGGTGTAATGTAAAAATTAATGGGGAATATTTATGCTGTGACTGAAAGAATGTTTAACTGGATTATCATAAATTCCTAAGTTGCCTTGAATTTCACATATCTTATTCTTTTCCCATACTTACAAAAAGGAATTTTTTCCATTGCCTAAATTAGCATTTTTAACTTTTTTTTTAATCATATTTAAGCAAAAAATCAAATCAAATTAAACACAGCAAAATAAAATTTCTAGACAGAAAAGAAAATGACTGGAAGAAATCAGGTGCTCTTAATATGTTCAGTATTAATCCATACTAATTAGTTCAATTTATTTACATTGACCTAATTATACCAGGTATAGCATAAACCAAATCTAGAATTACACTGAGTTTAAATTAGGTATTGATTTTGTTTTGCCACTCCTGGCATGTTCTAATTTGTAGAGGCATTAACATTCCCTCTCTCAAAGGAATCAAGGTTTTGTGCTAGTCTAGCTTACTTCTTCATGGAGATTTGAGATGAATGTGAAAATTACAAAACACGTTTATATGGGATCACCACACAACGTTGGTACTAGCATGCAGGCACACATACATTTTTGGTATAGAATTTCATTTAACAAAACATGAAGGCTACTAAAAAAAAAAAAAAAAAGCAAACTATAGATCATATAGATCATATACAAGAAACTAAGTCATGGAAATATTACTTTTGGACCTCCTGAGTGCTATTTAACCTTTGACAAAACACCTAGACTAGATGTAATACTGAAAATCCTAGCCAATTACTTCTGTGGTGCAAGGAGAGGGGGGAAAAAAAAAAGTTTACTTTCCAAAGCAGCCAGGCTAAAATACTATGTTCATAACCTCTCCATTTCACAGAAGTTACACAAAAGCTATATAACCTCTGAATAAACCGTGTCTTAAAAGCAGCATTTTGAAGTAAATATTTATTTATATAAACCACTAAAATTAGTAATGCAAGACTAACAGCCATCTATCCACAGAAAAACAGGAAATCTGGTTTATATTTAAAATGCAGAAAACAGACTCACTCTTCACATGCACGCAGACCCCTGAACTATTTTCTAGTACTTTATTTTTACAAACAGGAGTTTGAAGCAAAAAATAGGGATCCATGATTGTATTTGAATGCAAAAACAATTCTTGAGCTTTAAAAAAATAGAGCTAATGTTCTCAGAAAAAAATGTACAGTCTTTTCCTCAGCAAATCATGCTCTATTCCTCATTAGCTTTGATTTAAACACAAATCTGAATCTCCAGAGACAAGGTCAGTTTTAATGTTGTACTTATGCTATCTCACCACCTGCAATGCAATGTACAAGGAGATGAAATGTTTTTTCCCAGCTAAGACAAAAGCTTTTTTACATCAAAGCATCCTAGGCAACATACAGATTTCCTGCCACTCTTCTCTCATTCCAATTGATTATCACGCTTTAACTTTGTATCTGTTATAATATTAACCATAATCAGTCAGAACAAGTGGACTTTATTTGAAAATAATTATTTATTGCAGTAGTCATTCAAAAATGGACCTCAACAGCATAGTTTCACTGTGTCTAAATTGAATAGATAATCTCATACTGCTTCTAATTCACTCAATAATATTTTTTCAAGCTTTGGTGATATAATCTCCCTACTCAGTGGTACGAAATTTTCCATTATACGTTCAGTTAGTTTAATAGCAGAGAAGAGTCAGCATTGTTACAACCTTTTCACACTAAACAGCATACCTATTTTTTAATTGCATTCTATTTATTTAAGTGCAATAGACAATTACAGCACATTTCTTTTACTGCACAGATTAGTCCAAGTGGTCTGAACCAGGGATTTGGGGAGGCTAACAACACAAGGACTTCCAGAACTCAAGCTGTTTGAAAACCTCTCTCTTATCACTTTAAAGTTTGACTGTTCTTTGCATAAGGACACACTTATATAGGGAAAGAACATTTCTTTGGTTAAATTTGTACAGCTGTTCTTATGCATTGAAAAGAGACTGTCAAAATGTGTATTATCTTCTGAGTAAAAATAATAGGAAATGAATTAAAGAGAAATGAAGAATGAAGTTTCCAACAGACTCAGCATTAACCTCTAGCTCTCTTCCTGATATCAGTGTAAAATTGGAAAAATACTGAAATATTTTTCAATCCCTTCCAAAATTTTATGGCAGAGAAATTCGTTTGATTAAGCATCTTATTTGGATATAGGTCCATGTAAGCCAAATTCATGATAAACAATGAATATATGACATCCAGTAGAAAACAGAAACATCACTTTTTTCACACGCGTCTTAACCATTTTGAAAATTTGTGGTCTGTAGTCCTTACTGATTTATTATCCATTTGCTATGAGCTAAATCAGCTAAATTTGCCCTTTCCTCTGTGCTGAATCACAAAGAGGAAATATTTCTGTGTGGGAATTTACATGTCCCACGAATGCTGTACAAGCATAAGAGGTAACAAATTTGAAGGGACACTGAAAACTGTAGGAATGAAAACAAAGAGACTCTAGTCACATCATGTTTTGTTGTTGTTGTTTTAAAATGTCAAAGTTTGTCTCAAAAATTGGTCTCTTCCCAAAAGTGGATAGACCTCCCCCCAGATTCCTGCAAGACAGACATATTCCCAGTCAGAGATTTTATTTATGTGAATTTTTGTTCAATCCTTATCTAACTTTTATCAGAAGCTTGAAACAGAAAAAAAGATTGATAAAAATTTCTCACCCTACAAAATCCCAAGACAGATACTAAATCCATGACACTTTTATGCATAAAAATATATTTTATTTTAATTTGTCACACTGTTTAAGTATTTTCCCTGTTTCTGGAACCCAAACTATCAAACTCAATGTAAAGTCAGAAACGAGCCTCACAGTGGCACTGCAACGTGATGCAAGAATTAACATAAATTTTGAACTTTAAATGCTCTCTGACATGTGAAACACATAGCATGCAAGAGATTTAATGAACATTAGTTTGACATGATAATAACCACTTAAACACACAACAATAGAACTGTAATTGGATGTTTATGTATCTAAATGTACAGCTCTGCTACTTCATAAGCTACTCGACCAGACATTTTTTTCCCAAAACTTTCAATGAAATATGGCAGTTCACAGACCCATTTTGTCTCTACATGGATACTGGACTTTATAAGAAAACATGCCAACAGCTTATGATACGACTTAATTCGCTTTGTTTTCAAATGACAAATTGTATCTATAGATTGATCTATACCTGAAATTTCCTTTACACTTACCATTATCGTTCTTGTTGTATGGCCGGATGATTCTGGAAAACAAAAGAACCACAGTGCATTAGAGTATTGTCTTTATCCATATATTAAAAACAAACAAACAAACAAACAAAAAAACACCTGTTTTCTTAGGCTCGCCCTGAAGGCTAAGATAGTACTGTTCATGTACAAGAAAAATACCAGAAACACAGATTGGAAAGATGTCTCATGAAGCAAACATGAGAATCACTGATCCTGAAAATATATGGAAGGTTATAGTATACTGTTAAATGCACTCATTCTCTTTGTTTAATTATCCTCTTCTGCAAGCAAATATGAAAATGGAACTAATTGATGTTTCACATTTCAAGATTTTTTTTTTCATTTTGCTTTTAACATTGGATGGATGTTAAATTGGATGTTAATTGGATAACATTTAACATGGATGATAAGATCTGCAGAAAAAAATACAGAAAAAAATACAGAGCATCAACATAATTTCGTAACTATTCACATTTGAAACAGCTCTATGAAACTATGCAGAACTTTTTCTAAGAATTTTCATGGATTGTTGTTTTAATCAACAAAGTAGGTTGAGAATTATAACATTCAGAAATCTTAATTACTCTCTCCTACATGAGAGATTACAAGTTAGTCAGTTGAATACACAGTTATATTTATTTGCTGAGAAATCATGACCAGGCCAATAGCTAATGCAGACTTCATCCCCCCTATTTAACTTAAAGTACATTTGCTTTTGTTGTTTGTTTTTTTCCCCCAAGGGCAGAAGACATCCTCTCTGGCATTATAACACTATGGCAGTCATACTACAGCTCTGTTCTTTATTGAAGGAGGATAACTTTAGTAACTAAACATCCTTCTAACCTGCTAACTAAAAAAAATAAAAAAAATGCTGATGATCTGTAAGATGCAAGATAATGTTACTATCAGTCTCATTGACCTGCTCAAAAATTTGGGTACAATTTCATCATTGTCTATAGTACATAGAGTTCACACAACACTAGCTGCAGTTCTGGGTAAAATGTCCTCAATTCTGCAAGAACTGAATAAGAAGAGTCTCAATTCTGCAAGTGAAATAAATGTACAATAATTATACTTGGTTAGTTAATCTTGCCCCAGTTCCAAATTGAGATCCTCATGGGAGTCCCAAATGGCATTCCTTACTTAAAAGACATACTCCATGACTTTTGTTCTTGTTAAAAATTGTATTAAAGAGAATAAAAGGACATGAGACAGAACAGCTGCACACCTCTTCCTGAAACATGGTACTTAAACTGGTAATTAAATGGTAATTAAATCAAACCAGTACTTCTCTCTCATTTTGAGAAGTTACCTTAACCAGTCTGAAGATGTAGATCAACTGACAGAAAAAGTTATTTTAAAATTCTCCAGCTAATTAGAAACTTCAGTGTGACCAACACTCAACAATAATTCCAACATCTAGTTTACATGTACACTTGCACATCTCTTCATCCTTAATAAAATCTAATAATAAATACAGACATCAATAACTTCCCATTGATAAAGGTTCTGTAATGTGAAATGCTACCTAGGTTGCAATATTTTAGTTGTGAGACCCTCTCCCAGGTCACTTTCCCTCTTTTTTTTCCCCACAAAAATAATCACATATAGGAATATTTTTAGGGCACCAGTCCTCCAGGCAAGTTTTAAACTGGTAGTATGAAAATTAAATTGTTTCCTGATTCCTGAATATATTTGGCACTATTATCAGGTAAGAGAAGATTACAGTAGAGAGAAGAATCTACTGAATTACTGAATTTCTATCTTTACAGTGAAGTGTTTTTTTTGTTGTTGTTGTTGTTGTTGTTTTTTAACTACAGCTTTATTTATTGTTTTAACATTTCAGTCAAATAACATTTCAGGAATGTTCCTGAGAAAACCCAGGTACTACATATGGGGAAGTATAACCATCTGAGCAACTCTTGAAAAAAAAAAAAAAAAAAGGACTCATTTCTGTTACAAGCCCAACTTCCCAGAAAAAGAACAACAAAAAAACACACACGACTATCACCAAGAGCACAACTAGATTTCCTGAGGACTTGAACATCATATTAAACAAAAAGAATGTGGTTTCTTCACTCTTGAAATACAAAGATATATTGCAGAGCACTTCCACTCATCCACAAAAAGACCAAAATATACAAACAAAACTCCCACTTTTATATTCAGACATATCAGTAGTAAGATATGTCCACTCTTACTCAGAGTTACTATGCTTTTCACATAGATTTATATGCAAAATCTATGATTATCATGGTTGTATTACTAATGTCCCCAGATAATACCTCTTTTGAGGAAGATGAGGACTGTAACACATAACAGCAGGATGTACCCAGAGGTTGTTAAACATCATATTTTTGAAGAATATTACAGAATCTGTTAATATAATGCCAATAGCTATTAACTCCAGGATATTAGCATTTTGATAACCTATTACTAAAACCAAGCAAAGAAGTGAAGAAAGATATATTTGCAGAGTAATCTCTCTGTTTTATCACACAATACAAACATTCTCATTTTTTTCCAGATATATTTCTTAGGTTTAATTGCTGTAGATACTAAAATATAATCTCAATTACCAAACATCTTTCAAAAAGAATTGAGTATACATATAAATGAAAAGCTAGGGAAATAACTATTTAGGTAGTAGACGGTCAAAAATTTCTAGATCTAGCAAAGACTCAAGTATTGTTGTTGCACAATTTAAACTCTTGCATACACTTAAAACTGATTAGTAAGATTTTGGAACCAAGGAGACACCAATTTCTTCCACAAAATAAATTACACCCTGATCTGGCAGAAATTTTTGGCTGTTGCTTGGGAGAAGAAACTGACCCTCACCCTGCTACAATGTCCTTTCAGGTAGTCATAGAGAGCAATAAGGTCTCCCCTGAGCCTCCTTTTCTTCAGGCTAAACAACCCCAGTTCCCTCACCTGGTCTTCATAAGACTTGTTGTTCTCTAGGCCCCTCACAAGCTTCATTGCCATTCTTCAGGCATGCTCTAGCACCTCAATGCCCTTCTCGTAGTGAGGGGCCAAAAACTAAACACAGCACTCAAGGTGCAGCCTCACCTGAGCTGAATACAGGCGGACAATCACCTCCCTGGTCCTGCTGGCCACACAATTTCTGATACAGGCCAGGATGCTGTTGGCCTTCTTGCCTGCCTGAGCATGCTTCTAGCTCACGTTCACCTGGCTATCGACCAATACCTTCAGGTCCCTTTCCACCAGGCAGCTTTCAAGGCACTCTGCTCCAAGACTGTAGCATTGCTTGGGTTGTTGTGCCCCAACTGCAGGACCCGGCACTTGGCCTTGTTGAACCTCCTGCAGTTGGCCTCGGCCCATCCAGAGCCCTCTGGCCTTCCGCAGCGCCCTCCTGCCCTCAAGGAGTCCAACACTCACACCTAACTTGGTGTTGTCTGCAAACTTACTGAGGGTGCATTTGATCCCCTCGTTGATAAAGATACTGAAGAGAACTGGGCCCAGCATTGAGCCCTGGGGGACACCACTTGTGACTGGCCTCCAACTGGATTTAACTCCATTCACCACAACTCAGAGAAACAATATGCAGACAAGAAAAAGCAAGAAAGTACAGAAACATAAAAACATATCTCAAAGCATCTTCCCCCTACACAGGAAACTTCCAGTTATACTGCCTAATCATTTTTTGAATGTGCTTTCCATATTGCATTACGCAATAAAATAGAAGTACTACTCTGCAATCACAGCTTACGAAAAATAATCAACCCACTTGACAGTAATCATACACAGAATCACTCTAAGTATGAACTCCAGATCTCAAATCCAGAACATGTAATTCATGAGGTAATATGCTGCTAACCCTGTTATCCAGCTGACAGGATTGTCTTTCTGAAACTTTAATTCTTTAAAATAATACCAGTGAAAAGCAGGCATTCCAGGAATTAGGCTCTGGTTAACTGCACTGTTTTATATGCTAACTTGATTATAGTGTTGTTCTTATTGTTTACTGTTTTAAGAGCTGATTTATTCTGCCAGTTATAAAAGCCCATATTACTGTAATTTCATGCCTACATAATACCTGTATGTAAAAACAAAACAAAACAACAAACAAACAAACAAACAAAAAAAAAAACAGAGCCCTGATTCAGCAGCAGAAATAGAGGGCAGTTCACCATGAAATTCCCTTTTCCTCTTTGTGCAATCCCTCTTGCTTGCTCTTTCTATTGAACTGCCATTTTCAGGAATTCCTTAGTACAACAAAATGGAAGCGATGTACAGCATGCTCAAAGTGGGGTATCAAAGTATGAATGCAATTCTAAATTTAAGGTTTTCAGAACCAAATGTACACAAAGAAGCCTTACAAATCCAAAGATACATTTTTGAAATAAAGGAAATAAAAGCAAAAAAAAAACAAAATCCCCTACTTGATTTATGGTATACTTAACACCTTTGGAAATAACTCATATTTCAGAAGATACAATAAGCCTGAGAACTATGATTAAATAGAAATTGTGTTTTCACTTAGGCAAAAGAAAAGCACTCAACCATCTATATTTAAAACAAATAAACAAAACCATAACACAGTGATATGCTCTGTTAACACTTAGGATGAGTTCTTTCTCAGATGGAATTCAGGGAAACATGGGTTTGCATAAATGGTTTTGCCCCTTCCAAGTCATTCCATGACCAATTTCATCACAAAGAGTTCATGCTGCTTACATTTACCTACTGAAAGAATACTCTACAGACTTAGCAGCCTTTGGACACACAGCAGAAGCCTGTTCTTTTATTTATAATAAAAAGCTCTCCACTACTTTGGAGATAATTGTAATGTGAATTCAATATAGGCAAATGATGACTGTACATTTATCATTCCAAGATAACACGATTTTCTCATTTTAATAAATTCTGGAAAGGTATTTCTCTTCTATTTCTCTGACAAAAATGACACATTCAATGAGTTTCCTCCTTGTTGATTATTTTTCACCTGAAGTCACAGTGTCATTTGTATCACTGAGGTTGGATGCATGAAGACAGAAGTGGAGAGGGGGAAATCATCAACTCATTATAAATGAACTGAAGGGAAAATATTGTTTTATCATTCTAAAATTTAAATAACAAAGCAACAAAAAGGCTTTTGACACACAAACATTGGATGGTGTATCTTAGTTCTACAAATGATTGACAATTTCATCAGTGACACCCTGGAGTAATTACAGACTCTGTAATTTTCCAGGTACATAATCTGGACACTGGAAGTTGTCATTAGTTCATCATCTCCAATATCACAATTTGTACATCTGCAAAAAGAATACACTAATTCAGAAATGCAAGTGCTAGAGCATTTTCTTTTTCTACATTTAAACATTTAAAATGATTCCTTCCAACTGGATACTGAAAATAGACAGAAATTGGCTACTGTTGTCCAAGTTGCAACAATCAAAGGTAAAAAGGGTTTTAGGTCAATTTCTTGAGGATCAGAGATGGCATTAATGACTGTATAGAACTATGCACAACAAGTCTCTTACCATAAAGCATTTTACATTGTCACATATATAAAAGCTCTCAGTTGTATAAGTCAGGAAATAACCATGAGTTATAAACACCCTTTTCAAAGTCCTCTGCTTTCATAGTAACATAACAGCACCATCAATATCTCCAGAGAGATCTGCTTTCCATGCTGATATTTCCATCAGGATCAGTGTACATATTTCAGTAAAAGATCTGTAGCCAAACATTTCAAAACTTTTGCTAGTTATACCAAAGATCAAAACTAGAATGCATGTGTCCAAAGAAAATTTCAGAGAAAAAGCTGGCAGTAGAACAATAAATAGCATTTGTTTCTCACTTTTGAGAAAAATGAGATACAATATTAATTATACTTTGTGTTTCAGCATAGAAGAAATGGCAAAAGTAGATTCACATAGCAGATTATCACATCTCTTTTCTTCTCTTTCAGTTGGAAAGTTACTGGTATGTAAAATGAGGCTTATAAAAATTTACGTAGGCATATAGTTTATTAATATGAAACATATATGAGAGATATTTTATGGTTTTATTTTTAAAATTAAGTGCCAGATATTTTTTGGTATGCATTCCATGCTGCTAGCCTGACATCTCAGTGGAATATCTCCATCTTTGCCAAAAAATAATGTTGTGATAACAAAGATCAGGCATTTTAGAGAAAAGACATCTTTCTCTTCTGAGAAATTCAATCCAACAGTGAAAACTGCTTTCTTCTAACAATTTTGCACAGGGTTATGTGAAATGAATTACAATGAAATGTGTTTCGTTTTTTTCTGTTTCAAGAAAATTTGGGGCAGGAAAGACTCCAGTCTCTCCGATTGTCAGTTAAGGTACATATATTTTCTTGTGACTGACAAAGGAGAGAAATTCCCAGTGGAAAAACAGGGGTGAAATATAAGCCCTTCTTCCTTGCTCATCTCCTCAATAGCCAATACTAATTAGTCATAAGCAGAGGAAGAGAGAGATTGACCAAAATAGCACCTAGGGGAGAAGGTACACTTTTTGAGGTCTTTCTCGCTTTGCCAATTGCTCATGTAACTTTCTCATCTTGCTGTGCTGGAGTTGTGCAGGTTGCTACAAAAATATACCCCCAAATTGCCATTTAATTCTTAGATACAGCTGATGACTTCAATAATCAATTCCCTAAGAAACTGAAGTATGACTGTTAAAAGAATCCTCTCGAAGGCATTAAGACATCTCAGCCTGAAATACAGTATTAAAGGTCCGGAAAAGGGAAGAGAGAATGGGGATTGGGATTGTTGATTAAAAACTCCTCAGCTATGAACAACCAGTTCTCCTGCTTCTTCCCACAAATCAATAAAACAGTATCATCAAGCACAGAATAATCTCTGTACTTTGTTAGTGATGTTATCATCTTGGATATCCTGTAGACATTTTGGTGTTGATGCATATAAAAGTTAGGAAATGCCTGCTAGTTGACAGAGATTACACTCATGTAGAATACCTTTACCTTTCCAAATATTAAGTAGAAAATTATCATTACTCACCCTTCCAAAACAACAGCCTGACGTAAAACTTGACTACTTGTATGTAACTGTTGCTCACTGTTAAGCAGCTCGTGGGTGAAAGTAACTGCTTGGAATAATTTCAGACACTATAATTTAAAGATCTGATTCAAAATATCTACAAAGCACTTTATAGTCACACCTAAATCATCAACTCAAGTCATAAAATAGGATACACGCAACATTATGCAACATCGTGATTTTCTGAAGACATTTTTTTCCCATTTGAAAGAGATTGTCTTCACTACTGAAAACCATTCAAATACTTGGTGTTGATTTTATTTTCAGCAGCAATGGATATTCTTTCTTATCTCAGCATAGTTAAAAGCACCAACATGCATATGTGAAACCTCCCCAAAATACTGTGACTTTTTTCCAGAACAGAGAGAAGTTTCCAACATTTTTCATTCCATCCTACAGAATGCAACGCTTCCTGTTTTTCGAAAATAAAGGAAACAACACTTTTTTTTTTAAAGACATCCAGAAAAACTTCCTCCTACAAGAAAGTACACAAACAGGTACAAGATCTTTAACTGTGAAGAGGGAAAAATAGCCTCAGATCAAGATCTTTCTTTTGCAGACACCAACAGCCCAGAATAACAGCTGCAGTACGCAGTGCTTAAGCAGTGCAATTTTATTCAAGTCTATGCATTATATATGAATCATATGTAGAACTACAACTATGTCTCTCAGACTGATAATCAGGTCTTTTAACAGCAAGTTACATTGGACAAGCCCCACTATTTCTGAAAAGAGCTAAATGATCTCCCTCAGCATTCTCAATAAAGATCAAGCAATAGTAGTCAGAAATTACAGACTCCCTTATCCCTATCAGTTGCACCAGACTTTTGGTGGAGGCACATACATGGGACATGAAAGGGAATCTTGTGCTACATTGGCCAAACTCTTGACTTAAGCCAACAAAAGACTACCCTACAAAATGGTAATTATGTTCTCATTTAGGCATATTATTCTTAAAAGCATTAAACCAAATACTAATGGTTTTTCTCATAATCTTACCCCACTCACTTAAACAGATCCTTAAACACTCAACTCACCTAAGCAATAAGACTGACTTCAAATATGTCAATATATATGCATATTTACACAAGCTTAAGTGACATTTACTTGAATACTGTAAATTATCATATATCTTAAATAAACATATTTCTATGGCTTAAAACAAACTTCTAATACTGTTTAAAAAAGCAAACCTGAACATGCAGACATTTCTATGTCAATAACATTAAGATTATGAAAATAGCTCAAGATAAGACTTAATGTAAGCTCACTGTGCTCATTTCTGTTTGCTCATTTCATCAAAGCATGAATTGGAAGACAGAATATATCATCTCCATAGTAGGCTTTCTGGATACTGTTAATTTATACAGTGCAATAAAACCAGCAACAATCAATAGTCTTTTGGAATCAAAACAGCTTTTTAGTATATTTATAGTAACATGAAAACTCTGGGGGCTGGCAAAACCTTTCATTGCACAAATAATACACATATCAGTACAATTACGCAGAAACCGCTATTTCTCAAATTGCTCTGGTCACTCAGTTGTTGCTCTGTGCTGAATAGAAGCTGAATAAATTACAGACCCCAAAATGTTTCTCTATTTATTTGGCTTGGTTTTTAATTTAGCAATAAGCAGAGAAGGGGTTAAATGGCAACTATGAAAGACAGCCATTTTTCAGTCAAAAGGAACAGAAGGTGTTGTTGAGTATTTTTACTGCTAGTTTGATCAGCTTTCCTGTGCATTTTATTTCCTGGGGAATAAGGGATTAAGAAAAGAAAAAAAAAACAAGAGGACCACAACTACTACTAAAAAATGGAGATCGAGACTATTCAAGTCAGCACTGATGGTAAATAAAAAAGTTGGTTAAAGCTGATACATGGCAGAAGGCGATAGTGCAATTGGTTTATGCTGAGACAAATGTTAACAAAACTTGACGATAACTTATCAAAAGCATAAGCTTTGGCCAGTAACTAGTTTTATATTTCTTAAACTTCTCTTTGGCTTCTGTTCAACTGAGGAGTCTAATAAAACTACTCTTTAAGAAGATCAATCCCATACCAAGCCATCTGAGCAAGGAAACATCATTCAGTGAGGCTGTGCCTCCCAGGTCCACACAAGTATTTGCCCTTTGCCTGCTGCAGTTCCTTCATCATGAGGCTGAAGAACTGAGAAAGCTAATGGTAACTTTCGGATGTTATAAAAACAGCATTCAGTAGTACACACTGATAGTGACTAAACTATTTGCACATACCATTGAGCTCCCTGCACATGCTAAAAAGTAGCAGAAAATCTAGAACCACACACACCAAAAAGAAAACAAAAAGAAAACAAAAACAAAACAAACAAAAAAAAGGATCATCATAGGTACTCAGTTTACTGTTTTATGCAGCATTGCTTAGGGAATTACTTTTATGCTTTTAACTTTAGAATACCTGATCTAATTCAGAAATTATTCTTTTGCATTTCCATTATCATTCTTATATCACACCTAATATTTCAGGAGTTATTTTACAGTTTGCATGGACTATACTTTGCATGTTTTTAATTAAAGAGTGGGACAAGAACCCAAATAACCATTTTTACATGAGCAAGATATACCTTGCAGATTTCCACGCTCTAGGATATAAGCTTTCTTCACATTTGCATAGAAAATAGATAAGCAGAAATAATTATCTCCTAAAGCAATAATTTACAGTTCTCAATGGTATTTTTTCAAATTAGATGCCACTTTGTGAAAATTGCGTTAACACTTATCTGTTTGATACAAACTAATCAATGTGGCTAATGATTGGTTTTATAAATGCTTTATGTTGAAGAGAACATTGATATTAAATTGAAGAAAAATGTTAAGAACTTCCAAGGTCATCTCCTTGTGGGGAAACCACCATAGTAACGTTTACCTTGAACTCATTGCTACAACTTTCTTTGCAGTAGAAATGTAACATCATCTTCTTTACCAGGTCAAAGTCATTCTCCTCACAAAGATCATGTAAAGAATCCAGTCTAATGAGCAGCATTCCCAGAAGGGGAAAAAAGCAGCTTTTTTTCATAATTACATGCAATAAGTACCAGATTGACATTACAGAACTTAAGAATGAAAGTCCACAGCAAAAATTCTGTTGTGTGAAATGCTCTGCTTTTATAGCTATGCCTATATGCCTATGCATCATCTTTTTTATCTAAGTCACATGGTTATCATCATGGTCCACTGAATAGCTTGTGTTGCCATGCATGTTATTTGCCTACTGTGTAAAGGCTGTTTGCACACTGAGCAAAGGTCCAAGAGATCCTCTTACTGTATATATTAAATAACCACTTTTTGTCAAAATATACAGTTATTTCTAGGTATTGTTAAGTGTACAGTAGGTATTTGCACTGCAAGATACAAATAACATTGACAGTGACAGAAAAATATGATAGTTATGGGAAGATAATGGATAGAGTTTTCCTTCCAGTATCTGGAATACTATTTCTATTATCTTGTCTAAAATGAGTCCCTCTCATTTCTACCTTGCCCTGTGAAGCATGAAAACAGCATGTCTTTTGTGCCAGTCATGTCCGGAACAGCCTATTTCAGAGTCTAGCTTCTTTCAGATTTCTAGTCCCAACCACCACAATGAACTGCACTACAAATAAGGTAATTGCTTACAAAAGTTACAACTCACAAAAAGAGTTCAGGAAAGGCAGTGCGTATCTCTGCAAAATATTTCTTCAAATAAAAATGCAGTAAGTCAAAATAAAGCATTCATTGCATCCTTCCCTTTTCACCAAATTTGTTTTATCCCTTTCTTGATCTCTTCTATAGAGTAGAAAGATTAGTAGGAAAATGGTACATATAGTTTTTGTAAGAGATGGCATTAATGGTATTAATTGATACCCATATTCAGTGAATACGCGTTATCATTCTTTGCATTGAGAATCAATGCTATAAATATGCTATCTATATCTTACATTTGTCAGAATGTACCCCCTTATTTTACGTCATTTCTTAAAACCATATTCCCACAGAAAAGTCACAAAACTTTATTTTAGGCCCACAGAAAGTTTTGCAATTCATAAACTTATTGATTTTATATTTTTACACATACCATCAAGACCATTATGATGGCTGTAGTTTCTCTTTCCCAAAATACTTAGTGAAGAGTGATTGGAGGGTGCAAGCAGTCGTTTTGCACTTGGACTTTGAAGGCTTGATGTTGATCTGATTACATTGGGTTTTACTGCAGGATGAATTTCTGTTTAAGACAAAAGAGAAAGAAATACGTGATTTATAAAAAACAAACAAACAAACAAAAAACTTTCAGTCCACTCAGCTTACAAAATTTACACTTAAATTTCTAGTGAAATGGAAGTTTCTTCAGCACAAATGTGTTTATGGGACCTTGAATAACAATTTGAACACAAGTTTTCATACTTGTTGTCCTTCCAAATAAGAAAAAAAAAACTATTTAGTTTTAGATTGCCTGAGTTTACTACAATGGTGTAGATGTGTAAGGTTTTCACAGGTGAAGAGATAATACAGATCAAACTGAAACAGTTCAGTGTTTGCATTTTCCTTCCCTTTTGAGTTTTGTATTGGAGCTACACACCTACAGATTTTTAATCAAGCAAATAAAAACATTTTACAACAGTGAAACCACTTGAAAACCTCAAGTTATTCAATGTTTTCTCTCACAAGAGCAAACTTTAAGGGATCCTCCCACATATAAGTTGCTATATTCAAGAGTCAGGGAATGAGCTACAGCAGAAGACTGGAGCTGAAACTACCCCACTAATTGCAGCAGAAACAACCAAAAATGTCAAGATTGCACTGGATTTCCCAAGTACTGCCAGACTCTAATACCCATTATTAGGGTTTCACATGTCCCAGAGGATCTAAGAGTTCACGCAGTAGGACTATTTCATTGATGGAAGAAAGGTAAGAGGCACTGAAATTCATCTGCCCAGTGCACCTCAGAGCAGGTAGCTGCTGCAATTGCCAAAAGCTGATACAGCTGTATGAGAATTTCCCAGTAATCTGCCAGATAAAGTTGTCAAAAGATGCAGAGAAGCAGCAGTAGACAGACAACATTGTCCAGCTTGTGGCCGGGCTGAGGCCTGCCACGCGAGTCCCCTGCTGGTTGCAGAGTGAGGCCCTGTGGGCAGAGGGGCTGGCCTTCAAACCAGAAGCTAGCTGTCTGCGGGGAGTAAGAAAAATAAAATAAAATACTTTTGTAGCCCAGGATTGTACTCTTCAGAGTGATTCTTTCTGTTTTTCTGTGTATAAAATAAAGTGCAGGAGGTAGGTATATGCAACACATAAAAGGAGGCTCAGTGTTGAAGGGGAAGGCCCCCTCACCCTCTGCTGCTCAGTTATCACCCAGGAGAAACAGATATGATCGTACAGAAGTCAAAGTCCACTCCGAGAGCTGATTTTTCTTCTTCCACAAGTGTTAAGAAAGCTCATTATCGGAGCACACACCTGCCTGGCACCACACGCCCATTCTCCCTGCAAGCCTTCACAACCAGTCTACAGGAACTAAAACCACCCACCCACACCAGGAGCTTGCCGATGCACAGCGACAACACTTAGGCAGTCGCAATAACCTTTAAAAGGCATTAAAAGGAAGGTGGGAGAGCCAAACAGTTTCATCCATATCCAAATAGGTAGAAAGGAGTGATGATGGCCACAGTGAGTTTGCCAGAACATGTAGTGGGAACAGAATGCCAGAAAGGCACAGCGCCAACAATCTTCAAATTAGGAAAGACTATGCTTAACTAGTTAACAAGTGGTTTGGTCACAGTATGCAATCCTACTCCTAAATCATGAATAGTCTTATCCAAGATGCTTCAAGAGATTCTGATTAAAAAGAGTCAAGCAGGATAACACATTAGTAGTTGTTAGAATAACATAAAACTAACACACTGGTAATTGCCTAAAGGCAGTCCTGTAAGGCTGATTTTACAGCATCATCACCCATTTTTCATAGTGTAGAGAACAGGATTCTATTTTGCTTTTTTACTAAAATGGGAATAGAAGTGTGCTTCATATTATGAACCCTCCTTCAGTTTGAAGTTTCACCTTAGAAAGTAGAAAGATTTGTGCTCCTTATTGAATATATATTTTATATATATATATATATCCTTATATGGGATTTGGATTCTAAAATGCTCATTTGGCAACATATTTCAATTTTCAGAAGGAAATTATTAACATTTTGGGCTACTACTACTAGAATATTATCTTATTTGCCAAAGAGCTCCAGTAGCAACCACAATAATTCCAGCAGCTGTATCAACAGACTAGAACACAAACTCCTTCTCTCTACAGCATATACGGGATAAAATTCTGTATTTCCAGGCTATGCTAACAGGAGGAAGGAGGTCACTAATCCTCAGTTTACTACAATAGCAATCCCTTCTCTTTTTGCAGCAGAGGAAGGTAGCAGGACCAAGTTCTCCCTTTAAGTTCTAGAAAGGAACTTAATTAAACTGCCAGGACCACTTCTCAACAAAGTTTTACTTTAGGGTCTTTACACCATGCACTCTCAACCTCTACCTATAGACTTGCTTCAAATATTTGCACATTTTGTAGAACAGCACTTTCTAACTAACTGCTTCATCATGCCTGAAGTAGTGAGGCATTTCAGGGTTTTTGACTGAATTTTTATATTGTCTTGAATTACTGCAATAGTAAATAGGAATCCTTTAGTCCTACTGCTACCACCTTTGTTCTACAGCCTAGTATACTTTTTTTTTTTTTTTCCACTGTAAATCTCCTAGCCACTTGCAGCTTCTCCTGACTTAGAGAACTAAATATATCATCCAAATAATCCAAATTATCCCTTTAGGCACACAACAAATAACCAGTTGGCCAGATTCATATTCTATGATCACTTCTGAAATTAAAATAAAAATAAAATGGAAGAAACAATACCTGAACAACATATTAGGCATTTTTATGAGACCAACTTGCAGCCTCAAGTAATAGCAATAAAAACTGTAAAAACATCTCCCATTTCCACTAACACCACTAAGGTAAATATATATAGATATATATTTATATTTATATATATAACATATATATATAATATTATATATACAATTTTTTATGTATATCTATATATAATAAATAATTTGTGTATATATATATCCAAAGCAAACAAAGAAAAGTTGAAGTCTCCTGCTGAGACACTTAAATAAGCAGCCTGAATTCCAGAGGTGCTTAAGCAGTTGGATCTCTCTCATCTCTTCTCCTCAGTATGCATCCCAGCTGGAAATGCTAGGCTGGTTTCCTCATAACCAAGAGGCAATATAGGACATTTAATTAGCCAGAGGCTCACATTAGGGGATTTGTTTAGTAAGCACAGTGAAGTCTGAAGAGATTACAGGGGATTAACCCTACCTCTCCCGAGGACAGGGCTTACTTTTAATGCTTAACCTATCTCACCTGTGGAACCGGCAGCCAAGAAGCAGAACAGAGATAAAGGGAAGCGATGACCCACAATGTGCAGGGCATTGATATATCCTTTCTGCCTTACCAGTAGGGCTCAATAAGAGTTGAACCTGCGAGATGCTGTTAACTGTCTTCCAGCATGTTTGTGGGCTGTGTATTATTACATGATACTTAATATTATGATTATTATTATGACATGACCGGTTGTATATCAGCATTAATCTTGTTCATGAAACCTTCACCTAAGTACACACAATGATATCTGACATTGTTAATTCATTTATTCCCACTAAATCTACAGAAGCGTGCTTTCAGAGGTACTAATATGATCTCTCTCAGACTAGACAACATGACACTAAAAACATACAGCATCTTCTCATACACTGATGGTGTCCTTTCCTCGTTTGGCTACCCAAAAGAGGTCAACTAGATGAACCATCATCCCCTACCACAACCACAGTTCTTCCCAGTCAATCAGAGCAAACCTCTCATTCCTTCCCATGGCAGCATACCGAACACAACCAGGGTGCATGTAGGAAGTTAGCAGTGGCTTTTTTCTTTAACTGCAGGGTAGGAGAATCAAAGTTCAGTGACAGGGGCCGTTAATTCTTCATTATCCATTTTTTTGAAGTTTGGATTTTGTTAAACTTCATGATCTGGAATAACTGTCAAAGCTACATTAATAGCTGATTTTTATTTCAGTAAGTGAAGCAACTGTTATTGATTACTTTGTTGTAGTACAAACAAACTCCTGTTGGTTAAAATTTTGAGGAAAACCATCTAGTTCTATCCTTATCTTTACTACTGTAGAATGATGTTAATATATTGCAGACTTACTCACAGATTCTGATCAATAGATTGATTTCTATATTTATTTCAGGATGAATAAAAATCCTCTAGGGTATTTCATCTCGTAGTTGTAAATATTTAACAGTCAGTAGCAGCTCCTTACAAAGAGAACTATTTTCATTTTTAATAGCAAATTAAAATTACTAGAATTTCTCCTCTCCCCATTACGTTATGTGAGCACCTTGTCCTCTTGGCTATAATCTCAACACAGATTTCTTTACTTTTTTCTTTACTTTTTTTTTATTATTATTATTTTATCCAATTAAGAGTGTCATCAAATTAAGTGTCTGTGTAGCTGAAGTCTGCTCCTCCAGTACATGGGAGTTTTACATATGGATTCAAGAGGCATAGATGCAAAGCAGCATTGAGCATACTGTATATCTCCTATTTTAGAGTTTGTTTGTTTGTTTTAAGTAATATTTTTCACATTGTGAGTTACATCAGGTTTCACTCTGCCATTTTAAACCAGTATCAGAAAGCCTTTTGCCCAGATTCTCCAAGTTCAGTCATGCAGTTTTGTAGCTGAATAGAGTAGCAGAACAGAATATTTATTCACTTTACAGTTTTCTTGTTAAATCTCTCATTTTACACAGAAATTTTCTATCAGTAAACACTGAATGATCATTTGACTCATTTTTCTCTGGAAGCAGATACCCACCTAAATACCCAATGATACATGACAGTGGCTTTCTGGTGCTTTTGATCTTCAGAGGATTTCCAGAAATTTCACAATGTCGATCTGCATCTGAGAATTTCAAAGAATAAAACTCAGTTTAAACATTTTACCATTACAAATATGATTAGGACATGCCAGCCAGTTT
This sequence comes from Netta rufina, assembly GCF_964035555.1. NCBI lineage: Eukaryota > Metazoa > Chordata > Aves > Anseriformes > Anatidae > Netta > Netta rufina. The sequence goes on from NC_140125.1 coordinate 41,898,483, forward strand.
CCAGTTTTTAACACAAATTTCTTGGCTGATTTTTTTTCCCCTTTTAGCACATATTCTTCTTTTTTCATCAATGCTAATAACGATAGATATTTAAAAGCAGGCTACATATTCATTTATGTAGATATTTAAAAGCAGGCTACATATTCATTTATGCAAGTGATGTTATGATTTTTTCTTTCAATTATTTTTAAAGTTAATATAAGTTCTAACACAAATGTCATTATATTTTTTGCCTACAAAGTCATTTTGCAAAAAGTCAGCTAGGTAAATGAAACACAAATGAAAACATGCGTAGTAAAATAAAAGCAGCTCTGGCTATTAGCAGGAATTTACACCGAACTCTTCACTTTATTGTTCTTTACAAGCTTGTCTGGCTCTAAATGGTGTAACATAGAACTGTGAGGGCTTTAAATTTGAAGCCTGAGTTCTGTCATGAATTACTCCCATGGTACAGTGATTCAGACTGTTCCACTCTATTGTGGCATGATAAATCTTAGACACACAAAAAAAACTTTACTATGAACTTGTGAATAAATTCGCCCATTTGTAACCAAGTATGACAGAGCTCAAAGGTCTCAATGTTAGCAGCTTCTTGCAAAGCAAACTAAAAGTAAGCAGCTCAGTAACTACCTCAATTTGATGCTAAAACTATGAACTCACACCTTTAAAGGCACCAAGAATACATAGACAGACTTCCTAAAACCCCCAATGCAGAAGGGTTATTAAGAAAAGATTCACACTTAAGGAGCAGAATCAATCAACCTAAGGCAAAAATCCACAGGACACCAGGTTAAGCAGTTTCCAGATTACTGGAACTAAACTATCTTTTTAAAACTCATTGGAGTGAATGGGTCATCTGTTTTCTGAAACCACATAAAACATCCCTACACACAGTATTCCTAGAACATAGGTACTCTGTTTCATACAAAACCACATTTGTATTTTGGTTTTGTCGAACTAGCATTCTCTTACATGGAATTACTTCTCATATGTACAGACAACAAGCTGCACATTTCTTTGTATGTGTGTCACTTGCACACACAGATCTGCATTTTCTAACAAGCTTTACAGGAACTAGGTATTACAAATAAATTATGGTAATTATAATTTCAATTTGTATCCATGTTGTGTTTTACCAAAATGTTCCTGTGTTTCAATCCAACACCAGGGAATGAGTACACAGACGCATGAATGGACACTATAGAACAATTTATGTTTGAGGAAAAACACAAAATTTACAATCTCTGCAGATTCTATCCAACTCTTTGAAAAAAAAAATAAATAAAACACACAGGTCATGTAACCACAGCAATGACTGAAATAAGTACTTCAGTATGTTGTTCACAGGTGTTTTACACCCAGCAGACCATTTATTTCACTATATTAAGGAATCTAACATGAAATTCCAAGTACTTCATTATTTTTTTCTTAATAAAACAAAATATGCTGTGCTGCTGTGCTCAGTGAAAAAAATGCACTGAATCTAGTGCCTGGAGTATTTTTAATACTCCACAACTCTTGAAATATTTTAAGTGACAGAGTAGAAAGATATGTCTCCACTGTCTCCCTTAGTAAAACAAGCACAGGGTCTACAGTGAATATTTTATAGTTACTTTGGGAATAAGAAAGCATTGACTATGAAGTAATCAGCAAGAATTTTTTCCATCTAAATGTCTTCACTGTAAAAAAAAAAAAAAAAAAAAAAAGACTTTGAATCACAGTGAGATATTAATAAGCTGACTGAGAATACAGACTGCAAAAAAAAAAAAAAAAAAAAAAAAAGCACAATTTCCCTGCTTGAGGCAAAACATGTTCACCAAAGGTCCCTGGTCAGTATTCCAAAGTACCGCTATCTGTCAAACATGTTTAACAATGTTTAACAACAGCTGACTTTAATGCACAATATGGATTCCCATGAAAAATATAATAAATGTTATGATCTTTATGCACTATTTGTACAATCCTTGTGATTTCTGTATCACCCTCATGTGTAATACCATAGACAGAACATTTACACAGAAAGTTGTGAAAAACAACAACAAATATCCTAAAATCAAATATGGGTTTCCATGTGAACACTAAAAGTTTTAGTATTAGTGAAGTAAGGAAAAGAGAGAAATTAAAAGGCATTTCAAAAAAAAAAAAAAAAAGTCAAAAATTTGAGTATTATATCTAATGGTGTTTTTTTTCAGACATCAAAGGCAAGAAGCATGCTAGTGTCTGTAGCAATAGGAGATGATCAAGGTGTGATGAAAATACGCCAGACAGATAAAGGCACTGCAGAAAAAGTGGATTAATTCTATGTAACAGTGCTCACTGCTGGGAAATTTCAACAAGCTCACTTTCAAAACCCCTTATATTAGGAAAGTGTGGGAACTATTTCACATTGAAGTGTTCATAGGAAACATTCAAGACAAACTGATTAACGAATCAAAACAAGTTTTCAGGACCAGGTGGAATTCATCCAAAAAGAAACTGCTGAGCACATACACTGCTGGTGTTTAGCTATTGCTTAAACTCCTCTCCATTCAAGAGAACAAAAACAGGGCAAACATGATAACATTCTTCACTAAGTAGCTTTGTAGACTGGCAAAAGGGCTGAACTATTAATAGAGGCATACAGCTCAAATATGAAAACACAAAGAGAGCCAACAGTGACCTTGTAAAAGGAAAACACATTTAATGTGTTCACATTATTCAGCCACATGCCCTTGCAACAAGGACGATTGCATACTGGGCATTATTAGCATGGGTGCAGCCAGCAGGGCAAGGGACCTGATCCTTCCCCTCTACCTGGCTGTTGTGAAATCACTTCCAGATGTTCTGTCGAGTTCTGGGATCCCCACTACTAAGAGATACAGGGATACTGGAGCAAACCCTGCCACTGGAGAGTCACCACAGCGGTGGGGAGCTTGAGTAGAGGACGTACAGAGAACTGGGTCAGTCAGCCTTGAGATGGGAGCGTGAAGGGGAGACCGACTGCCACATGCAACTACCAAGCTGCAGAGCATGGAGAAGACAGAGCCAGACCCTTCTCAGAGGTACATGGCAATAGGACAGCAGGCTATTGCTGCCTGCAGCAGCAGACCCAAGCTGGGACATGGTAGTTCTTGCTAGATGTAAGGAAACAACTGAGTACCATGAGGTTGGTCAAATACGGAGCAGGTGCCCAGAGGGGCTGTGGAGTCTCCATGATTGGAGATATACAGAGGTGAGCTTGACAAAAGGCCCTAAGCACCTAAGATTTGTGCAGGTGGTGGAATTAGAGACATCCCGAGGTCTCTTCCTACCAACGCATCTTGAAAAACAGCACCTGCAACTATCAGGGGTCTGCCAGGATCCTCTGAAGGAATCATGACACATACACATGCAGCTGATCTGGCATCGCCCAACCTGGAATTTCAAACAGCTTTTGACAAAATCTATCACAAAAGACTGTTGCTGTTCAGCTGCTATGATGTGAGAGAGATGGTTTTGTCAGGGATTAGACCCTGATTAAAAGCAATTTTCTATGCAATTCCAAAAGGATCTGCACTGTTCAATGTTGAAATAATTAGAAAAAGACGTGATGAGGGAATTACGTTTCCTGATAATAAATTACTGAACATAATCATAACTAAAGCTGATTGCAAAGGATACCAGCAGGATCAAGCAATAAATGTAAAGTGATTCTTAAGGGGTAAAATGACTAATACACAGATATAGCGATGGGTTCTGACCTATCACCACGCAGAAGAAAATTCTTGGTGTCAGTGTCAACAGCTTTCTACAAATAGCTAGATAATACTCAAAAGCAGTCACCTAAAAATAATTAAAATCAGAATATTAAAAATTACTATGAGAGGAAGAGCAAGCAAAACAGAAAACATCATGTGACATACTCAAAAATTAAGGGAAATCCCTATCTTGTAATAGGGGTAATTGTAATGTAATTATCCCTATTGCATGTAATTCAGGACACCACAACCCTAAAAAGAACACGGTACAATTAGTAAAACTACAGGAATGACATTTTGACTCACACTGTGAAATGGATTCTCTAAGGTTCCAAACAGACCAAGTTCTCAAACTACAAAAGGGATAACTGTTGTGAATATTAGAGAACAACAAAATCAGGTATGCTATGAAGATGGTGATAGTGAATGAGGCTTGTTCTTTTAGATCTGAAAGGGGTTTTAATATTTTTGTTCACTAGGTTTGTAGACCTCTTCAGTTTACAGATTCTCACTTGTGAGTTATTTCTCTTTGACATTCCAACATACTGCTGTCAAAACTCAGATTAACTAATGAATTTATGGAATATATTCTCTGATTTCTATTCTTGGAAACTTTGGAAAAAATCTAGTGCATTATTGTATTTTACTGGCTAAAACTATCTGGCACAAATTATATTTAAAGATTATAGTAAATATTTTAATTCTAGGTACAGCCAAAAGATAATTCCACAGCTATCAAAATCAAGAAAACAAGAAATTCTTTGACCTAAGACCTGTACATGTCTTACTTACTTCAGATGAATGGACAGTGTTTTGTCAGTAAGCATGGACTGTTTGCTTACAAAGACAAATCACTAAGATCTTTGCATATTCTATTCAATTCTTGTTTGTCATTATCAAATAATAAACAGTACCATGTACCAAATGGTTAATTAAATCTACAAATTTAAAGGCATAATTTTCGATCATATACATTATATACATTTCCAGATAACTCTAGATGCAATACCGTCCACTGAAAAGATTTTGTCAATCACATCTGTATAGACAGTGTAGACAAAGTTAAATTACTATAATTAATATAGTTCTATTGATAAAACTATACATGAGGAAGAAAAAAAAGACACCTTAAAATCCTTATTTGCTGAGGTCTTAATGTTCACAGATGCATGGTTCATTGCCAAGCATACATCAACAATCCTGTAAACTGGAGACAGATCTTGTCAGTCACCACCAGGAGAAGAATGCCCACTTCACTTTCCTCTAATTAAGAGTGCTACCACAGACAGGATTTCTTTGTTTAACTTTCTAAAAGTAAAATAGCTGAAAAGAATGATATTTTGTCTGATTCAGAGCAAGGGAATTTCCTTTTACTGAAATTCACCAATTTCTAATTATTCCTGAAAATCCATCAGACAAGTTTATGGTCACAAACTAATGCAAGTCTATTATCTCTGGGCAGAACAAAGTTTGAGATTCCTGTGATGGATGACTGTACTCCTAGCAGGAGATGCCATGCTATCAACCTTCTGGTGGCCATCCGTAGTTTAAACTGAGACGTGAATGCATTTTCTCCATTACCTCCTGCTGGCATCCGAGCTGGGGTCATGCTACATTGTTCACTAATGAGAAAAACTTAATCCTCTGTGCTAACTGAAGGAATGAAGAATACAGAACTGGGCCTTGTTCTCTACTACTGGACATAATGGGCTGAGGGTGATGATGTGGGTGAAATTACAGGAATCAAATAAATGCTCTGAAATCGTTTTTTCTTTTTTATTTTTTCTCCCTAAAATATGGTTGGGCCTGAGATTAGTGTTCCCAAAAGCTTCCATGCCCCTACAAGACTAAAGAAGTAGTAGCAGGTAACGTCAGGCAGAATGCAAAAATCGATTTATTTTAGGAGCAAGCTCTGACTAGCTTGTTCAGACTTCCTTTCTCAGAACTGGGAATTGCTTTCATCAACAACCTGGCACTTCAACAAATTGCCTAAAGACTAAGAAGGCATAAAATGTGGTATAGTGCTTGGGTTAGAGTGCCCTACCATCCTTCTTTATTTAGATTTTAGGGTTCCCAAGTATGTAACAATGTTGATATGGTGCCATTTCACAACACAGTTGTGAAATGTAGTTACATTACCCAGCACCAGTTCTGCACACACACAGAATGAGGTCATTCTTACAAAGCACCTATAAAATCAGATTTGAGTTTCAGCACATGAACGTGGAAAACGAATTCCAAATCCTTAATCGGGTCTTGGACATCTTAACTATCTCATGTCAGATCATATCATGGGTAACCCGCTATTTTGGCCAGGTTATCATATAAGCATGATTCTAACCATTCAAAATTCTAACCTACAAAAATTCATTCAGTATTGTAACCGCTCAGTTGTTTTCAACAAGTGAAATTATCACTGCTATGTATCTCTTTTTTAAATGATATACATCAAGCTATCACTAAAAAAGAATTCAAGGCATTCAGATAAAGAGTCTATTTAGTTATAACAAAAATCTACATAGTGCACCAAAAGCACATCACCAAATGCAAGTAGACAAACAAAGCTAGAAAGACTAATTTTTATTGATCTACTTAATGGGTTTTACCAGAATAAGGATATGACGAAACACAAACTGTATGCAGGTAAGGCTACCATATGGTTCTATAGAGATTTTCTGAAACAGAATATATGCGTGTGCGTGTGTGTGCATGTACACACAGAAACATGAATAAAGTTAATTAAATGAGGTATGATGTGGTTACCACTATTACAAAATAATTTGAATGCTTTGCTTAGAAAGCATCAACAACTATGACTTTTTGATTTGTTATGTCTAAGAGGAAGCAACAGTATTGAAAAAGACAACACCGCAAGGTCCAGATTTTACTTTACCTGAAATGAATAATGAAAGAAACTACAGGAAAAAAAATCTATTTGCTCTTGATGATAATCTGATGTGGCACTTTTTCAGTGAATGGAACAGATGAAGAAGTCATGACATTCCTAGTCTGATGCAATAATGACTCCACTGTTGAAAATCTCGGATTTTCACTCCTTTGCTTTAAAAGTTGAGAAATGTATGTAACATCTTTTCTACTTTGATGATTAACAGTTGGATAAAGACTTTCGTTTTCTATTTTCTTCCTCTTCCTTAAACAACAGATTGATCTTTCTAATGGAGTAGAAAGATGCACTGCAGCGAAAGTACTCGCTGAAGTAAGAAAAATAGGGATATTGATAAAAGATTTAAGGTTCAGGTGAAACTAATTCAAACAATTTTCTTCCATGATTTAGTAGAATTCAATGCCAACTATATAAATAGAAAGGTACAACACTTTCATCTCAGAAAATAACTGTTATTTTGTACTAAAGGTTAAAAATATAAGTATAGTCTAGCTTTGGAAGCAATTCTTCTAGGATTTTTTTTTTTTTTCCTTTTAGGACATACGATTTCCTTAAATATCAAAGTTGCTCTTCACTTGTACAGCTTTGAAAGAAAATAGAAAATGGCCAATAAGACAACAAAAATAAGGGCAACAAACAGAAATGTCGTCACGGTCTGGATGTCTGCAGAAGTAGGTAAACGGTTTGCATGTGAGAAACAGCTGGTGTTAAAAGGGAAAAATACTCAAAAGTAGACATTAAGCCTCTAAGGAGAAAATTTCTTTTAATTAACACTGACATCATTGGCATCCCAGTTAAGTATTCTGGGAAAACATTTAATGCTAATCTAGTAAACATGATTATAAAACCAACATCTTAGATTCTAAAGAGTTCTCTTAAATTCTACTACAATTGACAGTGTGCCAGCATGGCTTGTTCTGGAATACTAAGTGCCTGCTCTGAGAACTGTATTAATGAAGACTGAAAGATAACCAAGTTGTTTGGTCAGTAAAACGACGTGCTCAGCACAGGTACAAAACCTGCTCAAATACTCAGTGACTTTGTTAGGCTTTGGAACAGAATTGAAACACCTGAACATAGAGACTTACTGTTGCTATCTGCAGCTTATAACCCTTTGTCATACTATTGATGAATTAATCATTTATTTACGTTTTGGCTGTAAAAAGAACAAGCATAATGGAATTTCATTTAAAACTAAAATTTAAAAACTGTAATGGACAGCAAATGCAATTATGGTGAAATAATAATCATGGCTATTATCACCCATCTGATCATGTCATAAATCACTGCATTACATACCATATTACATACCAAGTTCTTATGCATCCTCAGTAATGCTCCTTATTCCTTGACTAACCCCATATTGTTCTATACTCCCTGCTTAGCAAAAGAAACAAACAACATAAATGCAAATTTCTTTCACACTGCCAAGTAGGAAGCATGACTTTTGTCACAACATTGGTCCTCCATGGGATTTTTAATGACAGGGTTTTTTTTTGTTTTGTTTTGTTTTTTTGTAAGTGAATGATGTAACGACTATCCCTCTGTCAATTCACTTGATATGTCTCCCACCCTCAGGACCCTCCCCCGATCCTGCCAGCACTTTCCAAAATGTTCTATTTTTAAAAAAGCCTGAAAACTGTTCAAGGCAGCTAGACTTTACCCACTGGCTTGGTGATATGCTGGACAAATGAAAAAATGAAAAGCAAAAGCATATAGACAAGAAATGTTTATTGAAAAAGAAAATAAAATTAAAAGACAAAAATGGGTGGGAAGCACAGCACACAGAACTAAGAATTAAAAAAACATCTTACATTCTGCCTTAATGGCAGCACAGTTAATAGGGACAAAGGGACGTCTTGCTGCCTGCCGCAGCCGGAGAGTATTTTTGCAGACCTGACGGGCAAGTTTTGTCCAACACGTTGTGTGAAGAAAGAAGGCTTGGCGTGTTTTCACTGCTGACTTTGGACTTCCAGTGTTACGAACTGGAGTTCCCTGCGTGGCCTGCCGGGACATATGAGTTCTAACATGTGATTCCTACAAAAACAAAACAATAAAAAAAATCAGAACATGAATCTGAATTACACAATCTGTATCATCCCTACTATTGACAGATGATATGCAAAATAGTTAACAAAAAAAAATCTGGTATTATTAGATCCTATCATCTCAAGTTGAAAGAACATGCAGATTTTTCCACAAAACAAACGAAGAAAATAAACAAAAGATATTTCCCTTCATGCTTAATTATAGAAAAAGAAGTAAAGTTTGGATAAATTAACAAAGTTAATCAAATAATGCATACAAATGCTATACAAAAAAACCATGTTACATCATTAAAGAAATGATGTAACACAGACCAGAGAGCTCTGCTGTGAATGGACTTATATAATGCCATTCTACTGTATAGACACTGTATAGACATATTAACATTTCATAGATAACACACCACTTAATTGACAAGATGACATTTGTCCACCAAAAATGTATGGAGTGAATGTTTGTCTAAGAGTTGGTCAAAAGTCAACAAGGCAGGACCTGCACATTGTTCAGCTGTACTTAAAACAGGAAAAGGATTAATAAGTTAAGTTTTATATACATAAAATGCATGCCATTAAATATTTGAATCACAACAGTATTGAGAAGGCACCACGCTTCATTTTAGGAAGGTTTTAGGAAGATGATCCTACCTCTGTAGGTTGGCTGGAAGACATTTTATCTTCATCTGTCTGTGTGGGCATTTTCAGGCCACCATATTTCTTCCAATAAATCCAGCAAGATGCACACAATCTACACTGCATATTTGGAGGGCCCCAAGAATACCATTGGTGAGACTGTGAAGCTAAGGATGAAAAGAACAGCACAGCTAAATTGGGGCATGATACATTCAGCATTGTATATTCAAATGCTGTAATAAATGGCATTCCTTAAGAGCAGTATCTAAATAAATATTTAATCCATTTGACATAGAGAAAAGGAGAACATTACTTAAAGCACCTCAAAAGTCTACTCCAAATGAAAACTTTGGAATACTTCACTGTTTACTTTCAAACCATAGACTCTTGTATCACCAGGAGAAGATTTTCTTCCAAGGAATGAAAAAAAAAAAAAAAAAAACTCACTTCCCCGTCACCCCCAAATTTCTATACTTAACCTGGAAGACAGGATTGTTAGAGAGCTTGCTACTTATTAGAACTGCTTAAGATCTGTGTTTTTTTTCCACCCAATATATGCAAAGTGAGTACTTATAAGTCAAGATCCTTTATAAGCAAAGGGCAAGCACATCTCCTACTGACTTTTGATGCATGCCTACCTTTACCTTGTGCAAGTGGAGTCTCAGCTGGAAACACTAATTTAGCCTTTCAGTAGAAAATTATTCTTTAAAAAAAATAGAATTTGAAAAACAATAGATATAACTGGAACTTTCTGTATTAAAAAAAATATCAGTTTAATTGCTGTTTAAGACACGGGGAGCCATCTCAATGATAAGTAAAGAACATTTCTATGGTATGACTTTTCAGTTTGTTCCAGTTCTGGATTTTATTATATCTGCACAAAATACTAGGGGAAAAAAAACAACAACAACACAAAAACAAATTCAACCCCACCCTACCCAAGAACAGCTAAGCCAAGACAACAACAACAACAACAAAATAAAATTTAAGGACAAATAAAAAATAAATTAGGGTTTAGAATCCAAAAGGTAAAGGAGTAACATATAACTTCCATAATATTATACTACTTTATCATTCCATACTTCCTAAATTGTTAAAGAAAGAATCATAATAAAAGATCAGTGTTAAAATATGCTTTAAGTTAGAAGTGCATTCAATAAGTTAAAGTTATTTCTGGCACACAATTCATCAAAAATTATCCCCTCTTTATAGCTTGCAAACAGAACTACATACATTTGTTTTTAAGAGTATATTACGATTAGCCCCAAGTCCTGAATTATTCAAAAAATAGACAAAAAATTTACTTACTGTAGCAACTTTCACAAGCCCGACCTATTAGTGAGGCCTGTGTCTGGTAAGAGGCTCCCATTGCTCCATTGACTGCAGCAGGTTTCCCATTACTGCTGGATATTTGATTGGGATTTGGTTTATTGCTTGAAAAAAAAAAAAAAGTCATCTTTCAGACGTGATTTTACTAACAAGCTAATCAACATGAAAACAATTTAATTCTGGAATTCTGATGTGTGTTGACAACATCTATAAAAATTACTCTAACCACAAGACTAACTTTTATGCTTCTCCAATATTTTCAGCACAGACTTGTTATGTAAAGAGCTGCTTCGATATTTAAATTTACAATATTCATAAAACGGTACTGCCTGGTCAAAACTGCTTGACAAGCTACTAAAGACTAAGTGTGTCTCAGGACTGAAAGAAGCCTGACAGCACAGAATTTAAGAAGGGAGTTCCAGATCCCCTTTGCAAGGATTTACGTGGTGAGGCTGGGCTTTGGGTGAAGTATGAGAGTGGTAACATTGCCTGTAATGCTATAAAGCTGTCCACACTGGTAGAGGGCCTGCTGCCTTGTATCTCAAGCAGAAGTACATACCTTCCCACTAACTGCAGTAAATGCCTGTGTCCTTCCTGTAACAGTGGCAAAGACCACCCAGGATCAGCTTGTTTTGTACACCAAATCACTCATTTTGAGAAAGCTGAAGAACTGTTCTTGAATTTATTTTATATTATTTATTTATTTTTACATTATATTATGATTATTTTACCTACTAACGTTTTGGTGAAGTAGGACTTCACAGGTGAGTTAATTTGGAGAGAACACACTCCACACCAGGTTAAGCACAGTATTCCCAAAGATTTTGTTGGTGTTATTTAACTCTGACAAGCTGTACTACACAATACAACGCAAGGCCGGATTCAATAATTCTTAAGATGATTATTCACTACTTAAGATAGCCTAAAATATATACAAGATTAGCTAAAATGACTAACTAAAAGGGAAAAGAAAACAACAACAGCAGAACTATCTTCCAGTACCTAAAGGGGGCCTACAAGAAAGCTGGGGAGGGACTCTTGGTCAGGGAGTGAGTGTAGTGACAGGACAAGGGGGAATGGCTTTAAACTAAAAGAGGGTGGGTTTAGATTAGATATTAGGAATATATTTTTACTATGAGGGTGGCAAGGCACTGCAACAGGTTGCCCCAAGATGCTGTTGATGCCCAGCCTCTGGAAGTTTTCAAGGCCGGGATGAATGGGGCTTTCAGCAACCTGGTCTGGTGGGAGGTGTCCCTGCCCATGGCAGGGGGGTTGGAATTGGATGAACTGGTCCCTTCCAAATGGAACCATTCTATGATACCTGCATAAGGTATCCTTGCTTCTTCACCACTCCTTTGTGGTGTACAAGAATCTTCTGCTATATCAAGTTTCTACTGCAAATCCATAGCAGCAAATTCATCTCCTGCCTTCTCTCTTTTTCACTACATCCAGTGAGAGATTCTTCCTTTCCAACTTGCAGATGATCTTTGTCAAGTGCCTTCCCAAGATACTCAAGAGAAGTATCCTGGACTAGGGGTACAAGAGAAGTGATCAAGCAACCATTAAGTCTCTTACCTTATGATCTGTTGCTTAGTTACCTTCCAGAGCAACAATGAATTGAAATGGGACTTTTTGGTTATTGAGGACAGAACTTTGCTTTAAATGAAATACCTTATGACCAAGATCAAAAAGGTATTCAACTCAAAGAATCAACTCCACTCAAACTTTAAATACAATAAATCAGCCTTCAAAGAGTGTTAGCAATCCCTTTGCTCATGAGCGCCCTAGATTGCACACTTAATCGAAGACTTAAGAATTCCTCCTCTCATATCACTGACTATGGATTTTGTCTTGACATGGAGAAAAATAAAAAGCTAGTGTTTTTTTAATGGCAAAACGAAGGCAAATCCCCCTGTAATTCAGAACAGGTTTTGTCAAACAATACAAATTGCTAGTCCCTAACAATTTTCCTAAAGCAGCCACTTCATGAGAGAGTTAGTGAACAGTCACAACAGAGTTTTCAGCATACAGCTCTTGCCTATGATGCCAAGGATTATCCATATCACTGAATTAGCATTTTTTTTCAGAACATGTGATTTGTTAGAGATTTTGTTTTCTAAAACTCGTATTTCTTTACAGATGAGGTTAAAAGACTGAATTTAACAGTCCGCATTAAATCTGTTTAAGAGACAACAGTCTGTATGAAATATGTAAATTAACATTTATTGTATCCAACTTATACCAGTAATCAGAAAGGCAACAGTGGATTTTTGAAGTATTTCATTTGGTATTCTCGTGTTATATAAATACTTGTATCAATGGGTAAATCCACGTGTATGTGTGGATATAGACACAGAAAGCTTAAAAATAATTCTGTAATCCTTTCTCTTACTGTAATCTTGAAGAAATTAGATTATATCTCGTTTCTATTAACCACTCATTAAGAAAAACAGATCTAGAATCAAGTTTAAATCTAAAGAACTAGAATAAAAATCTCTCAGAAGAAAACAGATTTCATTAATAAGACATAAGAGTTTGGGCTGTGTGCTACCTTTAATTCACAGCCAGAACATTTTGACTCTAAGCTCAAGAACAAAGGATATCAACACCATAAAACTGTAACCAAAATGAGTATCTGAATTTATGTAACTACATTAACATCAGCTTCTATTTTGAAATACTGCATTTGCACAAATACGAAATGTTATGCTGCAGAGATTCTGAAGCAATTACTCCAGAAAAACTGCTTTTAGACAACAAGGCCCTCCTCACTTGTGAGCAGTCCGTGTAGCATCTGATCAACTTCTCACCTTTCCAGAATAGACATTTTGGAGATCAAAGCCAATGGGCTGAATTAAGTACAGTTTTCACTTATGACAAAGATTTGCAGCATTTTCTTATTATACTTCTGTACGTATATATTCTGCCTGTATAAAAATACTAAAAAACTAAGTATTAAGAGAATGACTATGAAAATACCATGCATGTTGCTGCATGTTACAATTTTACCTGTACATTATTCAAAAAAATGACTTTATTATTATACTCACTAGGTGGGGATGTATACTTGTTTCAATTTACTTTCTGCTTCAGCCGCTTTCAGACGTTTCTAGTTGAAAAATTACCACATATATTAATTAACACAAACATTTTATTACCTTCAAGTATACAATTTTATAAAAATGCAGACAATCCATCCTTAAGTTATTTGTATATTATTTGGTGATTCCACAAGAGCCTCCATGAAAAGTATAGAAATCTACAAGATGAAAACCACAGAAAACCAGAGCTTTCTATTCTTATTATTGGTTTGAAATGATAATATACTGTCCTCACCAGTAAAACTTGCAAGCCTCAGCATATGACAAGCCTGTAAAAACAGCTACTACAAAACAATTACTACTACAATTTATATAAATCACATCTAAATAAACATGTATGACATAGTGTCTAACCCTCATCACAGAAAAAGTAGAAAATAAGTAAGAAATTGCACACGAGTTCCTCATCAGTCAAGTAATTCAGTACTTTTTGTGTGCTTTATTAAATTTATGGCTAGTATCTTGTAAGTAGTATAAGGAAATGGAACAGGAAAGTCTACCGACTGTTAGAAGCAACTAAACACCTGCTTCAGCTAAGTTAAGATTCTCAGAAGAACACAGCAGTAGCAAGAGAGCTGCACTACTACTGAGATATTCTTTGAATGTACTAAGTTATGACTTTCTTCATATTTGCAACAACCTCAAAATAAGTTGCATCCAAGGCAGTATTGCTACATTACACTTGAGGTGGTTGGTATTGCCAACTTATTTAAGTCAGTGTTATTCAGTATGATCTTAAAACTTTTGCATATGAAAGTTACCCTTGACATATTGCCAGGAAACTTATTAAAGAATACTGTTTAGAGAACAATTTTCTTTTGGATGTTTCAACCTCACACTTTGAAACAACAATGGCATAAAAACCTTGAAAGTTAAAAGAAGACACTTCAGTGTGGTTGTAAACCATGAGTTACATGTCACTGTTTCTTGGGTAAAAACTGGAGTCCTTTGATTTCAGGAAGGGTTTTGCTACTCTTCATCTTTACTGTTCATCATGTCAGGCAGTAACCAAACTGCAGGTGCCAGAGAACAGTGGGAGATTCAAGATGATACAAATAATGACGACAATTCTCTCAGCACTGGCACAAGAAATAAAGAGTTCAGCAAATGGTTATTTGCTTCCAAATAAAATATCAAGGAAAAATAGTATTTTCCCACTCTTCCTGTATTCAGGACATTACTTCTGTTCACTTGGAAAACAAAATGAAAAACAGGGTTTGAAACAATGTCAATTTTATTACAGGAAAAAAAGAAGACACTGATATCCAGCAATAATAAATCGTTATCTCCCTGCCTCCCAAGACTCCCCCTTTCTTTTCCAGGTGTTCAAGTATCAATTTGTTTCTACTACTTTAGTTCTCCGCTGAACTCCTATTTTTTGATATCCAATCTTGGCAAGGTTTAAATTTCAGAAAAATATTTCTCACCTTCAGAAAATTATCATCAAAAGACTCTGTTCTGGGAGCTTTTTCCCCAAAATCACAATGTGAGGCACAGGGTTTATCAGCTTTTCTGGCTGAGTAGCCTGAGTAAGCTTTTTCATGTAAACCACTGCTCTTTTCCATTTCACGAAGTTGCCTCTGTGCCATCCATCACTATAACTCTCATTTGCAAATACTGTGTCTTCAAGGAACAATCTGTGACTATAAATAACTCTCATTTGCAAAAATTGTGTCTTCAAGGAGCAATCTGAGACTATAAATAGACTCTTAAGCAGTCTGTGCCACCATGCCTTAATTCTTATTCAACAGGAGAGTCCTCTTCCATTTACTTCCAAGATGGGCTTTTTTTCCTAACAGTTTTTTCTCTGTTCACAGATGCCAAGCTGTATTTGCAGCTACAGAAGTGACTTCCACTGTTATGTCTGATGCAGTTCCAGTCTTTAGCCTGCACCAACCCTGCATTACCTTCAACAGGCAGAAATACAAACATTGTATGATCTGTCTCTGTAGGTCAGTTTTTACAAGAATGAGAAGAAAGAACAGCAACAGCATGTTCCAATCTCATATACTGGCAGATTTTAGTCTGAGCACATTTTTTCTTTATAGCCCCAGCAGAAAAGCTCTCCTCTCAAGAGCAACCTCTTTCTTAAAAGCTTCGGGTCACTGGCTTTCCGCAACTGTCTTATCTCTTCATATTATATTCAACTATACATAATTTGTTTGCAAACAGAAAAAGCATGTATGACTGCAGGTCTGCAGATAACATACATTCCACGAAGTTCATAACAAACGGGTCCCATTGTACAAAGAACAAGTATTAGGAGTAATAAATCACTGGAGCAATGTAAAAAGGAGAGAGAATGTTTTTCTGATTTTTTGTTATTCCAATCTTACACAGTAAGTATTTCAAAGAAGTCATACAGCATGTGTTATAGGGAGGTCAACCTAAACTATCCCAGCTACTCATCTGGGCTGTACTACTTTTAAATCAACTGCCTTTGAAATCCAACAGTATTTTTTTTTCCAGAAACTTTTGTTATGAATATCAACTAATAACTATCCTGAGGAATGGCCATTTTCCTATGTTAGTATCATCTTCAACAAGAGAAATAAATAAATGAGAGGGAAATGTAATATTGTTGTACTACAACAACAAAGTTATCCTTACACACGTTCTCCCTTTTTCTATTGAAAAGTTTTACTAAAAATCTTTTGTATTGAACCAGATTTTTAAGAAGAAAACAAGGAACGTGAAAACATTGCATTGAGAGGAATGAGTCATCTGACCTTCTGGAGACACTGTATTATGCTACGGCCATGGAAAGTGCTGTATCACCAATATGTATTACTGAAGGTCTGAATTAGTGTTGCTAGACAGGATCAATACAGACAGAGGGCTTCAGAGTAATTATTTCCAGTGAGCAATCTGGGAGACTCCTGGAGTGCACTGAGGACAACTTCCTCATCCAGGTATTAGACAAAGCAACCAGAAGAGATGCGTTACTGGACCTGGTGCTCACCGGTGCAGAAGAGCTCATTAAAGAGGTTAAAACTGGAGGCAAAGTAGGTTGAGGTGACCACACCCTGGATGAGTTTGTGATCTTGAGAAATACAGGCCTGGCTAGCAGCAAAGTCAGGACCATGAACTTCAGAAGAGCCAGCTTCCAGCTGTTCAAAGAATTAGTGGATGAGATCCCATGGGACACGATCCTTAGGAATGGAGGATCTGATAAGAGCTGGCAACTCTATAAGGATATTCTCCTTGGAGTGGAAGAACTCGATTTATTCTCATGTAATAAATCAAGCAGAAGAGGGTCTTTTTACAAGGGCATGTAGTGATAGGACAAGGAATATTGGTTTTAAACTAAAAAGATGGGAGAATTAGATTAGACATAAGGAGGAAATTCTTCACTCAGAGGGTGGTGAGGTGCTGGTACACACTGCCCACAGAAGCTGTGGATGTCCCATCCCTGGAGGTGTTCAAGGCCAGGCTGGATAGGGCCTTGGCCAACCTGATCTAGTGGGTGGAATCCCTGCCCAAGGCAGGGAGATTGGAGCTATATGATCTTTAAGGTCCCATCCAACCTGAATCATTCCATGACTCTATGATTTCCCTTCCCCTCGACCTGAAGGGAACATACCCTGAAGGTGGCAGTGGTATCTCCATCACCATTAAGTCACCACATTTAGATACCAAACAAGAATAACATTTTGTAGCACTTACAACATGGAAACCTTTTGTATGCCTGACAAGCTAATTCACACAAAGAAATAAACAGATAGTTAAAGGGTAAATTTTTAAGTTAAACCACATTGATACAGAATTCAAAGTCTGTATTTTATGTATGTATAAGATTCAAGAATGTACATCAACATTTTCTTTCCCCATCCCTCAAAGCTGTTCTATCCCTCAAAGATGATATTTAGAGAAGAATGACTCCAGAATTGCCACTTTCTTACTGAACATATTTTCTCCCTAAAATGCATTCAATCATCACAGCTTGTTCTGGTGGTGGAGGGGACGACAATGACAACAACAAAACCACCCTACAGATATATTTTTTTTACTGAACTGTATTATTTTTACCATTCCAGAACAATTTAACAATGTTAGGACTAAGTTCTGGCTTCTGGTCAGGAAGGATTACAGAAATGTTAACCTGCACAGAAATGCAGTATTCAGCCTATGCTGCTTTTGTTTTTGATGATCACACATGACCTTGAAAAGACCATGTCTAGAACATTAAATCCTGTGGTATAATGCCATGGCCTGAGTTAGGATATTACATCTTTATTTAGTTACAAATAAGGCTGACTTTCATAAGAGCACTCAGGCTGTTGATGTCCATAAATCCTTTTGCATTTTATATTTTTCCTGCACACGAATCTAAAAACCTCATCCTATGAAACGGTACGCAAACTCAGCGCATCACACATCTCGACTGTTGTAGCAACACAATCATAACGAAGCCCCACAGAACTTTAGAAAAGGAATCTCAGAGCATTATGCCAACAACTCCAGAGCAAGTATTTCAGAAAAAATTCACAGGAAACAAAATCAGTCTCCGAGCAACCCAAGAGTGTTGACAGAAGTCAATTTTCAGTTCAATTTATCCTTACTCCAAGGCTTTCGGTCTGAATAAAATCTTTTTATCTGATTCTTCAAGATCCTCTGTTGTCCGTTCCTCAAGAGCTGAGGAACAGCACAGCAAATCTTTGCTGACATCTTTTTAAGATATACAGTGCAAAAACAAAATGTGCTAAAAAGTGAAATGAATGGAGACAAACTGAAAAAAAAAACGCTGGAATACAGAGCAAGTTATTCTGTCTTTGTATTATCCATACAACTAAAAGATTCTAGTGATAATCAAAAACTCTACTATGTGGTAAAAGACTTTTTTCTTTACTTTTCATACCCTTAAAATGCCCAAGCAAACACAAAATAAAACAAAAAGCCACCAAACCACAGAACAAGCTGAAGTAATCAGCTTTCTGACACGCTGTAACAAAGAAGCCTGGAATGACTCCAAACACACAATACAGCTGTCATCGTTAGAGCATAAAATTTATTTTCAACATGCTGCACTTAACATTGCTACTAATTATCCAAGTAAATGAGCTACAAACTAAAACGTTAAAACAAATTACAACGGAGTATTTTAAAATATTTTGAGTATCTAAATCAAGGAGTAAATATATAAATAGTGCAATATATAAAAATTACTAACACTCTGGTTTTGCCTAAACCTGCTTCAAGTGCGTATCCAGTATCATCTTACGATGTTTGTGCTCCAGAGGGACTCAAACATTCATTTAGAAGGATGAACACATTCATGACGTGCACCCAACTTTGTTTTTGTATCTTGGTAATGCCAAAGTAACATTTTAGCATTGAGCATCAATAAAACGTTCATAACATTAGAAGTCACATTTAACATGACATGTTTTTCCTTTTTCTTCAGGCCCATATGCAACTTCACAGCCCAGAGAATCTGCTCTGTAGCCCATTTCCTTCTTCCACAGCACAGCAAAAACCAGAAATCACATTGCTACAAGCCAGCATTCAATCCAAATGGCTTAAGAAGCTATTCACAGCTACATGGTGTACAGGTAGGATTTGGCAATACATCCTCTAAATGGCACAAAAAAAACACTAGTCTGCAGCCTAAAATACTACCATACACCTCCCGCCACATTTCTTTTGAAGAACACAATTTTTTTTATTCTTTAACAAGCTGAGATTGTATTTTTATTTTTTTTTTTAAATAAGAGCATGGCAGACTTGTTCATGGTGAAATAGCCTTTAAATTACCTGCTGCACATATCTGTCAGTAGTTTTCCACATGTAATAATATTCAATGATACTAGTCAGCGACTTCCATGGGAGCTGAAAAACATTTGTTACAATTTAAAGTGGAAGTATACAAGTGAAGAAACTGCAGTGTTCACATTTTATTAAACACATGTTAAAACTATGTATAGTTGATACACAATTCTTAAAATGTGCATGCATTTAATACCCACATTGGAATCTATATGTATATAAATGTATACACCACAAATAATAAAACAATCAAAAATAATAAAACAAATAATAAACAATCTTTCTTTATAATTAACAGTGATTCAGAGTTACAGCAGTATTGCACATCAAAGCTAAATGTAATTTGTTTAATTTAAGTGTTATGGTTAGACTAACTGATCAAATCAGAATCCAGCGCATCAGGAAGCACAGAAAGTAGTACCAACTGTATTGTAAAGTGTCTCAGATAGAAAACAACATTAGTACTAGGATTTATCATCTTTACAAGACTGTGTTCAAGTCTCATAATAGTTTTGCTTTTAAAAAAATACACTGGCTATAGTATTTAATTCACATTTTTTTCAAGTCCCGTAACAACTTAGCTGCTCATACAACACTGACAGTTTTGCAAAAAGCTCTGCATACTCAACCCCTAAACACCAAACAAAAGGATGCAAGGGACAAATTCTACTTTAAGCAGTAAGAGTCATACTGACACCAAGTATTTCACAGAATTCTCTGCACAAGCTCAGAACAACTGCATATTACCACCTTGATAACAATTTTGGTTGCACATGTGCAACAGTAAAGCAAAAATGTGTTAAACTAGAATCATAACCTAAAGTTGGAGGAGAAAATTAAGCACAGCAGTCACTTGTAATTACTACTGAATTATCTATTAAATACCATAAATTCTCTCTACAATATGAATTAGTAGTTCTCATACAGGATTCAAGCAATTTTCTTCATAACTTGGAGACACATTACTGTTTTATACACGGTATTTTATGGAAGCATGCATTAATATTAATGTTCATAGCTCTCCAGAGAGAAGCGTCATTTTTTGCGAAATCCCAGAAAATCCAGGTGTGGAATCTTCTTTGCAATCTTTTTTCTCTACGCACTGAGGATTTGCTCTACGCGCTAAGCCAAAAGAGCAGGTTCCTGAACCTTTAATCAAGTTCTTAAAAGCAACAGAAGAAAAAATATATCAAGCTGCTTCTGCCAGCACACAGGTGCTCACAGTCAGTTTTACACTCGGCTTGTTTGCAGACTCTTGGAGGAACTGAGTTTGGCTCCATCTCTGCTTGTCATGACCTGGGATTCAGGTCCAGACTCAGCTGTGCCTCCTTTTTCAGGCAGTGTAGCACGTACGGTGTGCCAATCTCTGGTCCAAACAATAGCAGCATTGTCTATTTGCTTTTAACTAACAAAAGCATACATTGATGTTGCGGTAAATAGCAACACAATTCAGTTTGTTAAAATTCTTTCACTTTCTCAGGTAAATGATGCCACACAAGAAATCTGCCCAAGTAAAGGCCAGTGACTATTGCACACATTCGGTGCTTCTCAAGTCTGCATGTCCACGTACTTCTTGACATCCAGATGAAACTGTCACTCTAACTACCTGTCATTATCAACTAGTCCTTTTTAACTTCTCCATATTTACTTTCCTTCCTCAACACTTCCTCAACACTTATCCTATCAACACATTTGTGCCACAGGCTGTTCACCAGTACTACAGAAAATACTTCCATCTGTCTGTTTTAACTATGACACCGGTATGTCTGTTCACTCCATAGGTAACTGCAATTAATGAAAGATAATTAAGGTGGTTGGAGTGGATAACCATTATCTTTTTTACACTGAGTCATAGCTCAGAAAACCTGTTTAACACACAGATTTTTGTATTCTGTTTACTTGCACACCTAAATGACAAAACACTGTAGAGGCACATGAATTGTCCTGAAGTTGCTCTTAACTGCCACAGAAACTGTGAGCAGAGACAGAGTAACTTAACTCCCATTACCAGGTTTTATTAAACACTAATTGAAAGAAATGAAAATGACCTTCTACATGGCATTTTTGTAGGAAAAAAAAAAACAGCAACAAGATGACAGCAAAACAAAAACAGGGAAAGGGAATTTTCCATTTATTTGTTGCAGGGTAAAAATGGACTATTCAGATCAGACCAGCGTGAAAAACCTAAGATTTAAATTATTTTAAAATTAACATGTTAACTTTAATGCTTCTTTCCATGCTTTTCTGATACTAGAATCTAGCTCCTGTTTTATACGAACAGTTTGAGTTTGATTCCCAAGGTGCTTCCTGTGGTATTTGAGACATGAAAGTTTTAAGTTCATGAAAAATTGTGATAATGAAAAACTAAGAATTAACAAGCATAACAGCTGTCTCTTACCATTAGGAAAATAGTTATGTTTACAGAATATAAAATATTCACTCTTCTCCCATTTTACTACCCTGGGATGTGAAGTAATTCAAGTAAATCAAAGTAAATTCAATTAAATTTAAAAGTTTAGGTTGATTAGGATTCACATAGCTCCTTAAAGACAGCAGAATCTCAGCAAATGAACTGCTTTAACAGATGATGAGTCAACAGCAGATGAAAATGATTATTCAAAGGCTAGATGGTAATTTGATAACAAATGAGCTTCTCCTGTCTATTAAAAAAAAGGTAAACTCCTTTGCACCACTTAATTTATAATAATTATCTTGCTTACTAATATTTAATGTTTATAGCTTAAAGCTTGAGCTGCACATTGAATGTCAAAGAGTGCTAGTTCTTACTAATTGCTGGGAAAGTAAATGAGCCTGCCCTTTACAGAACTGTAATATAAGGGTTGCAATTGCAGCTGCTGTGTCTTGCAAATTTGGGCCGATTCAGAACTCCTCTGGCACAGAATGACTCAGGCAGGTATTGCACAACCCTTCTGTTTCGGCACAGTGCTAAGAGTCCCTTTCTGCTACACTCCATGGCAGTCTTGCCTGTGCAGTGGCACCACGGCACTGACTGCTTGGGTTCAAATTTCATCTCTGACAGCATAGGATTAGATACGAAATGGACGCTTAAGGAAATTAGCGCATACGCTAGCAGTGCATTGGCTCCTTTTTCCAAGTTTTATCAACACACTAAAAGTAACTTACAAGGGATGATACCAGGTAACACATAAATGTGTTCTCATGGATAATTACTGCTAAGCACTAAAAATTTCCATCTACTTCAACGTGCAGAAGCTTCTCATGTATCCGTGACCTGAATCTTGAAGGACCATTTTAGATGATTACTTAAGACTAGATGCTTGTTTTTAAACCTCTACTGCTTTAGAATACTACACAGCAAGTGAGAATACGTAACTTCTACTTGGAGAAATTACGTTATCACACAAGATTACATAATTAATACAATTGAGAGCTTCCAAATTGCATAGAATTGTATAAAGATTGTACGCACTGTTACCAATACCAATGTAAAACAGATATTCTTCTAATGCTTTAAAAATGACACACTATTTTGTCCAAAGGCTAAAAAACAGCGACTAAGGCTTGGCAACACCCCTTTTTTTTAGCTAAAAGGGAGTGTAAGTGATTACTGCCCTATATCCATTTCTGCTGTACTCTGACTCATCATTAATGTGTCCTTCATAGGCTGTGCAACCCCATCTTTAGATCTGTTTCATTCTGGTAGGAGGGCAAGGGAAAAAAAGAAGGAGAATTCACTGATAAAGGGAAGCTATCAGCAGTTTACCTGAGATAAAGCTAAGCATTTTAAAGAGCTTCTAGTGAACTTACTCGAATATCTAGCATTTGAACACTAAAACACAACAGCTATTTCTGCAACGCATTACTCCACTGTATCAATTTAACATATGAGTATCAACAGAATTTAACTACGCGCAACATCTCACAATTATACAGAAATAAAATTACATAAATACCAGAGACAAGGCTTAGATTTACTTGGTCACACGCTGTATCAGAACTCAACTTGTAAAAGTCTATAAATTACTCCTTTTTATTCATATTTTCTTGAATGTGAGAGCTATTTTGTCCACGATACAATTTTCAACTTCACACAATGAACTCATTGCATTGAACATTTTCTCCCTTAGGAATCTCAGAATTAAGCACACATATATAATACACCTGTTAAAATGTCAGTTCTTCAGAAAAACAATGGCCTTCCCTTCCCACATTCATTCAATTATCTGTTTCATTTCAGAACTGTGAAAGTGAAGATAAAGACAGCTAAGCTCAGCGCCAAGCCTCCTCCCACCCTCCCACACATCTTCTTGGAAGGACTTCTACATTGTACCACACAGTTCTCCCTTCCTTTTACAAAGATTATTAGTAACATCTGCAAAGGGGAAAAAAAAAAAAAACACACACAAAAAAAACACAACAACTCTGAACTCTTGGAGTCAGGCAGAATGAAATTGTTGTGAAAATGTTTCAATCAACTTCAGTCTTAAGTAATGAAATTCTTCTGGCTCATATCCTAACCTTTTCACAAAGCCCAACTTGAACAATTTAGAATGACAGAGGAAATATTTTTCATTGAAATGAAAGGTTCTGCAAGGAGGTTCTGCAAGAAGCATGCGAGAAAAAAACTGTAAACAAATAAAAAGCAATAGCAGCAGTCTCAGAACTAATTTCATTACTCTGCAGAAGAATTCAGCAAATTAAAGCTTTGCTGTCCTATGGCCTGACACTTCAGTACCAAAAACTGTAGATACAAGGTATTGAAAAACATTTGCTTCATCTTCTGGAAGTGCCAAAATATCTAGTATGTCAAAGTAACTCACTGCAGTGCACTTTAAAAGCGATTTGAATATGAATTTCTCTTTACTAATTAAAGAAGGAAACCCCAAAGTTTCAGAAAACACTCATGAGAGTCAGGCATGTAGCTGACAATCAATTTCACTGGAAATTGTGGAGAAGCTTCTTGAGCTTTTCCAGGTCTTTGTAAACATCCTGATCAAAACACCTTTGCATATGAGATGCCCTACCTGGTAGTAAACCACTGAACAGATTACCTTCTGCCAACGTCTCTCCAAAGAATTGCACCAAACAAGAAAGAATATTGACTCATCTGTATAAAATGTACATGCATGTTACTTATATGTATCAATTACGCAAATTTTTCCTTTAGCTAATCTTCCAAACCTACAGAAAGTAATTATGCTCACCCATGCAAAAGCATGTTAGCAAAGAAGTACTCCAGTACTTACAAAGTCTTGTCGAATGTCATTGAAGTCCTTCCCGTACTTTTCCAATGCCTCTTCAAATAAACTAGCTTCTGATGCTGACCATTCCTCCATTTCATCTCTACACAAGACAGGACCTCCAAGTGGCACTAGAACACTGATGGCACTGCTCAAATCATAGTTGTGTTTATGCAGTGTATCCATTGCATGAAACTAACATGGAGAAGGAGAGAGTGAAAAAAAAAAAAAAAGCTTGTTTAATTAGACAGCAGTCCACTTCGATTAACACAAATTCAGTGTATTATTTTCTGTACACCATACAACAAGCCTTAACTAATGCTAATTTTAGAATCTATCTTTATTATCACAGATCTCCCACTGTAGAACGCAAGGAAAATAAATTGTTTATTACTTAATTTGGGAAAGGAAATGCCTTAATGAAATGCTTACTAAAAATGGCATTAGTCAATTAGTTCCCGTACATTACCAGCAAACATTTCTGGAGAAATGTTGGTAGAAATTGGTTTCAAATAACCCAACAGTGACGGTGACGTACACTGACTGAGGGGCAATTTTAACTAACTTCTACATAGTAACTGATCAGTTCCTCAGAAAACATGTGCTTAATATTCTCACTGCTGGACAAATAAGTCATTTATTGCTTTCATTATAATCACACTGAAAAACAAGCAAGTTTTTCCCCTTGATAAACTCCAGAGATGGGTAAATCATTTTTTTGTTGTTTACTTCACCTTCCTTTAAAAAAGTGAAAAAGAGCAAACAGGTTATAGCATTCTTCATTTAGAAGTAACACTGGATACTCACAAGTGATGGGGAACATGAAAAGTAATCAACTACATCACAGATCCACCCGTAGGGAAGATGAGCAACATGAAAGACTTTCTGACTCAGCGTCCCAAAAGCCCATCACCACAATCTTAAATCACTGTGCTGAAGGTGGTATTAGATGTATAAAGTGCAATACTGTGTCTGTGTGTGACTGCATAACATCAGCCTCCCACGTGTTGGTCCCACCATAGTGACGAGCTGTAAGGGCAACATGCAGTCTCTCACACAGCCCTAAACTCATCTTATCACACCTAAAACGTTGCAAGGAAGGAACAGTCTTGCAATATGTGTCAGTATAACACTTACATAGTAATTCCAGTTGAGCTTCTGCATGCAAAATGTATTGCAAATAATGGTTTCTCCTTACTGTTATTGGCTATCTCCTATGTGTAGGCTAAGTCTTTCTCCAGCTTTCAATATACCTCTTTGAAAGCTATCAGGGACAAGATTCTTGAACTGTTTCATCTGCAAGAAGTAATGTCACTGTTATACTACAATAAGTCACTTTACCTATGGTTCAAGCCAAGTTTACCAGCCTTGAGAATAAGCCATGGTTAACATGAAGTATTCTAATACGGAAATGCTGTCACGTACCATCCAAAAGCCATAACCTTCAGATTAGAGAATGCAAAATTAAATTACTGATTTATGGCTTGTCATGTAAGTAATGAATAAAGCAAGCCTAAAGATTGAACTCAGTTTATGTTACCAAGTTTTAAATCTTTATTTAAATTGCAGCCCTTATGGAAAAACAGTTCTGCACATTTTCCAAGCAGCTGCTGTATCTAGATCTATTCACTGACATTAATTTTCTTAAAAATGACAATGGAAGTGAATAAATCAGGACCTTGCTCTTGCTTTACATTCATTTTTCCATCTATAATAAACAACTGATTCCATAAAGCTTTTTTCTTGTGCTATTACCAAGAAAAAAAAAGGGGGGGAGGTTGACAGAGAACTCCATGGTAAACAGTGTCTTCACTAAGCTGCTCAGTGACAAAGGACCACTGACAAGTTCCCACAGTAACACTCTTTGCCTTCTGCAGGTTTGCCAGCCCCCACTTTCAGTCAGATTCCCACACTGCCAAGAGTAAGCTGTGCCAGCAGATGCAGCCCGAAGACACTGCTAGTGCTCAAGACAAAGTCCTGGAGTATCTCCTTTTTCTATCTTTTTACCCAAGAATTCGAGGACCATAAGAAACAACTGATGGGAACACAACACCTAAGGAGCATAAGGCAGGAGAGAACTGTCAGCCAGTGCCTCTCCCAGATAGGACCTTGAAGAACAAAGGAAGAACCACCCTTCCCTAAGCAAGTTTGCCCGGCGCACACTGTGCAGCACAAATGAGGGGTCCCACCAGATGAAAGGTATTAGCCACGTAGACAGAGGGAACTTCAAGTCCAAACTTAAGCAGGCAAAGGCAGAAACTATGTACTTAGGTGAAAAGGAGCAGCATGGAGCTGGGAAAAAAAAGGGAGTAACAGGACACACTGCAAACAAGCTCTAACAGCTTCCAAAATAGATGCAATTTCAGTAGTCTGTTAAATAAACTAGACTGAACTGCCTCCAACAAAGCACTCAAACTGGGAGCTGAATATAGATAGAATAATTCAATCACTTTAGACATGTTTATCTTATGTGCTACATACACGGAAGTCTAATAAAATTCATTAAAACATCTTGCCATTCAAAATTGAAAGAAAGAATCTGCTCACGCTTTACATTTGCAAAAGACATCCAAGAACAGATTTACTTCCTTATAGTAAAGTAGCATGGGCTCTTCAGAATAAGCCCCCAGCAAGCAGCATACACTGTGACTCTCTCCACCTCCTTTGCTTTAATGGCAATCTGTGTATGCACTGTGCAACACCTAGAAATTTGAAACAGGATGTCTTTCCAGTTTCCTTCTCTTCTCAGAGACCAATCTTCATTATAAAGGAAAATACTGCGTGTGAGTGTGCCAGAAATACAAGTTTTAGTTGTCTCACCAGTCTATCAGCAACAAAAAAAACACACATACTATCAACTAAGTTAAACCTATACTGTTTCATGTCTTCTAGCAACATTTTCTGGATGATTTGGTTGTTTCCTACCTTGTCTTATTACCTTCCCCAGGTTTTCAGGATAAGATAAAGACTGAGAGTAGCCCCTTACTTGCTATTAAGGTCACAGGACTTCCCTAATGCATACAACCCCCCAGAATTTACTGATGTTTATAACCTGTGCTTATCAGACTGCTGAGAGCCATCTCTATCTGAAACAACTCATTAGAAACACTGGAAACCCACAGACACGGTGTACACAATACCCATCACTAACACTTCAGGTGCAAGGGTTATCCGCTGCTAAGGATACAGACAGGATAATTTTCTCAGCATTATGCACCTACATCCCTTTCAAAGAACAAAGTGAGATCCACCACAAGTTCTGCAAATGTCTGTACTAACTTTAACTGCTGCTCAAAATATGCTCCTAATTAACATGGGAAACTATGAAAGAATAACTACTAAAATGACAAATACGTCTTTTCTTAACTTAGAAGGAAGTACTTTGCCAAAGAGCAAAAGAGGGTTTTAAAAAGCTGAGGGGGTAGGAAAATGAGAAAGAACAGACAGACACAATAATTAAACCTGGGGTGGCTCCTCTGGTGCCTCATTATAAGATATGCCTTTCATTAAGTGTAATGGAACTTAATGGATCATTTGCAACGGAGAAACATTTATATGGCACTCAAATGTTAAATGTATCCCTTTATTAGCAGCACTGCACACGTACTTTCAAATACAAAAACTGCTATCAGGATGAATCTATTCTCTTAATCACTGTAAGAAGGACGGGCATTTATTAGAAACTCTTCATCCAAAGGAATCTTAATAAAATGAAAAATGTCAAATGGAAGAGCTGTTTGATGGAAAAACTAAAGCATTTAATGTGAAAGGAACGTCAGTAACATCGTATCAGCAAGCATGAAACAGAAGAAGCAGCTCTTGAATACAGAAGAAACTCTTGAAAATTACTGAAAACATTACATTTTACTACTGCCTTCCTTTACTGCACTATAGCCCAGACTAAGTTGGTTTCCAGTTCAATAGTGTTTGAGAGCAGATGGTAAAATATAAGAATTTGTTTATTTATCATCGTACTAATGAATATAATTTATCTGGAATATAAGATCGGACCTACTGAGTCGTATTGGTCATCTATCTACACACGTATTCTGTCCTTGTCAGCATCACAAGGAACTGCCACTTAGAGAAAATAAGCTAGCCAATCTAAGAACTTTCTAAGGTTAACTCCCATTTCTTTCACAAGCACCTGCAAACCCTGGGAATTAGGAATGCCAGATTGTGCACTTCTTATTCTCCTTATTTTCTACTTATGAATCCATTGCCCATAATTTTTCTAACCCCCTTTTTTTTTTTTTAACCTACAAACATTGTCTCTTCCCATAAAATCTTGAGGTACTGAATTCCAGGAGCTCTCAGTTACCCACTGTGTAAGGCAGTACTTCAACTATTTTTAAGCGATCTGTTAGTTTCCTTGAGTGTCCTCTAGTTCAAATACTCAATTATCTGATGAGTAATAGACCTACTTAAGGCTTAGCTGTCATCTCCATGATTCTGTACACAAATATTTTAAAAAATAGACACCGTCTGCTGGTGTCTTTGGGAAGACAAAATCAAACTTGATTCTATGAAACAGTAAGATTTTGTTTGCACATAGTTTTCCCGGCACGCTTTTATCACTGTAGCACATCTTGTCATTTCAGCTATGAATATGCAAAGCCAAAACTTCGGTCTGTAATTAAAATACTTTTAAACTTTCTCTAAAATATGTAGATGCTTAGATGCTTTTAAATGGTAATAATTTTAAACTAAAAGGAAGTACATTTATATAGTAGGAAGAAATTCTGTACCATGAGGGTGGTGAGGCACTGGCACAGGCTGCCCAGAGAAGCTGTGAGTGCCCCATCCCTGGAGGTGCTCAAGGCCAGGTTGGACAGGGCTTTGGGTAACCTGGTCTGGTGGAAGGTGTCCCTGACCACAGCAAGGGGGTGAAATCAGATGGTCTTTAAGCCTTCCAACCCAAATCATTCTATGTTTCCATGATATTATAGCAACTACTTCAACAAACCAAACAAACATCCTAAAGATATCCTAAGTAAAATGTTCTTCAAGAAGTTGCTTACAAAGTCTGATTACTTATACTCTAGAAAATTTGCAGATACAGTTATAATATGATATAATCTAAACAACATTTAGCTTTATTAAAATGTATTTTAAATCCCACTACTGAACTGACTGAAGCCGTCCGTGTTCAATGAGTATTATCCATCCTCCCATGCAAATCATCACATGTGAAGATACATTTAAATAGATTTCAAACCATTTACAGCATGACTACAAGGGCAGCACGAGCAGCTTATAGAAAATGCATAGAATTATCTACCATATACATGAGCTTCCACGCATGTATCTAGAGGAAAACAGACATCTGGGGGGCAAACTCTGAAGTAGCAAGATACTACTGAATTCATATATATAAAAAAGTTGTAGGGTTTGTAACAAACCACTTACCAGTGTGATGTCCCGTGAAGCAGCAGCTGCACTCATGTGTAAACTAGGTTGTCTGACAGAACTACTGCAGTCCAGTGCTCGAGCAAATGTGCCAACCGCACTACAACAGAGAAAGAATAAACAGTAAATGCATAAACATTTAAAAGATTTAACCTCTTTTTTATCAACAGATTATACCATACCCACAAAGGTGTCATTTTAAATGTCACATTCAGATCTTTCCTAACAAAGGGTCATTTTACAAAAGCAAACCAACAAATGTAAAAATTCTGACCTTCTCCCTCAAAAAGGAACATTTACGCACAAGAACAACTCATTTGAAACAGCATGGGAACAAATGATATTCAGGGACATTTTATGTACCAATTTATTTATTGTGAAGCCACAGACTTGTTTTGACTTTTTTTTTTTTTTTTTTTTTTTAACTCCAACTATTTCTTAAAATTAGGAAGACAAACCACTGTACAACATAATTTTAAAAAGGGGTTCACCACATTCCAGTGAGGAAATAACACTTTATTCACTCCAGTAATGCATGTCTACTACTTCCATTAGTAAAGCAAAGCACAGTAGTACCTCTAAAATCATACTTTTGTCACAGGTGTAAAGTAATAGTGAACAAGTGCCGCTCTCAGCCTACTTAATAAAAGCATCCCAGTGTTACTGAAACTGGACAACATCTTCTCCAAACCTTTACCTTTTTGTTGCACCTTCGTATGTAGCATTTATTACACTTATCACAGTAATAAAATGTAAGGCATAGAGATGGATGACTAGCGTGATAGTGACTATTCTAAACTGTGAACTTTTCTTCAAAGCACACAGCACGTATCACATAAGATACACGGTGAAGGTAAAGATGCATAAAAGAATTTGACTGGACTCAGCATATCATAAGGAAACATGCAAAGATGCAACAACATGAGAAAGATAATTAACTGCTCCAGTACCGAGTTCGATAACCAGTTCTCAGTGCATTGTGTCACTATGATAATTGAAAAAATGATTCGCTGCAGTTACAACATGATGCAAGTCCCTCTAAATTAAGTATCTAATTACAGCACCTAACATTTTTAATATACTGTAAGCCTCTAGACTAAGGACTGATGTTTCATTCAACAATCACATCCCACAAAATTTGTAAGAGCAGAGTTACAATAGTGACGTAGTCAATTAGAGATCAACACGCACAAATTGTCACATTACTGTGTACTATAAATCTAATATTCAGTAAGAAAAAAAACAACAATGTGTATCAACAGTCTTATTCACTAAGGTATATTACTGATAGTGGAAAAATTGGTACCGATATCTATTACCACAATTTTATCTTAAATCTCAGAACACTTAGTAGTGAATACATTTCAGTACTCTCTCCCAAAAGCCTTTAAGACACGATTAAGATTAAACGACAGTGATTCACGTACTCCAGATTTTAACTGCTTGAATTTCTAAAGGTTGTGGAGTCAGTAAACTGTATTATAAGCTATATTCAAATGTTCTTCCAGAATCTTTTCTACTTCTCTGCAGAAATAGCAAATTTGACTTTTTTTTTTCTTTAACAAGTTTGGCTGTTTATAAAACATTATCCATCCAGAGACCAGTCCCAAGAATCAGACTCTATTGTGAACACATTTCCCGATAGTCAACCTCTTTAAGCATGTTGGCATTGATAAGGGATGTAGCTAACAATCTTTGCAGTAATCCTTCTGTCATTACTGCTCAAACCAGTAATACAGCATGCAGCATGACTGCATTTCCCTTCTGATGCTACCTACTAGCTTATCTCCCTTTTCCATAGTTACCACTATTTTATTTTACCGTATTTCTAAAATAAAAGGAGTATGCTATGGAAATTACAAAGAATATGCCACTCTAATACATCAAGTTGCTTTCAAAATTTCTAGGCTGACTTCAAGGCCCAAGCACATGTGAGTCACGTTGCCCAGAACGTAACAAAAATTAAGATACAGTATAAAGCTAGGTTTATGTCAAGTAAGTGATGAAGAGGCAAGAACTGAGGTACTAATTGACATCGCTTGCAATGCAGTACTGAGCAGGAGAGGTTCACAACCACCAGAGGAATGCTGGCCAGGACTATGGGATATGTGAGTGAAAAACCACCCAGAGCCACCATAAAGCACAGGCAGCGTGCTGTTTGTAAGGGGGAAGGATGGGGCATCTGGGGCTGTATCTCAAAATCAACTTTCCTGGAAACTTTTGGAGGACTGAGCTTTTCACACAACCCAAGAAAATGTAGAAATTCTACAGTATTTGGTTGTTATAGTTACCAAGTCTCAAAACTTCAAACAATAATAATGCACTGCTCTATAATCTAGCCATGCAGTCAAAATCCAAATTTAAATATTCATTTTTAGAAATACTTGAAATACCTTAGTTTTTGTCTCTCTTTTTTTTTTCATTCAAAACACAGGTATGAGGAGAATATTGATATAAAGGTCAAATATTTCCTTTGTGATTTTTCCTTGCATGATTTTTTCCATAATAATACCAAAGAATGATTTTTACATGAAAGAAAAAGTACTCAACACCCATTTCCAGATGATACTCTATTGCCTTCGTTTACCTTCCAGCAAAACTAAACTTGCCATTCAGCCGAAACAGCCTTAGCAGCCAAACTCCAACTACTTTTTTTCTTTAAACAGATTCTTTAATATAAGAAGACTAAGAAATGTTTCATTAAGTTAGTAAAATCCAAATAATATTGGGGGCATGTTTAATTTAAGAGTAATAATAAACAAACTCACAAAAACAGAAACTGTGCTGAAGCCTCCAGCAACAAAAGCGAGTAATTAAAAATAGCAAAACTTCAGACAGAATCCAACATGCTCCAATCCTCCCCAGATGAGCTCAGTTCAAAAAACAAACAGACGACAAATGACACGCATGGCTGTGAGATGGACAAGAATGATAATCTACTGGTGCTATCTACAGGGAGCGACTTCTGTTGAAGCTGTATCAGCAAGCAGGTGTAGGGGCTAGACCAAATAATCCAGTGTTACCTTAGATTTTGTGTTAATTATCTTAAAGATGAACCAAGAAAGTTCTCTCAAGGACTTGTAAGAGAGATAGTAGCTGACAACTGTAGGACCATAAAAAAAATCAAAATAATCTAGTGTCAGAATCTAACACTATGGAGTAAATCTACAAATTCAGCAAAATACATCTACAACGAAAAAAAAAAAACAACAAAAAAAACTGGCAGTGAACTCCCTAGGGCTGAAGTAGTTCTTTGTCATTTTGCTGTGCCTAAGAGCCATATATTTGTAAAAACTTCAGCTTACAAATTGAACACAGAAAATATATCGCTCCATATTTCTTGTAGCTAAGTTTAAGACATTAAAAATACACAAGATGGATGTAGGCAGATGCAGGAATATACACTGGAATGTAATTAGTATAGTAGGCAATGGTCTTGTGTTAGTTTAAGGTTTGTGAAATGTTTTGTAAGCATGAGAGGATGTGAGAAAATAAAGGGAATGATAGAGACTGGGATCACTATCTACTTGGAGGATCAGAACAGCAGAGATTGAACTTTCAAGAAGTACATTTAGGTTGGATAAGACTACGCTTGTCAAAGTCAAAGAAATTAAGTAATCAAGAAGATGACAAGAGACTGGATAGAAGTCATAGCCACATAGCAAGTCATATTCAACGAGGTATCGAAGTTATTTCACAGAACTGCTGCCAAGATTTAAACACAGTCTGTGTAAAGACAACCACATACATGAGAATCTGATGGTGTGAGGATTCATAGGGATGTCCATCACTTTTGGCACTGTTATAGTCAGACAATTACTAATTCTCCTATTATTAAAATTATTCCCTCCTTTCACTTGCTCTGCGCGCTAAGCAGCAACTAATAATTGCACTATTAAGATAAAAATCAAAACTGACCACATACTGGTTACTGTCACGTCCAAACAGCTCCTGCAAAACTAGGAATAGATGTTTCAGATGTTTTGTACATTTCTGCACTATTAATATCTACAATAAAGTTACTGAAAAATGTTGACAAAGTAATTTCCTGTCAGTTTCCATTAAAAAAAAAAAAAAAAGCTATTAAAACTATTACTGTGGATCTATACTCCTGCAAAATTTGAGATCCCACATCCATTCCAAAGGAATGACACGATTTTAGTTCTTCACCTGTTTATGATGTGCCACACCCACACCTCTGAGGCAAACAGAAGAACTGACAAAAACTGGGAGCAGTGGTTGGCAGACCATATGAACAGGACTGAAGACAAATAGGCAGCAATTTTCAAATTTTCACTTAAGGTTAGTATTAAAGGGATGCCAATGTAATTATCAAGCAGCAACAGAAAAAGACTGCATAGAAGATTCAATTTCTCATCAGCACCTCATTCTGAAAAAGGTTGTTACTTAACAAAGAAAACCTGGAATCATGGTGATTATAATAAGGATAAACAGTCACTAGTCTCACAGGTAGCAATAGCACTCCAGCATCAAATCAGATCCAGAAAGTTCTGGATCTAGCTCTGTTTTTCTTCTACCTTGTATTCTCAAACATCCAGGTGAGACAGACATCCTTTGTAACATGTCTATTTTCAAATTGTTCCCTTGTCAACATTGTTTCTCTGTTTCAGAGATATGAGATGAGCAGTGTGTATACTCCAGACAAATCTGTCCTCCAGACCACCTTTATTTATTTGTGAATCTGCAAATTCAGTTTTCCTCACATATTTGCAAAATAATGAATGAGATGCCTCAGATCCGAGTTAAAAGTATTTGAGCAAAGTAGCTGAGTAGATCTTTGGTGGTTTTCTACATACTAGGAAAGATTTTGTTTTGCTTATTACACCAACGTTCCCATTCACTATGTGTTGTAAATGGTCCTAAAAATGACCTCCTAGCCTGCTATCAATAACAGCATTTTAAAAACAGCCAATTAATACCTGATTGCTCCTTTGAGAGTCCTAAGTTACTTAAATTCTTGGAAAGAAGAAAACGTACCTCTTGGAGATGTATTTAATCAACACAATACTAATTAAAGTTCAAAAATACCCCCTGAGATTTTTACTACTGGATAATGAAAAAACTGACATGAAGAACAAAGTAATAGTAAAATGATGCTGTTCCAGAGAACACATTTTCACTGCAGTTCTGAGCAACTGTCTGTGCAGTGCGATGCTTCATTATTCTCATTTCAGAGGTTTAGAGCGCAAGAGAGGTGATAAGATAAACGTGAAGTCACCTGCTGCTGTTCTTTCTCTGAAAGACTCTCTAAGTCTGGGTAGGGAGTAGCATTATATGTAATGTCCCCCCACGTCATAACTAACCTCCAATTTCATTATTAAGTAGAAATTGAAGATATGTGAAATAGTTATTATTCAACAGAAATGCTGGTAGATACAAGTAGTTTAAATCACAGGCTATGATTTAAGCCATTATTTGTACTCTGACCTGCAATTTCATACTAAAAGCCTCTACCTATCATCCCCTCAAAAGTAAGATCCAAGAAAATGTTGCTGCTTAGATTTTTTCTTCGTAAGGCAACAGGTCAAAATTAACAAAACAAATGAAAAAGGAAATTCATCTCTAAGTCTGAATTAATTATTTTCAGATTAATTTGGTCAAGAACAATTATAGTAAGGCATGAAGGTATAAACTTGTTTTGGCCAAGCATGACAGACAGGTAGAAACAAAGTATTTTTCATACTCCTAGTACACTTGATGTGAACATATTTTTTAATTTCAAAACCACCTGTTTACCATTAAATGTTATAATTTGCCTTACTTAACAAGGTGAATTCTAGTCTTACCAGCGCTGTACCAGCACCAAGATTTTTCACCATCTTTACCACAATTTTATGTTGCAATTCAGCCATTAAATTTCTTTACCTCTTTAATCAACTCCAATTCCTCTTACTTCTCACCACCTAACGATTCCTGAAGCACATCACTGTTGAAACTTTCAAACCAATGACTTTATGTATTTATTTTCATTGATGAGCTTAGGGAATCTTGTGAGCTGCCGTTGATAATGTTGAAGCATCTTGCAAAAGCAGTAACAGAAGATTATTTCAGCACGCTTTTAAATAAAAATACAAATTTTAAGTAAGTTTTTATTCATTGTCCTTTGTTGAAGATTTATTTCTTTTCTGAATGTGAATAAAAATTACTAAATGAAGCTGCATTGTATTCCCTTCCTTATTGTAAGACGAATCTGTGTAAAAAATACATCTTCATATACTGTGGACATTTATAATTAAATCAATAGTAACCAACAGAAAATGAATATAGCCACTCTTGGAAAAGTGGAAAAGTGGAAACAACACAGGAAGGATCAAGATCTAATACAAATGACTAAACACAGATTTTCTTTCTTTGATTCTACATCAAAAATTAAGCAAGCATTAAAATGCAGGAAAATGTTTTAGGTTAGCCAGAGATACTAAATGACATTTTCAAGTCAAAGAAATAAAACAATGAAATTTTGACATAGAGATCCAATGTTTTTAAGGGTGTTTTAATTAGTCTTATAAATACTGTTTGAGTAAGAAATTAGCTAGGACCAGAAGTGTCCTTCTGGAAAACAGCTTGGTTTAGAGATGTGTTCCTTCTAGAAGACTATGTCAATAATCTAATGAGATGAAGCAGAATAAAAGAACTAAGCTGTTGACCTAACATATACTTCATGATGTGGTGAAACTTAACAGAATTAGGAGGTACTAAGAAATTACCACGTAATGAGTTGTAGACCAAATTAACAGAAAGTAAATGAAAATACTGGGGGGGGGGGGGGGGGGAAGTCTTGGCATCTTTCCAGACTGGAACCTAAAATTCCTCCTAAACTTGAGTCTGGTCAGGACTGTTTTCAACTCCTTGACAAAATAATCAGTCTCTATTTCCTAATACCATGGAATATTATGGGGATCTCACAAGGTAATTAAGTATTCTGTGTATATTAGGAATGACAGAGACAGATGATTGGAGAAGACTGTGCATTTATATTAGCATTAAAGTTCAAATTAGGTTTGGAATTTCAAAGTGAGCATCTCCAGCATCTATGCCTACTGCACTCTGCCCAACATCAAAATTATCTTGGAGCACACAAACTGGATTTCTGTTAAAATTAAACACTAGTTTCACACACTAGTAGATATGTAGTCCATAGGACCAGACTGGAGTTAGTCTCAGAATAAAACTGCTCAAAATGTGCACAGTACTATAGATGCTGGTTTGTGAGCACCAAACATTTTATTATACAAATAGATTTCCACTGGACTATACTATTTGCTAATGTAGACAGATCTATAATCTCTAAATGGCTGTTGCAGCTTCTTGGATCCTGTTCTTTGAAGCCAGTAGACACAAAAGAACTGTTGTCAATACATATGACATATTGAAGTTTTATCTTATTTGAATGGAGTGGAAAAGGGTGTTAGAATTCTCATTGCCAGAGTATAACTGACAGTGTGTTACCCAAAAAACAACTCAAAACCAGAACACATCAGTTTGATGCCTTCAGCTTCTCCTAACAGTTGCTTTTGCTACTTCATGCAAGAGCCTTTGTCCAAATTATACTTCAGTAGCAGCACTGTTGTACTTTCAAGATTTTTAAATCCACAAAATCAAGTAAGACTCATCAGAGAGCTTGAGGTTAAGAATCTTTCCTGACAAGTACTCTTACACTTTGCAAAACCTCTAGATTTTTCTGATGATGCTGCCTCTGATTTCTGGAAAGGATATGCATATTTTTCTATCTTTATATCCAGCAGATTATTGCATACTAGTATTTAATGGCCAAAGAAACAGGATGAGGAACTGACCAAGCATATAAACATAGGATAAAAGGCTTTTTACTCCTGATACAGAACCCAAATCTTGTCAGAATAAGTGGTCAAAGCCAAATCTAAATGTTCTTGCAAATGTGCAACACAAATAGAAAAAGAACCACCTCCTAAAGAACAAAGTGTGCTTGGGTGACTGAAAAAGCTGATGCCTGTAAGTTCAAAAGCAACTCTTCCTTCAACCAAAGTAGACTGAAAAAAAAAAAAAAAAAAAAAAGAGAAGAAATACTCAATGCCCCTGATTTAACATTCAAAAAGGCTTTTTAAATTTCATATACACGTTGCATATACCCACTTAAACAAAATTACATATAGGAAAACATTTGAAGAAATTTCTTAATACCAGAATTTTAAATTTGCAAAAATCAAACAACTTCTAAGTAATAGAAATAACATTCTTAATGGAAACCCAGCAGGCACAGCCCATGCCCAGATAATTGTAGTCAGTACACAGCAGAGATCTGAGTCTGTAAGCACAGTTTATCAAATCATAATATTAACTCTGTTACTCAAGTAGCTTTTACTGGTCCAGTATAATAAAAGCTTTTGCCTGCAAGCACAGAACATACTGAATTAAAACCTGCCACAATTGTCATAGGAGAATTGTTGCTCCAGAAATCAGTGAAAGTCTGTCAGGGAACTACTTAATGCAACAAAAATCTGCTCTTGCAGCCTGAGAAAATAAGTATATATAGCTTGGAAAGAGTTCCTGTCTGTTCAAAAGCAGCAAAGATGAGTGGAGGTTTGTGGAAGACCATCAATAACATGACAATCTCTAATAAGGTGTTGGTCAGCATTAGTGATTGACCTATTGCAAGCTCTTGGTATGGTCAGGACCCATTCTAGCCATAACAGAAACCCTGTGAACAGAAATTTATCAACTTTTACATGAATGCAGTCCTGATCAGGACTTGCACAGCACTTCACAGGATGCCTTAGATAAGGTGAAGACGACTTTTTTTTTTTTTTTTTTAATATCAATCATTTATTCTCTATCACTTCCCAGTAGCTGCTGCTTTGTGGTACCAGCATACTATTCTGGGAAGATTTTCAGCTTCACAGTATACTTCTTAAACTCTCCAGTGTAGCTGCAGTACAGGAGGTGGAAGGATGTGAAGGCAATGAACGAACTCTTCAAAGATGCACATAATCACTTTTATAACTCTTCATCTTTGCACACAATATTTTGAAGGAATCCTGTATTGTCTGTCCATACACACCCAGATATTGCCGGTATTAGAAGTAGTTCTATTTTCTGCGTTCTGTTCTATGGAGCACCCACCAGGCACTGTAATTTTCTGAAAAGATGCATGATCACACTTACACCCCTTTGGCTTGCTTGGAAATTCAAAAGAGGCAGGCAACTTCTACTACTGTATAAAAAGGGTACAGCACTACTAAGTGAGGGAGAAAGAAACATAGCTGGATCAACATCTACCAAGATCTACCATCTACCAGACCTACCACTGACCAACACAAGCCAGTAGATATAATTTTACTGGATTTCAACAAAGCTTTCAATACTGTTTCTCCTAGTATCCGTCTGGACAAAATTTCCAGCACACAGTTAGACAAGTACATAATACAATGGGTGAACAACTGCCTGATGGGTCAGGTTTACAGGAAATGGGGTTGCATCAGGCCAGCAGCCAGGCACTGGTGGGGTTTCCCAGGGCTCTGTTTTGGGGCCAGTTCTCTTCAGTGTTTTTATAAGTGATCTAGACACAGGACGTGAATGCATACTAAGTAAGTTTGCAGAAAACACTTAAATTAGGAACAGCTGTTGAATCTGTCAAGAGTAGAGGGGCCTCGTAGAGCGATCTTAACAGACTAAAGGGACAGGCAATCACCAACTGAATGAAACTTAAAATGAGTAAATGCCAGATTCTGTACCAGGGAAAGGTTAACCCTAGATTTACGTACAAGTTGGGGTCAAGAGACTGAAGAACAGCCCTAAAGAAAGGAATCTAGGGATTCTGTTTTATGTCAAGTTGAACAGGAATTAACAGTGTGCCCCAGCAGCCAGGAGGACCAATCGCACCCAGGGGTGCATCAGGCACAGCACTGCTAACCAGTCCAAAGAAGAGACTGTCCAGCTCTGCTCTGCGCTGGTCCAGCCTCCCCTCAAGCACTACGTGCAGTTTGGGGCCCCACAATGCCAGAAGGACATAAAACTGTTAGAGTGTCAAAAGGAGAACAACTAAGATGGTGAAGGGCCTAGAGGGGAAGACGCATGAGGAGCGGCTGAGGCCCCTGGATTTGTTCAGCCCTGAGCAGAGCAGGCTGAGGGGAGGCCTTATGGCGGCCTGCAGCTCCCTCACGAGGGGAGCGGAGGGGCAGGTGCTGAGCTCTGCTCTCTGGGGACAGCGACAGGACCCGAGGGAACGGCATGGAGCTGGGACAGGGGAGGGTCAGGCTGGGGGTTAGGGAAAGGGTCTGCATCCAGAGCGTGGTCAGGCACTGGGACAGGCTTCACTGAAGCAAGTCTGCCGGAAGTTCAAGAAGCAGTTGGGCAATGCTCTCAGACATAGGACCACCCAAAAATCAGGACCTTTGTGGACCTAGGAGTTGGTCTCCATGATCCTTGTGGGTCCCTTCCAATTCAAAGTAGCCTACGAGTCAATCACAACTGGAAGAGTAAGACGATCAATCAGCAACCCATTTCATTGTACACATAAGCTGGAAAATATAAAGCAATTGCTCCCTCCCTCTCCCTGCCCCATCTGCTTCTTGAATTTTTTTTTTTTTTTTTAAAAGGGAGACGGAATAAAGAACAAAAATCGGAAACAACAGGAAAAGAATATTTGCCTAATAAGATTTGAGACTATGCTCCGCAACCAGGTTAGAGGGGGAAAAAAAAAGATGGAATGACTCAGGGTAACATCCCTCCATTAACCTTAATTAACAATTTGCTGCCAGCACCTTTTTTTTTTTTTTTTTTTTTAAGGTAGAACAGTAACTTTGTGCTATAGTTTTAAGTATGAATTAGAGGATGAGAAAAACATGCTCTATTTTATGAGCATAGAGTTGTCCTTCAGTAAAACATTAAGACTTTCTAAATTCTGTAAAGTGGAGAAATTCTTTTAAAAGGTATTTATGAATTCCAACGGCTTTGATGTTCTTCAAATAAGTCTGCATAATCACATGTTAATTTATAAAATTGAACTGACCAGATTTTTTTTTCTACTAATGAAATGCATTGCTTCACAGCTTTAATTTCAATGTTCGTTTGAAATAACTGCACTGCATATTAGTCAACTTATATGCAAATCTGGCAAGTTCTACATCCATTTCATTTGTTTACATCATCTTAATTTCTACTTTATATTACATTATGAAATTCCAAAAACTATAGTACAAGACTTAAATATTACCATGGAAATCTTATTTTGTTTACTCAGAAGGGAAAACAGAATGATATCTACATTTAAAATATCAAGTTCTACTGTAGCCTGAAATACAGGCAGCCTAGTATAACTCTTTTTCTCTCTCTTCTGTACGGGTAAACTCAAATATGCAGAAGGTTATAGTCTGACTCTCTCTTTCAGCTAACCGTGGGAAACAGAAGGGCTCACAAAATGTTGGTAAACAAATTGAGTAACACGATATAGGGGAATAAATAGTCAGTAGAAAAAGGAAAAGGATTTTTTTTTTATTAGAGGATTTCAATCTTACCGTGCTACAACTAAAAACTGGTCAATCTGACGGTCAGTAAGGGGGCTATCTGGATCCCATACTTTTACTTCCAGCTTTGCCTGTTCTCTGTCATCTAATTCTCCTGTCAAAAGGTAGATGGGACAAAACACTTATTACTTACAATGCTTTTCTCTGTGAACTTCTTGTGCTATGTTTAAAAGAGACATTGTACATTTATATATATATATATATACACACACACACTCAAAAAGTACTTAATAATCAGCAGTTTTCATTTATATTTCATATTGCAGCGTCAATAAAAAAAAGTATCTTCCTTTAACATCAGCATTTGAATTTGTTTTAAGGAGGCAGTCTTAGGTGGTGTAGTATCAAAGAACTTTAATAAAATGTGATTATAAACTTGAAACCAGAAAGTAAATAACCAGTGGGGTTTTTAAATTGCTTCTCAACTATATCAAAGTTAATTTCACTTAAGCCACATTAAAATTAATTTTACACTTAACCAGCTTTAGCAATTAAAAATCCTATCCAATTTGTGTTCTCAATACACCCCCAAAACAGAAATCATTATGAAACAATGCTACCTACTATATTTATTTTTTTCATCTCTTGCTCTCAACCACTACATTATCTGTATTGTTAACAACAATCATACTATTAAAATTGCTGTTTGTTGACTAGTTATACGCACTCACAAAGTGATATATAACGCTACAGCACAAGAAAGTTACTATGTACTACATAATCATATCCCAAGTCCATTTGAATGAATAGAGCAACCTGTGTATGTGCATGTGACTGAAACAAGTGTTTTCAGAAA
This sequence comes from Netta rufina, assembly GCF_964035555.1. Lineage (NCBI taxonomy): Eukaryota > Metazoa > Chordata > Aves > Anseriformes > Anatidae > Netta > Netta rufina. The sequence goes on from NC_140125.1 coordinate 41,940,924, forward strand.
TTTAACTTGCATTGTATCTGTTATTAAAATTATATATTTCTTGGAAGAACAGTAAAGTGTATAGACACGACAATGATTCACATTCATATGGAAATCTAAATCTCAGCTTGGCCACTCCATCAATAACTTGTACTGCAAAATGAGAAACACAAAACAGAGGGTGAATAGGTAGACAACATACAGTCTACTAGTATAGGAATATTTATCTATAGGACACGGCCAAAACCAACATAGCAAGGTACAACAAATTGCAAGTGCATAATTAGTCATCATCCTCCTTTGATATTTTAGAATATAAGCATTTTCTTCCTTCAGTGAAGATGTGAAGAACTTAAGTGTTCAATTGTCCCCTAGAGCTTCTCTGAATTTTGTGAGCTACTGCAAGAATAAAAACCTGTCCTCAAATGGAGAGCCATGCTATGTCCTTTGAAAAGCTAGGCAGCGCAGGTATATCTTTAAGTGCACGGAAAATCACTTCAGTCTCTGTTTTTTCTTATGACCTAATGAAAACAGCCAGTCTAAACATGCATAGTACCATTAAGACATGAAAAAGCCTGTACACTTAGGAGTCTGGAAGCAGACTGCAAACCAAGCTCCAGTTCTTCTGAAATCTGATTGTATGTGGCAAGTTTCTTTAGTACATCCATTTTGAAAGGAAAGTGTGGTATATATTCATTCCTACCAAAAGCATGAGATAGAATTGCACCATGCTGTCTGGCTAATGGTTCAGGAACATTCTCAGAAAAATAAAGTAAACCTTCTGATACACAGGCAATAAAGACTCGTCTGCCTAATGGGACTTACGCTTCTGTTTAAGCTAATTCACATCCAGTACTGGAGACAAACTTAATTCCTAGTGCTTGTGGGTAGGATTTTATGTCTATAAACTTATTCAATGGACTACACACTTGTCAATACATTCATTTTTTCCATCTGTGACAGACACATTGTGGGTGATGTTCTATATTTTATAAATAACCTCAGAGCACTTCATTTCAATCTGTTAATATATAGTTTTTAAGTGTCTTTCGTGTTACTTAACTGTTTCAGGACTTCATATCCTGCAGATCTTAACTGTAGAAGTATGAGAAAAGCCAGGACTTGGACAGGTCATGGTTCACACAAAGAAAAACATCATACAAACATAACACAGATGTTGAACTAAAAGATGTCACTCTCCTGAATCAAATTTTCAAAAAGATTTTTAAAATTGAACTATGACACCTTACTTCAAGTACGTGTAATTAAATAATCATTACTACAAAACCTTGTTTTAACTGTTGATAAAGGCAAATCTGAAGTATTGCCAAACAATAGTTTAGAATGGCAGTAATAAATATACATAAATACAATAAAAGCAACAGAATCTATACCAAAAGTATGTAGGAAATATCATGCAATTGGTGCTGTGATATTTAACTTTGAAAATATGTAAGACGTGGGTTTCCAGAAGATATGCAGCCTCTGCCAAAATGCAGTTAAAATGTATGCCTCGATCCTGATTTTCTACCTAAATGGCAGGTATTGTCACATAAACATGAAGGGAAGGAACCTAAGCAGTTCAAATCATGGGAGCAGTCAAGCAGTGCAGTAGAAGTCCTTGAATAAAACCCTCAAGAACAGAGATGCGTTGCAATTCATTGGTATGTCCTGAACATTCATATAAAACCATCATGTAAGATAAACAAGTCTTCTTTCCAGAGGCAATCTTCCAAAATGTTAATAATTTAAAGAAAAAAGTTTTCCTTGAGCTGTCTTTAACTATGTCTGAACAACACACTATAGGGTTTTTTAAATGTGGTAGACCCCTTTAAAGCTAAAACTTCATTTCTATCAACAACTCTACATTTACAATTTATGTCATTGAATCTGACGCATAATTATAAGAAATTCAAACTGAACAGGTATCAAAATCACCACAGTATTCATTCCTTATATTGCGAACAGTTGCAGACTCCAGGACAAACGGAATGGGGGAGTTCCACTTTTAACATTTTCAGTGTTGCATCTAAGAAGGCTCTAGGGTTCTGTTTTGTAAGTGTTACCTTCCCTCACCACCACCAACATACCAATTATCTCCTTTGGCTTCTGAAAAGTGCTAGGCTAATTTTTCGAATGCCTGGTATGTCCTATCAGTGTATCCAATTTATTTTGAGTACTACTTAAAATTTTGTTATAGCCAATCTAATCTAATTTTACTGGAAAACGTTAGTAAATGGCCAGAAATGTCAATTTTTCTCCTCATCAATCATTTGCTTTCTTCTCATGTTTTTCTTTTTTAAAAGCAAAACGGTAAGTTCTTCTTTAACAAAATTGAAGTTCTGCATTTTAGTTTGTTATTTTAACCAAAAGAAAACATGATCTCTCCCCACCCCAGCAAAAACAATTCTAAGTTTTACAAAACACAACAAATGAAACCTAAGCTATTAACCAAATGCCATTAAGTTGAACTACAGGAAATTAAAGATCTATTTAATCCTTTCGACTTTGCTTGCTGCAGATAAATAGCCCCAAGGTAACTTGTACATTAGATTCAGAGGGTCTCTGTGTTGTTCTCAGGACATATCCAATGAAAACATTTTCTGTGAACATTTTCTCACAACACAGTTCTTAGTTTTACAGATTACAGAGCTGCAATACCGTATTCTTTAAAAAAACAAAATGGTTAAGAAATTCAGATATAAAATCTATAAAATTAAGTGTGAGCTAGGTGTGTGTTTGTTTTCTAAACAATTTTCAGGGAAACAACGCCAATTCCACTTCTAATGACTCACAATTGTTGACGTAACTGACTGAAAAATAGCCAGGAGAACATTTTCTGTTCTGATAACACTTGTCAGACACGATTTTTTCTTTTTTGTATTTTGTATAGTTTGCACTATATTTCAATTTTCTTCTTTTCACAAAGTAATTTAGCATTCACTTTGATCCAAACACCTAAACTAAACAGCAGCAGTGCTCAGCTTTCTGAGTGAATCCATCTTTTATGATTTGCAAAACAGAAGTACCACCTGCTCAAGCATCAAGATCCTTACACAGGGCAGAAAATCTGTAATCATGATTTTTTCGTCATACTAAGAAGGCAGGTGTAGCCATAGACCAACTGCCACCAGACCAATAATTTGTGCTGCAGAGTTTCCCCTGCTATTGAAATTCATCCAGCACTTGATAGAATCTCTCAAAATTAGCCATGAGGTTGATTCGTGTATTAATTATCCATACTCGTGAGACACCAAATACATAAACATGAAGGGCTCATAAATGTATAGGTATGTGCCAAGCATTAAGAATTACGGTACCCTAGCAGCCTTCCAGTAACTAAAGGAGGCCTACACTGAGAAGCTGGGGAAGGTCTCTTTCTCATGGAGCATAGAGAGGTTGGAACTAGACAATCTTTAAGGTCCTTTCCAAACCCAAAGCATTCCATGACTCCATTAACTGATCTCACTGGACTCTTGCCCTCTGTGATTCAGACATGAAGTTTTTTCACACCTGTGAAACAGGAACAGTATTTCTTCACTACATTGCAAGGATGTGAAACAGAGATTCCTTTCAATTATAACTGAAATACAGGATCAGATTTGGGAGATATAGTTTTTACCAGATTTTGGCCAAAACTGTTGGGCAGTATAGTAACTGCAGGTAATCCTAAATATCTTTTCAAACACAAATTCGTGTGCTATTTAACATCACAAAAATGGACAACCAACCACTGAAAATGAGACTTTAATTTGTGAACCACCTTCTCATGCTGACATTTAGACTGCTGACAAACTTTTTCTGTAACTTACTGGAGAGAAAAATAGCATCACATTTGATTTTCTTGTACTGTTTAGCTACGAACAGAGTTCCAGACGTTAAAAGTGCCTGTCTAAAGTAAATCTAAACTTTCTCCTCCAATTACCAGTTCTTTAGTTCCCCTCTACAACAGCCAATGTATTTGTACTATATATAATGAAATATACATTTATATGCAGAGGTTAATTATCACAAAACATCACACAACTTTTTGCAAGCAACTGATTATGGAGGAGAGGAGAGAGCAAGCAGCATGTACAGCTTAACTGGAAAAGGTTACAAAATGCTGAAGTAATTGCCACCAAGAGAAGGAGTTCTACATGAAGGATAGGAAGAAAGATCTTTCAGATAAATGTAAAAAAATAATTTAATTTAAAAAAATAATAATAATTTAAATTTAACTAATGGCACTTAATGAGTTCAACTCTGCACACACTGAATTCATTGTAGACAGTTAGCTGGCTGTTGATCTTAACTACTCAGAATCTTTTCACTATAAATGCTCTGCAGATAATTCTTATTACTCATTTTTGACTTCCTCCCCCACACACACACACGATTTATGATTCTTATCAGTACTGGTTAATCGAAAATCATACAGAAAATTTTTCAAAAATTTATGCTCAACTCTGAAAAAATAAAAATAATAATAAAAAAAATATGTGCAAATAATTACTTTAATAAGAGAAGCATGAGAAAGCTTAGATTATTAAAAGTGTAGAAAATTACCTGTTTACTGTTCAACTGCAGAACAATTTCCCCTCACCCATCCCTGCTTAACTTGCCTGACAGAAGGATATCCAAGATTTCAGCTAGTCATTCAGATGAGTTCTATATTTATATAAATGTTCTGGTAAAACTCAATGTATGAGCATAATGCATGTATAAAGACTAGAAGTGAAGAAACAGTCTTTATAAAGACAGTATGTACAGAGACCACAAATCAAAGTTATCAGGTGATAGAAGACCATTATTGGCCTACAACAGGCAATTTAAACTGCTGCTGAGTATTTTCTAAGCCAATAAAACATGTACACTTCAATTGCCTCCTACCCTCTAGAGCTCTAGTCTATAAAAAATTCAGTCATTCTTCACTTGAGAAATCCTTTCCAAATTAAACTTCCTCCAACACCAAAGACTTTAGCACTCTCCCAGTGCTTGGTCTTACACTGCTTATAAATCAGAAACTGATGATCAAAAGGCAAGGTCTCACAAAGCACACAAAAGAACTTTAAATTCATCAAGTTTAAAAATCCCAGAATTAAACAGAAAGAATTACTATTGAGCTCAAAACAAACTAAACTATAAGCAGTCAGTATGACCAACTTCTCCATAATGCAGCACCAAGAATGGCTGCAATGACTGTCCAGGGCTAGAAGAAAGGAACAAATAATGTTGACACTTTCTCAAAAACCCTGCAGAACAGTATGCAAAAAAGGAACTTCCACAGATGTAGGAAAACAGAGACATAATGTCCTAAAACCAGATCATTCCTCACTTTGTAATCCTTATGTTAAAGACACTTCTAGGTAGAAACCCTACTGCTATGGGAAGGAAATATTAAAAATAGTCAGTCCTTTCATTTTAGCATTTTATGGCAGTTCTAAAAGGCAATGACCTAAATTAACGTATTGCATAAAACCACAAGTCCTACTTCAGTTCAAAGGCAAGGGCAAGTATTCAAACGTTGAACAGACACCAGAAATTCACCTTTATTTTGGAACTGTCTTTTTGTACTCCTTTGATATATGTGAATATATCTGAACGGTGTGATTTGCACCAAGATTTGTCCCCTCTTACCCCTGTTTTAGTTGATACTTTGTTAAGTTTAGCACTGTGAAGTAGTCTAGCACTAGTGAATACATCATTTCCAGATTGAATACAGAGAGATTGTAGCAGCTTTTCTGAATTCCTGAAATAACAATATATGAAGTCATGCGGTTTTCTGGAAAACACAGTGAAAAATGATACTACATATAACTTTACCATACTACATATAAATGTTATTATTTAATGATATTTAAAATACTTGTTTTGGAAAGAGGGATAGCACAAGACACAGACATTGTGTTCTTCAAAGACAACCAACCAAAAACCCACACTACTATAGTAAGATCTGTGGTCCTGCAATTTTTTTTTTGACATAAACAATGTTAAAAAATATGTGAAGCCCCTTTGACTACAGTATGCTGAGGATGAATAGTCCTGTTTGCTTGCATAAATTTAAGCCAAATATATAATTCAGATGGTAACTTTTTCTTTACGATGAAATGTATTTTGAATTATTCAAGTGTAAAAACACATTTCATCTGCATTTGACATTTGTTTTTCATCTTAAAGAGAAAACCATTCTGTAAAAGTTTGTTCTTTTAAAAAATGGTTACAGTAAAATGGCAAAGGAAACAAAAAAACCTGAACTTACAATAAGCCCATTTAGGCAAAGTTACTGAGGTAGAAAAATACAGCAAAGTCAATTAAACCCTAAGATGTTGTGTTACAGCCTGAAAGGCGATTTACAAGTGCTCAGTGCAAGGCATTACTTGGGATAATAAGCACATACAGAGCATGCAATAAATAACTGTATCCTTTGTAAAGCCAGCTACCAGACAGAACTCATTTGGTATTTGAACAACCTCAGAGAAGGCTCTATAGCCATTATTAATAAAGACATCTTTCCAACAGCAATCATTCACAATCTTCCACACCAACAGCACAGCACAGACCATTCATCTCGCACTGCAACCAGCAGGCTGAAGAGAGCATAGCAATTTGATCATTTCAAGTTGTTGAAAAATAAGATGTTCATAATAAACATATGAAAAGAATAAGAACTGATGAAGGTCTCCTTAAAATGATAAATATAGCAGGTAATCATAGATCTCTTGTTAGGAAGGTTAAAACTGACTTCAAGTATAAACCAACCTCAAGAAATTATTATTTTATTTTTATTTTTATTTATTTATTTTTTTTTTTTTTACAACTGGGGACAGGGACAGTAAAAAAACAAACAAACAGAAAAACCTACTGCAACAATCCCCAAGCAAACAAAAAAAAGCATGAATAATTACTCTCAAACTGTTGAACAGTTTTTATAAGATGCAATTACTGAGCAGCACAATTTCCAGCTCTTCTAATTTATCATTTGTCTTGTAACATGGAAGTTGAGAATGATCTGAAAACTCAACTCCAAGAATAGACAACTACCACATATATATTATAAAGAAACAACATAATACATGTAATTGCTTGTTTGATTAAAATTATGTATGTATTTAACTAACCCATGGAGTTGTACCAAAATGCAACAAAAATTATAAAAATTACTATGCAACCCAAAAGACAGATGCATATTTTTGTTTCAAACCTATTTGTGTTACATTAAAGGCTTCATTAAATACCGTGTTTCATAAAGCAGTCTCCTAACATCTAATTAAGCTTCTGTACTATGTGGCTGCAACACTAAACTACAGATTTACATTGCATCTGCTAAGTTAGGAAAAAGTAAGTGAAGTCTTTACTGAAAACAGGCACAAAGAGGCCATTTATGTGTTCTGTTTAATTTATAATAAAACTGATTAAAGAGCCTATAAACACACATTTAATTGCCCAAAACGTAAATCACCCAGCTCACTAGAAGAGACTGCCAAAAGAGAAGGGTATTATAACCTCTTAAAATTTGACACAATCAACACTGTAAAAGAGCATTTTACTATTACTGATGACTGCATTTGACAGTTAATTGTGGAAAAAAAACTTCACTGAGTTTAGTAAAAAGAAAAGAAAAATCTGTAAACCATACAAGAGACAACCATATTTAAATCTGCTCAAGAAACAGTTCCTTCTGAACAAGACTTTTGATGTTAAGTCAAAAGTACAACCAAGACAAACTCCATTTGAGAACAAAATATATTTGAGTACACATAAAAAAAAAAAATTATTCTGGTGTATTTATTACCCTTGTTGAGATTCATCTCATCTAACCTCTAATCTACTTTAGATGTCCATCTTCAGGTGAGATGAATCATGTCTAGGCATCATTTTTCTGCTTTGACCATAAAGGAATCTTACTGAGTTAGCAGAATTGTACACTTTATGTCTGGTGCTCCATTGGTGTTCATCTATCACAAGCAGCAGTTTCTGAATCTGGCTGCAGTATCCCTTGTTCCATCTTCTAACACTTAATTACTTACTTCATTAAAATAGGAAGTCCTCATCTTCTACTTGAGCCTGTAACCCTCAAAGATCTCTTTGCTTATGATCTATTTTGGATAATATTTTGAAATTGTCGTTTATTTTGCTGGAAACTTAACAAATTCTTCCGTAACTTTGAAGCCTCAATTCGTTTCACACTGAATTTTCTGAAATAGATTTTTACACGATTCTGGGGCATTTTACAGAAGGAAATACAAGGAAATACAAACATTTTCTTCTACACTTGCAACTGTTGTCACCTACTATGTATGCACAGGAAACACAATTTTTTTCTTTGATGATCATACACAAGGAACTGAGTTTAAACTAAATCTGGCAACTTATTCTTGCAACTACAATTTGGTTCATTCACAAAGGAAACGTTAACTATTCCCGAACCACATACTCCCCAAATTATCAACACTGAAAATTTCTTAAAGCAAAAGGTTAGATGTTTCATATTTCTGAACTAATGAACTAATAGAAAAAAATAGAAACATTTTGTTGGCCGACTTATCATTGAATTTATTTTTTACAAACTGCCTGCTTTATTAATGCACACAGTTCACATATCCAGAAATTGTCAGAGAACTGATCACTTAGCACAAGCTACATACCATATTTTCTGAAAACTGATAGGACAGTAAGGCTATATTTGTTTATCCTGTCAGACATTTCTCATAACCACATCTGTCATCTGTCCACATAGTCCTTAAACACGGCTCTCCAACTTTTAACACTTAAATATCTGAATACTTAATATTGTAAAAATAATTCGTATTACCTGAATTATAAAGGCATGATTTTTATATTCGTTATTACAGAATGAAATCATTGCAACTACATAAAAATTAGCAGAGTTAATCCAGCACACACACTTTTGACAAGTGAAGCATTTGCACCCTTCAAACAACTCTTGCAGTTCTCAGCCTAGTATGAGAAATTTTCAAGTCCAGCTGTGGTTCTTTCAATAAATGGAAGCATTATACACCATGAAATAACTGAACAGATCCCTCCTCATGAGATCACAGCTAGGTTCCATTATTCTAAAACCAATTTTTCATTTACTAAACGAAAATAGAATTTTAGTGTATATGGAAGCATTTAAAAGAACAAGGAAAAAAAAAATACATTGCATCTAAGCATCCTGAACTTCCATAATATTAAAATCTAAGCAGTATATAAATGAATGTCTTATCTGTCTTTTCACTTGGAAGTTTTTAAACTTAAAATCCTGGAATTTTAATATTCTCAAACATTAAAAGACTTGAACTCTCAGTTTAATAGTTTCCATCTGATCTATTTAAAATAACATGCTCTTGCAGCTGAGTTGGTATAAGAAGAAGAAAAAAAAAAAAAAAAAGAGATAAAACATTAGAAAATGCCTCTAAAGGAATAACTTTGTTCTCTTTCAAAACAGAAGTTTTAGAAGTCTTGGATATATATTCTCAGAACATCATCCAAAATTTACAGCTTAAATTTCCCCAAATGCTCTTCTTCTTCCTATTTCCTCAGCTACTTGAACTCCATTAATTCTAAAATGCCTTGCCTTCAAGAAATAGAATTGAGTGTAGAGCAAGCACTACTTCTAGGCTCTCTCGATATTTTCAGATGTGCAACAGGGACTCTGTGTTTTTATACAGATACTTTGAAGGTAGTTTATTTCAGTTATTAAAAAAAAAAAAAAAAAAAGCTTCAAACAGAACATCATTGGTACAGGCTGCTACTTGTGCTATCTCAGAGATTTTAACTTCTCTTCCTTTGTATAACTTAGTAAGAGGTTGGTCCTCATCTCCTCATTTCCTCCTCCCTGCCAAATCCAAACTCCTTCTACGGGTTTAAATGGCTGAAGAGCACCTAATTGCATCAGATTCCCACACCACTAACAATTCCCCAGAAGAGTGGTCTCCTTTTAAACCCAGACACAAGAGATAAGCAGCACTGGGTTAGGACCTGGACTGCAGCTGGGAGGGGACCATTAGCATCACAGAAGCTCCAGGTAGCCTCTCACAGATGCTCGGTTACAGTGATTCTGATTAAGATCACCACTCCAGGCTGACTGGAACAGGGATTTGCAATGCCACTGCTGGTAGTATTATTCTATTACTGCTAGTAGTACTTAACACAGCAGCCAGTTCTCTAGATAAACCTTTAAACCAGATTATTCCTTGCCACACCTGCCAACCCCTCTGGATATGCCATATGCCTCTGTATGAAGACTGAAGTCTCATTTCCCACTGACCACCCATCAACCATCACCCTGCCCACTCTGACATGCCTGTTTTGCCCAGTGACCTCTAGCTCCATACAGCTTGCTTCTCCCTTTGCTGTATTACGCAGGAGTGAAGAACTTGGCTTTCTGCATCCTCACAGCAGGCATTATGAACACATGAGGATGAGCTGTGAGAAGCTGATGCTGCAACACAGGCAATTAATTAGCAGTGAAGTGTTCTTACCAGGCACTTTCCACTGTTCAGATAAGTGTTTGCTCACTGACTGTTAGGACCAGCTGCCACTATGCTGCTGTCCATTGCAACATAGGTTGCCAAGCTTTGTGTTCCCAAAGACACACTTCAAACACCCAAACAACTTAAGACAGGCAGATAAAAGTCAGAAGCTACTTCCCTCTACAGTCTACTTTCTGGCTTGTGGTTTTGTGTTAAATCTCAGGAACTACCTTATGTTCTTACAAGAGAGAAATAAAATTTTTAAAGACTGGTGGTTGCTCTGTTACCTGCATCACACTACACACACATAACGCTTTTTCATATATTACAATATGGATAAACAAATTATACTGCAGATTGTTGATATGTATTAATGCTGTTAGCTTAATATTAGTGTTTGAACATGCTAATCTTTGGGTGTTCCTTGTATTTTTAGGATGAGATTTACTAAAAGCTCACGGTGTTGTCTCAAGGCTTAATAGAAAAATCAGATGATACTGAGTAAACTAAAATCAACAGTGACTGAACACATACTAAGAAGTTACCCAGAACCATAACTGCATCATACCGAGTAGCCGTTTGAGGTTCCTCTTGAAAAAAAAATAATTAAAAAACAAACAAACAAACATCACACCGAGGAGGAACATGGCTCTCAGTATATAAAACAGGGATAAATAAAACCTGTCAATGATGATAGCAATTTGTTCATATTCAGAACAGTTTATGAAAGTATGCCTTTTAACCAAATAACAAAAAAAATTATATGCCCAGAATTGGATGGAAATTGTTTACTTTATTTATTTTTCTTTATTTTGTTGGAGGGGAAAAGAGGGGAATAGATTGTTTTTAATTTCTTTAAAACAAAACAAAACCAACACTTTTCTCTAGAGTAACAATACCTAAACTTACTAGTCACCTCATTGCTGATCAGATACAGCGCATAGATGCACCAAAACCCAACTACAGCAGAGAACCAAGCACCTTGCTACTAAGGGAACAAGACAAGGGATGCTTGATATAAGATGCTCTCTACCCAAATGAGTGCTTTGGTTCTCTGAGATAAACCTTTTTATTCTTGCTTTGTACAGAAGAATACAATGTTATCCCACATTGGGAACAGATTTGAAAATAAACAACTATTAGATTGATGGAACAAGCAACCAGAGAATGTGTGGATAAAAGAGAAAGGACATTATTTACAATAATACGAGCCAGAAATTAAGCTAGTACTCTGGAATAGTCTCCTGTTCTTCATCACACTAAAAAGCAAGTAACAACACTCACAATCTTCAAAGTGAAAGTCTAGCAAGACTGGAGCAATTGGTATAGGGAGAGAAGAAACAGTTTCATCCAACCGTTTTATCGTTCCCTGTGCGACCAACCCATGGTTTTACTCTCAAATGTGCTTATAGCAAAGATCACAGACTGTTGAAATCCAGTCTGGTCTTTCTACAAAGCTATAGTCTTCACTAAGTGTAGTTTTTCCAAGCGATTTAGCTAAACCACCGCAAACACAAGCAGTGTAGATAAACAATGCTTAGACATTTTCTATCAGATTTAAACTTAGTTTATATTTGTTTGCTGTAAGGTTGCAGAGGATTATTCTTCCACAAATAAATCTTCCTCTTAAAATTCTTTTTAAGCACTCAACAAGTTTCTAAAGGGCTTCAGAGGCTTATAAGCTTCTCCTTATTAGCTTCTTTCATGCACTATCAGCTTTTAATGCCATCTTCGCCTATCATATGATCCACTGCAGACGCAATTCTGAGTGTTAGCTTAACAAGCAACTGTTTGTACTTCTACATGCATGTCCCTGTATCTTATTTCCTTTTTTTAAATTTTTTTGGTATTTTTCTTATTTCTTATTATTTTCTTATTGTATTTTTCTTATTTCTGCTATTTAGAACCTATTCTCAAAGGATTTATCTCTTCATATGACTTTCTATGGCACTCATAACTACAAAATTCACACTTCATAAACACTGCTTTTAAACACTCCCTCTACTTATTTTTCTTCTCACATACAAGCAACTCAGTCTCTGAAAGACTGTCAGAGCCACATGTGACTTCCAGTCATCCAGTTGGAGATATCCACAACTTAATTAATCATCATTTAGCAGCTGTATTCTCAAGGTATTAGGCCATACCATCTGTATTTTCTTTCCCTTAAAAGAACATATATATTTCCTCTAAATAGTTAATTCTGCTGGATGACATTCTGAAATAACCCACACAACATCAGCAACAGGCAGACGGAGATCAGAGATGGAAGAGAGATTGGTGAGAAAACCAAGTCTTAGAGAAGCGAGGGGGGGAAGATTACAGGAAAACATAGGATTCTAAAATTAAACTCAACTTATCCATACATCTGTTGAAACATACCCTACGCTACTGTTGAAAAGAATATTTCTTAATTTTATTATAGTTACAGCTCAGAAGATAAATATATACAAATAATTTCATGGTTTCTTTTGGCTAAATACTGTTCACAGTGACATGAACCGAGCTGTCACAGCCCTGCATTTCTGCAAATCTGATCCTCTGTTTTAATCTAGTATCCAGAATTATGACTCCAGCCTGTAGTGGGAACCCAACAGTCAAAGCTACACCCTCCATGCAAGTCTGTTCTGCAATACATATTCTCTAGTAAGTAAAGAGGTCCTGAAAATTTGAACTTCCCACAACCTCCCCTAGAATAGGCAGCATATCATTCTTCAATAAGCACAAAAAAGCCACAGTAGCCCATTCAGACAGGAAAATAAATGATAGGAAAATCAATGCAAAAATGAATGCAAGTTTTTAGACTACTAGAATCCATCGTGTGTTTACGTCAAAATATTTGGATATTTATAGAGGACATGGAAGGGCTTTCACGGTTCAAAGAACATTTTCATTTATCAGCCACTTTGTGGCTGGTCTTCTGAAAGCTAATCAGAACTGGCATGCTTTCACTCATTTGGATTGTGTTTATATGCTAGTAAGACAAATAGAAAAATAAAAAACTGATGGCATGTGCACCTTTTTTTTTTTTTTTTTCCTCCTTTTATAGCTCTGGGGAATTTCTGTAAACAAAATATGCCTACAACAACCTCCAAAAAGATATACTTTCTGTCATGGAAATTTTAAGGTATGTGATTTAATTTAGCAAATGTTTTGTATTGTATAACACCATTATACCAATAATAAAAGACCTGATTTTTCTTAGGAGATCCCTCACCTGAAGTTGTCTAAATTCTGTTTCTACACAGGTGATTGTTTTAGGCTTTTTTTTTTTTTTTTTTTTTTTTTAAGAAAAAAAGACATGACATTTTACACCCAAAGAATTGTATATTGTTGCATAAAACCTTGGACATAAATTATTAGCCACTTTTTAAAGTATAGGTTGAAAAAAATCATTTAAAGATTCAGAAATCTTCACAGAATCTCATGTCTGCAAAATGCATCTATTTTATTCCATTAATTTTAAACATAGGTTAATATATATATATATATTTTGTGAATGAAAATGTTTGACAGTGAATGGATTAACTTCCACACTGTCAGCTTACATAGAGACACAGCATCAGCTGAATCATTTCCTTTTCCTTGAAGGTCAGAAGGCTATAGAAACACAGTAGGTAACGATCAGCCAAATATACAACAATCTAGATATTTTTATCCTCCCACAGCCACCGAAAGTAAGCATAAATTAATCAAACTTAACTAGCACAGAAGATCTATAATACCTCCAGATTTTTGGTTTGTGAACAACTTAGTGTTTCTGAATTTTAATAATTGATGGATTCTTACTGCCTACTGAAGACAGCAATGAGAATTTATCACTTACTGCACTTTGGGAATTAACATGGTGTGGAAAAAAAAAAAAAAAAAAGAGTAACATGCAGTTGCATGAAGTCCAGTCTTCACGAAGTAAAACTTAACATCTTCTAATATTTTTTTTTCTGAAGTCTAATTCCAAGCTAAGTAAAATTTTCATGGGAAAAACATTTACTTTAGATGTATTATTTATTATTCCATAAGCTAAGCTCTATTGTTAGCAATTAAAGTAGCAGAATTCAGCTGGGGAAAAAAAAAAAAAAAAAAACAAAAACAAACCTTCCTCCCTGGCAGACAGTTCATCCTCTAAACCCCAACAACTCAGCCAGCTACTTCAGAACCACATCAATGCTTCCTGGTTACTTGATATGATATTGATATTGAGACATTTTCTTAGTCCTCTAAGAAGCTTTCCTCTTGAGCATATAACTGTCTACATAATTATTTCGTTTTCTACAACAGGCACATTTTACGGCAAGAATAGCAGTGCATCATATTCTAGACAAAATCTTGTTCTTAACAAGGTCTTTACTCTTCATGAACAAACCTGGAAAAGTCCTCCTATAAGTTATTTTTGGCTATTAAAATAATAGCCAAATATAAATATAAATAAAATAACCTAATAATAACAACGCACATGAACTAATAAAATGTATCTACAGTAAAATAATCTCCCACTTGCCAGAAATCAAATCTTTTTTTTTTTTTTAGATAAAGTTAATTAAGTAAGTTTTGCAGAAATCGTACTTGTTTTTTTAACAAGAGACAACAAGTACAGCAGGCAAAAAGCCCATCTCACATGGAGAACACACCATTTAAAATTACAAATGTATGTATTTTGGATATTCAGAATTCTTTTGTCTTAAGTTACATTCCTGTTGCATAATCTTTTCCAATTAAGGAATAAACATCAACATTCTTAAAAATAGTATTTGTCTAGGTATTTCTAAGAAAACTTTTTATTTTGTTAGTACACATTTCACTGACAAAAAAAAGGCTCATTTTAAGATTTACTAGGCAAATATAATTGCAAACACAGGCATCTGCTCATGCAAACATCAAAATTCTTAATAGATAATTTACTTCAAATTTTGTTTAAAAAAAAAAAAAAAAAAAGTTGCTATGTAGCAGAAGACTAAGGCACAAGTATTTGTTCTGGACTGAAAAAGATCCAATCATTTTTGAAGATGTGCCAAGGCTCAAAACGTTTGTTTCAGTCGTGGTAAAAAACAGCCAATACGATTTAATGCAAGACAATACCTTAAAATATGAAATCATATAGGCATACATTCCGTATTCAGTCTATATTCTTTCTCTCCCTATTAGAACGCTTTTCACTTATCCTGTTAACTGTGTTGTTAATTCTACAGAACAAGCTGGCCTTCAGTGCCTTCTTTCCATGAGGCATTCATGAAACTGGACTATACAGTTAGATAAATAAACAAACATGTAAATTGTTATGCACAGACTCTAAAGGACAGTGCCTTTCCCACAGCTATTCAAGCAGCATCTCCTCATAGCATCTCTCTGCCTCAATAGTGACTAGTTAAGTTCAGAATGCTAACATAAATAATAATGCAAGGTAACTATTTATTTATTTAACCATCCAAAGAGCAAATATTTACCTTCTGCGAGCATGTCAGGCACATCTGCTTGGTATCTAGGCCCCACTCTGATTTCTCCCTTGTCTGCTAAAAGCGTTTTCAGTGATGGATCATACACCAATGAATAAAAAAAAGTATCCTAAAAAAGAAGACACATTTGCAACAGCATAATGAATTTTAAAATTAGCTTTGTAGATCTACCTCACTTTCCATGTGAAAATTATTCCAGTAACCCTTATAATACACTTTTACAGACTACAGGTTTGGTACAAGAAGAAACATTTTGAAATATTCATCTTGACTTTAAATAATGCAGATGTTTCATGCATACTTTTACATGGCTAATCAAAGCTTTTCTCACTGCTCTAAGTTATTTCAGAACAGAGCAATGGTGAAAAGATTCATACTCAAAAATTCTTTTTTTTTTTTTTCCCGAATCTATTGAAAGATGTTAACCATTTTCTGGATTTCCGATTTCCTTTCCTAAATACCTCTGCCAAACAGCATATAAAACTGTCAGCGTCTGAGAAGGGCTTACACAAAAATAGTATTGACATATCTGATACAGTCATTTGCAGCATAGGATAAATGTTGTTCTCAGAAACATTTTTCAGATTATCAGTGGTTTTGGTGTAGAAATATAAAAGTAAAGACACATTAAGTCCAGCTAAAAAACACTGTCTGCCTGACAATATATAGACATTCCAAGGGGAAATGCAATTATGTTTAAAGGTATTTTATAGTAGAAAGCTAGTTTAAAAGCTTATCTTTCAAAGTCATGGGGATTTTTTTTTTTTTTTGCCTCTAGTAAGGCTAAACACCTTAACTTTCTTCCACTGAAAATGAAAGCAGAGGAGATATTTTTCATTGAGTTCAGAACACTTAAACTCTTATACTAAGTTACCCTCTAGAGGACCCTCTCTCTCTGCGTCTACTGACTACAGAGTATGATATTTTGAGTATGGAAGACTGGTATTCCTCGAACACTCAAGGCAGGAGGAAAAAAAAAACAACAAAAAACACATTGTAAATATCCACTACATGAAAAAGTCTGTTTATTTTTCCTTTATAAGATAACACGAGTAAGTTTAAGATAATTATTTTCTAAGTACAATAAAATGCATAACAGAACTGTATGTGTCATTTCAGTTTTTGTTGCTTAACACTTTCAAAATTAGTGGCTTTAATGTAACATTTTTCTACCTTCAAGAAAACAGTTTTGAAGTGTTTGCCCATTTACTGACATTAAAGCTGTAAAAACAAATAAAAAATTAAATAACAGAAAAAAACTTAAAATCATTGCAACATTTACACAAACAGAAGCCACAGATATTACCTCTTTCTCCAGATATGACAACACAGATTCCGTCTCATTCAGAAGTGCAACACTGCATTTTCCCCTACATAAACACAAGGAAGAACTGTTACTTTTGTAAAGCTGAAATTTTTGTCAAGTCAAAAACCTGCAAGACAATAAACTAGATATATTTTAAGCTTTAACATTGAAAATGCAGTAAAATGCACTTTGCCATACTTTACTATCTTAAAATTAACATCAAAGCAACATAATGAACTGCGTACAATCTCAAACACTCAATTATTTAAGAATTCTACAGAATTGGGAAACAGTTTCAGAAATAGAGAAGCAACAAAGGAACAAGAGGTACTGTAGCTAACGGTAAGTACACATACCATTAATAAAAAGCCCTGGCTGAATGAAACATCACCTCCTAGACTAAAAGACAAAGGCAAGCCTAAAGCCTGTTCACCTGCTAAAAACAGAATCTCTAGCAGGAAACTACTGTCGTTTTCCCAGTTCTTTACAGTTTTCCACTTTTTATTAAAGCATGGTCTTAAATGTGGTTTTTGTTTGTTTGTTTAGGTTTATTTTATTTAGTAGCTGGTTTCAAAAAACTAGTACCAACAAAAAGAACCCCAAAATAAATCCTTGAGGTTCCAAAGAAAGCCTCAGATTTAAAAGGAAAATGTCCCTGTTGTAGGGGCTCTGGAACCAGGAGGAGTATTAGAGCAGAAAACTCCTAGTTTAAGTTCAAATAAGTAAGAGGACATTCAAAATGGCTTCTCTTACGGCAGCACAAACCCATACTTCCCTCAAAGCAGGTACTGTGCAACTTCATGCATCCTCACCACTGTCCCAGTAGAAAACCTAACTGTCCATCTCATTCCTTATACCCACCCCTTCTTTCTCAAAATTTCTGTGGTTCTTTTTGTTTGTTTTGAAACTGGACTAAATCTTAGGAAATCTAGAGATATGGTTCAAGAAAGCACCCAGAAGTTTAGAATTGAATGTGAACTCTAATATCCAGTGATTGTAAGCCCTTCATAAAAACTTCTGCTGTTGTATCTCAACTTTCCACAAATTGTGAGGAAAAACCTAACCTGCCACATGTAACCAATACAGAGCAAAAACAGTACTAAATTTCAGCGCTGGCTTTTCTCAGTCATTAAATTTCTTAGATGTGTGCTCTAACACCATCACCACTGCTTTAGTAATGAAAAGGTTAGCATACAGCACATTAAATCAGTTCCCGTAAGTCAGATAGAAGCCTTACTAACCAGTCTGGCTGAATGACTGTGAAAGGAAATTAAAGCAATTCATAAGAAAACTTAACAAGCCTCTTCAACATGGCGCTGTAATTTTAATGATGTACTAACATTTAGTCACGTATGACTTAAAGGGACACCAAATCCTTGTTCCTGTTAAACAAACAGCATCTACTGCTAGCACTAATATGAGAAAAGAAGTTTAAGTCCACGTAATGGTATGCCTTCATTCATTTTTAATCCAAGAACATCTAAAAAAAAGTTAAATGGAGATACCTCAGTGACTGTACTGCTTATTTAACTCAGACATTCCAAGCGGCAAATACACTTGCAAGGGAAACAGCTATTGGGAATAATTCATGAAAAACAAATAAGCATGTAAAAGAGAGCAAACCAAACCTGAAAGACAGTGCAACTAAGTAAAGGTATGACACTGTTCTGGATGAGATTTAAGTTTTTAATATTGATTTTTTGTCAACATATAGTTGAAAAGAACATTATAGGGGTGCTGGCCTACAAGGTGCTTCCCTGTGTTACTGAACCCACTTAGTCCCTCGTGCTATTCCTGAGTGGGTTATTTATCCCCACTACCAGTGCTGGGAGGCTGTTTCAGAACCTCATTCTCCTGAAGTTAGAAATTTCTAACTATCAGTTTTATTTTATTCAAGACCAGTTTATATTATTTCACTTTCACGTCAGCACTCTCCTCCTGCTCTTCTTCCTCTTATGCCTACTCACTCTTTAAGCCCGCTTCCAAACCAAAATCATATTTTAATCTTTATACTGCTAGGTTAAATGAGCCTAGCTTTCAAGTCACTGTCTCAAAGAAGAGGCTCCTTATTCCTTGGAACATCATACACACAGATTTTTTTTTCAGTAATTCCTAGCTTCAAGATAAGGGACCCAAACTAGAAACAATACGAGGTTTTAACAATGCCCAATGAACTCAAAGTACTTTGCCTTTTTAACGGTAATATTTCTAATGATTAACCATAAGATCCTATTAATTTCTTCCATGGCCACATTAAAATACTAACTACCACATTGTTGTGTAAGCTACCAGTGGAAAGCTTCCTGCTATTCAGCTCTGCCACAGATCTGCCATATATCTGCCCAGATAGATAATGCAACAAGAATTTGACCCTACCTTTCTCATCCCTTTCTCCTGCCAACCCTTCAGCCTCAAATTCCTCTGCCTCTGACTTCGCTGCAAATGATCTATTTATTTTTATCTAATGGCATTTTAAAAAAACACACATAGATAAGGATGAAAAATGTTAAGGGTGCTGAATCATCTTGCTTACAACTTACATTTTTTATGCTATCACTTTCAGCTGAGTATATAATAACTTTATAACAACATATTTCTCCTTAAATACATCACCTTGCATTTCATGCACCAAAGTCTTATTCAACTTCCATCAGTTTAGTTGCTATTCACCATGTGGTCCTAGTAGCCTTACACATATAGACAGAACCTACCCCACAACTCCCTTCTCCTATTTGTAACAAACCAGCACACAAATAAACATTAGAGAAGATATAAGTTACATCAGGGACCTCTTTGATTTAAGAGGGTAACACCCAGAGAAGTTATTGTGAAAAGCCCTCGTTCATTTCAGAAAATGTTGACTGTTAAGCTCAACTGTAAAATATCACGTGCCAACTACTAACTGCTGCTCATTAAGCAAAAATACCAAGCTAACATCTTACTTGGTACTGCTGGACAGCACGGGAAATTAGGTTAAAAAATTCATTAAGTCTGTAGTGTATCACCTCCTGAATTTCTTTCAATCTTATTATTTGTCAGGAGAATCACAACCTTACATGGAAATGGTGGGAATAAATAAATAAATAAATAAACAAACAAACAAATAAATAAATAAATCCGAGCACAGCACACAACAGCAGATGAGAAGATTCCTGCAGCAGAGAGCTAGGAAAACGCCTCTATAATCAATCATGTCTTTGGATGTTTTTTGAAGCTTTTGACCTTGATAATTCCAGAACATTTATGTCTAAAGATTAATTATATGCTATATGATGAAGTAAGTTAATCTATTTTAACTATTTTTTTTATTTATTTATTTTTTTAAGTATTAAAGGCTAAATACGAGTTTACTTTCCAGTTTGCTTCAGTTCTGTACAGCTCTAGTATGCTCCCTCTCCAGTACAGCCTACCCTTATTTAAGTGCAATTATTGCTGAGGCTTTCCTTCACCTGTCATCGTGGCTGAAAGGGCAGTGACTGACCTTATATCTTACTGTTGGAAATTTACAAAGCTTCATTAAGACAAAAGATTAATTTCCACAGCACATCTTCTAAGTGAGTAAGTTTCTGTTTGATGTTACATTTATTTGCAAAGCATTTTAAGCATCTAATGGCTGGAGTCATGCATACAAATAGCATTTTTTTTTAAATGTATATGCATTTCAAATGAATGGATTATAGTGTCAAAAAAAAAAAAAAAACACACAAAGCTAGACCTACAGTGGTAATCCAATGCTAAAATGAAAAAAAAAAAAAAAAGAAAAATAATAATAATTAAATACAATGTAAAAATGGAGTAAAAATAATTTTTAAAGATCCGTATTATGGTTACCAGTTTCTGTGATTGACAAGCATGAAACACTTATTACAGGTTATTTAGAATATTAACCAAAGGCATAGAACCCCTACCATTTACATATCCCCACCCAGAAAATCCTCTAAGCCTACTGGAAATGGCCTAGTGGGTTGAACCAAAGCATCTAGCTCTGGATCTTGTCTCTGAAATCTCTCAACCATGTATACTGCAGAAAGACCTCAATACAGATTGACAGTGATGTGTCCCTAAGTGTTCTCCAACCACCACTGTACTCCTCATCCTTTCTTCCAATACTAGTAATCAAAATGCCACATGAGGAAGTTAGTAGGGTTTAAACCACATCACAACAAGACTGAGTGAAAAGATACGGATTTTTTCACCTACTGCATGTATTTAAAAAGTTTTATAAGCTTCTCTGAATATGAATAATATTCTCCTCCTCACAGCATTCTGTAACTGCATTTATTAATGTTTTAGGGACAATTTCAGGTAACTGTAATAGGTAGAGTTATAGCAAATAAAGCATCAGTATGACAAGATAAAATCAACTATACTAACCTAGAAAGAGGAAAAAAAAAGGGTGGGAGGTGGACCTGGCTAATCACAGAGATATATACTGCATTTACTAGATTGTAAGATCAGTTACACACCAAAGCAATATTCTATTTGCAAGGACTGTAGGATTTCTGAAGTTTTCAAGTACTATTTAGACTAGCAAAGTATAATGTAACAGTTACATTGCTTTATTGTTGAAAACTCCTTCCTGAAGCCTGTCACAAGAAATAATTAAGGTCAAAATTACAAAGTATTACCCAGCTTCAGTGAAACAGTAAGAAAAATAAATAAAATTGCGTTGTCTAATATTTATTCAGATATGAAACCTGCTTCTCCAACTGTGAGTCTGATTTTAGCTATATTTCCTCTACCAAGCAGAACCCCTGAATTAACTGCTAACAGGGAAAATTACTAGTAAATAGCATCAGAAGAGATCAGTGATGTTGAGATTACATTCCTGATTTTGACCTTTTTCTCTACTACTCAGAGAAATTATTTTTATTTCCTACAGAATTAGGCAGAGCTGATCTTGTAGGAATATTGAGGGGAGCTTTCGGATACCTCAATGTACAAATACCTGCAAACAAAAAATAAATTAGCTTTTATGTCTTCACTTACAATTTAATTCTGACAAGATGAAATTGTCCCTTCAGAATGCTTTCTGCTCTTGGATGTACTTAAACGTATTTAAACTGATCACAGATAAAAAGTTCTTCCATTTATCTGGCAATACCAACAAAACTTCTCACAGTATTAAATCAGTCAAAAATAAAAAGTAATTTATAGGTCTTGCAGTAAAAGGAGAGAAGAAAGCTTACCTATGTGTAATGCTCACGGTATTACCAGCCCCTATCATACAAACCACTCAGGATTCAACCACATCCCCTGGTCTAAGAACCAGAGATACAACTTTTAACTTTTTTCTTTCTTTTAACCATTAACCACGTGAAAGCTGTTTTCACACGTTAGCCCTTCCTTCATTGCCATGTGTTACAAATTCTTGCCAGGTTGTAAATTTTCTACTGTGTATTTCAGCCAACTCCACCAATATGCTGTGAATTCCTGACCACTTTGGCACATCAGCTGAGGGACATGTTATGGCCTACTTCTTCATGCTTTCACCCTGCTTCTGTTATTTGAACGAAGCCATCAAAGAACAACGCAAATACTTCCCACAAATAAACTCCAAAACACAGTTTTAGGAAAAGTGGTTTTTACAAAATGTTTTCAACTGTTCCGGCAGAAAGCCCCATAGTCCCAAAACCAAAATGCTAACCACCTACAGCTGAAACAGCAAATAAACAGAGACACTAATGAGGATTATAAAAACATACATCGTGGTAGGTAGCAGTCCCAGTGGAGTGAACAAAAGATTTTTCCCCCTGTTTTTAGGAGGTTATTTGTCTGTTGGTGGTGGCTTTTGTTTGTTTGTCTTTTAACTGTGGAACAAAGAAGAGGAGAATAAACAGAAAACTGGGAAATAAATGGCAGATTTGTGAGACACTCAGATACGACTGTCGCAGACAATTCAGTAAGGAGCTGATGAAAATGAACAGTCTATGTGAAATGTCAACATCTGAGTCCTGAAGCAGAGATTTCAAAGCAAGTAAGTAGAGAGAGGGTCTAATGGGCCTTGAAAATTAAAGACAAAAACTGTGCCATGTTTGAGTAAGACCCAATGGAGGAATGAAAAGTATTTGGGAACATAATTAACACAAGATCATGATAACAATCAGCATTTGGAACAGAGAAGTTCCCTTATAAAGCCACAAGATGATGATAACCACTTCAACAATTAAAGTTGTTTGAAACATGTCACACCAAAGCTTTAATGTCGGATGTTATTAGAAGATTTAGATATTGCCTGATTACAGAACCTAGATGAAAACGCCAGATTATTCAACATATATATTTTACATACACATATGGGGAAAAAAAATTAGACATCTTGTTTGCACTGTCTAGGTAATCATCTTTTAAGACCTTTTCTTAAAGTAATCTGTAATTTAGTTATGTTTTAGTCAAATCTTTAACAGATCTCAAAAACCTGATGAAAACACTGATACTTAAAACTACCAAATGAATCAAAGTCAACAGCAACTATTTTTATCTGTAGGCCTTTATTTTTTATATAGGCCTTGTTTTGGCACAACCCCTATTTTTAAACCAGTGGAAACCCCTATGGTTCTTGTTCTCTTATTTTTGCCTGCTATTTCTTTATGTTTTCACCAGATGAGTATGACAGCCTGAGATACAAATCTCTTTTTAATAAAGAACACTTGGGACAGGAGGTACAACAACAAGAATTACAGAAAGAAATTACAAAAGAAACGAAGAAATTAGTGCCTGATAACCAGGACAAACCACAGAAGTGGAAAAAGCAACCTGATGGCTACAGTAACATGCCATATACATTTCCTATTGTAATGTAGTTGCATTACAATATGATTAGTGAAGAGTTAGAACTTTCAGAACATATTGCTGTCAGTTCCCACCAAGTCAATGGAACTTGCTGTGCATTGGTCATTAAAATACAACTTGAAGAAAAAAAATACATGCAGGGAGGACAGACTTGGAAATTCTGCTATTAGTAAATACTCATCATCATTCTGAATATGACAATGACATTGATTAATTCCATGCAGACAAACCAATTGTCTCTCACTCAACTTCATGAAAAATGTTGGTCTCAGAAATTTGAAACACAGACGTGAGTCACTATCTAAACAAGAACAAAACAACAGGAGAGAATATTAGGAAATGTTAAGTTTATGAGAACAAAAAAATGATTTCATTTTAGCATATGCTGTTGCTTCAATGACAGTTTGAGCTTAAACTGAAAACAAGGTGAAAAAATGAAGAAAAGCAGTAAATTTTTGAGTGGAACACAATAGCAGCCTTTCTCATGTGCATCATAAAGAGTAAGAAAGAGAAAAAAAAAGTGCAGATAGAGCAGTGAATGAGAAAGGTACCTTAAATAAAAAAAAAAATGTTTTTCCTGAACTGACTAAAATGGAGAACTGTTTTGAAGATTTCCAATCACACAACTACTTTGAGCCAAGTTTTGATCCCTTACGAGCAGTTTACAATGATCACCAAACCACAGACTAGGAACTGTGGAGTCTTAAGAGCTTCTGCTACTTTTAAAAAATTGATTCCCCAGTTACGGGAAACCAACACCTATCTCACTCGATAAATGAGTATTACTAGGACCCATGTCTCCAAAAAAATGACACAAATCTCCCGAAAAGTATAAGACTGTGTATGCAATGTACACCTGTGACCAAAATGTAGATCAATAACTTGGATATTACCTGTTTAGCATACTACTGATAAAATGGGACTCAAAACAGAATGCACAGCAAACTGACATGTCTATCTAAATGAACTAGAGAACAGCTGGCATCTCAACATATGCATAGATATGGATGACTCGGAGCTTTTATGCTGCATGTGACCATCAGTCTGAAAATTCTCACCATTTTAATCTTGATTGGAACTGAAGTCCTCATTCTGAATACTCCAAATTTATACCATTTAAAGGCTAAGTCTTTCTTCGAATAATCATGCACAATTGACACCAATTTTAAATTAATTTTAGACAGTGTTCAAATCATTTTTTCATATTCTTAAATTCCAAGTTTTATATAGTTCACACTGTTACCTACTCACAATCTAATCAGAGGAAAAAGCATTTCCAACTTGAAACATCTTATTTTTTAAGAGATAAAAATTAGGAGTTTTCATTCAGCAACAATTTATGCAGCTTATACACACAAATTACTATGTAGTTAGCAGAAGAGCCAAAGCATTCAGCAACTCATAAAAGTCTTACTTTCATAGTCATAGAAGATGTTGAGAGAAAAACAAGGATCTACAAATGTATAGATGTTTTGAAACGAGCTTTAGCAAATTATCACTTAGATTGCATCTTGTGTTCTGTTGCTGAGAAGGGTTTTCAAGAAGAGAACACATGGAGTAGAAAGAACAATGCCAAGAAGAGAAGGATTCAGATCACAAGAGGTAAAATATTTTCCTCTCCTAGGCACAGCAAAACGATGTTTTCTTACCTCAGTGAGTATAACAATATATACACATTCTATAAATTATTGTAGGAAACTCAAGTCATTGCTATCCACCCCCCCCTTTTTCCAACACACACACAAAACAAAACAAAAAAAACACTTTTAGCAGAGAAGCAGCAATACAAATATATCTAAGAAAGCCACAGGAGGCTGGTTAGGAATGATTTTTCAGCGTAACATTACAGGGTCACTTAGACCAGAAGCAATGCACACCACTCCATGCAACTGATCTTAAAGTCTTGCACCATGTGAAACACGCCTACTTTGCAATTACGCCACTATGGGGACATACGTAAGAATTTCAGGTATTTAACTGAAACGTCCACTGATAAATACAGGTTTTTTTCTTTTACTCTGTTACTTGTACTGGCTATTGACCACAACTTAGAACAAGATGAAAATCTAAGCCAGAATCTAACTAGTGTAAACATTATCCAAGTTCTACCAGCAAAGAAAAAATCACAGAATCACAGAATTTCTAGGTTGGAAGAGACCTCAAGATCATCGAGTCCAACCTCTGACCTAACGCTAACAAGTCCCCACTAAACCATATCCCTAAGCTCTACATCTAAACATCTTTTAAAGACTTCCAGGGATGGTGACTCCACCGCTTCCCTGGGCAGCCTGTTCCAATGTCTAACAACCCTTTCGGTAAAGAAGTTCTTCCTAACATCTAACCTAAAACTCCCCTGGCGAGATAAATAAAATAAAAAAAATAAAAAATAAAAAAAAAAAAAAAAAAAAAAACCATAGGCAAGCTTCAAAGGCCCCAATACTCTAAATAACCTCAATCCAGAAAGAAAGAAATCAATTCTTAACAATCCAAATCAACAGATAACCACACGCCTATTCAAAGCAGATTCACTCCTTATCTTATCCAGCAGTCTGATTTACACCAGAAAATAAACCAGGCTTCAAAGGCTCAAAATCAGCTTTTAAGAATTAGCTAAAATTTTATAGCTTATATATACACACGTGAGGTACATAAATACATAACGCACACACACCCTGTATGCTGAAAACAGCTTGTTTGCTGAGAATGCCAAGACTAGAAATCCTGATGTAGTATCACCAATTCCTAGGGTGCCATGCCTTAAAAAGTTACAATACTTAAACAACAAAATGAGCTGTCCTATCCTGTCCTGAGCTTTAGACCATTTGGTGTGTTCTAAATGAAGGAATTGCACATTGGAAAAAAAACTATTTCTCTATTTCATACAAAGTGTTAAATTGAAAAGCAAGTACGAACGATCTTAGAAATTAACGCAGTCTTTTACAACAACAATACGCTCTACTGGAACATATACATTTCTTGCTGAGTTGCATGGTGGATTTTTACATCAAACAATTTCACCATGATGGCAACTTTTAACCTTTTTATTTTTTTTTTTTCCTGTGCCTTACCATTCTTCCAAAATGCTGTATTTGGTAACGCTCAAGTCTCTGAAAATCCAAGTTAAAGCACGCAGCAATTCAACTCAATTCAGTCCCTTGCTGAGATTGGCAATGCTTTGGGAACTATCTGTATCATGAATGCTGCATGCATTCACTGGGTGATGTTTAAATCTACTGAATGAAGATGAGGGCTCAGCGAGTCCACGGCAGCAAAAAACTGTTATAAGAACTGGGAATTACAGTGTCTGGCAAAACTGAATTTGTAATATGCAGGGATCAGGAAGAAAGGAGGCAATTCACTGGAGGAGTGCTATTAACCTTATACATTTCAGGAGGGAGGTTTCACTTGTAACTTGACCATGGCAGTAAGGGAACAAGCTCTGTCCTTGAGACCCAAATGAGTATATCATCTTGACACTGCCCTGCGCTGCATACCAGCACTCCAGGTTTCTGTTGCAGTGAGCTATGCAATTACACCTTCTTGAATATGTCCCACTGCAGCACTGTGTCTACCAGGCAGTGTTACTACATGTAACTGGTCCTGTGTGGAGCCAGCAGTTGGTCTCTATGATCCTTGTGGGTCCCTTCCAAGTCAGGATAGTCTACACTTCTACACTAAACTTGTTCCAGAATGCATCTGGAAAAGGTCTTAGCAATTCATGACAGTATTGCAGTTAACCATTTTATATGTTCTGAAAAGTAAATGCAAGTCATCACTTTGCATTTGCCTGCTGTGCAGTGCTACATGTACCATGAATTCACGTGTTTTTCTGGATTCTTTGTGTAGCCCTGGAGATAGATACTCTATTGTATTTCCTCTCCAAGCTGTGAGAGAAGCTAGGTACAGAATACCTTATTTCAATATCTAAATGTCAAAGTAAGTAAAAGAAACCGTTCAGGATTATTATCTCTATGCTATAGTTGGGGAAGCAGAGATTTGATATGTAAATGACCTTCTCAAAGTCGGAGAAGTGGCTGAATCAAGTACAGGAAATTAATAAAAATTCCCAATTTCCAGTTTCTGTTTTGGTAATAAGAACGATAAGCCACATTTGACAAAGAAAAATATGTATGCACATACAAAGTTTTTATCTACTGGAACATATACATTTTTTGTAGCTTTTAGTAATTTATGGTCTGAAATAGCTGAGGAGAGATGGATGTACTAAGAAAACTAAAATTTCTTCAGAAAGCAAATCTGTTAAGAGCCTTTGTTTTATACTTAGTACACTCCCCTTCTGCCACTGCTCTTTCTGATCATCCTCTTCCACTTCCAGGTGTACCCCCCCCAAATGAACAAATTGTTCGACCTCTACATAGAAGATGACTTAAGCATCTACTTCATTTACAGAAAGAAATAAAATTTAAAAAAAAGAGCTTTAGCAAGCCTCTTCTTACATTACCATTAGGGCAATCTAAAACAATATTTGAAACGCTTTTGAAATGTTTAGCCAAACTCGGTCATGACTTCACATTTACTAAAGTTGGAGTAATTTTATTTTTAAACGTGTGCAGCCCTACATTAGAGATCTGACCACTGTGTCACTGTTTCCTTTCCAAATCAATCTGTGGTCTCCCTGGGCATACAAAGCGGTCACACTTCCTCTGGCCAGCAGAAGAAGAATTAACAAAACAACTCTTCCAAAGTAGGCACAGCCTGACTTCATACCACATTATCAACTGATCCTCTAATGGCAACCCAAAGCTCTGTCTGAGACTATTGTCCCTTCCAATGCTCAGACATGAAGTAACAGAAGGCAATACCAAAGGTGGCTCCAAAACAATTCATGGGACTACCTGGCACAGCTCATCTGTGAACAATCACGCCCTTTTGCGAGATAAAGGCTGAAGTGTTCAAACAGTTGGCCTACTGGCAGGCAATCCACAACAGACTACACAGATAAACAGTATTTACTTTTTCTTACCTGATGTGAGTTGCAGGAAGAGACTCATACTGGCGAGAAAGAAAGAGCTCTCTGTGCTTCAACTGATGTTTCTGTTTATCCGTCAAGTCAACCTCAATTGTAGTTTCAGACTCTTCTTCAACTTCTTCTGCAGAGAAGCAGAGCGTAGGTCGAAATTAACTCTGTTACATAACACCCTTGCAGCCATTTCACTTGACATTCCCCCCACCCCTTAGCAACCTCCCTTAGTATTGCAAAGAAAAGATGAGATTAACAGGTCTAGTTTATGTAACTTGACAGAATATTAAGCATTTTGAATTTGATACCTTCTACTTTAAGCCTTTAAAAATTATGCTGCTCTCCTACTGTATTATGCACTTATGTCTTTCACACAGCTGCAAGAACAATCCTGACAAAATTACTCACTCTTTTTTCATCTCTTTTCACTTTTTTTCTCTGGGTTTGCCACTTCTTTGCTGACCAGTTCCATTTTACGTATTCTGTTGCTGATATCAGCATTGCTAGAAGTTTTACAAGCATCCTGGTGAAAAGCACTTTCTATGAAACTGAAAGTTACTGAATTCACTGTATTGCCAAATCACACGCTGAGAAAATTGAACAACCTCACTGCCTTCCAAGATGTTAACCTAATAGAATCTGACAGCAATATTCAAAATTATTTCTATTTTAAGCAATACAGCACTATAATAGGATGTTATTATTAGATATTATCATAAGATAACAGCAACTAAAACAGCAAGTATTAAACTCTATTTTAAAGTATGTTCGCAGTTGAAAACTCTTTTATAGTCAGTCTAATCTGAAATTGTCTAGTACTACCTTGAACATGATATAACCAAAGAAAAAGATTCCTTCTAAAGACTTAAACCATCTGTAAACTGGGAACATTGAGGAAAAAATAAAAACAGATACTAAAAAGTGTCCCTTATAGATGTTAAAAGCAACGTTCACAGTGGTTGTTAGCATATCATACGGACAAACACACTGTCCAAAATAGTTATCATGGGATCTTCATGGTTGAGATCTGCCTTTGTAGTAGATTCCTGGGACATGCAGACCTCCAGTCTACACTCCCTAACTTCCCAGAAAGGACAAAGTCCCCGTGAACATTATATGCAAAAAACAGGCACTTTAAGCTTTCTAAGATTTGGCAATTTTCTACCTGCTCTATTATCTACAAGCTACAAAACCAAATATACTTTTAATTCCTAAGGCAAATATGCCTTAGGAATTAAAATTAAAATTAAACAACGAAACCACAGCATTAGCTAGTATTTCATGTAGCTACCTTAGAACAAATCACCTCATCTGCTCTTGCAAAGTAACACTTTTTACAAACAACCTACAGACTTCTCAAAATGAAGCCTGCCTGTGTCTTCATGGCAACCACAATTCTCTCCAAATGCAACTTCATTATTATTGTTTTTTAATCATGCCTGCCTGTAGCTTATTCCACTTCTTTCTACAGAAGTGATAAAACACGGTCATCTCATATAACCAACTCCTCAAATCCAGTTCCATCGGCCACCGTAAGCCTACTTGGCTCTACACACAGTCACCATCCCTGTTTTGTAATGTATTGTGGGGATGTAGATTAACAAAAACAAAGCCCCACAGTCTCAGCTGACACACACAGAGGTTCAAGTCAGATCACAACTGAGTTTGGAATTATTCTGACACCTATAATGCTAACAATAAATAAAGTGTAAAAAAAAAAAATCCTGTGCAAAGACGAAGCATTTTTAAATTAAACTAATAAAGAAAAAAGGAATGAGTATTAAAATGTTTAAGTTTCAAACAAATATTAGCTATGACCATTTATTACCATAAATGACTTACTAGCTACATTTGCTAAAGCCTTAATATTTATTAACATATCCAGATGTGTCAGCAGTCGTTTTTTTGTTTCTTTGTTTTAGTATACATACTGCTTGTAGCATTCTACAGGTCCAAAGTTCTCATTTGTCTATTAATTTCCTCTCCTTCCTGAATGATATCAAAAGTACAAGCTTATCTTTTGTTACAACCATCTGAAGACAGCTGACAAGAAACAGCCCATTAGAAAGCAATTTAGGCATCCAAACACAGGTGTCCAGGGCCACATTAGACAGACCTGTAGAAAGCACCTGACTACCACTATGGCAGAAAACACAGAAGAATGTGTACCATTTTGAAGTGGCAGCAGGGAGCCAGGAATTATATTGCAGAGAGTTTAAAATGGCTTTAGATGCCTATGTTCAAGTATCATAACAGCTCCCTTAGAGCGAGAAATTAGAAAAAATAATTGTATATTTATTGCACTAATCTTCCATAAGACAAGAAAGTATCGATTCAAGAGCCTGAAGCTGAAATCCTCTCTTACATGCATCACTTCAAAGATAACAAGCCCAAACATGAAAAAAAATATAATTTACTAAATTTTTCAGAAATAAAGCACATGTTTTACTCACAAAGATCTGACAAACCAGAAAGCAGGACTAATCATGGCCAGACACTGCACAGTTCCACTATTGATGCATATAACTTATCACCAGAATAATTTTACAACTCTTCTTCTTCATAATAAAAAATGCAAATAGTAATGCATTTAGCAAAACATGTATAGTTTGTCCCAGCAATAACAAGCTGCATCTAGAAAGTACACACTGGATAAAGTGAGGAAATTAAATATTTAAACTAATTTGCTCGATAGCAATGCAACAAATTCTGCATCTGACCAAACCTTTAGACACCTGCTTTCAAACAAGGTTTTTGCATAGATCAGGCCTTAATGCCTACGTGAAGAAAAGGGGTGAAGAACTTTCAGTCCTTCTAAAGCTCTCTTCACCCCTGTGTCTTGTATTTGCAGTGCGTATGCAATTTAATTTACCATCCAGGAAGAGGTTATTCCCGTCAAGAAGAGTGAAATGGAAGGTACCTACAGGAAATTATCATAAAGTGGCACCAAGTTGAGCACATTTTCAGTGCTCAGGAAGAGAACCAAAGCCATGGCTCAAAGTGAACAAATATTTTAATGGAGAAATATGGTAATGACATACACAGCATCATCATTCCCAGAATAAATTAAATTTTGTTTTCTATCTACAGTTGTTCAGCTTAAAAATATCTTGAAAGTCTAAGGTATGACTACAAAGATGAACACAATCAGATTTTCTAAATGACACAATCCCCTCTAGGCCCTGGCCAAAGACGAAGATTATGTTTTGTAGTACTTTTCCTGGTCTACAAGAAATATTTCATTTAAAGGAAAAATCCTGAAGAGCAAAAGCAGGGATCTTTGGTGAGCTTTTAAAGCTTTAGGTCTATCTATTATACGTGGGCTTTCTAATCAGCGATTGCAAATATTTGCTTTGATTCTGAGAACCAGAGTGGTCCAGTGATTCTTTCGCTGGCAGTGGTACAGCCTTGGCCTTTCCCTTTTCCCTTGTAACTAAGGCCTAATTGACTCAAATAAGCAATAGATACTAGGAAAAAGCTGTAATCCTCACTCATTTTACATGTGCACTACCATTTAAAAAAAAAAAAAAAAAAAAAAAACACTTGTTTTCTATTTACTCTGTGGGATTCACTGTTTAGACAAGTGTTCTTACTGAACTTAAGAAGAAGAGAGAGTTGTCCATGCCATAAACTTTGTAGATGTCTTTTTTTTTTTTTTTTTTATAGTTAAGTAATGTGGTGACTTAAGCTTGCCACCAGGAAGAAATGCTTATTTTTATATCTAAAATCAAAATAAGCTGAGGACGGACCTCTCGAAATATGACACACCCATTTAATATAAAATGGTTTAAGAAAGTGACTTTAAAAAAAATCATGAAAGACACCTAAAAAGCTTTAAATGTGACTCAAACCACTCTGTGGTTAAACAGCAGCTAGCAAATGTTGCTTTCCTCTAACCTATTACTTTTCCTTATCTAAGTCAAAATAACCCACCATACAATTCCCTTATCTACTGCAACAGAAAGTAAAAGAGACTGGATTAAACACTGAAGGCTGTCGCCAGCGCTGAAGGAGTATATATTGAGTTTTAAAAGGAAGAAGTCCTCCTTCTGTTGCTGCCAATGAATTGCTGACTGTGTTAGTTTCAGCTAGAGGTTGGCTGGATCACAGAATCACAGCTACACAAAATAATTCAGACTGTAAAGGGACACAGGAGGTCTCCAGCGCAAAGTCCTCCTCCAAGCAGGCTCCACTGTGAAGTCAGCCCAGGTTACTCTACGTTTTATTCAGCTGGGTCTTGAAAACCTCCAAGGACAGAGACCAAAAACCCTCTCTGGCAGCCAGCTCATGGCAAAAAAAAGCTGTTCCTTGTACCTAACCTGAATCGCTCCTGTTTGAATTCAGTCACGGCAAAGAGCTCAACTCCATCACCCCTAAAATCTCCCCATAGGTATTAGCAGTCTAATTCTCCAGGCAGAAGCAGCTTGATTCCCTCAGCCTCTCCTCCCCTCATGGAGACCTCTGCTGAAACTCCTCCAGTGCATCCATAACTTCCCTGTATTGGGGGCCTAAAACTGGATGCCATAGACATAGCACCGAGTTGCTGGAGGGGACAGCCACCTTCCTCCACCCACTGGCTAGGCACCTGGTGATACAGCCCTGCGTGCTGCTGTTTTGCCTCCTCTGTCACTGTGGTGGTTTTACCGTGCTGGGCAGCTAAACCCCACAACCGCTCTCTCACTCCCCCTCCTTTAGATAAGGAGGGGAAGAAGTAAAGCAAAGAACAACTCACGGGTTGAGATAAGGATAATTTAATTAAAGGGAAATAATTATAATAATTAAATAAAGACTACCATGAACTAAACAATTTAACTAAGGGGAAATAAAAGGGAAAGGGGAAAAAGGGAGGAAAACAAACAAAATAAATGAAAGCGATATGGAAGTGCAGAGGAAAGAAATTACTCTTTACTTCCCACAAATGAGCGATGATTGACCACGTCCTTGAAGCAAGGCCTCAACGCACGCAGCCGGTGTTCGAGAGGAGGACCGACGTCTTCTCAACGAGAGCCCACCCCTCCCCTCTTCTTCCTGTTTCCACCTTTTATTGCTGAGTGTGACACCACATGGTATGGAATATCCCTTTGATTGGTTTAGGTCAGCTGCCCTAGTGATGTTTCTCTCCTCACTTTTTTGCCCACCCCCTAGGAGGGTTAGAGAAAGGCCCAATGCTGCTCAGCAGTAGACACAACACTGGTGTGATAACACTGCTGTTCCAGCTACAAGTACAGAGTACGGCACTGAATGGGCTGCTGCCAGGAAATTTAACTTTCCAGCCAGACCCAGTACAACCTCCACCCCTTATTCCATAACATTTGTGTCACACTCAGATCCCCATACTTTAGCATACAAGCATTCTCATCATTATCCCCTGTCCTTTAACAGGACAAGGATTTAACAGGACAGGATTAATAGGCAGATGTATCTTTTCATTCCATAGGTCTTTCTTGGAAAATGTTCATAAGAACTGTTGATGATTAGGTCTTCATCTGCCAAAGTGGCCACTCAAGGCAGGCGGAGTTGGATGTCTGGACACCAGCACCAGCTTAGCTCAAGTCCTTGTTGCACTGCCCGGCTCCTTGCAAAGTTGACCTGTCGTTGATCCTACAGCATCTTCCTACAACATATAACTTAGATTATAGATTAGTTTTCTCTCAATGTCAAATCTCCTTGAGGCACACACTTGATATCCCCATTCTTTTGCATGACCCACCAGGTATACCCTGGTCCTTGGGCGAAGACAATCCCACGAGTGGGTTTGCCTTTTCCCGAGGCAGGAGCAACCCACACTGCCTTCCCCATCCACCTTCCTATATGCACTACGGGAACCTTAGCTCCTTTCACAGTGTGTAGGGGTTTTGTTTCGGCAGGACCAGCACGGCTGTCAGACCCCCTATTGTTAACTAGCCAAGTGGCTTCTGGTAGATTTGTGTCCCATTGTTTCCACGTCCCAGCACCTAATGCTCGTAACATAGTCTTTAACAGTCCATTGTACCTCTCAACCTTCCCAGAGGCTTGTGGGTGGTAAGGGATGTGGTACACCCACTCAATACCATGCCTCTTTGCCCAGGAGGTAACAAGATTGTTTCGGAAATGACTCCCATTGTCAGACTCAATTCTCTCTGGTGTACCATGACGCCACAATACTTGTCTTTCCAGGCCCAAGATAGTGTTTCGGGCTGTGGCATGGTTTACAGGGTATGTTTCCAGCCACCCAGTAGTTGCTTCTACCATGGTGAGTATGTACCGTTTGCCTTGGCGAGTTTTTGGGAGTGGTCCGATATAGTCAATTTGCCAGGCCTCACCATATTGAAACCCTAACCATCTCCCCCTGTTCCAGGGAGATTTTACCTTCATGGCTTTCTTGATTGCAGCACAGGTCTCACACTCATGGGTAACCTGTGTGATGGCCTCAATGGTCAAGTCCACCCCTCGATCACGAGCCCATCTGTAAGTGGCATCTCTCCCCAGATGTCCTGATGTTTCATGGGCCCATCGAGCTACAAACAGCTCACCCTTACGTTCCCAGTCTAGGTCCACCTGAGCCACTTCAATTTTCGAAGCTCGATCCACTTCTTTGTTGTTCTTATGTTCTTCAGTAGTGCGACTCTTGGGCATGTGGGCATCTACATGACGTACTTTAACATCCAGGTTTTCTACCCGGGCAGCAATATCTTGCCACAGGGTAGCAGCCCAGATAGGCTTACCTCTGCGCTGCCAGTTGCTCTCTTTCCATTGCTGCAGCCACCCCCACAGAGCATTTGCCACCATCCATGAGTCAGTATAAAGATACAATACTGGCCAATTTTCTCTTTCGGCAATATCTAGGGCTAGTTGTATGGCTTTTACTTCTGCATACTGACTCGACTCACCTTCCCCTTCCATGGCTTCCACAACTCGTCGTATGGGATTCCACACAGCAGCTTTCCATTTCCGATGGCTCCCTATCACACGGCAGGATCCGTCAGTAAACAACGCATATTGCTTTCTGTCTTCTGGCAACTCATTGTATGGTGGTGCCTCTTCAGCACGGGTTACATCTTCTGTTGGCACTCCGAAATCTCTGCCTTCCGGCCAGTCCATAATCTCTTCCAGGATTCCTGGGCGATTGGGTTTTCCCATTCGAGCCCGCTGTGTAATTAACGCTATCCACTTACTCCATGTAGCATCAGTTGCATGGTGTGTAGTGGGAATTTTCTCTTTGAACATCCAATGTAACACAGGTAGCCGCGGTGCCAAGAGGAGCTGTGCCTCTGTACCCACAACTTCTGAAGCAGCTCGAACACCCTCATATGCTGTGAGTATTTCCTTTTCAGTTGGGGTGTAATTGGCTTCTGATCCTCGATAGCCCCGACTCCAGAAGCCCAGAGGTCGACCTCGAGTTTCTTCTGGGGTTTTCTGCCAAAGGCTCCAGGTGAGCCCATGCTCTCCAGCTGCAGTGTACAGTATATTTTGCACAGCTGGTCCAGTACGGACAGGCCCAAGGGCTACTGCACGAGCTATTTCTTGTTTGATTTGTTCAAATGCCTGTTGTTGCTCAGGGCCCCACTCAAAATAGTTTCTCTTTCGAGTCACTCGATATAGAGGACTCACAAGCTGACTATAGCCTGGCACATGCATTCTCCAGAATCCCACGAGGCCTAGGAAAGCTTGCGTTTCCTTTTTGCTAGTTGGCGGAGACATTGCTGTTATTTTATTGATCACATCCATTGGAATATGGCGACGTCCATCCTGCCATTTTACCCCCAAGAACTGGATTTCCTGTGTAGGCCCCTTGACCTTGCTCTTTTTAATGGCAAAACCAGCTTTCAGGAGAATTTGGATTATTTTCTTCCCTTTCTCAAAAACTTCTTCTGCTGTGTTGCCCCACACGAGGATGTCGTCAATGTACTGAAGATGCTCAGGAGCTCCCCCTTGCTCCAGTGCAGACTGGATCAGTCCATGGCAAATGGTAGGGCTGTGTTTCCACCCCTGGGGCAGCCGATTCCAGGTGTATTGGATGCCCCTCCAAGTGAAAGCAAACTGCGGCCTGCATGCTGCTGCTAAAGGGATGGAGAAAAATGCATTAGCAATATCAATTGTGGCATACCACTTGGCTGCCTTTGACTCTAGTTCGTACTGAAGTTCTAGCATGTCTGGCACTGCAGCACTCAGTGGTGGCGTGACTTCATTCAGGCCTCGATAGTCCACTGTTAGCCTCCACTCGCCATTAGACTTTCGTACTGGCCATATAGGACTATTAAAGGGTGAGCGAGTCTTGCTGATTACTCCCTGACTCTCCAGTCGGTGAACCAACTCATGGATGGGAATCAGGGAGTCTCGGTTGGTGCGATATTGCCGTCGGTGCACCGTTGTGGTAGCAATTGGTACCTGTTGTTCTTCAACTTTCAGCAATCCTACAACAGAAGGGTCTTCTGAAAGGCCAGGCAGGGTAGACAGCTGCCTAATCTTCTCTGTGTTCAAAGCAGCTATGCCAAAAGCCCACCGGTATCCTTTTGGATCCTTGAAGTACCCTCTCTTGAGATAGTCTATGCCAAGGATGCACGGAGCCTCTGGGCCAGTCACAATGGGATGCTTTTGCCACTCATTCCCAGTTAGACTCACTTCAGCTTCCAGTACAGATAGTTGTTGGGATCCCCCTGTCACTCCAGAGATACAAGTGAGTTCTGTCCCTTGGTAACCTGATGGCATTATGGTACATTGTGCGCCAGTGTCCACTAAAGCTTTGTATTCCTGTGGTTCTGATGTTCCAGGCCATCGGATCCACACAGTCCAATAAATCCGGTTATCCCTCTCCTCTACCTGGCCAGAGGCAGGGCCCCTCTAGTCTTGGCTGGAGCGTCTGCCACTTAATTCTTGCAAATGCACAAATTCTGGCAAATGAGAGGTAGAGGTCCCTTCATCGTGGTCAAGAATAACATCAGCTCTTCTACTGCCTCTGGGGTACTGCCCAATAGAAACTGGAGCAGCATTTCTCTTAGGAGCCCCTCTTCTTGCTGCTGTATTTCCTTTCAGTTCACGTACCCGAGCAGCTAGGGTTGAAGTAGGTACACCATCCCATTTCCTCATATCTTCCCCATGGTCACGCAGATAAAACCACAAGGTGCCACGTGGTGTACGTCTTGGGTACTCTCTCTCTTGAGCAGGCGAATGCTGATTCTTAGTGGCTGAAGTATCACTCTGTCTAGATGAGGGGGAATATACTTTCTCCACAAGCTTGTCAAGTCCTTTAGACAATTTCTCCACAGCTGAGACACAGGACTGTAGTGGAGCAGAGAGATTGTCTTCATATTTTTGAAGTTGGCAGGAGACATCATACATTGTTGGTCCCATCCCCTCATCCCAGTGAATTGCTGCCAGGGTACTGGCATGTGCTGCTGGTGCACTCCGCACAAATTTACGCCACATGGATGTTGTGCACTGGACTTCATCGGGGTCTTGAGGTGTCTGGGCATTGTCCAAATCACTATAAATCATCTCCCGCACAGCTAATTCCCGCAGATGTTGGAGACCTTTATCCACAGTGGTCCACTTGCCTATGTGATATACAATATCTTCCTTATGGGGATATCTTTCTTTGATAGCTGCCAGGAGTCGTCTCCAGAGGCTGAGGGCCTGTGCTCCTCTCCCGATTACTTTGTCGATTACCCTTTCTCTAGAGAGGGATCCCAGCTGCTTGGCTTCATTGCCTTCTAATTGTAGGCTACTGGCCCCAGCATCCCAGCATCGGAGCAGCCAAGTGAGGATGTGTTCACCTGGGCGTCGACCATAATCCTTTCGTATTTCTCGCATCTCACTCAGGGATAAGGATCGAGTGATTTCTGATTCCTTTATGATTTCCGTCTCGTCTTCCTGCTGTTTTTGTGATGGCTCTGCTTTAGAGGTGCCTGCCAATTCCCCTTCTCCCTCCTTCTTAGGAGAGCCTTCTTCCCTTACTAAACGAGCTGACCTCCGTTTCCATTGTTTTGACTTGACTATGGGGGCGACTGATACCATAGTTGGTTGGTCCTCTGGGTCAGCCACAGCATGTGTTACTTGGTCATCAGATTCAGAGACTTCCTCCCTCTCTTCAAGTTGCTGGATGACGTTAAACAGTGTTTGATAGGAATAAACCAGGACCCAGCACAATGCTGCAAGCTGTTGTTCTCCGGCATTATCAGGATCAGGACATACAACTCTCAAACATTCTACCAAGTTTTTAGGATTTAGCACTTGCTCAGGGGTGAAGTTCAAAACTATTGGAGGAGACACTCGTGACAGGTATCTGCTAACATCATCCCACACACCGTGCCACTCACCACGAGACTGTTTCGGGACAGATTCCCAAATAAGTTTTCTAAACAATCGACTAATCTTAGAGAGAAAATGAAACCTGTTATTCAGAATTAGAAATAGCAATACATGGGTTACAGATGGATCTTCAAAATACTCCCAAACTGTTGTAATTAGCCCACTGTGAAAGAAGGGAAAGGTACCATTCCTGATATTATTAATAAACTGGCGTCCAGATGAGAAAAGGAAGGCAGTGTAGTTCTGAATATTCTCTGGAAGATAGTTTCCATGGGACCCAAATGATAACAGCGCAGAGCCTGAATTCCAGAGTAAACCCAAGGTCAGTGCTTGGCAGCACAGCGAATTAAAAAAAGTGAACACAGATTGTAGCACTTTGTCGGATCGGA
The DNA here is from genome assembly GCF_964035555.1 of Netta rufina. Lineage (NCBI taxonomy): Eukaryota > Metazoa > Chordata > Aves > Anseriformes > Anatidae > Netta > Netta rufina. The sequence continues at coordinate 41,980,565 of NC_140125.1, forward strand.
TATATAGGAGAAAGGAGAATATGACACGGATTGCATGACATATGAACAAAGCTATTATTAACAGGACAATGTACATGGTTACTAGCAAGCAAGTGTGTTAGTTGTATGCGTTTAATCAATTCTATTGTTATCTCAGCCCTTCGAGCCCCACGTTGGGCGCCAAAAAGGACTGTGGTGGTTTTACCGTGCTGGGCAGCTAAACCCCACAACCGCTCTCTCACTCCCCCTCCTTTAGATAAGGAGGGGAAGAAGTAAAGCAAAGAACAACTCACGGGTTGAGATAAGGATAATTTAATTAAAGGGAAATAATTATAATAATTAAATAAAGACTACCATGAACTAAACAATTTAACTAAGGGGAAATAAAAGGGAAAGGGGAAAAAGGGAGGAAAACAAACAAAATAAATGAAAGCGATATGGAAGTGCAGAGGAAAGAAATTACTCTTTACTTCCCACAAATGAGCGATGATTGACCACGTCCTTGAAGCAAGGCCTCAACGCACGCAGCCGGTGTTCGAGAGGAGGACCGACGTCTTCTCAACGAGAGCCCACCCCTCCCCTCTTCTTCCTGTTTCCACCTTTTATTGCTGAGTGTGACACCACATGGTATGGAATATCCCTTTGATTGGTTTAGGTCAGCTGCCCTAGTGATGTTTCTCTCCTCACTTTTTTGCCCACCCCCTAGGAGGGTTAGAGAAAGGCCCAATGCTGCTCAGCAGTAGACACAACACTGGTGTGATAACACTGCTGTTCCAGCTACAAGTACAGAGTACGGCACTGAATGGGCTGCTGCCAGGAAATTTAACTTTCCAGCCAGACCCAGTACAGTCACCAGGGCCCTGCCCTCTGCCAGCGCCCCAGGGCCTTTCCCACAGAGCTGCTTCCCCCCAGCCTGCATCCCTGCCTGGGGCTCTTCCTTCCCTCAAACAGGACATGGCATTTTGTTCCTGCTGAGCTGTCTCCAGGTTCCCCGTGTCCTGTTCCTCCTGCTTACTAGGTCTGTGTCAGCCCTCCCCTCCAGGGCAGCACCTGGCTTCCCCCAGGCGGTATCAGCCTGGGCCCCGGGTCACTGATAAGGGCAGGTCCCAGTATACAAACCCTAAACTGCTACCCTCTGGCTCAGACCATGCAGTTAGCTTTTTGTTCACCTCACTGCACTCCAATCCAGATTAATTCCAAGCTTGTGACCTAGCGTGCCCATCCAAAATGCTGCTGCTGGCATAAAAGGAAAAAGCAGGAATAAGGGCTGCAACTGGGAAGATGTTTTCATTTTTTCCCCCCTTACAAGACCACTTGTTTCAACAGCAGCACAGGCTGATGCTGCATTAAACCAGCAGCGTAACCACAATGCATTAACTTCCTACCTCTAAACTTAATTGCTTCCAGTTGTGAAACCATATCTCAGCTTAGCTATACCCAGTTCATGGAAGATTTGAGAAATTTAACAAACTTACCAAACCTGCTTTAACTCCACAAATTGTGATAGTGGTTTTTAAAATACCTTTAAAATCCTATTTGATCAGCATAAATTTCAGTTCAAAGAACACCACTAAGCCCAACTTTAAGAACAACCTCTAAACTTTTTTCCTTTCCTGTACACCTTTGAGTACAGACTCAGCCCCAAAACTATATAAACGATGGGTATCTCCAACGTATTTCAAAACCTACAGATAAAAGGCCGCGAATGCTGAACAGCAGCCAGTTTACCACGCACATCAGAGGAAAGACGGCGGTGTGTAAATCTTGTAAGCTTAGCTGGCTGCAGCAAAAACATCAAGCGCACATTTGGCAGTTAGACACTACAGCGGAAAGAATTACAAATATAGATTTTGGGGGGGAAAGGGAGCAAATCTGTTTTCTGCCAAAATGAGTACAAAAGATAAACATTAAGTCTGACTATACGAACAACTCTATTCAGACTGTGAACGAAGAACTCTCTTAACCGAGCAGTTGGCCAATTTGTTCAGTCTGCATGAAGTTTCTTGCCACATGTGGTGTTGTACCAACTTCACTGTGATATTTAACCCCCCAGTGCTACAGTAAAGCAGTTTAATCAACTTTGTGATCTAGACTACACATAGTTATACTGTCAGTTTGACTGAGAAAATGTTTACTAAAGCTGAATTAATTAGCTCTACTTACACCGTGTCTGTTAGTAGAATATCAGATGGCTGGCAGAATACGTGACATCTGCCTGATATCTGCTGTTACTGTCAGGTAGGATCAGAAACCTGAAGTATGGGTTTGTATGGATTCTGAGTCATTTAGCTACCTACTGTGTGAACCTGAACAATTTAGCAGGTAGAAAAAAGATTGGTTGGTTTTGCTTACAGGGAACAGGTGTACTTTTAATTCCTCCTGGTTAGCACAGATACACATATTTCCTCTAAGGGGTTTTCCATTTTCTTGCACAATTATCCAAGCAATCCTTTCACACTACATCACCATAATTTTTCTAAAGGAGGTCACAAAACAAAGAAATAATTCTTAATGGTTGTGGAGTGTAATTAAGATGCCACACCTACTCTCCATCAATAAAAAATATTTCTAACATTACATAGGTTTTTTTTGAGTACTTCTAAGGGGCATGTTATAGCATAGTAATTCACGGAATGACAGCCATATATAACTTAGTAACTATTTCGTGTTTGACACAGGCTTGTAGCAAAAATATTTAATGAAAGCTATCACATCAGAAAATGCCCCATTCCAACACCTGATGGACAGATTTTTTGGATAACTGGTTTTAAAGATTTTTGAGAACAAGGAGCTTGTGGGTAAGAGGCAAGGAAGGACTACCTTCATAAGCAGTACAAATCGTAGTGTGCTACATTAACAAATATATCATAGTAAATTGAATGCTACACAACTAAATGCAGATGTAAGCACATTATAGTTTCACAGTATTATCCACTGCTGCAAACTAGCTTATGACAACACTGCAAAACAGAAGGGTCTCATAGAAGTGTGAAAACAGTGACGTGCAAGCAATGATGAAACAGCTGGCAATCTCATATCATAAACCTAGAAGCAGATTTTTCAGTTTCCCTTCTCTCTCCTCCCTCCCTTAACCCAGTTTCCGTCTCACCTATTCAAATGGAAACTCCTTCAAAAGGGAAAATATCCTGTTACAGGTTATTTTGCATTTCATCATGTGAACCTGTTGCATTTCATCATGTGAACATCTTTATAAACTGAAGCAACCTGTTGCGGCATGTGCAGAGCAACAGTCCTCTGCAGTGCTCTTTTACACAGTTCCTTGGTACAGGCAGCAAACAGCATACTCAAAATTGTGCCATGGACAAAGCTATTTGCATCATGATTATCATTTTCAATGTACAATTACTGGATCATGCTCATCAATTGAACAAGAAGCCAACTAGTTATTTTTCAAAGTACAAACATATTTAGGGCTGCAACAGGAAGGCATGTTAAAAGTTTTAGTTCTACCTTCAAATCCAGGCTGGCAAACCACACAAGAGAGCAAGAGTGAACACAAGCAACCTGATACTGCCCAAGAAAAAAAAAAAATAGCATCTGGCTCGAAAAATATGAAGGCCATCTACAACAATACCACATAGGTAAGAGAGTATGCTCTTCTCAACATGATCATTCTTTCAGAGCAGCACAAACATGAGGATCACTTGGTACCAAGGTATCAGACAGAATCACACAATAACAAAGGTCAGAAGGGACATTAAAGATGACCTAGTTCCAAGTCCCCTGCCACAGGCATCCTGGCACACCATCCACTAAATCAGGTTGCCCAAAGCCCATTCCAACCTGGCCTTGAACACCTCCAGGGATAGGGCATCCACAGCTTCTCTGGGAAGCCTATGCCAGTGCCTCACCACCCTCTGAGGGAAGAATTTCCTCCTAAAGTTTAATCTAAGCCTCCCCTGTTAGAAGCCATTCCCCTTTGTCCTATCACTACCTGTCTGAGTAAAAAGTTACTCTCCATCTATTTTATAAGCCCCTTTAAGTACTGAAAGGCCCCAATGAGGTCTCCCTGGAGCCTTCTCTTCTCCAGGCTGAATATCCCCAGCTCTCTCAGCCTGTCTTCATAGGAGAGGTGCTCCATACCTCTGATCATCTTTGTGGCCTCCTCTGGACATGATCAAACAGCCCCACATCCCTCTCACACTAGGGACCTCAGGACTGGACACAGCACTCCAGATGGGACCTCACAAGGGCAGAGCAGAGGGGGACAATCACCTTCCTCGCCCTGCTGGCCACCCCTCTGTTGATGCAGCCCAGGACACAGTTGGACTTCTGGGTTGCAAGCTTGCACTGCTGGCTTGTGTCAAGCTTTTCCTTTACCAGAACCCCCAAGTCCTTCTCTGGTCTCAGTGACTTCTCCCAGACTGTGCTCATGTCTGGGGTTGTCCCAACCCAGGTGCAGCACCATGCACCTGGCTTTGTTGAAGATCAGTTTTCACATGGGCCCAATTCTCAAGCCTGCACAGATCCCTTTGGATGCCATCCCTTTCTTCTGCTTTATCAACGGCACCACTCAGCTTGGTTTCATTTGCAAACTTGCTAAGGGTGCACTCAATCCAATCGTCCATGTCACTGATCAAGACATTAAACAGCACCAGACCCAAGACAGAGGGACACCTCAGATGTCCCTGAGGCATGCCACTTATAACTGACCTCCACCTGGACACAGAGCCACTGACCACCGCTCTCTGGCCATGACCTTCAAGCCAATTCCTTATCCACTGAATGGTCTACCCTCCAAATCCATCTCTCTTATCTGGAGATCAGGATGTCAAGTGGGACCATGTCAAAAGCCTCGCAGAAGTCCTGGTAGATGACATCGGTTGGTCTTTCCTTGTCAACTGATGCAGTCACTCCATCACAAAAGGCCACCAGATTGGTCAGGCAGGATTTGCTCTTGATGAAGCCATGCTGGCTATTTCAGATCACTTCCTGGTCTTGCATGTGCTTTAACATTGCTTCCAGGAGGACCTGTCCCATGATCTTGCCAGGCACAGAGGGGAGACTCACCAGCCTAGCTCCCTTCCTTTCTACCCTTTTTAAAAATGAAAATGATCCCAACTCTTCACCCTCATGATTAATTATCGGACCTGATTTTGAGCAATGAGAGATGCTTATCTTCCATTTACATAAGACTGATCCTATTAGCAACTTTTCCCGTCACTTGGATTTCAACTTTTCTGTACAAACCACCTGCTCATAAGATCTTGTTTTAAATGGTCTTTCCTTTAAAATAGAAAAGGTATGCCTGAATTAGTTAACAAATGGTAAAATTGCCTCTCCTTAGTAAAATGCAGTGAAAATATTTAAAAAAAAAAACATGCATCACAGAGAACTAAGAACACTAAAATTCTTTTAAGCTTTCTGTAGGAGTCCGCATTTAAGAACTATACTATTGTTTTATTTTACGGTAATACAACAATAATCACAGAGTTTCAGAGATCTAAACTGTTTTTTCTAACAAGCAATTCATATCCGCAGTAGCAGGTATAAACAGCTTTTCAAAATGTGTTGGCAAAGAAAAGGCACAGATTGTAGAAGCACTTTCCTACCCCTACTCCGAATGGCATATGATTCTGCTTATAAAACACAGACGATTTATCTTCTACAATATCTCCTTCCAGAAGGGATGAATTTTGTTTGATTTTTACAGGGAGGAAAGAAGGAAAGCAAAAATGCAAAGAAAACAATTTGTGTATCCTGTTCCTGAGTAAAGTTAACTGAGACACATTGAAGTTCTATGTCCAGGATTTTAAAATGAGAAGAATATTATCCAACATAACGTCTACTCAATGCCAGCATGGTAAGATTTTTCCTGTTTACAGACCTAATGAGATGAGCAGGAAGAAAAGTTCATTCACTCTGATAGTCTAAGACTTGAAAGTTATGTTTTTTTCCATCTTTAACTGTATTAATGATAAATCTTCAAGATTGTACATGCATTGAGGAAAGAATTTAGAGTTAAGATTCTAATGAAAGGGAACTATATATTTATGAACTGGGAAAGGTATAAAGAAATCTACATAGATACGTCACTTTAAATCTTTAAACCATTTAATTATGATGCCAGTTGAGTAGGGAAATCAGTGTAGGAATAAACATCACATTGTGGTAACTAATGAGGTCTTCAATATATGTGCCATTTTTTCTTGTTTAAATAAACTAAAATAAAACTTCAAGGAAACCAATGAAGTTGTCAAATACCACATTTGATACAGTACCAAGTAAAAATATCCAAAAAAATCATCATTTATTCATTTCATACATGTTGAATATGCAGCATTTTGATCCCAGGCTTTTTCCCCCCATTAAAAACAGAAGAGAAGAGCATTTCAGAAGTTTATGAAGGTAGTCACCCTCTGAAGGCAAAAATAAAGCTGTCCATAGATCATAGTGTTTTTTCTTGTGTGATATTTGGCAGCCTAGTTCTTGGTCCCTTGAGGCCCTACTGAGAAAAACAACATCAGGATTTCATTCACAACGGCAGCATCAGTCACAGGACCTGACCCAATGAACTGTCACACAGCAAAGGGCCCCACATCACCCTGCAAGACCAGGTTACAGGCCACTGACCCTGCCAACATTAAGTTTCAGTGCTAGTTTAAGCCAAAACAAGGGTGTACTTTTCATGCAGGAAGCTGCAACAAACCACTGTCTTCAGTGTTGTATATCACTCCCAATCCCTCATGTAAACAAGTGAAAATGTAAGTCCATCACTTGCCATAGCAAAATGGGAAGATTAGAAAACTGATTTTTTGTTAGATGCTTAACCTGTTGCACAAGTAGAAAAAGCACACATGTTTACGTAACCTCTGATGTATGCACAGCCCATCAACTATGCAATCTGGACAGAGAAGACATCTTACTGCAATAAACCTGGAAACAAGTTCTGGATTCAGACAGTTGATGACAGTCAAAATGAACTGCTTAGCTCTCCAGTCTTTTAGGAATTTCATAATGTAGAACAGGCTTTTACTGGCAAAATTGCACTTTTTAACCAGTCAAACTTGTTTTGCTCATGGGTGTAATGTATTCCATATTAGAATAAAACATTTCTTTGCCAGGATCCTTGCAGAAGAACTTGTATAGTACACAAACAGGTTCACACTAAAAAGCTTTCCCTGCACTGATACAAGCTTTCCCTGCTTTACAAACAATAGATGAAAGGAAAAACAAGGTATTGATCCAAAAGGCAAATCACATCTCTAAATTGCCATTCCAAACACCCACTCTGCTACTCCATGTGGCCTACGGCACATGTATGGTAACCTTTAGTCCATACTCTGTCATTTGTGCAGCCTACATTTAACAAAAATACAAGTGTACAGACAAACCACAGAAGTAGTTTCTATATGAATCTTATTTGCTACTTCTACCTTTTCTGTAATACCTCGCACCACACGTACTCAATAGTGCATGAGTCAGCTTGGGTACGAAGCACTACGTCCATTCTCACACAGTGCCTTGCCCAAGCTAATAAGCTCTGTCTCCATCATCCTGTGTGAATTTTCAAGCGTGCACAAGTATTATCAAGGACAACCTTCACAGACTTCATTTCACTGCACAATACAGGCATATGCAAGAATTACTGTTGGTAAGCCTTTAAACCATCAGATCTCATCCATGATTCATACACTAACTGCCACTGTAAGGTGGGAAAAAAGGCGTTCTGTATTACTAGTGAGTTTGCATCACTCACATTTGTAAGCAACAAACTACTGATTCAAGCAAACTATCAGAGAAGTCTTTGAAGCCATAAAATGCATCTCTAATTGGAGCTTTAAAGATACAAATAACCTAGCAGTTTTTTTATGACTAAAATTTATGCCTTGGGAATATTCACTTAAAATTATGAGCCAAGAGAGGAAAAAACACCACGATGTAGAAACACACAAGATCACGGAAACCTAGGAGTTGCAAAACATCCTATATCTTTGTGAGACAAACAATTATGATCAATATCAGTATTTTGTAGGTCTCGAGAAAAAACTGTAGGATCACACATTGGTCAGCACAATTAACAGACGCTAATGGGGCAGGAAAAAGTATGTGAGAAATGACAATTACATGTTTTCCACAAATCAAAGCAAACACAAAACGGTAAGCACGGCAATAACGATGAACATATTTAAGCCTGACCAAATGGGAACAGATCCTTAAGAGCACTGGGAAACAGAGAATGCACAATGCCTAGACAGTTTCCTATGAATGCTGTCTCCTTCCCAGAACTCAAATGCAAAGAATTTATTTTGTGGGTAGAGCTCAAAGAAGTGACGCCTTCTTTTGTATTCCAGTGAGTCACTCCCTCCTGAGAAAACGCATAGAATAAATGATTTCAATTAATAAGGAATAAAAACAGAAGTTGGATTTCACAGATTCATTAAACTTTTGAAATTAAACAGCTTTCAGCATAAATGTAAATTGGTAATTTGCAGCTTTCCACTCTCCACAGCAAACTCGTTAAATGAATCCAGACTTTCTTTTCAGTTTGTTTTTACATTCTGAGAGATTGGTAGCAATGTGTTCAAGCCTTTTAAATTGTGGTTAGAAAATCAGACTTGGAACTATAAAAAAAAAAATCTAGGTACGGCTGCCCAAAACTATAAATCTATTCTTAAGAGATTAACAGATGAGGCTGGCAGCTTCTAGCTGGTTTGCTAGTAGATGCAGAAAACAAGACGCAGTTACACAAACTGCATACAGTGGACAAGCAACAATACGTGCAAAGCCCTACATACCCAAATGCAGATCCTATATACTCAGGTGAATAAAATGTACGTATGCAAGTCTGCCAGAGCTACCATCTCCTGCAACTATGAACTTTGCTGGAAACCCATTCACTCCATTAAGGGAAGATCATTAACATTCACAATCTAGTAAGACATTCTGCACCAAAGAAACTGACTACAGAAGCTAGTAATTCCACAAGATACTTAGAGCTGACAGTAAACTGGTTAATGAGACAATATACACTACGGTTAACTACTAATTGTAAAATGTCATTCACAAAAGGAAGACTGATTGTCAGAAGCAAAAAGCTCCTCATTACTGCTTCCTTATTGTTTTCAACATTATGGGGGGGGGGAGGAAAATCACAAGTATGCAGTTCCTGTACAAAATGCAGTGAACAAAACACATAATTTATGAGACTACCCAAAGCACCCTTGAAAAGGATAATTGGGAGCCTTGGGACACGTTTCTCCTTGGCGACAAGGATGTGAATTTGGACAAGGCTTGCTCTATTTCAGCAAGGTCTGATTTCTCCTCCACCCCCAATCCGCCAAATAAATTACAACTGAAGTAATTCTCTTGGGTAAATAAAGGAAAAAGTCAGGTTCCCTTGTTTCTGGAGATGAAAAATGTCATGTCTTCCCTACAAAAAAAAGAAATCCCCAAGCTCATTTTCAGTGAAAGTGGTAGTTACACTAATACAAAAATCCCTTAGCATAAAAGCTACTCTGCCACTGGTTGAAGAACTCGTTGTCGTTATCATTCTTAAATGGCCCTCCTAAGGTGTGTCTTACCACAACACAGAACTGAGGATACCCAGGAGCAACGTAACGCACCTGAATTTGCTAGTGCTTATTTATAGTCAACTAACAGAGACATGTAAACTAAATATAATATGTAAAATTCCAGTCTCAAGCAAGAGACCCACCTGAGCTCGTTCTCCTAAGCTTTCCTAGCTTACCATATTTGTTTTGCCTCCGTTCTCCACCCCACCTACAAAGCAAACACAAGTCTTCCGATGGCTTGCTCACAAACAGACGACAAGTCTTTCTAAAGAAAGAAAAGGGGGCAGAATTTCCAGGTCAAAAATCATTTTCTCTTAATTTTTTGCTATTTAAGGGGGAGGGGAGGGAATAAACAACTAACCTGCAAACAAGCACTTGTTTATATTTACAGAAGCCTTGAAATTAGGCAGGCAGTGTCTCACTGAACCAGTTACACAAGTCTGCACACCCACTCCTCAGGCATATCTAACAGCCAAGCCTCCTCCTTTATACATGCTCCAAGAATCTCCTATCCCTCATCCCCAGCTTTGCCATCCCAATCCTTAGCTCCTTTCCCTCCTATCTAACTCTCAGGAAAATGGTATGTTTCATCACCAGGACTTGTGTTCCTACCAGCAAGCAATAGGGAGGCTCCCCACTTACGCTAATTAAAACACAAACTGCAACCCTACCACAAATCCAACTTGAATACGAAACTCCAAAGAACCAGTTACACATTTCTGTAAAAAACAACCACCCAACCTGAACTCCTGAGCTCTATGGATTTATTTTTGCACCCATGCGACCGTAAGACAGAAATGGATTTGTTTGTTTTATTCGTATCAAGACCAATGCAACACCGTCATCTTCTTTCCCTTCAAGCTAAACTGGCAGCTCTTCCAGACTTAATTCCCTTGAAAGAGTAAGCAGCTAAGCACACTCTACCCCTACACACATCCTGCCCTACAGAATGGGTGTCATCCTCCCCTAACATTATCAGTAAAGCAAATAAACTGTTTTAAATTATTCCCTGGAAGTTGTACAGAGGATACAATAACAAGTATTAAAAAGGAAGTATTAATTACTTCAACATTTAAGATAAAGGTGGATAACACGGATCATTTGCAATGCAATATTTAACATTCATCTCCGGCATTCGTTTGCCAAAATATGCCTCTCACTAAACAGACTGTGGATAAAATAGGTGTTCAAGGGAGCCAACAGGACCAGAAATAGCAAATTTTAAGGTTTCATATAAAACCTCCAGTAAAAAGATGCTTTATATTCTAAGACATTATACAACTTGAATTAAGAGAACAAGAGAAGACTCTCATCATAAAGTGATTTTTCAGAAAAGGGACTTTGAGTAAGTAAATGTTGTATCCTGAATAACAGCTTTTTAGTTTGATGTACAAAAAATACCATACTGAAAAAGGATTAGGATAACAACAGAAAACACCACACAACTTTTTGGCTGATACCACCTGACTGGACAAAAATAATCCAGTAATACTGTATCGTTAGTGTTTTAAATTACAGTCAAACACATGACTTAGAAAAGAGAACAACACTGAAGAGAACAAAGCACCTTATGCATTTTACTTAGAAGTCCTTTACAGACCCTCCAGGGTGCTCAGACATACTTTTTCACATGTAGACTGAGTATATAGATTGCCTTATTCCTGTTTCAGTTTTATTTACTCTTGAGAAACATACTGGAAGATGAATCTAAGCTAAATTTCTTGAATTGTTGAAGAGGACTGAAAAAACTCTAATAGGTTTTACCTGGTACTGAATACTATGAACCACTACTATGCCACAGCAATTATATATTCAGAAACCCAATGACAAGTGTTTTATAAAAACATGAAAATGTAGCTATAATTAATACTTTTTTACCAGCTTAGACCAAATAAGAACTTTTATATTGAGCGTGTCATTTTACAGATAAAAAAAAAAAAATGAAGTGCAGAGAGGATTCTTGATTTGTTTATGATCACGATACATCAGTGTCAGACCAAGGTCAGAACCAAGTACTCCAAATGTTCCTTGGGAATCACTAGATCACTCACAGGACTTCCTTTGTTCCCAGAAACCTTTCCTCTATGGCATACAGAAATCCTGTAGTAGAAACACCATGTTGTATAGCAATGAGACATGAAACATGGTTGTCTAAGCTGATTGCTAGAAGTCCTACAATAAAGTGCAACTTTGATGAGTAAAAACAGCAAGCAATCTCAACAAAGAGCACATGATGCCATAAAATGGGAAAAAAAGGAGATTTGGACTATTTAGCAACCCAACACTAGTGCTAGTATGCAGCTAGCACAGTTCACTCTACAGCTATTAAAACCTTGCTCTAAAATGTTTGTAACAACACTACTTTACTTGAAGAATCAACTAAATCTTACAGATCAGACTACATTTGGAAATTTGAAACAAATTGCCACTCTTTCCTAAGAGAACATCTCTATGCCACCCATTTACGTTTGCTTCTCCCGTTTTAATGAGCTGTTATGTTTTTGTTCCATCTCTCAAAGTTCATTTGCTTACGTACTTTGGTCATCTGTTGCAATAGCACTTGCGTGCTCTCTTCTATTCATCTCTTCTCCCCATAAAGCAAGCCTTACTGTGCTGCACAAAGACAGGAACAACCCCCTGACAGTGACCCGATGGCAGCAGTTATGACCACAAAGCTGCTGGGCATTACGCTTCAAGAGAACTCAGCTACTCTGCCTAGGAGGATCAAGCTCACCTTGGACAGTATTCTGCCTATGCATTCAAGTTGGCCCTACCATACGCCATTTTATAGTAACAGAAATCAAAGGTGGAAAATGTAATGTCTTCAAGGGCTCATAAAACATTCAACTCCCCTCTGGATTTCAGTGATTACAGTTGGCTAATAAAACTCTTCACAGATCTAGACTGACATCATGCACGATGCTGGCAGACAAATAAAAACGCTACCTTAATTAAGTTCCACCAGAAACACCAGGTTAAAAAAAATAAAAGAAACACAATTTCCTCATATATTAGTGTCAGATGATTTGGAATTCCTCTGAACCCAAGTGTCAGGTAAACTTGATTTTTCCCCATTTTTCCTTGTAAATGTATATATACACATCCTGAACTTTTTTCAAAGGTATCTGAAAAAAAAAAAAGTACATCAACTCCCTGTGATAGAATCATAGACCTTCTTCACTCCATTTCTCCCAAACATTCTATAAAATCATTTTGAAACTCGAGTTACTGAAAAAATCTGAAGTTCCTAAGTATTTTCTTATGCAGCTATTTTTTTCCTCATTAAATGCAACCCATATCTGCATCAACAACAAAACTTTCACAAGCTGTGGAATCATCCATAACAGCCAATCCCCACCTGCCAAAAATCTTGGAAAGTGCATTAGTCAGGATTGTTTCCTTACTCAGAAAGAAGTAATAATCTCTAGTAATAGGAAGTGTCATTAGAAAAGTTCA